>NW_024542071.1:0-598572 GCF_016758785.1 Suillus bovinus
ATACGTGTCCCTCCCGATCCACAAACTATACAGCAGTCTGTAAATGCAGCACATAACGTTTGACACCTAATCCACCTCCTGTGGTTGCTGTACCTGGCAGTTCTCATGCTAGCGGGCCAGATGTTAGGATTCCTACATCGTGGCAAGGCTCGTCGGCAACTCCAGTTATGGGTGCAGGTGCCATCGGATATTCATCAAAACATGCACTTTATGCTGCTGAGCGTGACCGGTGGGGGAAAATGGCATATGCTTCATCTCTAGCAGAGACAATTTTGCTTGAAATCACTGTTGTTCATGAAGGTGCCAGAGCTCGCAAGAAATGTGGTATTACTATCAGAGTACGTCTACCTTAAGTATGCTGTGGCTTGCTAACACTTCAATTTAGAATATATGTGAGGGTAAGAAGGATGTTGATGCTCAAATTGACACTCCTGGGCTCATTGAGCTAGCATTGGAGACCGTTGTCCCAAAGCTACGCAAATTTGGTGGAGAATTTATCTGGTGTGTTGAGGAATTCATAATCCGAGATGCTGCATGGGTGGACCTATCCAATCACCCACCATCAGTCCCATACTTCTACGATCAATGCCTGCAGCCATCTTGCAAAGGCACCAAATCGACCTTCAAGTCTAAGCAATTCATGCTGATGGTTGTTGTCCCAGAGGCTCAGTGGAACAAATATGAAAATTGGTTGGAGCAAATAGTACGTGTTTTTGTCTGCTTACCACTAGTACTAACCATGATTTTGTGGTCCAGGAAGCGGAAGCTACCCGAACGAGATGCACACAATCTAGTGACGTCAGTTGCAACCTGCCTGCATCAGCAACAACAACTTCACTCACCGAGAATGAGCTTTTCTTGCCCTCTGTTACTGGTGACAATTCTGCGCGGCCTGCATCAGCAACAACTTCACTCGCTGAGAATGAACTTTTCTTGCCCTCTGTGAATGGTGACAATTCTGTGGTGGTCTCTACCAAGCGAACCCACCAGCGCGGCTCTAGTGGTCTCAGTGGGGCTTCATCTCCACCTCAGAAGAAGAATTTACCTGTCACAACCCAATAACGAATAAACGCTAGGGCAGAGACTAGGACTCAAACTGAGGATAATCACAACAAGAGGATAAGGAGCAAGGACGTCTTGGATTGCTACAATGTAGATACAAGAGGTTTGAACTAAGGAACTTATCGACCAAGACGTGCTACCTATATACAACTATTGAAATGGAGATTGAAACTGAGATACAACTACTAGCCAATCATAAAAAGGAAAAGGGAATCGTACCATAGAACATCGTAGAATATTAAAGAAGTATCACGTGACCATATCTTATCTTATCATATCTAATCTAATCTATTCACAATCAAAGAACTCGTCTTCTTCATCAGTCACATCGAAGACACGTGTCGTGGGCGCTAAAGGAATCTCTGAACTAGTAGATGCTTTCAGGGGTAGGGTTAGGGTTTGAGTTAGGCACTGTGTATTGGCGCTTAGGAAGATTCAAGAAAGAATAATGGTTTGTTAAAGGTACTTGTGACATTACCTATGGTAGTTCTCTGTTCACCTGATTGTGAACGACTCAAAGAAGTCTTGAAGATTGGCGGAGGTGCCAACCTAAACATAAAGCAAGGTATGTACATTCATCGAATTTCTCAAATTGTGTCGATGCTTACTAGTATTTCAGTCTTTGGACTACAGAATGAAAGTGTTCAATTCCACCAAATCCCTACGCACACCATTACCGACCTCTTGCTAAACAAACAGCATCATTCGTTTTCAGTGGACACAGCTGAGTCATCCATTGGGCAGCTGACTATTGATACATCAACGGAAGGTTTCATTGGAATTGGCGGCTTCAAGACTGCGAATGCCGGATGGCTCACACTTACAGCTCCTCCCAGGACTGGTCTTGGATCAGTCACTTGTCATAAAGTTGTAGTCAAATGTCCATTCTACAAAGTATTTCCAACTGCTGTGAAGGCTGGACATTATAAGGTTGGCCATTATGCGCTCATTGACGAGCTACCCAAGCTATTCAGAGAGGCCAATGTCTTATACTGGTCCAAATCTTTATTAAAGCTCACTTACGACTTTATCGACTGTTCCATTGCATCCTCACCTGAACCTCCAACATTCGTGGTCCCATGTGTTCGATTTGTGGAAGCTGGCCTCGCATTATGCTACAGTCAGGGCGGTAGCAAGCCGGGAACAAAGACAGGGTCAACACGGGCCGCCTTTCTCCTCAAAGAGCTCATTGAGGGTGGTGATGACGAGTTTCTCAAATTCATCCACAATATGGACGCCAATCCATTACTTGATGAATTGGATTATGGCTATGACATGGCAGAATTTTTTGCCTTCACGCAGCATGTCCAATATGTCAAGACCAGCAAGCTAGCTTTCATATCTGATTATCAGGGTGCGTCTCATTCACTGATACATTCAATCTTCAGTTGTAATGACACAATATATTCAGGTAGTACAGTACTACTCACAGATCCTCAGATCTTGACTCATCCGTATGTTTTCATTCATTCGGAATACTCAATACTGATGTTCGTGTAGGTCAGTCAGCAATGGAAGTGATATTTTTGGCGAGGGAAATATCGAGGTGGCCGTCAGCCAATTTGAAGACCAGCATGCCTGCAATGAGTACTGCAAATGGCCTGGGTTTGGGCTGGAAGCATTTGTTACCGAAGTGAATGACCATGACTCGGAAGTAGGAAATTAGATTGACAGGACATGTACTCAGCGGACTGATATATTATATAATTTTCTTGCGTGTGAGGTGTCCGATGTCCCAATTGTGTGATTACCTCATTTGGTGCATGTCACGTCGTGTAACGGAGCGCGCGCGTCCGGCTTTCCATAACAAACAACCCTGTGAATCGATTTAGCCAGAATTATCAGCCTAGGTATATCAGGCAGTTTAAAAACAGTCTAACCTTCTATTTCATAACGCGATGCATATAGTATAACTCATAAACCACCCCTCGACTCCCATACTCGTTAACATGCGCCAGCCCCACGCTCGGCACTAGTATTAATAGGCTCCTCATCTGACTCCGAGTCAGGCGTAAATTTCCGAGAGGGAGGAGGGTTCGTTATGGGGCTATGATCGGGTTGCTGGCGCATTGGTGGTTTGTGGGCCCGTTGTATTGGTGGTGACCGTGTTGGGGAGGTGGCGGGCGGCGTTGCTAGGCTGCTGCTTGGTGTGTATGGATGCGGAGTTGGTGGGAGGCCTAGAGGTAAGCTTGAATACATCGTACTACACGTAGGCGGTATAGGCATCCACATACACAAGTAGTATGACCATATCCTATACTTGCAGCTGTTTTCCCCGCACCCGCCTGCGCCTTACGTGACGTGGCTTTCTTGCAGACATCCCATCATGAATAAAACTATTCCGCGAGATGTCATGCCGCCATCATCAGCTCGTGCCCAAAGGCATCATATAAGTGATAGAAATTAACTGTCAACCAAGAGCGGCAATGATATTATATCGGTGACTTAAGAGCTCACTCACTCTTCGTGGGCGCGCGCGAGACCGCAAGTACCATCCAAGGTCAGGCTATCAACGGTCTCTTCAAAGATCAGGCAGCTTGCTATCAGATCCCACCGATGGTGCAATTCAAATCATGTTAGATGCAAACTAGGGAGTGCGGGTATTACTAGCTATAAAGCTTATAAGGAGAACTATGTACCATGTAATATCCTAGGGAAGGTCCAAAGTCCAATAAATGCTCAAGGACCGATGTTAATGGGCGTGCATCCAACATTCACAACGCCATTCTAAAATTTCACTGTCAGACACAGACAAAACAGAAAACATCGTTTAAAACTCACCATCTGGTTGTTGCTGCAACACATAGGTTGCTGTCTGCAGCTGGCGCCGCTGCTAAGGGCGGCGATACCAAGAGGGGTGCAGCTCTGGCCAACGTAGCCGCTGAGAGTAGTGGGTAATTCTGCAAGGCCATTACGCCTTGCGGACGCATTGTACTCGGAAGTCTGCACAAACCATGAGTATCAATAAAAATACATAGGAATCCATTACTCACAGTGGTAGCGCTCTCACAACATTGGACGTTACCAGTGTTGCACTGGCCATCACGGAGAGTGAGGGGAGTGGCGACAGCGAGAGCTGCAAGGAAGACAACAGCGAAGAAACGAGCGAACATTGTGTTAAATTGAACGGTTAAAAGAGTGTGGGGATGTGTGATGCTGGGAAACTAACTGAAGAGGAGATGGGTTCTGAAGAATCGAATGCATTGTAGTCCACCTTTTATACGATGAATACATGTTGTAACCCGGGTACTCCGCCGTCTTTGTTCATGTTTTTTTAGATCGGATAACCGATGGGCCAATATACCGTCTGGTCCGTGGTCTGGAGCATGTACTAGCCGTACATGCAATTAAATGTGCATTACGTGAATATTACTTTAGCGTGAAGCCAACGCGTTTCAACCACGTGACTCATCACCATGGTCATCCGAAGTCCGAGAACTATCCGACTCTGTGTTCCTCTAACACTACTGTACTTACTACTTACGCTCAGACGCAGCGTGTCTAAATATTTTTGTCCGTGCCAATTTGTGCAATCTGGAGCTTATGTATAACGTCAGTTGCTAGTACACGTACCACTAGCATCATGATGGAGTGCCATGGCGTTGTAAGTTTGTAAAAACTCTCACTGTATTGCCACGACAAGAACAGGAAGCACAATGTGATATAGCTCAGAACTTCTACTCAATATTCGATCTTTTGCACGTAAATTCTGCCAGTAGTCTCGCATGCTGGAACCAGGGTGCACAGTTCTTCTGATCTTGGAAGTGCCGTGCATGTAAAAAGTACGAGATAAGCTGAACATGAAGACCGAACCCTTTTGAGATGAAAGATTCCAAGGACGTCTTCGAGCTTACGCGATTAACCTGCCATCGACTCTTGAAGCTTCCGAACGAATGTGTGCTGGATGAACACGAATCCGAGCTTGTGACACCGAAGCCTCGAGGCTAGCCAAGTAATTGCTAGATGTTGACGGTTTCACACTTGACATGACTGATCCATGAGCACAAGTACATCATATAAAGCGGGAAATCACAAAAGGAGTGTGAACGAAAGTGTGGATATCAGATTAAGTTGATCGATAGCTAGTGCAAGAGCCATTGACATCACTCACGATAGTCACGTCTCGTTGTGTCACTGATAGAAACGCCCAAACCCACATTGGCGGGTGTTCCAAAGCGCACGGTATTGTCTTCTTCTGCGTGCGTCAAATCTGCATGATTTTGAGTTGAGATTTTGAATAAAGTCGCAAGTAAAGAACGGAACAAGTACTATACATTTAACAATAGAGAAATTTTTTTCGAGCCTTCTTCACAACGGATAATTGTATCAGACACTCCATCTGGCGGTGCAACAAACGTTTTCGGCCGCTTAGCTTCGAGAAGATGGGCCGAATCAGCATGGCCGTCCTGATGATGAACGGGAAGGTGGTTGGCGTTATTAGTTCCGGTGACGGTAAGACAGCAGCTGGTCGCACAACGCTTTTGTCATAAACCTCCAGTATCCAGAAGATTGGAGTAACATTTATGAAAAAGCACGAAGCGAACACGAGCACCGCGTGAGGACTACCAGGGTCTTCACATTAGATTCCCTGTGTAGGTGCTGTGTTACCCGCGACATGAATGACGTGGTACTCACTAGAACTCAAGAAAAAAGTTGTCCCAACTTCCGTCATCATATTCATCTTCTGTGAATTATTGCGAACCCGTTCTACCTGAGCGCGTTATAGTGGTCACGTCCGTATGGATGCTCTGTAGAAGCCAGCTGAGCTGCCACTAATAATGGCAGGCGAACACGAGGATTGATGCCAAACAGGCTGGGCGTGTATACTTCTGGAGATTAAGTCATGTGCTAAAAACCGACAAAAAAATGACAGACCGCTCACCCATTTGATCTTGCAACGGCAGAGGATGTTCTGTTACGAGTCGCGGATCTGCCATGTGCTGCGAAAAGCACCTGCACTTCAAACATTATAGCAGTAGAACAGACTTATTTGCTTTCGTGCGGTCTTGGGAGGGTGTCACAATGCTCTAGCAGCGGTGAATTGAGAACGAGTGGGGATGGTAGGAAAAACTAGAGAGACCAGATGAAACTTATTGTCGATAGTAATGACAAAACACGAGACCTACTTGTAGATAGATGCCACCGTTCGAATCATCTTGCTCCTCCTGAGATCCTCCGAGTCAAGCCTCGACGGTCGCAAAACAAGATTTGTACGTCAACCTGTGGGGAAAGAACTAGTACACGTGACGTCAGGCTAGGCTCAAGTTGTTCAACAACTTTTGGACTTACATATCTGTAGTGACTGCTGGAGTATGATGTGCACTGTGCAAGCTTGAAGCCAACGTGCCTGATATGATATGTTCAAAGCCGTATACAACGTGCACACTACAAATTTGTTGCGAGAGGTTGACCAATTACACGTAAGGACAAGACGATACATAAAATTTACGTCGTCGTATATAAAGCAACGCCCCATGTCTGAACATGAATAAGGTATACAAGAATATGCTGTACTGCTTGAAAAAGTCGTAAGTGGAGAACGAAAATTCAGGCCACTACACATGTAGAAATACTTTAGAGAAATACTTCTTCAGGCCTTCCGCACCATGCACGATCGCCCCAACCACTCCGTCCGGCCGTAATCACAAACACCCTCGTCTGGCCAGCTTCCACAAGATAAGCCGAATAAGCATGGCCCTCCTGATCAACTAAGAACGAAGGTCAGCAGGAGATGTAATAGACGTCACCTGATGAAGATGAAGGCAGGAATGACTACTGATCGCACAATGCTTTTGTCGTATGCTTCCAGCGCACCCAAGGTCAAGGTAGCATCTGTATGACTCGGCGCGAACACAAGCACAGTGTGATACCAAGGTCTGTAGAGACCAAAAAGTGTCTTCACGTCAGATTCTCCTACCTCCGACCTGGACCAAATTTGGTGCGTCAGGTGCCCTGTCTCCAGCCTCCAGATGCTCCTTCAGTCAAGCACTCCAGTATGCATTGACAGGCTTCCCTGGAATTACAAACTCGTCGAGAACGATGTCGCTGAATCGGCAGTTGATACCGAGCATGAAAAGGATTGGGCTTCGTGTGGTGCTTATGTTGCCTGTCTTTAATGTCTGGTTGAGAATTGTGGTAGTCATCTCGAGCATCTCGGAGATGACAGGCAAACGCTCGGCATTATACGTCTCAAGAAGAGACTTGTCGGCGAGTCCTTTTTCGACGAGCGCGAGTTTCCATCCTAAATTGAACTGGTGCACATTAAGTCATAGGATAAATATTGCATTTGCGAAATAAGACTTACAACATCTTGTACACCTGAGTTAAGTCCCTGTTAATAGAGAGATAAGCGGGTATTAGCAGTCGATCAAAATGACACAGACTTGACCACCGGTTGGACTATGGACACTGAGAGTATGTCAGCAATAGCATACCAACTTGAGAAAGTACTCAAAAATAAACGTACTGAGCAGCATCTGTGAAGATTTGCATCAACACAGGTACATCATTCAAAAGTTGAACCACATACCACCCGCAACAAACACTCGACCCTCGCTAAACTTATTTACCATACGAATATTGGTCCTAAAGCAAACCAATGAAAATTAAAGCCGCATCGATGTACACAATACAAAAACACACCTGAACTCGCTCATCCAGATGACTTTGGTGAACGTAATCTCCGTAGGTATCAACGATGTAATGATCTCAAGGACCAGCTCCTCGCTTTGAGCAGCTTTCGTCAAGTCTACATCGCCACCAAAGATCAAGAATTGCCAGCCATCTTCGCCAACTTCATCTGTTGGACGTATTGAGAGGCTGCATGCACAATGTCAACGTACAAGCCTGAAGAGCAGAAACAACACATACCCTCGTTCCTTGAAGTATCCAAATTGGTGCCAGTACTTTCAAAACAGGATCAGGAGCACTTTCCTACGGAGTAAGTAGAATTGGGACGCACAGATCTATCAAGACCCACGCAAGTTAGACGAATATCTCCGGTGATCATTAGAGCATCGTCTCTCGTTTCGCCCAAAAATGTGAGGCCAAGTTGTTTGCGCACGATGCCTGAAAACAAAATCGAGATTCGTGCAGCATTTGAATTTGATCGCAACTCACCTTTAGCACCATCAGCGCCGATCAACCACTTAGTATTGAAAGTCTCCAGCATGCCATTCTTTTCTAAAACAGCTGTGACACTTTCGTCGGACTGCTCGAAGGAGCGCAGTTCGGTGTCCATCTCGACAGAGCACGAGAATTTTTCTAGGTGGCGTCGCAGAATCACATCTAGGAGTTGTTGACCTATGAATTTAGCAACGTACTAGTAGGAAATAGAACAAACACATTATCAGCATGGATGAGAAGGCAGCGGCTCCTCGTAATACGCACGAATGGTATCGCAGGTGTAGGTTCTATATGCGGGACCATTGGATATTCCTTCATAAGTTCCAACGTCCCTGGCTGGTACGAACGGATTACAGGGAAGGGTTTCCCCAAATCATTGATTTCTGGAACATTCAAGAAGCTGAAGAGATCGAGAGAGCGCGGCTAAACCATGAGTGGATGAGACTAGGATGTCAGACAAGTGGTGTCATGACAAACCCAGATTGCGGGACCTCGTTGTCCGATGTTAGGGTTGGGTTCTTTATCAATGATGCGAACTGGGATGCCGTTCTGAAGGAGTGTCAATGCTGCTACCAGACCTGTTGGCCCGGCGCCTACCTAAGGAAGGATTCAGCCGAGACACAATCTTCTATCATGAGCAGCTCACTCACAACCAACACGGGGGGAGTGAAATTCATGTGTAGACTTTTGGATCAGGATAACGGACAACTGTATCTTAATGTGACAGAAGGGCGCAGCCAATCAAAGCGGAAAGGTATCATGTGCCGCCCAACTGTGTATCTTATATCAGTGCCCTTATAAAACAAACTCACTAACCTTATACGTTCCCATGATAAAGCGCTCCGAACAAGAGCTTTAGTGCCAATCACGTGCAAACACTTGAGGGCACATGTTGCCTTGTGGGGCTTGCTGATCTTGCCCGAGGGTAGGCTATACTCGTCCAATCCTAAGGAGTAGTTGCCGAGTGCGAACTTGCTACTGAATCTAGTGCATCACAAGTACTTGAATATCGAATTTACCATGAGTAGGGATGATCGACGAC
Organism: Suillus bovinus; assembly: GCF_016758785.1. Lineage (NCBI taxonomy): Eukaryota > Fungi > Basidiomycota > Agaricomycetes > Boletales > Suillaceae > Suillus > Suillus bovinus. Next base: position 9,230 of record NW_024542071.1, read on the forward strand.
CATCGCCTCGAATTACTACTATTTTAATGTCGCAGTCATTGCTGGGACCAGGAAGGCATGCCCAATAGAAATCCGGCAAGCTCGACAAGCAAAACTTTAACATCTACACTCGTAAGATTTCCGAGCTATATCAGAGTATGCAACTCAATTTCCGATTTCAAATATTGGGCGCACAGTTGGACGGGTGCGAATTTATAGTTTGTGATTGGAAACTGGAAGTCAAGCAATGATTGAATAAGAACGCGAATACTTACCTTCAGCACCACACATTATGTACCTGCAGCGGCTAGGGGGAAACAAACTTACTAACAACAACCTCACTGGCCGTGACAGCCTCATGATGGTGATGAAATCAGGAGTGAAGAGGATTCGACTACATTAGGTCCAGATTTAGAGTGTGCTCCCAAAGAAGTAACATTCTGACCTCTACAATACTTGATAACTACGTTGATTAGAAAATACAAATGAGTTGCGATGTAAGATCACACGCAAAAAGAACAGACCACTAAACATCCAAGAATATTTTTGAGAAATACTTCGTCACACCTTCTGCACCATGTACGATCGCCCCAACCACTCCGTCCGGCCGAATTACAAACACCCGCGTCTGGCCAGCTTTCACAAGGTAAGCCGAATAAGCATGGCCCTCCTGATCAACAAGAACGAGGTCAGCAGGGGATGTAACAATAGTGCTTGTTGCTGATGAAGGCAAAACGACGGCTGATCGCACAACACTTGTGCCGTACGCCTCCAACGCACCCAAAATCGGAGTAGCGCCTGCATGACTCGGCGCGAAACACAAGCACAGTGTGATACCAAGGCCTGTAGAGACCAAAAAGCGTCTTCACGTCAGATTCTCCACCTCCCACCTGGACCAAATTTGGCGCATCAGGCGCCCTGTCTCCAGCCTCCAAGTGCTCCTCGTCAAGCACCCCATACGCATTGATAGGCTGTCCTGGAACTGCAAACTCGTCGAGGACGATGTCGCTGAATCGGTAATTGATACCAAGCATGAAAAGGATGGGGGTTCGTGCGGCAGCAGTGTTGCCTGTCTTTACTCCGTGGTTGAGAATCGTGGTGGTGATCTCAAGCATCTCAGAGATGACAGGCAGACGCTCGGCATTATACGTCTCAAGGAGAGACTTGTCGGCGAGTCCTTTTTCGACGAGCGCAAGCTTCCAACCTAGATTGACCTGGTATACAATCAGTAATGGCATACACACTGCATTGAAAAGACTTACAGCATCTTGTATACTTGAATTGAGTCCCTGTTCATAAACAGATGAGTAGGTATCGAAATTTGATAAGAGCGCACACACCTGACCACCGGTTGGACTGTGGACACTGAGAATATATCAGAATCAGTTTGGAAAGGAAGCGCCGCTCAAAGATAGACATACTGAGCAGCATCTAAGTATACTTCCGTCAGCGCAGGTATATTATTCAAAAAGTAGAACTACATACCACCCGCAACAAAAACTCGGCCCTCGCTGAACTTGTTTACCATGCGGATGTTGGCCCTAAAGTGATAAATGAACATCAAAACGCATTGATATAACCGAAAAAACGCACCTGTACTCGCTTACCCAGACGAGCTTGTTGAACGTGACCTCAGTTGGTACCAGTGATGTGATAGTCTCGAAGATCAGCTCCTCGCTCTGAGCGACCTTTGTCAGGTCTACATCATTGTCCGAGATGATAAATTGCCAGCCATCTTCGCCGACTTCGTCTGTTGGACGTAACGAAAGGCTGCCCATCGTCAACATACAAACCTCAAGAGCAGAAACCAAACATACCCTCGTTTCATGGTTCCAAATCGGTGCCAATACTTCAATACAGAATCAGAAGCAGTCCTTCATGGAATGAGTAGAAATCGGACACACCGTTCTATCAAGACCAACGCCACGTAAACGAATGTCTCCCATGACCATTCGGACATCCTCTCTAGTCTCGCCCAGGAACGTAAGCCCGAGGTGTTTGCGCACGATGCCTGTAAATCATAGCTCAAACTTATCCTACTATATTGAATTCGATCGCAACTCACCTTTAGCACCGTCCGCGCCGATCACCCACTTGGTATCGAAAGTCTCCAATATGCCATTCTTTGCTAGCACGGTCGTGACACCTTCGTCGGACTGCTCGAACGAACGCAATTCGGTGCCCATCTCGACGGCGCACGAGAATTTCTCTAGGTGCCGTCGCAAAATCACATCTAAGAGTTGTTGACCCATCATCTTTGGAATGTGCTACAATACAAACATAATTAGTTGAAAACAACGGTCCTGCATAGATGGTACGTACGAATGGTATCGCAGGGGTAGGTTCCAAATCCGGGACCATCGAAGATTCCTTCGGAGATTCCAACGTCCCAAGCTTGAAGGAACGAACTATAGGCATGGGTTTTCCCAGTTCGTTGACTTCTGGGACGTCCAGGAAGTTGAAGAGTTCGAGTGAGCGTGGCTAAATGATACATTAGATGAGACTACAGGGTATCGGTGGTTTCATGACAGACCGCGATTCCGGGACCACGCTGTCCGATGCGAGGATTGGGGTCCTTGTCGATGATGCGAACTGGTATGCCGTTCTGGAGGAGCGTCAACGCTGCCACCAGACCTGCTGGCCCAGCGCCTACCTAAGAGAGAGAAATCAAGATTATGGGGCGGCCGTCCTTCATGTGCAGTTCACTTACGACTAGCACGTGAGGACGAGTAGAATTCATGAGTAGAATCAGTAGATTTGTGAGGTTGTTGGAGCAGAATAATGGACGGTCACATTTTTTATCGTTTATGACATAGGGAAAGGGCGGTGCAGTAACGATCAGTGCCCTCCAGCTGCGTGTCCTGTGTCAGTGCCGCAGCTGATCATGATAGAAAGGAATCAGCGATGTCACGCGTTGCTGTTCAAGTTGGATATGTAATTTGTCAACCCGACTCTGGACTGCGGAGTCCGGATTAACACTACAGCTTTCATGATAGACGTTTATTAGATGGTATCAATCGATCTCGAGGAAACTCACAGAGGCTTCAGAAAGTCAGTCAATGCATCGAAGGCTAATTGTAAATTAGGAAGTCCTGACATTGCAGGTCTCTTAACGGTAGCACGCCCTCTTGTTTTGTCAGAATGGGGAGTCAATCTAACTCTAAAACTGTTCCAGAGCCATGGCGTCTCCGAGCTGATAATCTACTGGGTGAAGGGAAGCTTTGTACGCCCATGCTGTGCACCTCCGTTACTAGTAGCAGAGCTTCTGACGTAGATATCATAACAAGATCAACGGTAGAAATACATTAATTGTTCTAGAAGCAGCAACAAGATCGACCGCGTCCATGTTGCCCGGTATCTACCTGCGCCACTACTGGTTGCTGTTGCGTATTGGGATCTGGTGTAGGAGGCCCATCATAGTCTTCATCACGTATCAAGGAGTGCTCACTTCCAGGAGCACCCGCTGCAGCATTACGCTGTAGATTTAAACATCAGACACCCAAGAAACAGTTATAAAAATGATCGGGCGTACTAGTCGACCCTTGGCAAAAGAAACGTCGACCACGGGTAGCGTTCCACGATGGGGTGGCAGGGTGAATAGGCGTCGTAGGTGTTTTTTCAAGGTGGTAGTAGCCTCTACTGGTGTTGAGGTAGTAGCTGGTGCAGGTGGAGGAGCTGAACGTGGGGTTCTAGTTATAGTGAGCCTGAGTCTTTTGAGGTGCCCAGGGCGCTGTGGAGGTCGTGGCCGGGAAATTTGAGAATGCTGTAACGAATGTGAGAGGGAAAAGAAGAAGGATCCGCTGTTGTACCCACTTGATGCCTCCCATGGAAGAAATTGGGTTCCGTATCGTAGCCATCCTGATCTTGCCCGGGAATCTCTGCCTGCATAAAGGTCAGCACTAAAAGAGGCGAGGAAGGAAGTGCATACGCCAAGAATACGGTCATTCTGTTCAGTGAGCGCGCTACATCTTTCCTTAAATTCTGAGGGAAATAAGGGTGAGTATGATAACATCCTGCAACGTCAATGAGAACTTGCCGTTCGACCAATCGAGGCAGCTGGCCTTCGTGGATTCATCAATGGCATTCATCATGCATTGGTGTGCTTGGAGGGCTTCATCAGATTTACTTGCTGAAAGGAACGCCTGGCACCGTTTCTGGTGTGCAGTGAGACACAAAGACTCGAGATCCCAGCCGAAGAGCTGGCCAAAGCACTCAGTTATTAAAAGTATCGTGTATGCATCATGTTGACCCACCACAGTCAAGTCTTCGTATATTTGAGGCACGTATTTCGATGGAAAAGCGCCTGAGTTGACAGCGGCGGTGAAGTGAGCAGCGGCTTTGTCGTGATGCGCACCATCCGAGGCTTTGATTCCAAGCTGAACACGTAGATATGCCTGATGTGCGAGTGACAAAGATCAGTGTCGATCACCTAGCATAGCCGAAAAATACTTACTTCCACAACATGACAGCCAAGAGGATCAGTATTCAGACAAGCGGCAGCCAGCTCTTTGATGAGCAGCATGGCTTCCTCGTGTTGATCTGCATTGAAGAGCGTGATGGCCTAAAATACGGAGTGAAGCAGATAGTATGCAAAACGAATTTAATCTACCTTTATCAAGAGAAGAAAGTGGTTGGCTATTGAGTCTTGATTTGTGAACATGGATGCGACATCCAATGCTGTCCTTGCTCCCCGGACGTGGCCTTTTCCGCAGAGGGCGATGGCTTTGGAGATATAGCCTGTCGACGAGGGCTGAATGCTGATGGACTATGTCACAAATGAAAGTTAGCCTTAGTAAGGGAAACAGTATAACTCACCTTGATTGCATCCTGAAGGGCATCGTCCCAGTCGTGTTTTCGAGCCATAACAAATGAGCGATGTGCATATGAAGTAAAGTTGTTGCCGTCGGCGTTGATCTCTTGAGTGAGTAGCTCTTCAGCGGTAGACAGGTCCCCAATTAGACATGCATTATGGGCTGTCGTGATAGCGAGTATCTGTACGATGGAAGTTCAAATTGTGTTATGAGAGTCAAGGATGGAAACTCGCCTTTGAATTAGCATTGCTGGGTACTGCCCACTCTGAGATCTTGTCGTCTACACCTCCGCTGAGGATGTACTTGCCGTCTGCAGAGAATGTGACACAGGTCACATAGGATGAATGCTGGAAGATAGCGATAGTTCGTCGATCTGAGAGCCGCCAGAGACGGACATGGTTGTCACTAGATGCAGAAGCGACGAGGGTGCCAGCGGGATTGATGGCAATGAAGTTGTTCGAACTAGTGTGGCCTTCCCAGGGGGATGACCGACCTGCTGCCAGGTTGATGTGTCCCACTCTAGAATTTCATAATCGTTTGATGAAAGAAGGCGTGTGCCATCGGGCGTCCATGCAAGTGTGTCACCTGTCAAAGATGCGACGCGTTCCCTTGTGCCTGAATTATAAATACCGATACTGTTGCGATGGCAAGAAGTTGTCCAGAAGGCGAATATCGAATGCAGACCCAACCACCGCACTCGATTGCATCTCCTTGCATCTCCCACGTTTTGGTACACCAAAACTTCACCGTCTCATCAAGTGAACCAGTGGCCAGCACCGTACCATCCGGAGAAAATTCCACTGAGCTCATCCCTTCAAAGTGGGCTTTGATGGGTTGGGTGATGGATTCGCCACTTTCTCCGTGCCAGGCGATGACCTCTCCATTTCCATCACCGCTTGCTATGATTTTACCATCTCGTGATACCGCCAATGCCCACACCCCACCGCTATGCCCCTCCATCTTCTTCAACACAACACCTGTCTCCAAGTCCCACAGACGAAGTGTCTTGTCGTCGGAGCTCGTAACCATTCGTCGCTTATTGGGGAACACTGCGACTGCGTTTACTCTATCCTCATGATCTTCAAAAACTCGAAGGGGTGTTAAGATTGGAATGAGTTGCGACATTTTACTGCAGGTTGATGGTGTCGAGCACGGTCGAGGGATTGTGGGTAAGCTGCAGAGGTGCGTGTATTGGGCGTTTTTATATGACTACCACGCTAACCTTCCCCGTGGCCATGGACCCTCAAGACACGAGGCAATTTACCATAACCGTTTCAGCAGGAATGCTTCCCATCAGTCATAACCGTCCTCTTCGGCTGCACTGTGTACATGCGTCCAACTCATGTCTCTACAGCTTCCATGACATATTCCCTCCCATCCAAGCGCAGTCACTCCTTCCCGTCGCTCGAATGTGGCTGAACAATGAAAGTTCGGCGTAGGTTGCTGCATAGATACCATTGTTTCTCGTGACGAGCAGTTTTTCACACACTTCCGAGTCATTATGTGACTTGTCTGAGCGCGCGTAGCTCACTGCACATATCGTCTCCTCATCTCGTCGATTCCAAACATCCGCCTGTCTCAGGTCCAAGGACTCGCGATCCCTCACCTTGCGACTCGCTGTAGACTAAGTATAATCTAAACAGTACGGTGCCTCTTGAATCTTGATTCTCATACTCTTCAAGGTCTGAAATGATGACGATAACATACACTTATGATTGTATTTTCACATTGCTTACTAGCAGCACTTTCACACCTTGTATTTCGTCGTCTTTCTACGCTCGACTTCTCGTGGACTACATCGACTTCAGTAACAGCGCAAAAGAGCTCTCGCCCAGAATTTTGCCTTCCTCTATAGTATACCCTCCCAGTGCTGCACTGCCACGTACATGCGTCTCTGACTCTCATCTCCACAGCTCCTAGGATGTATCTCTTTGCAATAGATTGCAATAGCCCCGTGAACATAATGATACTATGTTCTTTTTTGTGTCTAATGCCAAATGATTCTCTATCTACTCTCCACAGGATGTGCCGTCACCACCAGGATGGCAATTGATGCACGACGAAACGATGAATACGAATTCGACGTCATCTTATCTGGGAGCAACACCCCCATTTCCTAACAAGTTGGTATGTAGTTCAACGCCATGTTGCTTTCACTATCAGTTTACAAACATGCTACTATCGAAAATCGGGCTGTCCAGTGAGGAGGACAAGGTCAAAAAGCGAATACTAACACGCGCACTACACGCTGGTACGAATATGTAAGGTTCTGTATGAAGCGGCGAAGTATAGATTTCCAACAGCTACAATTTGAATAAGGTATGCAAAAATGAGTCGTGCTTGAAGACAACTTGAAGGAGTCATAAGTAATGAACGAAAACTCAGGCCACTACGCATCCAAAAATATTTTGGAAAAATACTTCTTCACACCTTCTGCACCATGTACGATAGCCCCAACCACTCCGTCAGGCCGTATCACAAGCACCCTCGTCTGACCAGCTTCCACGAGGTAAGCCGAATAAGCGTGGCCCTTCTCATCAACAAGAACGAGGTCAGCACAGGATGCAACAGTAGCACCTGTCGCTGATGAAGGCAGAACGACTGCTGATCGCACGATGCCTGTGTCGTATGCCTCCAGCGCACCCAAAATCAGGGTAGCATCTGTGTGACTCGGCGCGAACACAAGCACAGTGTGATACCATGGTCTGTAGAGACTAAAAAGCGTCTTCACATCGGATTCTCCACCTCCCACCTGGACCAGATTTGGTGCATCAGGTGCCCTGTCTCCAGCCTCCAGTTGCCCCTCGTCAAGTACCCCATACGCATTGATAGGCTTTCCTGGAACTGCAAACTCGTCGAGAACGATGTCGCTGAATCGGCAATTGATACCAAGCATGGAAAGGATGGGACCTCGTGTGATGGCCATGTTGCCTGTCTTTATTGTCTTGTTGAGAATCGCGGTGGTCATCTCAAGCATCTCGGAGATGACAGGCAAACGCTCGGCATTATACGTCTCAAGGAGAGACTTGTCGGCGAGTCCTTTTTCGACGAGGGCAAGTTTCCAACCTAGATTGAACTGGTATACAGTCAGTAGCTTTATACATACTGGATTCGCAAGACATACAGCATCTTGTATACCTGAATTGAGTCCCTGTACAGAGATAGATGAGTAGGTATCAACATTTGATCAGAGCGCACACACCTGACCACCGGTTGGACTGTGGACACTGAAAATATGTCAGAATCAGTTTGGCAAGGAAGCGCTCAAAGATAGACATACTGAGCAGCATCTAAGTAGACTTCCATGAGCGCAGGTACATCAAGCAGAAAGTAGAATCACATACCGCCCGCAACAAAAACTCGGCCCTCGCTGAACTTGTTTACCATGCGGATGTTGGCCCTAAAATAGATAAACAAACGAACATTGAAGACGCGTTGATGTAACCAAATAAGACACAACCTGAACTCGCTCACCCAGAGGAGCTTATTGAACGTGACCTCGGTTGGTATCGCTGATACGATAGTCTCGAAAATCAGCTCCTCACTCTGAGCGATCTTTGTCAGGTCTATATCATTGTTCATGATAATAAATTGCCAGCCATCCTCGCCAATTTCATCTGTTGGACGTAATGAAAGGCTACCCAGCGTCAATACACACATACCCAAACCTTGAGAAGAGAGACTGGACATACCCTCGTTCAAAGTTTCCAAATCGGTGCCAATGCTTCAAAACAGTATCAGGAGCATTCATAGGGCAAGTAGAAATCAGACGCACCGCTCTATCAAGACCAACGCCATGTAAACGAATATCTCCCATGACCAGTCGGACATCGTCCCTAGTCTCGCCCAAGAACGTAAGCCCGAGCTGTTTGCGTACGATGCCTGTAAACCATAACTCAGACTCATCCTGCTGTATTTGAATTCAATCGTGACTGACCTTTAGCACCATCAGCGCCGATCACCCACTTAGTATTGAAAGTCTCTAATATGCCGTCCTTTGCTAGCACAGCTGTCACACCTTCGTCGGACTGCTCGAAAGAACGCAGTTCGGTGCCCATCTCGACAGTGCATGAGAACTTCTCTAGGTGGCGTCGCAGAATCACATCTAAGAGTTGCTGACCTATCAGCTTTGGAATGTGCTACAGCATAAAAAAACCATCAGTATGGCTGCTAAAAAGACGACAGTTTTATACAGCACGTACAAATGGTATCGCAGGGGTAGGTTCCATATGCGGGGCTAGCAAAGAATCTGTCGCAGATTCCAACATCCCAAGCTTGTAGGAACGGACTATAGGGATGGGTTTCGCTAGCTCATTGACTTTCTGGCACATTCAGGAAGTTAAAGAGTTCGAAGGAGCGTGGCTATATGGTACATTGAATGAGAAAGAAGAGCATCAGAGAAGTGATGTCGTGACAAACCCAAATTCCGGGACCACGCTGTCCAATTCGAGGGTTGGGGTCTTTGTCGATGATGCGAACTGAGATGCCGTTCTGGAGGAGCGTTAACGCTGCCACTAGACCTGCTGGCCCAGCGCCTACCTAAGGAAGAGGAATTCAGTTGAAGCGCGACCATCGATCATATGCAGTTCACTTACGACTAGCACGGGAGGACGAGTAGAATTCATGTGTAGAGTTCAGAAATTTTGGATCAGAATAATGGACGGTTACATCTTATAAGATAAGGGACTGCCGATGGCAGTTCGTCATACTTCAGCGTGTGCCCTCCCACTCAGTGCCGAAGCTAATAGAAAGGAACCGCACTGCCAGATGATTTGTCAAAACGCTTACCAGTGACTCCATCATGATGCGGCGGGTGCGGAGTCCGGACGCATTGCCATGGCTATGATAGGTGCTGACTCGGACTTCGAGCCATCAGATATTATTATTGATGTCTGTTCCCGAGTTTAAAGTGCCTTGCGGGGCTTAGCCACTGGCACAGGAAAGACAAACATACTTGCTGAATCCCAACATATATCGAGCGCGAACGTGTTGGTTACCACCGTGTCTAGACGATTCCAAAGTTATGCAAACAAAAATGTGTTCGAGTCAGAAGCGACTGCGGCCTTGGGGAAAGGATTGAATGAGAATACACCACCTAACCAGAATCGTCCCTTCTCTGGTCTCACACTCGTGACTGATTCTGTGACGCCTCGTTTTCTCGTTTGTCGATCCCCTTTTGGTACATCCTCATCGGAATAGTCACTGCCACCCCGTGTGTTGGTGAACACCATCTATCACCGAATACATACTCCCTGTAACTGGATCACTGAGAGACCAAATACTATCACTCATTCTTTTACCTAAATATGCCCTGATCAACGCCAATTGCTACGTGCCATCTGCGTCATCGATCCCGTGAATTGACTCGCGGCAAACTTGAATGACTCTCAATTTATTCTCAACACGCTGTGCTGTCACCACCGTGATGGCAATTGATACACGGCGAAACAATGGATAAAAATTCAACATCTTATCTGGGGCAACACCCCATTGCTTAACAGAAAGTTGGTGTCGTGTTGCTTTCATTTTCAGTTACAAACGTGCTACAATATAAATGAGATATATATATATAAGAATAAGCAGTGCTTGAACAATGAAGAAGTCATAAGTGAAGGACGAAAAATCGGGCCACTAAACATCTAAAAATATTGTGGAAAAATACTTCTTCACACCTTCTGCACCATGTACGATCGCCCCAACCACTCCGTCAGGCCGTATCACAAACACCCTCGTCTGACCAGCTTCCACGAGGTAAGCCGAATGAGCATGGCCCTTCTCATCAACAAGAACGAGGTCAGCATGGGATGCAACAGCAGTACCTGTCGCTGATGAAGGCAGAACGACTGCTGATCGCACGATGCCTGTGTCGTATGCCTCCAGTGCGCCCAAGATCGGGGTAGCATCTGCAAGACTCGGCGCGAACACAAGCACAGTGTGATACCAAGGTCTGTACAGACTAAAAAGCGTCGTCACGTCAGATTTTCCACCTCCAACCTGAACCAAATTTGGTGCATCAGGTGCCCTGTCTCCAGCCTCCAGCTGCCCCTCGTCAAGTACACCATATGCATTGATAGGCTTCCCTGGAACTGCAAACTCGTCAAGAACGATGTCACTGGATCGGCAATTGATACCAAGCATGGAAAGGATGGGATCTTGTGCGGTAATCATGTTGCTTGTCTTTATCATGCTGTTGAGAATCGTGGTGGTCATCTCAAGCATCTCGGAAATGACAGGCAGACGCTCGGCATTATACGTCTCAAGAAGAGACTTGTCGGCGAGTCCTTTTTCGACAAGCGCAAGTTTCCAACCTAGATTAAACTGGTATATAGTCAGTAGTGTTATACATACTGCGTTAACAAGACTTACAGCATCTTGTATACCTGAATTGAGTCCCTGTTCGGAGATAGATGAGTAGGTATCGGCATTTGATCAGAGCGCACACACCTGACCGCCGGTTGGACTGTGGACACTGAAAATATGTCAGAATCAGTTTGACAAGGAAGCGCTTAAAGATGGACATACTGAGCAGCATCTAGATAGACTTCCGTCAGCATAGGTACATCATTCAAAAAGTAGAACTACATACCGCCCACAACAAAAACTCGGCCCTCGCTGAACTTGTTTACCATGCGGACGTTGGCCCTAAAATGAATGAACATCGAAGACGCATCGATGTAACAAAATAATACGCACCTGAACTCGCTCGCCCAGACGAGCTTGTTGAATGTGACCTCAGTAGGTATTGCTGATGCGATAGTCTCGAAGATCAGCTCTTCACTCGGAGCGACCTTTGTCAGGTCTAGACCATTATTGATGATAGAAAATTGCCAGCCATCCTCGCCGATTTCGTCTGTTGGACGCAATGAGGTGCTGCCCCATGTCAATATACACATTCCCAAGCCTCAAGTTCAGAGACTGGACATACCCTCGTTCAAAGTTTCCAAATCGGTGCCAATACTTTCAAGACAGTATCAGGAGCACTCTTTCGTGGAGTAAATAGAAATCAGACGCACCGCTCTGTCAAGACCGACGCCATGTAAACGAATATCTCCCACGACCATTCGGACGTCGTCTCTAGTCTGGCCTAAGAATGTAAGCCCAAGTTGTTTACGCACGATACCTGCAAACAAAATTGAGATTCGTGGTGCTGTATTTGACTTCAATCGCCACTCACTTTTAGCACCATCAGCGCCGATCACCCACTTAGTATCGAAAGTCTCCGATATGCCGTCCTTTGCTAGCACAACCATGACACCTTCGTCAGACTGCTCAAACGAACGCAATTCGGTGCCCATCTCGACAGTGCACGAGAACTTCTCTAGGTGGCGTCGCAGAACCACATCTAAGAGTTGTTGACCTATCATCTTTGGAACGTGCTACAGCACAAAAAAACCATCAGCATGGCTGCTTGAGAGACGACAATTCTACATAGCACGTACAAATGGTATCGCAGGGGTACGTTCCATATGCGGGACCATCGAAGATTCTGTCGCAAATTCCAACGTCCCAGGCTTGTGGGAATGGACTATAGGGATGGGTCTCGCTAACTCATTGACTTCTGAAACATTCAGGAAGTTGAAGAGTTCAAGGGAGCGTGGCTGGATCACGTATTAACTGAGACAGAGCATCAGAGAAGTGGTGTAATGACAAACCCAGATTCCGGAACCACGCTGTCCGATTCGAGGGTTGGGGTCTTTGTCAATGATCCGAACTGGTATGCCGTTCTGGAGAAGCGTTAATGCTGTCACCAGACCTGCTGGCCCAGCACCTACCTAAGGAAGTTGAATTAGACTGGCTCGAAGGCACAATCATTGATCGTATGCAGTTCACTTACGACTAGCACGGGAGGACGAGTAGCATTCATGAGTAGAATTCAGAGATTTTGGATCAGAATAATGGATAGTCACGTCTTATGACATAGCAGACAACCGATCAGGCGGAAAGGCAACGTAGGTAACGATACGTGTCCTACGACTGACGGTGTCCTGCGTCAGTGCCGCAACTGACTGCCATGTCATCATGAGTCGAGACTCGACTTCGAACCTATGTCTGTCTTTACAAACAACTACAAACAACCATGCTAGGGCTCCGTTGAATTATCAGCAACGCCCCATTTCCTAACGGAAAGTCGGTGTGTAGTTAAATGTCGTGTTGCTTTCATTTTCAGTCACGAACGTGCTACAATATAAATGAGATATATAGGAATAAGCAGTGCTTGAAGAAGTCGTAAGGACGAAAAATCGGGCCACTAAACACCTAAAAATATTTTGGAAAAATACTTCTTCACACCTTCTGCACCATGTACGATCGCCCCAACCACTCCATCCGGCCGTATCACAAACACCCTCGTCTGACCAGCTTCCACGAGGTAAGCCGAATGAGCATGGCCCTCCTGATCAACAAGAACGAGGTCACCACGGGATGCAACAGTAGCACCTGTTGCTGATGAAGGCAGAACGACTACTGATCGCACAATGCTTGTGTCGTATGCCTCCAGCGCATCCAAAATCAGGGTAGCATCGGCATGACTCGGCGCGAACACAAGCACAGAGTGATACCAAGGTCTGTAGAGACTAAAAAGCGTCGTCACATCAGATTTTCCACCTCCAACCTGAACCAAATTTGGTGCATCAGGTGCCCTGTCTCCAGCCTCCAGTTGCCCCTCGTCAAGTACCCCATACGCATTGATAGGCTTCCCTGGAACTGCAAACTCGTCGAGAACTATGTCGCTGAATCGGCAATTGATACCAAGCATAGAAAGGATGGGGCCCCGCGCAACGGACATGTTGTCTGTCTTTAATGCCTGGTTGAGGATCGTGGTGGTGATCCCAAGCATCTCAGAGATGACAGGCAAACGCTCGGCATTATAGGTCTCAAGAAGAGACTTTTCGGCGAGTCCTTTTTCGACGAGCGCAAGTTTCCAACCTAAATTGAACTGGTATATAGTCAGTAGTGTCATACATACTGCATTAACAAGACTCACAGCATCTTGTATACCTGAATTGAGTCCCTATTTAGAGATAGATGAGTAGGTATCAGCATTTGATCAGAGCGCACACACCTGACCGCCGGTTGGACTGTGGACACTGAAAATATTTCAGAATCAGTTTGACAAGCGCTCAAAGATGGACATACTGAGCAGCATCTAGATAGACTTCCGTCAGCACAGGTACATCATTCAAAAGGTAGAACTACATACCGCCCGCAACAAAAACTCGGCCCTCGCTGAACTTGTTTACCATGCGGACGTTGGCCCTAAAGTAAACAAAAGAATATCGAAAATGCACCGGTGTAACAAAATAAGACGCACCTAAACTCACTTACCCAGACGAGTTTGTTGAACGTGACCTCAGTAGGTATCGATGATGTAATGATCTCGAAGATCAGCTCCTCGCTCTGAGCGACCTTTGTCAAATCTAGATCATTATCAAAAATCATGAATTGCCAGCCATCCTCGCCAATTTCGTCTGTTGGACGTAATATGGTGCTTCCCTGTGTCAATATACACATCCCAAAGCATCAAGTGCAGAGACTAGACATACCCTCGTTTAAAGGTTCCAAATTGATGCCAATACTTTCAATACAGTATCAAGAGCATTCCTTCATGGGGCAAGTAGTACAATCAGACGCACCGTTCTATCAAGACCAACGCCATGTAAACGAATATCTCCCATGACCATTCGGACATCATTTCTAGTCTCGCCCAAAAATGTCAGCCCGAGCTGTTTGCGCACGATGCCTGTAAACCATAACTCAGAATCACCCTAATGTATTGAATTCGATCGCAACTCACCTTTAGCACCATCAGCGCCGATCACCCACTTAGTACCGAAAGTCTCCAATATGCCGTCCTTTGCTAGCACAGCTGTCACACCTTCGTCGGACTGCTCAAACGAACGTAATTCGGTGCCCATCTCAACAGAACATGAGAATTTCTCTAGGTGGCGTCGCAGAATCACATCTAGGAGCTGTTGACCCATCAACTTTGGAACATGCTACAATACAAATATAATTAGTTGAGAAACGACGCTTGCGCATAGTACGTACGAATGGTATCGCAGGGTTAGGTTCCATGTGCGGATTCATCAAAGATTCCTTCGGAGATTCCAACGTCCCAGGCTCGTAGGAACGGATTACAATGAAGGGTTTTGCCAGCTCGTTGACTTCTGGGACGTTCAGGAAATTAAAAAGTTCGAGGGAGCGTGGCTGGATGGTGTATTAAATGAGACTACAGAGCATCAGAGAAGTGGTGTAATGACAAACCCAAATTCCGGGACCACGCTGTCCGATTCGAGGGTTGGGGTCTTTGTCAATGACTCGAACTGGGATGCCGTTCTGGACAAGCGTTAACGCTGCCACCAGACCTGCTGGCCCAGCGCCTACCTAATGAATAGAAATTAAGCTGAGGCGCAACCATTCATTGTGTGCACTTGTAGTTTACTTACGACTAGCACGGGAGGACGAGTAGAATTCATGTGTAAAGAGTTTAGAGGTTTTGGATCAGAATGAAGGATAGTCACACCTTATAACATAGCAGACAGCCAATCAAGACGCAAAGGTAGCGTAAATAAAAGGCGTCTCTGCCCTCCAACTAACGGTATCCTGTATCAGTGCCGTAGCTGACTGTCACTGTGTCATCATGAGTCGGGATGAGTCATCAAAACATTCATCAGTGACTCCATACGACTGCGGCATCCCGGGCCTGCATGCACTGCCAGATGAGTGTTGACTTGGAGGCCCATCGGCGGATAGCATTGATTTCCCGAGTCCGACTTGCGTGTGCCTTGAATGATATTTGTTGAAACTTGATTCGAGGCTATACTTTCCAAGCGCGAACGTGTTGGTTGCCTCCGGATCTACTAGCCAATTGCATCTCAGAAGCTCTCGATGTCCTGATTCCAACGTAGGATGTGATCAGCCTACACTAGTATAACTGGCGTGTCTTTACAAATAGCTACAAACAACTCATGGCTTGAATTATCAGATAACCAGTCATAATAACAGCTTATCCTTGTATTTGATAAAGTAATGCCAGCTTATATTATCCATAACGAAGGTCATATCAATTCATAAGAAGATGCCAGCACCTAGATCGTAAATTATCGTATCATAAATCATGAACATCACCCCCTCACACTTCCCTGCTCACTAGCATACGCCATCCTCCCAAATCCACCACCACCTCCAACACTCATACCCACGTAACCCTCCCCTCCACCCCTAACATACCCCTCCCCACCACCACTACCACCCACACTCCCACCCCGTCCATACGATCCCGCCCTCGGCGTCCCACCCGCACTCCCGTTCAAAGCCATCCCCACGGAATACCTCGTCCCACTCCCAGGTGCAGTAGCAGTATACAAACTCGCCGCACTCCCCGCAGCCCTATACTTCCTCTTTGGAGTCTGCAATCCCGCATCACTACTAGTATCACTGGAGTCCTCATCCGACTCGGGTGCAAATTTCTGAGAGGGAGGCGGAATCACTACTGGTTCGTTCGGGTCGTCGTGTATCGTTTTAGGGCTGCAAGGGACTATGATCGTGTTGTTGCCGTACTGGTGGTTGGTGGCTCCGCTGTATTGGTGGCGACCGTGTTGGGAGGAGGTGGCAGGCCCCGCTAGGCTGCTGCTGCTTGGTGTATATGGACGCGGGGTTGGTGGGCCGGCGGGTACGAACCCAGGTGGGAGGCCTGCAGGTAAGCTTGAATACATCGTACTACCTGTAGGCGGAATAGGCACCATCGACGGTGTCACGTGTGCTGGCAAGCTTGAATACATCGTACTACCTGTAGGCGGTATAGGCACCATCGCCGGTGTCACGTAAGACGATGGTGGCGGTGGTAATGGGCGGTCAGCGTCTGCAGGACTGAGGTAATACGGGCGCTGCCCAGATGGTGTTACTTGCGACATGTTAGATGCGGGACGCGACTAGAGTTGTGTTGCGTTTATCGATGCTCGATAGACTGAGAAGAGAGGTTACTCACGGGCGGCTGGATCGTGATGTTGACGGTACCAGATGATGATGAACTGATCGGACGCGTTGATTCTGGTGCTGGTGATCTAGGTACTGATATAGTAGATGGTGTTTTCTGCAGCCGAATCTGTTCTCTAGATGAACGCGGTACCGGCATAGAAACATGCACGAAGCCAGCCTGCAACTCGATCAACCCCGACGCTCCAGATGAGTTCTATCGAACAAAACGACGCACCTCGTCTACCTCTTCTTCTACTCTCGCTCTCATACTCCGGCTACTAGGCGTACTCTGTTCACGTACGCTCGTAACCTCGGGAATGACGCTCAGTCCGCTGGATTGAGGGTGCTCCGGAGGACTAAGCAGCTCTAGTTCCGACGTCCTCGTAGAGGTCACGCTTTCCGTACGCGAAGCTCTCCGACGTACCGTTCGTTGGGTACGAGGTTCGGAAGCAGGGACCGAATATAACGGCGCGCCAGGAGATCGAGGCTCTGGTACCATAAGTACAGGATCTTGGGGCAGGGAGCGCAGAGGTGTGTCAGGACTTGAACAAATGGGGGACGGCGTACGACGCGAGCGCTGGAACTCGTGGGGAGGTGGCAAGCGGATGATTAGAGAAGAATCAGCTTCTGGGATCCAGCCGTCTGAAGGAATATCGTTCAGCGCGTGGGCAGGGGAGAACATGGTACTACGCGCAGATGTGGTCTGTGGGTGACGTTGCTGTTGCTGTTGCTGTGGTTGGGTTTGCGGTTGTGCGCGGGGACGTGTAGGCGTAGTAGGACGTGATTGTTCGCTGGAAGTGCGCGACATCGGTTCTGGTCTGAATCGCGGGGTATTCTGCGCCTCAAAGTCACCTCTCGAATCGCTACCTTCGTCGTCACTAGGGGCAGAAAAGTAGCGTTCGAGGACACGATCTGCTGTTACTCGACCTTGTGCATAACCCTTTGTCCGCCCGTGCACGTACCCCATATCCTTCCCCATCTCCAGTCCTTCCTGAAGACCCTGTTTACGGCCCTCCTCGCGAGCGGCTTCGATCATCTTCTCCTCCATCAATTTGCGCAACCTAGTCCTTGACTTTGCAGCGCTCTCCTCTGCATCCCTCCTCCTGTCTTCCACATCCTTCATCACGCCCTGCGCACGGAAAATCTCCTTCTGGGCTTGTTCGAGAGCATCTTTGTATAACCTGAGCTCTTCTGTCAAACGTACGATCTCGCTTTGAGAGACTATGCGTGCATCGTTGGCCTCTTTGAACCGTATGCATGCTTCCTTTGCTTTAAGCTCAGCATTATCAGCACGGTCCTGCTCGAATGCAAGTCGTGAATTCAAGAGAGAGACGTCTGCGCGGAGGTCGCGTACGACAGACTCTGCATCTGCGAGGAGCTGTAGAACTTCGCGGTTTGTCGGGGTGTGTGAGCTGGTGCGAGAGATGGGCTTTGAGGCTTTTGAAGCTTTCGAGGCGGTAGAATGGTGTGATTGGGAACGTGTGAGGGGTGGTATTGGGAGTGGTGGGGTGTCTGATTTGTCGCCACTCGGAATATTGCTGGGACCTGCTTGGGGTGTGCTTAGTAGTTGGCTCATGGGACTAGAAAGAGACTGGTAAGTTAGTCTGGTTCGGTCTTGATAAAGGATTTACAAACAGGGACAGACTAGGACGGGGTTATATGCGTGCCAAGGGTCAATCCATGGCAGTAATACTACAACTTCAATTACTTTTTAAAGTGTCCATTGTATCACTGCTTTCGCATTACATAACCATTTTTTTTTATCAACCTTGTCAGACTTTGCCGCTAAACACGTCCGAGTCCGAACAGTTGAGACTCCTTGAACTCAAGTTTCAACTCATCGACATTGCCTCTTCATTCACGCGGCTACTGGCGACCACGGTCCGATGCATGTCGTTAACCCGATCAAATATTGACATGACAAGCGCCTGTGCTCGCTCTTATCCGAATTATCTTTCCAAGTCGATGCCAGCGAGCTCGACGAAAACCAAGCGTTCGACGTATGCTGGAACAGAGTTAAAAACAACCCGGAGATCAAGTTTGATTTCAACTTTGGACTCACCTGGCGCGTTGGTAAGTCTATCTCTCCGCCACATCAGTCAAACTCACCGGAGCTAGGTTACGGAACACCCAACGCGTGTTTTTCGCCAATCGGCCCTGCCGCTGAGAAGCTTGGGCAGTGGGTTGGACAATACTATCGTCAAGGGAAAATATAGATCCGGAATCCGTGCTGGTCCTAGTAAAGTAACATACGATCAACTTTGGAAGTCAGATTTCTGGTCTTCTGTCTGGATCTCAGCACCTGCCGATATCCGGTTTCCAACTTGAGTGTGATGTATGCATATCGTGGCATGGGAAGCTCGTGCATTTCTCCACGGAGTTGGTATATCACTCAACACGTGCATCAGACGAAGCATTTGGAGGTGTCTGCGTCCATTTTCCCGAGTCATGCGGTTCAATAACAAGTGAGCATATGTATCATCTCAGGTTAGGACGCCGGTCCGACTGTGCTTCGTGTGCAACTCTTTAACACCGCTTTCCCTTCCTCTTCCTCTGCTCAAGGGCACTGCTCACATATCTTTCCACAGACTCCGGACTCGCAAACCTTCTCACAGTCTCCATCGTATAAGATTCGGCCAGCGAATAGTTTAAAGCAATGACCTCCGTATCTGCAACGCATCGAAAAAACATCTTACTTGGATTTGCCGGAGGATCCACCATCGAGCGTTGTATACGCATCAGATAGCAGAAATTGCGTTCACCAAGGTGCGCATGCAAACTCCAGCACCCGTACCCAGTCCTTGTTATCTACATCTATCCTTCAAAGTAAAAATCGACGAAGATCGCGTATCTCGTCATCTTCTCGGCGGAGTGTATGCGTAAAGCGTCCTCCATATCTATGTGTCCTGAAGTACCCGATTTTCTAGGGAATGTCGACTTATTTGGTTTCATGGTGGTTATAGTCATGTCGAATTGACAGAACTGGTGATATAGGAATCTAGCTGTACAGCTATCGACCTGTATTTCCAATTCTGTGACGATAACCGAATTGAAAGAGAAAGCGTGAAGGTGTAGAATGATCAATGATGACAGTCAGGGATGGGCTAGGGGCTTTTGGGTATGTATAGCTTGGAAACGTTTAACAGCGACGACCCTCGGCGACCTCGCTCCTCGCTTGCTCACCAAGTAATTTAGTTGAACGATCATCTCTCACAGCACCCTGACCATGTAACAATCTAGGGCTGTTCAATTCATTCAGTTCACCGAGCGTCGCCAAATCAAGGTGAACCGAACTGAAAGATTAAGTGAGTCAACCCACTGCTCACCGAACTGGTGCACAACTAAAACTTAAAGCTGAGTTAGTACTACTTTTCACCATCGCGCCTCGCGCCTTCCACTCCTCAAGCTCTACTTTGCCTACCCTCCCATCCGCCACCTGCCTCTGTATTCATCGCCTATCATTGCGTTTCTTCTCTGTTTTGATTTCTTCTGCTGTTTTGCGATAAACTAGATGGCTCACAATGAACTACCCCCAGGCTATCAGCAATACGATCTTGTACAACTCAACTCATAGCCAATTCTCCCCAGTGACCTGCCTCCTCGAGTATGTCCTTCGGAATGTCCACAAACACATTGCTGCACTAATATTTCTGTGAACAGTACTACATGACACTGCTATCTTCCCACTCGCATTGTGTGTTATTCTTCTCCTTATGACGAATAAAACCATTGAGTACCTCCTCTTGCGTGATCTCTTACCGTATTACATGGTCACGAGCTTACCCTCCTACGCCTTGTGCCTGCCGCCACCCTGATGGATGATCTACATCCTTGCACACCCATGGCTCGACTGTTTTGTGCCCGACACCTACTACTCATTCATGTGAGCTTCCCGGTGCTCCAACGCCTGTTTCTGATGTCAGTCACAATTTAATTTATCTCATGCATGTAGTCAATGCATTTGTAGACGTCTTCGTAGTTTGACTTGAGCAGGAAAAATTTAAGGATTTATTGATATGTTAGGGCCGTTGTAATGTGACGGACTGCAAAGGGAACCAAGGCCAGACCTTGGCCAGACCTCTACAGGAAGGCTACCGTAGACTCTATCTATCGAGAACACGCCCGAGGACTACCGACTATGAGCCAGGACTCCTGCCACCGCACCAGAACACCTGCTTCTGCGCCCGGACTTGCCTAGGTCTGATGGGACGCCCCGCTCTATCTGCCCATCCTCGAAATGCAACCGGCCGCGGTTGCACTATGAAAGACGAATGTGTGGGACTCCGAGCGCGAGGACCTGCGCCAGACCACCCTGGTACACCTACTACCTGGCCGCACACCACAACGAGCGGGCCATCGAGCAATATTTAAACTCCGCCTCGGCGAAGCCCCAAACCCCAGGCCAGAGTCTACGTAATATAAGTAGAAATAACCAAGCTAATATTTCCCGGAGAATCGTTTGTAAATCCAGAGCCCAGATCGAGTTTTTCCAGTTCTGCCGTTCAAACGTTCACAACCGGTAAAGGCCTTGCAATCAACGTCGTGTACCCTGAAGGGCTTACCGGGTTTTTGCGTGCGTTCCTAAGTCTGAGAGGAAACCATAAGGATTTACTGGACAGCTTCCATTAGCATCTTCTTCCCTCACGGAAAATACAGTACTCTGATATCTTTTTTACTCGAGGGCTACGTACGAGTGCCTTATTCGCTTTGCCCATCATTGATATGCATTTTCTGGTGGTAGGATCCGTCCCGTAACTCCTTTCTCTCTGTCGCGCGCGTGCACGTGCACAAGTAGTGAGAATTGGGAAAAAATGATTCAGCTCTGCAATCACGGTGTCAGTAATCAGGAGGTCGGGCATGTGTCCTCTGTACATTGTCAGTATTTGAGGCTTCAGGCCAGACAGCACTTTTTCTGCTACACGTTTGCCTTCACAAAATCGCTGACCTGAAGTGAGAATAACTTTGATCGCGTGAAATAGAAAATAACCAAGAGTATACATACAGTAGCACTGTCACCCGAAGGGGATCGCTTGTAGGATGACATATAGGATGGATCCAAAATTTGCACGTACGTGCATCTGGGGTAATCTGCTGGCATTGCAGGTATTATGTGGTCGAATGTGGCACAACCACGCAAGAAGAATGTCAGGACACCTTCAAAGCTTGTACGTTCATTCGCTGACGCGGGGCTAGTAAAGAGATTTCGGTGGATCAACAGTGGACAGGTTCTTTTTAAAACCATAAAGGTTGTTCAGTTATCCAGCATATAAAAGAAAGGTGTTTTCCTACTAACCCTGCAGAATTATTTAATCTCGTCTCATATCCTCATACATACACAATGCGTTTCACCTGTGCAATTATCCTCGCCATCGCTACTGCTTTTGCATCATCAGTCTCTGCCACCCCCTTCACTGATTCCAGGGCCGAAAAATGTTCCACTTGGTGCTGGAACAACGGAGCATGCCGGGGCTGTACTAAGAAGACCTGCGTGAGTATTCGTAGTTTTCCTGGATTTGATAACATAGCTCACCTGCATAGCAGAACTTTCCTTTATGCGAAGTGAGTCGCGTTTCTGCTTTCCCATCGGTGAAGCATAGCCGTTGGTACTGACGCGCGAGTTATAACTCCATTAGAAATAGATCACTTAATCGACACGCCCTCAGGAAATCATCGGTGGAATTGGCATAAGTTTCCTTCAATTGGGAAATGTTAGATAAAATGTATAAGGACGCAAAAAGAATACTATCGAAGAGCGTGCAGGACATCCTATGGCGCAGCGTCGATGACTGTTCCTGCTGAATCACCGTAGATGAACCTAGGGCTGTAGATTGTACAATTATGAGTCTATATGCGCACGATGTACCCAATAAGAACACACCTAGGTCCTATATACAGCTGCTTGCTTTGACTTTGATTGTGTCTCAACGACGTTCGACAAGATCTAGATAGGCACAATTTGAACAGAAAAAACGGCCTAGTTTGCTGGGGTCAGTAGCAGCAACACACAGAAACAAGGGTCGCCCTTCAGGATCTTGACACAAAGGTCGGCCGCTCACATATGCCGTCTTCCTTTGCATATGCGCGTCCTTGGTGAATTGTGAATCGCCGCAGAAGTGATCTTCTGGCGATAAAGAATCTTCTAGGAGTCAGAAACGGAAGCGAAGGGAAGTTGAGGCTGAGGATAGCAATATATATTATTGTCGTTGATACGCCCTTCTTATTGATGTGTTCTCTGAAACCTGCGGTACTTAGGGGTCGGTGTGTACCCACACCCGTGGCGAGTGCGGTGTTGGCGGGTACGGACACGGTGTTGAGTTTCCGACCCGCGGTGTTACCCGTGCGTAACCCTGCAAATTGTGATCCAAGTTTCATATTAAATTCATAGGGAACGTGGAAAGGCTGGGGTCGGATATACCAGAGGGGACCAATCAGATGGCCTTAGTAGTTTAAATACTTCTGAAACTCACTTACGCACCAGTACATCACATGATCACTTTGCTACAATGTTTGCCTTGGATAGAACACAGGAAAGCGAGTGGAGTTCGTGCCATGTATATGACTTCTGTGGATCGGAAAATTTCAAAGTCGTTGGGTATTGCCTCAAGAATAAGACGACATGTTTACAGCGGACGCTGCGGCCTGGGCAAAGACGTAGTCCAGACTGGTCATGAGTCTAGTCTGAGTGCTGATCGATGTTGCCAAAAATCACTTGGCTCCACTGCAACCAAGAAACCTGTGATCACGTGTTCATTCCCATATCCAATTGGTTTCAGTCCTGACATAGCCTGATATTCAGTTTCAATTTACTCATAGCCGTAGCACTCGCTGCATCGAATGAGTCTCTATGGTGTTTACTCGCCTCAGTTACCTGTAAGTGTTGTATGTGCATGTAGTATGCTGACACTCAAGATTTACATTCACAGCAAATTTCATAATCTATTCCTGCACTGAAACTCTGCGATTTCGCACCCCCCGCGAATACCGATTCTCGGTAAACGACAATATTGTATTCGAAACCTCGTCGCTCATTTTGTCATCCGTTGGTTCTTTGCCTTATGGCATCGTTTCCAATGTTTCATACGCTCATAATGGCCTAGCGTATCATATGGACCGGTCACCGCGGGAAGGTGAGACAGAAAAAGAACACTCAACACTGGTAGTTGCTGATTGTGCGATGTTAGAACACGCTGCGTATAGGGTTAGTGCACATCAGCTTTTGACATTGACGTTCGTGCATAGCTTTTATCTCGGTATGGTGACCCGACGAGCGAGGCAGTGAGCGATGGAGTGGGAACAATGCGACAGGCCGCGCTGTAGGAGTAGGGAGTTTGAGAATCGAGGAGCTTCCTTACAGGTTGCGTTGCAGAGGGTATTGACAATCTGTGTGGGGCAGGTGACTTATCTCTTTCCTTCGTTTATGTATTAACAACGCATTCTATTACAACCCCGGTCTTTGCCAGCGAGGCCAATCGCCGCAAATGTAATGCCTACGCTAATCGAGGATTGATTAGTGTTAGACAGCTACGGATCTACCGGGATTTAGTCATCAATCGAGGGGCCTCGAGCCTGAAGCAGGAATAAATACCCATCCCACATTACAGTGGTGGAATATAAGATCCTGAACGTCATCGTTCCATGTCCACAAAGTACCCCCACTCACTTTCACTCATCCTTGAATATGACCCTAGCCTCAAATGATCCCAGCTGGTGGCCGATGATTAATTTCTCTCATCTAATCTCTTATTTCATAGGTATGAAAGCTAGTTGTATGATGACGGTCGTCGTCTCGATCTAACCTGGATTGCGCTTTTGCAGTGTCAGCCTCCTCTGTGGTGATATACGACTGGGGTGAGCATAGTACACATCGAAAAGCTAAACATATGCTCATAGTATCTCCAGTACTGACACTTGGACGAGAGGTACGTTGATCTCATCACCGGAACAGCCATCTTGCTCAAAATCGTATCGTAGGTTGAACTGGTCTGGGTGAGCAAAGTTCCACATCGGAAAATAACAGGATATACGATTAATTCGGGGTAGAGGCAGCGCCGGTCTCTCATGACCACTCTATATATCAGCGTATGTCGCTCGAGTTATTATGAGTGTCGACAAGTTGTGCTGACGTCAAAGTATACTAGATGCGCTATATCGGAATAATATATGCTATGTATGTTTGAAGCTAACATGATGATACTACTAATAAGCTATCGCTCACGATCAGTAACAACATATTGTGTATGTCCCTTTGCATACAGTGTGGTTGGCTCCTCTGACCGACGGCATACAGGGAACCTTCCATCAGTCTCGCAGACAGATGTAGTGAGTATTCTGCGTTGATGCCTATTATTACCCCCAATCACCTGCTTACGTACAAGGTGTGAGTGATATTCTCGACCGGATGGTCGCTTCAATATAATGACTATAACAGGTGTAGGTTTTCTTCGAGTGTCTTGTTCTACGAAGCACTAAATGGGTGTTTCAGGCAATGTTACCAACTTCGCATTAAATTCGGCAAATGTGGTCGTGACGGCCATTCTGGGCGGTGAGCAACCCAGGTGCAATACCTCGGTGATATCGACTGACATATCATGTCAGTCATCATGATTGTTCGATTATATGCCATGTATCAAGGATCGAGAAATATGCTTATCTTTCTCATCGCACTCTTCCTGGTTGTTAACATTACCTCTGCAGTGGTCGCTGGAATATATTTCAGCAATACTTCAGGGGGTGGGTTCTAGTTATGTATTTAAAAAAAACAGGCTGACTCAACGAATATTAGAGGAGCTCATTCTCTCCGGCACTTATCAATGCAGTCACAGCTCCACGAGTAACCCGTATCTGGTATCAGTGATCTACATACTCAACACTGTCTGGGAGGTGTTCGCGCTGTGTCTTGCCATCTGGATTGCCATAAAACAATTCCGTGACTTGCAACAATTCGGACTAACGACCTTTGGGGGCTGTCTCACAGCGTTAATGACATCTCACGTGCTTTACTTTGCAAGGTAAGCTTGTGATTTGACTTGGTTATCTTTGCCGCTGAAGTTCCGCACAAACTAGTTTCTTTGCTGCGTCTTGCTTGAACTTCGCTTCTTTTGCTCCAGCAATTGCGGTATGCCGATTATTCGCTGAGTGCGATTTTTATTCATCATTTTTATAGGACTCAGATTCGATTGGAGTTGTCATATATTCTGGCAGTAGTGTCATTATCGCCATGGTGCAGATGTTTATATTGGGTCCACGTCTCATCCTTGACGTTCGAAAACGCCACGCCAAAGTTGTATACGACTCTGACGCAGGAATGGACGTGATGCCGATGATTTTTCAGGAGCATTCCCAAGTGTAAACTAGCATTCACGTGTAGCGCAGGAATCTGGTGCTAGCATGGAGACATTTCTGGTACTTATGTAAAGAAGTCATTTCTTGAATATGGTTTACATTAATATTGTAACATGTGATCATACGCATGATACGATTAATACAACGAGCGTCATCGTTGTGCCAGCGAAGTCGGCCCCCAGCGGCGTAAAGGTGCTTGAATGTTTGGATCCGACAAAACCCTCTTTCCACTAAAGTGGGAGTCGGGGATTAAGGACTGACTATTTGTATGTACTGAGTGAGTACAAAGGGAAATTAGTGTTTTTGGCAAATTACTGCCATTCGCCGTGGCCCGTGGCAGAAGTACAAAAGGTACTAGAGGATGCGTGAGACGTATGTTAGAATTACATGTTTATCCATGGCTAAGTCTGTTAATGTCAACCAATGGTTTCTTGTAGTCGACAAATAATTCAGCTCTGCCTGGTTTTGCCGTGGCACAACCCTAGTTCTGCCATGTTCTGCCGGCAGAACTGCGCACAACACTAAGGGAAATCTATAAGTAGTGCTTCGAACCGTTACAAAGGGAATTCCATAGTCGGTGTCCACTGTGGCTAGCGGAGTGGGCAGAACTATTCTATACTGGCAGAACCTGACATATGCGGGAGTTCCGCCACATTCTGCCGGAAACGTTCTGCCATCCTGGCAGTGCGACTGGTTCTGCACACAATACTAACGATGTTGTAAACTTTGCTGGCATTAATTGCAGATATGAAGGCACATTAATGCAACAGCAATTCCAGAGAACAATATAAAAGCCAACCGTTTTCCTACTATTGCCTTCAGAATTACCTGATCCCACACACACGAGTCACAAACAATGCATTTCACCTCTGCAATTGTCCTCGCCGTCATTGCTGCTTTAGTATCATCAAGCTTTGCCATGCCCACTAGTGATGCAGCTAGCTCCAGTCACGATCAATCATGTCCCACGTATTGCCTAAGATTGTCAGACTGCCAAGTTAAAGGATGCTCTCAGAAAATATGCGCGAGTATCAGCATTTTCCTGCACCTGATAACATGACTCACCTGCATGATAGCACCGTCCAGAGTTTTTCTGCACAGTGAGTCACATTTTTGCTTTCACATTGGTGGGGTATGGCCGTTGATACTGATGCGCGAGTTACTAGTGATTTGTAGAGTAGATCGACGCAATGTGCACCCGCAGTAACCAGTTCAACTTGAAAGAACTTGAAAGTCACTCGTTCTCTCAGAATAAACTGCGCTGCTATTAGTATTTATCCCATTCGAAGAAAGCAGGGCCGCATGTGAATATGCCTTCGCAGTTCCATACTGGTCCCTTCAGGCCCTTGGCTAGTATCGAAAATCCACGGCGAGTCCGGTGAGAGTGTGAGGTGAGGTGAATAAGGTTATGCGGGGTTTGAATTTTTCTTGTATCATGTGACTTATCAATGTCGCCTCCACACTCGAATTGGAGGATGGAGCCTGGTTCAGAAATGTCATATATCATTAGGTTTTGTTTAGATTGATTGCCAGTCGATTCACGGCTCTCCCGATAACAATTACCTCATTCAAATATTCACTCCCAAGCCCTTGGGTTCGATTGGAGGTCAAGCAAGATTCCGAACGGACTCTCTAGTATAATGCAAACCACCACACCACGTTCGAGCTCGAGCTAGCGATGACCGGCTGATGCCTTCTTCAAGTTACCAATTGAGTTACCATAGCACTTGATTTTGGAAAGAAAAAATGGTTCACTATAACCTGTTTCCGACGAGCACGCTATGAGTATACACCAAAAGTGTGGGATGCTATAAGGTTTATGGAAGACTGGAGTTTTTCAATGCCGCTTGGGACACAATATCGGACAAGGGTGCGTGAAGCGCTACTGCGCGTCGTTTGATTGTGTCTCGTTGGTAGGTATTCACCTCTATGGATTCCCGATGCTACCAACTTGAATGACATCTGAGGAGATGCACAAAACCGGTGATCCGGACAACAGTGACATTGCATTGTTTGGTGGGCTTTGCTTTTATGGTTTCAGCCTTTCTGGCTTACGTTTTTGTAGAAATTGCTTCGTAGAGCTTGCTTTACGAAGCCTTTTGGTTTAAGGGGCATATGTCCATAGAACCTTCGTGCCACGAACCCCCAAAGTAAGCCGTATGCACCTTGGCGAATACTCTCTATAAAATGATGCACAAGATACTGTTCCCCAACTGCCCACGTATTTTATTTCCCATTTTATGAACTGCCGCTAGGAGGACAATTGTGCATCACGCCACAAAGATGCTCCACTAGCAGAGTTCACAAAATGTACCGCAGCTATTCATATTTGTTCTTTTGATGCACTTACATGGCCTGTGGCAAGCGCCTCTGAAATTTGTGGTCTCACGGATCCAAGTACTCTATATTTCGTGTCGACAGCCTTGCCCTTCCTTCCATCTCTTTCCATCTCCGAGTCTCCATTACTCCTACCTGATATTTACTGTGAATGAGTGTACGGATGAATGTCTAATGATATCCGTACACTCATTCACAGTAAATATCAGGTAGGAGTAAATGGAGACTCGGAGATGGAAAGAGATGGAAGGAAGGGCAAGGCTGTCGACACGAAATAACGATATGCGTACACTCAATAATCGAGTAATCTTCAGACGTCTGGCTAGACGTTTGAGCACCCCAGAACATTTTCTGTACGCTACGGACGAAATACTGAAATTCGATCACTTGTTCGTGAATATGGGTTTGTGTGATAGATGTGAGAAGCTGAGGCTTTCAGATAGTATGGCACAAGGGATTAATCAGACGCTCGAATAACCAACGGAGGCTGCTCTTATATACAGGTAATGTACGAAGCTTGTGATACTTTAGAACAAGCAGTTGATGAAGTAAATGTTTCAGATTGTGACCAGTTTCAGTTGTAAGCTGAGACATGCATTGTACCTCCACACCTCTTACAAGCTTTGAATCTCACACATGTCTGTTAGTACTTGCGTACATGCTGCAATCTCATGCATGTCTTTTACCATACAAGGTAGTAAACGGCCCTCGCCGGCCATACACAGTGCCAGAGTCTTTTTTGTTGATGCAGGTGATACATCTGACGATCTGAAACCCAGTCAAGTGATCCCTACTAAAGAAGAACATAGAAGATCAGTGTCAGCGAAAGAGTTAAAACAAGACATCAATCATGCTGGCGGCCTGGAAGGACAGGAATCTGAAACGTCAGTCGGTCCGAATAGGCCCGCTCTTCCACGGATCGACTTATGAGTCATAACCAAGTCTGGCATTGACCGCGAAATGATACGAACTCTCAAGATATCACGTATCATCCCACAGCAAACCATCTACAACTACATCCACAAGAGAAACATGTCCTCAACACCATCCCTACCGAAATTCGTCGTCTGGGCACCCGATTACACCGACGAGGGCGCTCTCCAACGAAGACTCGCAGTAAGACCTGCCCACCTCGAGAACATCAAGAACCAAATCAATCGAGGCGTCCTGCGTAACTTTGTTCTGCGCGAGTCTTGTAACTAGCGCTGAAGCACCTCGAAATTTCACAGGAGTTGGCGGAGCGTTCATGACGCCCGAATCCGTCGACGCAGCCGCAGCAGACAGAAAGTTTCGTGGCTCGTGCATGATTTATGAAGGCGAAAGCGTTGAGGCCGTGCGTAAGCTCGTGGAGGAGGATCTTTATTATAAGACTGATGTGGTATGTGTCTTGGCTGTTGTGATGTGAGTGATGTTTGAGCGCTGATTGTTATGATGCACAGTGGGACAAGGAGAAATTAGTCATTCTCCCCATCGCATTAGTAACGGCTCTTCCGCCTGTGCCTTCTTGATCAATACCCGCAGATAACGACGATACTACTTATAAATGATGGATGCTAGCAATAGACATGATATGACACTCGTCTCTGCTCGATCGACTTGTCCGTGGTGTATAAACCAGGCTGATCCAGAGCCTACTAGGTGATGAGATACCGCGCAATCGCAATCTTGATATCATGATGAAGGGCCGCAACGAAGCCCAAACCTTTTGCATTTCTTCCCCCGCTCTTGATCCCCAAGATAACCAAAATCGCATTGTCCTTTCGAAGCCATGAAATCACTTGAACGAAAAATTTCAATGAGTCACGACGTCCCTGCGCGATACCCTAGATTAAACATTGGACCAACAAGTCACAAAGCCAGCGAAACAATAGTACGATGTGTGATCTCATCGATTTTCATACCTTCGAACCTTTTTGTCTTCCCGAAAGAGGCATCGCAACCAAGATTTTGTCGCGGAGTTTACACGCCAAGATCACCAGCCAGCGAAAGAACGCGAACGTTTTATAATACCATGACTATTATGTGCATATGCAACCTAGATCGTGAAAGTTCGTGACGAGATACATTGTACATTGAACAAGAAAAGGTACACATTTGGCGAAAGAATACTGCCATTTTAATGTGTTTCGTAGTTCGATGAAGAAAGTAGGCGATACTAGAAGATTATAGAAAACCATTGCAAAACGGAATGAGAACATGGTATATATGATATGATGGAGTGAAGATATGGCAATAGAAATATGGAATGCCAGCAAAATGTCAACGATGCAGAAATGATGAGATTGATTGTAGATGATGCGTGGGTGGGTATACGGCGAGACGCGCATGATATAATTAAAATAAGCGCTGTGGATATCACATGGGGGCGGATGATGCCGCGATCATGTGAATATCTCTGGGGCAAAGCGGTCGAGCAATGTATAGCACGGGAAAGCGAGATCGATAACATTATGGGAAATGGGGATAGGATGAAGCACTGATGATTTTTCGAACTCATTACTGCGAGACCCAGCAAGCCGTCGAGGATGCTCTGTCAATAAAATAGAGCAGGGTCGATGGCAGAATCATCAGGAATAGCATAAGACGGCTTCCAACTCGCAGCAACCCGCCGCGTTGACGAATACGCTGCACCAGCAGGGGGAACATAACCAGACTGTGGTACAGCAGCGGTGTTTGTCATCTGTGTGAAGATTGACGCTTGTGCTTGTTGTGGCGGAGGGGGAGGGGCGCCCACCTGCGGCGCCTCAGCGTTTTGCGATCCACCCTCACCCGCGTCAAAGTTGATGAACTGCATCATATCGCGCGTGAATGCACTCGGCTGACGCTGACGTTGCGCCGCTATATAAGCCTGAATATCGGGATCAGGCTTGAAGAACGACGTGAAGTCGTCCGCCGCAAGCGATGTGTTGATGACCGTGTCTGCGGGATTTACGGTGCCAGAAGGATTCATGGTGGCGGAATGGGGTTGCTGTGATGTCGCAAGTACCGCCTCCATATCGAAACTATTATAATAGTGTTGGAGTTCCTGTGACTGCGCATCAGGCTTTGGAGCCATATTCACTTCGACCTCCCCCTCAGGCTGAACAAGGGCATCTCCAGGGTTGGTGTTTGCAACGTCCACGACACCGTCAGATGACAACATCGCCTGAAGAGACCTTTCAAGGTCGTGCATTGACCCCAGATTGTTAGCAGCTGCTAGGTCAAAGCTCAAGAAATCCTGAGTTGCGTACGGAAATATTAGTGACGGTGGTGATAGCGCTGAGAAGCAACGTACCTGCGACTGGTAATCACAAGTTACCTCTGATCCATCAAAGTTATCCCACTTGGGAGCAGGTTGTTGGGCAGCTCCCGAACCAGACGGCTGCGATACGTTGTGCTCTTGTGGAACCTGCCATTGAGCATAGGCAGCCTGCGGTTGTTGCATAGGCATGTTGTATAAATCATGGGAATAAGGGAATGCTTGGGAGAATGACGGAAGACCACCATAAGGCTGCTGTGAGTGCTGGGGTTGCGCATCTGGAACGAGAGATCCGTGAACTGACGGCATCTCATTCAGTCGTGATAGAAGATCATCCGAGAGCGATGAAGATTCAGAAGCTGATGAGGGACCCGGTGATGAAGCAGCTGACAACGGTGGCGATGGACCTCCGGCTCCAAACTGCATTTCCGGTGTGGGATAGGCGTAATTTTGGTAAGCCGGGACGTTCTGGACAGGCATCATGCCGGGGAGAGGGTAAGGAGGTGCATACGCCATCGCTGGCACGACGTGTTGTTGTTGATGCTCTTGCACTGGCTGTACAACTGCTTCGCGTTGCTCCTGTGAGGGCCCGGCAACCGCGTTTGCGCGACCGCGAGTTTTCTTCTTCTCCCGAGCGCGTTCCTTGCTCTGCCTTTTCGCTTCCTTCAAGCGCTCCTTCTCCTCCTTCTTCATGGGTTGGAACCTGTAATCAGGGTATAGACGCTGGTGCTCCGCCTTCTTCGCGTCTGCGAGACGCTCATACTCTAGTTTCACTGCATCTGACTCATTTCGCCACATGTCGGAAATGAGTTTTGAAACGTCAGCCTGCGCTCTGCTCCGTTGACCAGGTTCTGCTGGTGGTAGAACCTTTATCTTATCGGAGCGATAGAGAATCCAGGCGTTCGGAGGTCGAGGCGGTTGTGTCTGAGGCCTGAGTTCTTCATCATCTGTTACGCGACCTTTTCCTTTTGATCTTATTGGACCTGTCATTGGGTGCAATGGGTGAAGAGCGTAGTATAAGGTGTATAACGTGAGGTTCGGAGGTTGAAAGTTCGTTTGAATTGAAGGATGAAAGTTGTGGTTAAGAGGAAAAACTGGAAGGTCGCGTCGTAGATGAAGTGCGGGAAAGAGAGGTCCAATTTTAGTAGGTCCTTGTGGGTCCACTCTGTTGTGGAGTTGTTTGCTCTATGGACCGGTTTAGCACAGCTTCTGAACCCCCAAAGTCCACAATCTGCTCTTTCGATGGTCCTTCTACAACCAAACCATGCAGATTTGACGGAAGGTACGCATGATACAAGAGCAGTTGTGATCGACTTACCATGTCGGCCATTGCTCGGGTGTTCATAGAAACAAAACGAGTTTGGCCCTGCCTTGACACCTGCCACAGCGCACAAAGAGTTCTACAAGGCAAAATGCTTGCGTCGACCGATCTCTGGTTTCAGATGACTTGCTTCAACACTGGGTTGTAGGGAACGAAGACCAGAAGACCGGCATAAAAAGGCCACTAGCTTTGCCTAGCCTCGGCGTGGCACCGGGCGGCGACCTTTATCCAGGGACTAACCCTGGAAACGAATTAAACGAATCCCTATTCCTCGACGACGCGCCTTTGACTTGATATTTTCCTTGTTCTTGGGCCATAGCACACAGCTGTACAGCAAGGAGGCTTGTCAGTTTTGCGTAGCTGCCTCACCAATGTTTTCCGTGACACGTTTTCGATCAGTCTATTACCTTTTCAGAACCAAAAACCTAGAACTGACCTAGGCAACACTTTGATCATTAGCGCTGAGAATTACGGAGTTAATCCGCCCCTCGGCTAGGAGGGCCTCGAGGTCGTCTTCTGGAACTTTGCAACCCTTAGGGATCCACAAACATTCAAATTTTGAAAGGAAAACGTATTGTGATACAAATTTCGACCGAGTAGTTAAGTTGCGTTATGATCAAACAGATACTGTAATGCATGCGGAAATATCGTAGCTTGACGCGGATGGACACGACCTTTGAACATCATACAGAATTGCGACACCGACCAGCTTGAAAACACAAAACCTTCGAGGAGCTTAGTAGCCTCCGCCGTAACCGCCGCCGCCGCCGCCATTGTATCCGCCACCGTAGCCGCCGTGACCGCCGCCGCCTCCATATGAGCCTCCACCGCCGCCGTAACCACCTCCACCCCCACCGTAGCCTCCACCTCCGCCTCCCCCACCACTGGGTCTAGCATTGGCCAGGTTGACCCTAAGCCGGCGACCGTCAAGTTCTTGCTCGTTCATCCCATCGATGGCTGCCTGAGCTTCTTCACCGCCAGCGAAGGTGACGAAACCAAAACCACGAGAGCGGCCAGTTTCACGGTCCTTCATTACGATGGCCTAAAAAAAAAAACGCAAACGTGCAACGAGCAGGAGCGCATATAACAATTTTAGTCGCAGAAAAAAAAACCCTTGGGCGATCTGCCATCGTCGCTATCTTTGACTACGATGGGAGATCGCCTCAAATAGATCGCGCACATCAGTGACATTTCCAAAATCTCCGAAGGCCTGTAAGGTAGATAATCAGCATCAAAGACGAAATAATCGTGCAGAAGAACTAACCTGTCTCAAGGAGTCATCCGTCGTGTTCCAACTCAGATTCCTGATCGATATGCCGACATCAGTAAAATCGTTCCAAGACACGATCAAAGCAACATCAACATACCCAACGTAAACTTTTGCCGTCATGATTATGTGTGATGACGAGTAATGCCCTTCCTGAACTATCAGAGTTCAAAAGAACGGGTTGATAACAAAGACAGAATGGGCGATGGATTTTATAGTGGGGTGCTCTGATTTTCAGACTCCCCTAGCTGCTTTGGGACATGCCAACGTGGTTTTTAAGTTTACACATACTTCGCGTTTGGAGTTGCCCTTGCACCTCCCAGATTCTCGTGGTCATTTGACAAAACTTGCATGTGGCCAGAGCACTGGACTGAAAAAGAATTTTGATCAAGCAGCTGATCATCACTCATGCCTCATAGCTCTCGTGGCGCTGCGAAACATTGGTCTCAACGCGGATCTTTACTGATCAAACCTATCACAGGAGTTGCAGTGAAACGCGACAGATCAGTACTTGATATACATACATAGTAAGATGCTTGATTTTTTTCTGATGATGCTAGAGAATTGGGGAATTTCGATGTTTTCATATCAAGCTAATCATGCCCTACTTCCCCTTTCCGACATGTTCTAGACTAATAAACCTGCGATAAGACCCCCTCTCGAACTTTCTTTACCAACTGTCTGTGTCTGATTGAACAGGATGAAATCGTAATTTGGAGACCTTTTGGTGAGATGGGTCAGACTATTTGATCCTAGGATATCCGACATATCTGACCCTCCGACCCCATCCTCAGGTGGGTGTACTCCCGCGCTGGCAGCCTCCAAGGTTCATTAACTGCCATCTGCAAGTAACCTCATGTGCCCCAGATCACAGGCTGTCTTCACGTTGACTTTCTAGCTGAAGCAAGAGGCAGACACAAATGTCCATCGTGAGTTTTAGATGTCATTATAGAAACATAAATTCACTATGGCTTCTAACTTATTCTAGCGCGTCCTTGATAACCCTCGTAACTATTGTCTCTGCAGCGAAACGTCATCCCCCTCCTCAAAAATCCAACGATGCAATCTTCAGGAAACGGGAACTGTTCTCATCACCCCAAGTACCATGCACGTGTGTGCCTTTGAACCAAACCCTCCCTGCTTATCCACTTCTAGTTGTCTTTGCATCCCAAGGTGGGAGTAAAAAGACTGTCCAGACGAATTGTTGCGCGCGACCTCTGCGCATATAATCACCGCATTAGAATCGCTCTTTGACAGCGATGGAACAGGAGGTGATTCATGATAAGGAGCTCCGCAAGACGATCGTAGGCGCTGCACGATTTCATGCACGAGTCTACGTGCAATTCCTTGTCGTCGGAATTCGGGCGATACCCCGAGCGTCAACAAGGTAACCCGCGGAGCGCCTTCTCCAGTGGTTATATCCTGATCCCCACTGGAACCGAGTGGTCCTGGGTTTGAATGCCGTGTCTCTATGGTAGCAGAGGCGAATGCTACGACTTTGCCATCGTATGTGGCTATCAGGCACATGTGCTGAGGCTGTACGAGCAGCTGCACAAAGAATGCGGTAGGGTATGCGATTGGGAGGAGTTTGCTCTTTGGGATCGTAAGCGACCTGCCAGTCAGGGGCTCTGGTGTACAAATGTGAAAGTGTTTCCTCACATGGAGTGCACGAACTTGTGGCATGTCTGAAGACCTCATCATCCGTATGCCGATTCCGTCCGGCAGCAGTAATGACATATCTCCACTATCACTGTCACGTTGAGTCATAGATGATAATACAAATGATGTAAATCACTGGGTTTGTTGCCAAATTGCTGTAGTAGACGAAATCGTAAGGGTGGTTATGGAGAAGACGCTCGCATGAGAGTAGCATTCGGGTTTCAGCTGTGAAATTTTAGTGCGCCTGCATCGGTTACGGGCATTGTCGGCATGAAGTACATTAAGGGTATAGCGCAATGATGTGGTGCAATCGCTTTCCTATTCGCTCCGAACATGAATATATAAGTATGTAGGATACGGAACATTATGTCATCGCAGTGGATTATTGTAACATATGCAGTCCAGTTGTCCTTATGCGGGTAAGACGGATCACGCACCCAAGTGAATGAGGAAGAGAGAACTTTAAACTCTTCCCGTCATGTTATAGACGGACTTGGCCGACGCTTCGAGATATTTCGTTGGCCAGTAAATAATATATGTGCAAATGCCAATCAACAGTGGCAATGAGTCGAGGAGGTAGAAATAGACTTGTCAGGCGAGGGTTAGACCAGACGCCTCAATTTTAGTATCTCCTAACACTCACTTTCATGTGTGACGAGATAGCCGCCGTTGCCTTGACCAAGCTCGGCGACACGATAGATACAGCGAATCTGTATCGCACAACATCAGTGAAGATGTGCGATGAAGTGTGGGTGAAAGGCGCACCATATAGGCTGTTGAAGAGAACATCAGTATCCAAAGAATTGCCCCCCATGGCTCCTCACGGAACAAAAGTCCGTCTCGAACGATACCATGCCACGCATATAAAACCAGGATCATAAAGAACGCAAACGAGATTGTCTGAAGGACTAGACCAGCGAGCAGTATATTCGCGCCCAGCTTTTGACTTGTCGCTGTTTTCGACGCTTCCATACCGCCACCTCCGCCCTGCACAATATCGTGATCAATCCACCGTGCAAAGGAAACAATCAATCAAACTTCAAACCTGTATGAGGAATGTCGTGATATCGCTGATAACGAAGTACCGGGCAACTCTCTCTGGCTTAATCCAAGAGTAGCGTCTATCCACGCAGTTCACGATGAAACGCCCGTAAAGGATGTAATTGAAGGCGAGGTATGCGGCAGGCGGTAACAAGGTGAGGAGCTGTTGAACCATGAAAATCGGGAGAGAATTCGGGTTCGTCGCCATGGGTATGCGCATAAAAAAACCAACGGACATCACTGATTTTAGATGTCAGTGCATATTTCGAGGTGGGTGGTGAAAACTGACAGGTTGAGGCTATAGGGAGACAAAGTCCCCACCATGCCTTGTTCATAAATAAGCGCGTGAAGAGGCAAAGGCTGGCGACAGAGTACAACGCGCCTGCCACAGCTGCAGCGGTTTTGCTTGGGTCATATTCTGGTAAAATGGATTAGACCCAATCTGAAAGATGATACTTTGTGGACTAACTAAATACTGTGGAGACTATTGTCGGCGCTTCGACACTGACTGTGCTGTTGCCGCTAGCTGGTGTGCTTAAATATCAAGTCTAACAGATATTGACAGAATACTGACCTGCCTTTACCGCACCGATGAGAAAGGCGACAATGATCAGAATGTTCACAGATTTCATCCTCCCTATGACCGGAGGCTTGGGTGTCAGAGGGTGATACCAAGATGCTACAACGCTCAAGGGTTATATATACCCCAAATGCGATGATCCAGTATCATTAGACCTTCCCGAAGAAGCAAGAGTAGCTGCGGGAAAAACATTCACGGTTGCAGCTTGTGAAAGATACTGTGTAGGATAACGTTTTGAAGTGATGTGATCAGCGCAGTTGAGAATTGAACGTTGTTCCAAAGGGTTCCTGGAGTGTTGATGACAGTGGTGGAAGCCAATATTATGTATCTCCCGTCGGAAGGGTAACTGAGCACTGCCGGCTGGTGATGTACCACCGTGATGACATCCGATGGGAAAGCAGATTATTATTTGTCAAGTACCGCAGTATGATATGCTCACTAGAACACTGAGATGGAACACATATACGCGATTGATTCAGAAGCAGTTCAAATTACGCGTCAATTGCGATAAAGTGCAGTTCAATTACGGTGACAACAGGACTTACCGCATAACCCCCCGTATCGCAATTAACTGCCTGCCCTCTGCTCTTCTACACATGCTAGAAGATTCAGCCCGACGTTCCTGCCGTCGGAGTCACACGCCAACATCCCACAATATGCAACCATGTCAATGAACCGAGTGATAAATGGATCACATTGATTCGCTGAGCACATGGCTTTCCAAATGGTAGACCTCCCTATCCTGGGAAGTGAAATATAATAAGATTTTGAAATGGAAAAGAGCCAGGTGGTGTAGGATCAGACAATCTACTAGGCCACCGTCTGTCGAATTCAGTGCCGATTCCCGAATATCGAGTGAGCCTAGAAAGCCAAAAATTTGACATCTAAGTTGAATTTTGAACTATGCATGTTATATAGGTGGTCGTCGATTATCAATGATGGATGATACTGACTTACAGTACATACAGCCGGTGACAAGAGATGCCGATTGCCTCGATTCTCGAGTATGACTCAGAAGCCGCCGAATCATGCTGGTCCATGAATTCAGAGCAAGCCTCGCGAGGACGAGTCTGAAATTAACTTGAATTGGCCAGTCACCGGTCAAGGTTCACGCACACACGCATGCTTGGCACAGTTAGCGGAGTTTGAAGTTGCCAGTGGGTTGACAAGCGCCCTGACATCCCGCCACCACCGCCACCTGCCCGCAGCGTCTCACTGAGCACGGATCATGGGCATCGAGTCTGGGGCGGCGGCGGTTTATGGGAACTCGTATAAGCCAGTGTACGGGCAGTTTTATGATCTAAACTCCACTTCAATCAGCCAGACTTGAGTTTGTGCATGCACCTCGATATCAGCTCAGAATATCTTGCACATTTGCAACTCCGTAGCCAAAAAATGGGAGGCCGTCGGATACAATCTGATCTCTATTCTGCAGCAATCCTCCTTTCGATGTATTGTCCTTGGCAAAGGGTCAATTTGGGGCCGTAGCCCAGGGGCTCCCTGCACCAAGACTCAACGTTGCAGGCATTGCATACAAGTATGAATTCCGCTGATTAAGTTGACTCATTTACGATTTGTGTGATCAGGATCCTAGTGGTACGTACCTGAAGGCACCTTTAAAGTCGTCATCGCTTTTCCTTTGACCAGTATTGAGTAAATCGAGTTTTTATTGTTACCTTATAAAACGAGTCAAATACATCATTGAAGGAGTGTCAATATCGATACATAGGTATACTAGCAAAGTTCCATACCATAAGTTCGAGGTTGTGGCAATACAGCAGCGGTGAGGGTATAACACATTACACTAGGTGGGTTAGTCATGAAAAGAAAAGAGTCCGGTTGTCAGCGGTTAAGCCTATGAGGCTTGACAGTCCTTGGCATGTTTCTTCATAGCGTCGCGGCGAGAATAATTCTTGGGACAAAACTTGCATGTCCATCTAACTTGTAGATGGCGGCTAATGATGTGCCGCCCAATGGCGCCTCTTTGCATTGGTTGGTTGCAACCCTGCCAGGAGCAAACAACCTCTTTCTTGTCCTTTCCGTGTATACCGTGAGAGTCGCTAAGATGCATGCCAAGTTTGCGTTTGTCACTCGAAATGGAATGGCCGCATCGTTTACCATCTTCAATCCACGCGCATTCAAAAAGGTCCGCTGGAGTAAGGATGATCAAAGGTTATAACAAAATGTTGGAGAGAAAGACAAACATTGTTCTTGAGACGGCATCATGATAGGTATTGGTTCCATCGACGACTGTGACATCGGCAAGGACGGATGCAATTCACCTGGGTTATACCACAAAGGCTGTCCGCACTGGCTCCTAGTAGCTGAATGAATAGTATGCTCATAGCTCGGTTTGACAGACCAACCGAATATATGCTTGACTTAGGTTGTCATCCTCAAGCGGAAGACACCACAGTTCTTGAGGATAACAAAACGTTCTATCATCTACTGTTTCTGAATGTGATAAAGTAGAGTTCTCGGGAATGAATGTTGTATTATCATGGTGCTGGTGTCCGGAGTTCCTGGAGTTTTGCAATGAGGAACCGACGTAACGATGTCGGGAATGATGACGTACTGCATTACTAAAAACTCTGGAGAAGAGGTGAAGCTACCCGGGAAGCGCTGGTTTGATGGATCATTGACAATGGGTCCAGACCAAGGATTTGAAGTTCTAGGGGTGTGATTTGTGCTATTGTACACGCAACAGCGTCAGACCCTCAAATATCGGCACAGTTAGGTTTCATATATTACCTTGTAGTCCCATGCCATCCGAATACTGCGGCCCCGGCAACTGAGTTAGAGGATTGCATGCAGGCGGTTGATTTCAATTGAATTGAAGGTGGAGGGTTGGGAACGCTTTGTACTATCCATAAGGCTGGCGGGCAACACACTTTATACATTCCCAGATCCGAAATGATCCTTGGCTGCCAATCCACAAATCTACGGGCCTTGGTTGATACAGCTCGCAGAGATGGCTGGTGGCGAACTAAGAAAGGTAATAATAAGTTTCCGACATATTCAGATATTTTGAACTATGAAGTGTTCGGGCATGTGCGCCAATGACAGTAGTTGCCAAGCCGGCATTCGAGTCATCGACGGAAGCGATGGTTCACTAGCATGCACCTTAATGAGCCGAGAGCCATTGAAACAATGGATTTCCACACAGACGTTATCCTCGGGTTTTTGGAACAACGGGTAATGGGAATATCACGTTTGACAGAAAGGAGCCTCAAACCACATAATGGCGTGAGTTTGGGATTGCTGCGTGCAGAACATCTCATCGCGGAATGGTGATGGTACATACGTACACATACACTGGCGGTGGTGGTAGTGGTGGTGGTGATGGTGGGAAGACGCCATTTCTCACAGTCGGCAGATTCAAGCGGAGTGGAAGACCATAGTACGCCACAGCCTTCACACATAATGGGATGGATGAAGGCTTCAAACAGAAGTCTGGGACCGTATGTAGGTGCGCAGGATAGCATTCCCGCACTTGCTGTATAGAACGAAATAAATCAGCTCAATGTGTTGGGTCGTATCATCTACTTTGGGATCGGAAATGAGGGCCTACATTTTTCGGGTGGCTCCTCCGACGCCAGATGGCGCATATGCTATGCCCTAGCACAGTCACGCAGGCCATGGCGCATGGTTATCAGTACCGTTGGCAGCCTGGCCAACCCTTGCACGTAAGTACTGGTGTCCATCCGATTTCTTCCGCCTAGGAGGCGACACAGGTTATGACCAGACACAAGCAATTGGGCGTCCGTGATGTCCGAACATTATTCGAAATAAAGTGGCGCCGTGGGACGTGAGGTGTACATACAAAGTTCGAATACATACATATTATTATAACCTCGCCGCACGAACATTCCCAGGGTCACGCCATGGCGGAGGCGTTATCAATCAGATTCTTGATTATTTCGGCATTTAGTGTTTCAAACTCTACAACAACCACAGCCTCACGTTGGCCTCATGGATCAGTTACTTAAGAATGGTACGAAGACAACATTAGAATACACTGGATTACAGCAACCAAGCAAAGACATGGGTGAAAGATTCAGAGATATGCAATGCTGAAGAAAGATGACGGATATGGTTCCTCTACTTTTGTTGAGCGGAGCCGTAGCGCCATTTACCCCTACTTCTTCAGTGTACCAATGACAGCATCTGGTGCGTATCTTGGAATCACCTACACAGCGAATGAGCCAAAGACAAGGACACGGAATCAGGACAATGTTTCGTACCTTGGGGTCGTGAAGCATGTTGAACTCCTCAGTTGCGTCACGGCCAGCGTAGAGAATAATAGCTTTCTCGCCTCCTGGGTGATCAGGCAAGAACTGTATCGCGAAAATCAGTAAAGTCACATGACTGCAAGGCCTGCGCTTACGGATGTGACGTCCAGCACTTGGCCATTAACAATGACCCAGATATCGTCCTTCTTATTGTGCTTAGCTACATCCGCGGCACTGAATTCCTTTGATAGTGATGATGACTGGGCGGGAACACTTGTGGCAGCAGGCTGTGTAGGCGCAGATGAAGCAGTAGGCTTCGACTCGAGCTGTCCTACGAGTGCACCAAGACGTCCACCTGCCTTCTCTACGATGGCGCTAGTCGCCTGGAGGAGAAAGGCAGCAGCTGAGTCGCCAGATACACGTCCGAAAACAACACATCCAAGCAACGATGAACCACCAAGACGGTTGGCACCATGTACACCACCAGCAACCTCACCAGCAGCGAAGAGACCAGGAATGGGTTTACCATCTTTGCCAATGACGCGTGACTCGGGGTCGATTTCCAAACCACCCATGGTGTAGTGTAATACAGGAGTCATAATTGCGACATTGAAGTAGTCGTTCATGCTCCACTCTGCTGATGAGAAGTACTTCTGGAGTTGAGCAACAGAGTGATGTCTTAGAAAACGGACGTTACCTTCTTGCCAAATGGATCCTTCTTTGCCTTGACACCTGCATTATATGTGTCAAAAGTCTTCTTAAGATATTCAGGCTTGATGCCCATCTCTTTCGCAAGAGCCTCGCCAGAATCGAAACGCTTCATGAGGCCACGACCGACATAGTGCTTGCAGTGCCATTCGATCTCGCTTGAGGCCTGACCGTTCAATATCAAGCGAATGGGATACTGAGGAAGATTATTGGGTAAATGACAAAAAGAAAAAGTTACATTGAAAATACCTTGCCGTTCTCCCACATCTTGCCAGTGACGTAATCGCGATGTTGAAGCTCATCGACGAAACGGTCGCCGTTCTTGTCAAGAAGCAAACCGCCAACACCACGAAGAGCCTCTGCAGCCTAAGAACTTCACTTTTGCGTCAGGCTCGTTAGGGTCAACAAGACCCGTCGGGTGCACTTGCACTTTCTCAAGGTCGATCGCACTCGCACCAATAGCCATAGCAATCTTCTGACCATCACCCGTGCAGTGGTCGCCATTCGTCGTTGGGAGATCATAATATTCGGGACGGTGCTTCTTCAGCAGAGAGTCACCACCAGTGAAATCTGCGGCATAACCACCAGTAGCGAGGACGATGGGGCCGTATGCGGTTTCTGTCTTGCCATTGCGGACATACTCAACGCCCACAACTGCGCCAGACTCGTCTTTTACGAGCTTTGTGACACGGGACTTCTTATAAATCTTCACGCGGTCAGGCTGGCTCACTGCCAAATCCTCCAAGCGTTCCATTTGTGCGTAGGTAATAACCTGTCAGTAGAGAAACGCAGATTAGTATAAGTTCGATACTGAAGGAACGGATATCGATGCTACATACCATACCAGGGAATTGTGCATTCCCTCTGTGTGTGCGAGGCTGGCTGTGACCTCCTAACCGCGCGACCTTTGAGAGGTCAAGGCCGAATTTGTCCTGTAGCCAGTTAACAGCATCGCCTGAGCGACCGGTCAACACACGGATAAGGTCATCGCGAGCAAGTTCACGAGCCTAAAATGCATTGGTGTGGAATTCGGGCACAAATATGAGATCACTCACAGATTTCTTCGTGTCCTCGAAGAAGATCTTTGCGTTATCTGGAATACCAGCCTCCTGCTGCGTCTGGGTACCAGCACCATTGATGCCAGAAGTGGCCTTGGTGGAGTTTCCACCCATGAATCTGCGGAGCTCCGTCAATAACTGTTTCACTCTCGATGTGAATCGTTGTACCCTTGCTTGTCTAGTAGCAATACATTAGCACCACGCTCAAGAAGGGTATGGGCTGCAGAGAGACCGGCAAGGCCACCTCCAACGACAATCACTTGGGACATTGCAATAATTGTTAAGAGTGACGATGGTGGTAAAGAGGGAGTGAGGATGGGGAAGTGGTTC
The DNA here is from genome assembly GCF_016758785.1 of Suillus bovinus. Lineage (NCBI taxonomy): Eukaryota > Fungi > Basidiomycota > Agaricomycetes > Boletales > Suillaceae > Suillus > Suillus bovinus. Next base: position 53,109 of record NW_024542071.1, read on the forward strand.
CGGTCAAGTACCTGTAATTACTAACCAATCACAATACGAAAGGTTTAAATTAAAACGAGCATGTGATTGTCGCATTATGTAAGCTTCCGGGTATCAGAAAAAATGGAAATCACGGGGGGCCCACGAGGAGTTGTCATGACCTCCGTCAACCTCCGGAGCTCGTGGATTCTCTCTCCGGGAACATATTCCCGGTCACAAGCAGAATTATTTGTTGCACCAACCATGCAGGGATCGCTTAAAAAAATTCTATTTACGCATAATCTGTGGTATACAGCAGTTGTACACTGCAAAAGATATCGGATGACACAGCTGGCAGTCTGTGCCTTGACTCCCTACTCGCTCGACCCTTCCGCCCTGACAAGTTGATACAACTCCTGGCAACACCTTTCAACGATATCGGTCATGCTCATCTCTTTGCCCTCTTTCTCAGGCTCGATTAAAACAAGACCTTCCACTTTATTTGTCAGGCCCCCATTTTCAACATCACCACCCTCGAATATCTCGCGGTGTGCGTCTAGGTAAGCAGGGAGCACGATCTTCTCCCAGTAGTCAGGGGGGTCTATCCATGCGTCCCCCTCTTCATTATATCGCCCTCCATGAGAGTAGCCGGACAAAGCACGGAGGCGTGTGGAGTTGTTGAAATTAGACACGTCGACACGGGCACAATTGACATTCAGGAAATTATAAAGAGGAGAACAGTTAATAATCATCCGAGTGGAATATGAACGAAGATAGAACGTGAATATTGAAGGACATACTTGCTGTGATGTAAACCTGCCGCGCTTTCCTCCGGTCTTCCAATGACTTGAGTGAGACACGGAGTAAGAAGCGCATATCAAGCTGTTCTATTACTTCCTATGACCATGTCGTGTTGATTCCTCATTCTATGTAGGCATCAATGCTGACGCACCTGATTCCAATACAACAGAAACCCGTCGGCCAAACCCCACACTATATTGATGTGGTCACTCTCCTTGGCTTGATCTTGGATAGCTCTGAAGCGTTCAGCCAGTCGGGTTTGACACTCTGCCTCTATAGGAAAATCCATCTGCTTGTTCAAATGGTCATGGCTTTTATGATCATCTGGTATGCGTCCCGTGTCTTTCACGTGCTTTAAAAAATTGGAAAATCGTGGGTAGTCGATTGCGCAATCTGGAGCATCCCAGTCCTGGTAGCCATGCCTGATGGGAAGTAGTTCTTCAGGCTGCGCGACCACTCAGCGAAAAGATACGATCTATTTTAGCACCCTGCCTTACTGGAGCAAAATCCTGCCATAGATAAGTCAATGTTAATATTCTTTGAGAAATCCACCGACATCCTGGTGCACGATGAAACTATTGGGCAATATGTTCTTCAGATGCTTCGCGAGAGTAGTCTTTCCTGAGCAAGTGGCACCACTTATTGATGTTATAGGGGAGCCAGTCAGTACTTCCTTTGCAAATGTAAAGTGTTCTGAATCACATACCCTAAGCCTACAAGGATAACCTTGGTCTGAATTTCAGCCATCTAAGCCACGACACCAGACAATTCAAAGACGGTGATGGATATACACTGATCAACTATCAGCGATTCCGCAGACCGCCAGCCGAGTCAGCCGAATTCAACTTGCTCAGGGTTGTCACTGGAGAAGCACATGCGGACAATACCGTGTAGGCAGACCTTATATTCCCCACGGTCCAACTTCCCATGGCATGGAGCTAACCACCGATCTCAAGCGCTCACTGACATCTCTCACTGTGATAAGGTCATTGCAGCTCAGAAAGAATAACGTGCAATATAGGGTAAAGTATTTACAATATCAATTCAGGAGTACAGCTCGTCGAATGTCCATCCAAGTCATTGCAAATCTCATGCCTGTCTCTCTGCCCTCTTCTTAACATCTTCTGCATTCTCTGCAACTTTCTGGGCGCCTTCACGTTTCGCCTCATCTGTCTTTGACTGGCCCCATCCAAACCAGCTTTGGCCTGCATCCTTGGCCTCATCTGCGCGTTGTACGACGGCGTCTTTCGTCTCCTCAAATTTTTGTTCGGATGTCTTCCTAGCGTCCGCTAGGGATCTCTCAGCTGCATTCTTGTACTGATTTAATTTTGCTTGTGCTTCATGTGCTGTCTGCCGTGCATGTTCGGTTAGGTCGTAGCGAGCTTCGTCTACTTTTTCGCGGGATCCACTTATTTTCTCTTTAGCTGAGGCCTACGCGTAGCAGGTCAGACAACTCGGTTCACTTGAATGCTCAGGCGACAGACCTTCGCGGCACCATAGCTCTCCTTAGCTTCTTTAAGGCTATCCTCAACCATTGCCTTCTCTGCCTCCCCGACTTGCTTTATATCACCCTGTGCTGCGCGCATCGCCCGCTTCAGGTCCTCTTCATCTCTGCGTTTTTGCTCCTGAAGACTGACGCCCCTGTCGCGGTTGTAGAAATAGTACATTCCCCCGAGTGCCGCAACAGCAGATGCGATAATGAGGCCGTTGTTGTGTCCACCACCATCGGTGGAAGGGCCAACTTTTGGATTGGAGGACGATTGTCCCGCTGGGGGAGGCTGAGTTGCGTACGTCCTACGCGCCTGCAGTTTCATTTAGTTTTGAGAATCATGAAACGCTGATCGACTCACGACAGGAAGGATGACAGTCGGGGCACGGACATGGACAATGCTGGAACGTAAATTGGATGCTCGGTACATTGTGAAGGAAGCGGTATAGATCAAGTGTACAAGTGTGGTGTGTAGTTGGCGTTGGATGAGCGTATGCATTTATATCCAACTCCGGCTCCTAATGACGACAAACACTTGTATGACGTCGATTGGTCACGTGTGCCCGCCTAACCTCGACGCGTCCCTCATCACCCACACCTTCCTTAAAATTATGGTCTAACTGGGGGAGACCATCGTCCACTTAAGCTTTGGGGCTCAAGCGCTCGCACCTCATATTCAAGCTTGAAAGCTTGATGTTTTGCCGGGCGTTCAAGGACCTTCTATCTCGTGCGAGAAGAGATGGATCGTTTGATGATTAAAGCCAAATGGCTTTATTGCTTTATCATCTTTTCTCGAATCACTCGCATCAACTGTTTGCGTACAGCATCATCACTCAGCGATGTCTCGTTCATCAGCGAGGTGACCTGATTTGCTTCAAACGCCAGACGCTCGTGCCTCATTAATCATTATATGAACACGTTCAGCACTGCCTTTATCGATATCCCTCGGTCGTGTGTTTTCCGGGCACTTTGAGCTACTACTGCTTACGATGTCATCGTATGGGAATCAAAACTCACCCCCACTTTAACTCAGTCTCCGTTCTCTATGGTCTATTCAAGCTCTTTTTGATCTATCATCCATCGTAAAACTTTCCCCTCGTGCGCTCGTTCCTGCTGCGCACTTCAGAACAGCTCTACATCGCATTGACCAAGGCAGTAAAACGGCCCCACTCGTTCCATGTTTAAATGGAGCTGCAACGCGTAGGACATTCTCGCCACCTATCATAGTCATACCTCGACATTTATGTAATGATCCGCAGTTTCCACGAGTTGAAGCCAACTGTCCCGGACTCATCTCTCGCTAATTCCCGGTACAGTGCACGCGTGATAGATGCATCGGCGTCTTGGTCTGGATCCTTGTCATCAGGTTGGCTGTCCAGTTCTCAAGTTTGATTTGCTCTGGAGCGAGCGGCTCCTGTAATGTCCATGCTCTGGACACACCAGATAGTAATGAAAATGTCATGGGCAGCTATGAGTGGGATGACTGCTTACATTTTGATGTGTTTCAGATGCCTGTATCACAATCGCCTGTAAAGGAGTGCAGGAGGTGGTCACCTTGTGACATGGGGAGTCCTTACACGCCTCGGGTAGTGGAATCCAGTCAGCATCACCATTGATTGCTTGACCAATTTTCCGATTTTGAAAACGTACTTGATTATCGAGTGCAGACCGCCTCGTGATGTGGGGTATATTTACTATGCTACCATCAGCTCCACCAGCGCCCGAAACGTGAAGGTCAACGTGTTGCTTGTTTGGTGTGCTTTTACTCTCCTTGATGTGGGGCATCTGGAGATTGAAGGAGAGACGACGGGGTACCCAAAGTGCTTTATGTCCATGTCCAGCCCGGAGAATCTAACGTTAAGTGCAGACCCTGGCATTCCAGTCCTTATGCTCGCGAAAAGTTTCGCGAGATCACGCCACAGGGCACGTTGGAGACGTACAAGAAAGCATTGTGATAAGCATGCCGCCATCATCAGCAACAGCGACATCCGTCGCATGTCTTGCTAACCTCGTTTTTATCGATCAAGAAGGCCACGCTTATTACGCTCACCACGTCGGAGATCAGACCAAGGTCTTTGTAACGCAGCGTGATTGAAGAGGTCGTCCGTGGTGCGGAAGGCATGAAAATATTTTTGGACATGTGAGCAAAGAATAAATAGCTCTTCAAATGGTCTTTCATCAGTAAGGCAGAGATAAACATAGCAAATTACATTCACGACTAAAACGAATTTGAATAGTTACGCAAATAAGACGTACCGCACTTCCCTGAACATATCAAAGCTCCGTGTGAATGGGCAGGTCTTCTCTCTTATCGTAAATGTCGTATTTTGGCAAGGTTCTTGCGGCCTGCAATTCTTTGGCCACTTTCTCTGCACCCTCAAACACCCGCAGGAAATTTCCCCCAGTGAGCCCAGCTAGTTCTTGCTTGCTCCATCCGCGTTTGTACAGCTCAGCGATCTGAGAAGTTAGAATAGTCAATCATCGCTTAGAGGCAGAAATATATCGCGTACAAGAGCAGGATACTTTGAAACGTCCTCGAGTCCTTTTGGAGTAACTTGAATCCCATCATAGTCGCTCCCGATCCCGACGCTATGATAACCATTAGATTGGCAGCCGAGCGAGTATCAGTCACAACTCACTGTTTCACTCCAGCAACTTTTGCAATATGCTCAATGTGATCAGCGACAGCTTCGATATCAGCCTCGCCGTCGGCAGCAACAAATGGGCCATTGAAGTTCACCTGCGCAACCATTAAAACCAGGATATTGATTGTTTTCTGGACAGACCATGACAACAGCATCCCTTTGGCCTTCGCCGAAACCGACGAGACTAAGCACTTCGTCAGGCACATTGCGAGCAACGTCATGAATGGCCCTGGCAGACGAATGGGACCAGATGACTGGTGCCTTAGAATGCAACAGCGCTTGTGTTGCAGTCATGTCAGAAGTATGAGATAGATCAACAAGCATCCCAAGTCTGTTCATCTCCTCTACGAGCCTAAAGCCAAGAGGGCTGAGACCGTAGTGCCGTGGGACACTCGGTATCAACATACCGCAGGAGTCGGCAAAAGCGTTGTGACAAGTGTGGGTGAGAGTTACGTAGCGAACTCCAAGCTCGTAGTACTGGCGGAGGACGGCAATAGAGTTCCCAAGTTGATGGGCACTGGTATGACCTCAGAGGAATGGAAGTAGCCAGCGAAGTGGTACTCACCCCTCAACACCCAGAATACTTGCGATTTTGCGGTCTCTTATTGCTGACTTGATGTCACTTGCGCTGACAGTGTATGCAAAATCCTGCGCTAGACATCAGTCAGCATTTCTAACATAAAAGTATATGGAACTTACATTAGGATACTTCGATATCAGGCCCTTTGCGACGTCAATTTGCTCGAGGGTATCTCTATCATTTCGTGTGGTCAGCGAGATGCATTGAGCTCGATAAGGAATATCCAGACCGGACACGCCAGGTAGACTTCAAGAAATTTGGTCCCTCATCTTCAGGGCTTGCACAACTCACATATACAGACCTGATGAAAGTCAGCTTAAGGTGGAATGCAAGGATACTGCTGTATACCAAAAGAATCCTCCGACTTTCCCTTCCTTCAGACGTGGAATATCCACATGCATGGGCATTTGACCATCAAGAGGAACATCGGTGACATTGTTACGCCAGCCAAAGCGAGCAACCATGGGAAGATCTCAAAAGCGGACTGTAAGATAACAAACGGGTTATATGCTGAAGGAAACATACCAATGTGCCCATCCTATGTGTACAGTCAGTGAGGAATGAATGGAGAATATGGGCCAAGAGGCGTACGATGACCGGAGCTATGTCGAGCACACGCTGCGCTGCAAGCTTAGGATCCCGGGGCAGTTTTCCCGACAGTCCAATATCGCTCAGAAAGTTTGGATCAACCAGTGCGACAACTGCAACAACGATGAGCAAAACGGCCAGCACAGACCAGACGATTGCACGGTTGCGAAGTATGCGAGAGTCCCGCTGCGCTGTCTCATTAGCGCTCGAAATTAGAGGTTCGTTTTCACTGCTCATCGTCGTGGACACCCAACAGCCTGCGAACAGAAGTCGCTCCTATACAGACTTATTAACATTTACATAAAAACCGTGTGACGGTCTAATTTAAAGCAATGGCGGTCACGCTGTAAGATTAATCCGGAAATGGCCGTGCCAGCATAGGTCCCATGACTTCTGGGTTCGAAAGAACATGGGAGTGAAGCTAGTGGTCCCCCAACCTGTAAACCAACCTGCCTCTGTCACGAGCACTGAATGCAGTTGAACTTGGTTGCAGTCATGTAATACAGATCATTTACTCACACTAGCTCGTATAATGGCTCAGTGGAAGCCACTGCCTCTAGTTAACAGACCCTTATCCTTGGAGACGGATGTCAAGGACGTAGTTTACCTCACGACGCTTGACTGGATGCTGCGGCTTCGTATTTGCCTCATAGCCAGTCGTTAAATGTCAATTTGGCAACCTGGTAATGATGCAGAAGCTACTAGTATATCCATGGCTTCTACATCGTTATCAAGCAGCCAACCTAGACCGGGACCGTCTGCTGCATGTTTCTCGATAGATCAATGTTAACACACTTGATTGGTTCTCCTTGCCAATCTGCCACGTTTTGGTACACCAAAGCTTCGTCGTTCTGTCAAATGAACCAGTGGCCAGCATCGTACCATCTGGAGAAAGTTCCACTGAGGAGACCCCATGGGAGTGGGGTTTGATGGGTTGGGTGATGCATTCGCCAGTTTTTCCGTGGAGTCGGACGATGAGCTCTCCATTTTCATCACCGCTTGCTATTTTTTGACCATCTCGCGATACCGCCAATGCCTTCACCCTACCGCTATGCCCTTCCATCTTCTTCAACACAACACCTGTCTCCAAGTCCCACAGACGAAGTGTCTTGTCGAACGAGCCCGTAACCATTCGTCGCTTAGTGGGGAACACTACGACTGCGTTTACGGTCCCCTCATGATCTTCAAAAACTCGAAGGGGTGTTGAGCCTGGAATGAGCTGCAAAATTTTACTGGAGGTTGATGGTGTCGGGAACCGTCGAGGCATTGTGGGTAAGCTGCAGAGGTGCGTGTATTGAGCGTTTTTATATGACTACCATGCATACCTTCTCCATGACCATAGACCCAGAAGGCAATTTGCCATCACCGTTCCAGCAAGAATATTTGCTCCCTAACAGTCATGACTCATGACTTCCTTTTTCGGCCGCACTGTGTACATGCGTCCGACTCGGACTCATATCTCCATGATATATTTCAAGTGCAGTTACTACTTCCCGTCGCTCGAATGGGGCTGAGCAGTAAAATCTGTCCAAGCGACTTAGGTTGCCGCATGAATATCATTGTTTCTCGTGTCGAGCAGTTTCTTAAACACTTCTGAGTCATTACGTGACTTGTCCGAGTGCACATAGCTCACCGCAAATATCGTCTCCCTCATCTCGTCGATTCCAGGGATCTGCCCGTATAAGGTCTAAGGACTCACAATCCCTCACTTTACGACTCACTGTAGATCAGTATGATCTCAAGAGAGTACGGTGCGTCTTGAATCTTGATCCCCGTGCTTTCCAGGGTCTGAAAGGATACTGACGATAAAATGAATTATATACACTGATAATTGTATTTTCACTTTGCTTACTAGCAGCACTTGCACACCATGGCTTCTCAGCGTATTTCGTCGTCTTTCGCTTGACCTCTCGCGGACTTCATCGAGTTCGGTAACTGAGCGCAAAAGAGCTCTCCCCCAGAATTCTGTCTTCCTCTAATGATAGTATACCCTCACAGTGCTCTGCGTACATGCGTCTCTGTCTCTCATCTCCACTGCTCCCCTTTACACACTGTAAGGTTCTGTGTGAAGCCGCGAAGTATGGGTTTTCAATAGCTACAATTTGAATAAGGTATGTAGAAATAAGTGGTGCTTAAAGGCAACTTGAAAGAGTCATAAGTAATGAACGGAAACTCAGGCCACTACACATCTAAAAGTATTTTGGAGAAATACTTCTTCACACCTTCTGCACCATGTACAATCGCCCCAACCACTCCGTCCGGCCGTATCACGAACACCCTCGTCTGACTAGCTTCCACGAGGTAAGCCGAATAAGCGTGGCCCTCCTGATCAACAAGAACGACGTCAGCACAGGATGCAACAGTAGCACCTGTCGCTGATGAAGGCAGAACGACTGCTGATTGCACGATGCTTGTGTCGTATTCCTCCAGCGCACCCAAAATCAGGGTAGCATCTGCGTGACTCGGCGCGAACACAAGCACAGTGTGATACCAAGGTCTGTACAGACTAAAAAGCGTCTTCACATCGGATTCTCCACCTCCCACCTGGACCAGATTTGGTGCATCAGGTGCCCTATCTCCAGCCTCCAGCTGCCCCTCGTCAAGTACCCCATACGCATTGATAGGCTTTCCTGGAACTGCAAACTCGTCGAGGACGATGTCGCTGAATCGGCAATTAATACCAAGCATGGTAAGGATGGGGCCTCGTGTGATGGCTATGTTGCCTGCCTTTATTGCGTTGTTGAGAATCGTGGTGGTCATCTCAAGCATCTCGGAGATGACAGGCAAACGCTCGGCATTATACGTCTCAAGAAGAGACTTTTCGGCGAGTCCTTTTTCGACGAGGGCAAGCTTCCAACCTAGATTGAACTGGTATATAGTCAGTAGAGTCATACATACTGCATTGGCAAGACATACAGCATCTTGTACACCTGAATTGAGTCCCTGTTCAGAGATAGATGAGTAGGTATCATCATTTGATAAGAGCGCACACACCTGACCACCGGTTGGACTGTGGACACTGAAAATATGTCAGAACCGGACTGGTAAGAAAGCATTCAAAGATACACATACTGAGCAGCATCTATTTTCCGTCAGCACAGGTACATAATTCAGAAAGTAGAACTACATACCTCCCACGACAAAAACTCGGCCCTCGCTGAACTTGTTTACCATGCGGATGTTGGCCCTAAAATAAATGAACAAACGAACATCGAGGAAGCGTCGAGATAATCAAATAAGACACACCTGAATTCGCTCACCCACGAAAGCTTGTTGAACGTGACTTCAATTGGTATCGCTGATGCGATAGTCTTGAAAATCAGCTCCTCACTCTGAGCGATCTTTATCAGGTCTGGATCATTGTTCATGATAATAAATTGCCAGCCATCCTCGCCAATTTCGTCTGTTGGACGTAAGAAAAGGCTACCAAGCGTCAATATACACATCCACAAGTCTTGAGAGAAACTGGACATACCCTCGTTCAAAGGTTCCAAATTGGTGCCAATACTTTCAATACAATATCAGAAAATTCCTTCACGAGGCAAGTAGAAATCAGACGCACCGCTCTATCAAGACCAACGCCATTTAAACAAATATCTCCCAAGACCAGTCGGACATCACCTCTAGTCTCACCCAAAAACGTGAGCCCGAGCTGTTTGCGCACGATGCCTGTAAACCACAACTCAGACTCATCCCACTGCATTTGAATTCGAACGCAACTCACCTTTAGCACCATCAGCGCCGATCACCCACTTAGCATCGAAAGTCTCCGATATGCCGTCCTTTGATAATACAGCCGTCACACCTTCGTCGGACTGCTCGAAAGAACGCAATTCAGTGCCCATCTCGACAGTGCACGAGAATTTCTCTAGGTGGCGTCGCAGAATCACATCTAAGAGTTGCTGACCTATCAGCTTTGGAATGTGCTACAGCGCAAAAAAACCATCAGCATGGGTGCTTGCAAGATGACGATTATTTACAGCACGTACAAATGGTATCGCAGGGGTACGTTCCATATGCGGGACCAGCAAAGAATCTGTCGGAGATTCTAACGTTCCAGGCTTGTGTGAACGGATTGTAGGGATGGGTTTCGCTAGCTCATTGACTTCTGGCACATTCAGGAAGTTAAATAGTTCGAAGGAGCGTGGCTATATGGTACATTGAATGAGAAAAAAGAGCATCAGAGAAGTGACGTCGTGACAAACCCAAATTCCGGGACCACGCTGTCCGATTCGAGGGTTGGGGTCTTTGTCGATGATGCGAACTGAGATGCCGTTCTGGAGGAGCGTTAACGCTGCCACTAGACCTGCTGGCCCAGCGCCTACCTAAGGAAGAGGAATTCAGTTGAGGCGCGGCCATCGATCATATGCATTTCACTTACGACTAGCACGGGAGGACGAGTAGAATTCATGTGTAGAGTTCAGAAATTTTGGATCAGAATAATGGACAGTCACATCTTATAAGATAAGGGACTGCCGATGGCAGTTCATCATACTTCAGCATGTGCCCTCCCACTCAGTGCCGAAGCTAATACAAAGGAACAGCACTGTCAGATGATTTGTCAAAACGCTTACCAGTGACTCCATGCAGCCGTAGAGGCCGGACGCATTGCCATGGCTATGATATGTGTTGACTTCGAGCATCAGATGCCATATTAGTATTGATGTCTGTTCCCGGGTCTAAAGTGCCTTGCGGCGTGTTGGTTGCCACTAGGTCTAGACAATCGCACTTCGGGAGTTCTACATATTCTGATTCCAAAGTTGTGCAAACCAAAATGTGTTTGAGTTAGAAATTGGCGACTAGCACCTCTAGGGGAATGATTGAATGAGGCAGGCCGCCAGAGTAACCCGGCAATGGTGTATGTACAAAGAGCTACAAACAACCCTACATGGTCAAGGCAACACTGCGACTTGCGTTTACACCCTTGGTCGCTTCAAGCACAACGGATCGCGAGCCTGCGAGCGTTGACGGGTGAAGCCGGGCCTTCGTAGCGTTACCATGTGGAGATTCTCCCCCACAGTGCTTCCCCTATAGCGAAGCACTGTGGTCCGTGTACTCCTCTTAAGACGAGACTTCGAAGATTCTCGTTTGTCTCGTTTTCTCTTCTCAATCCCATCTTCCAGTGCGACGCGCGTTCGATTTTTTCGTTGTTTTTGGTTTGGACTTGTGTCTCCTTCAGGCCCGAGGGCTGCTCACGTCCTAGATCAAAACGCGCTCAGAAGGTCTGTCCTTTGTTCTCGGATCCCGATTCTGAAATTTTAGTCTTCAATCATTCTCTTCTCGGGATTCTCGCTTCGAGCACAAACCCGACGCTTTCTTGCGTCGGTCTGGCAAACCACACAAAAACCGAGTCCATAGCATCTAACCCTGCTTTGATTCGTTCTTGTTTTCTCCCGCGCTACTGGCGCAAAAAGTCATTTCTCTCAGCGTTGGAAATGTATACTCCGCACAACATCTACCTACTTAGCACTTGTGAGCTCGTTCACACGAAGCTCCCCCTCCTCATTCTCCACGCTTTACAACGCAATATACGAAGGCTTTATAATTTTTAAAAACTGGAAGGGGTCTAAAATGAGCTGTGATTCTTACATGAGGTTGATAGGCACGGTCGAGGAGGAATGTTGGGAGCCTTTCTCTAAGCTTCGGACATGTGTAGTATCGGACGCTGTTATGCCATTGTACCACGCTAACCTAACTCAGTCTCAATTCCATATATGCATGACACAAGGCAGTTCTTCATTACTGTTACAACAGGCATGAATTTAGAGCTTACCGGCAACTCAGAGCTCGACAACTTGTAGCATTTTAATGGCGCAAGCTAACAACATGCCTTACGTAAAAGGCACATGATACGGAGTCTTGCAGATAGGTAGGTTTCCCACAGCATAGTAACCGGGCCCGTAAGACCCTTTATGCCGTAGGCACCGAAAAGTGTCGCCTAGCATTTATGTTCATCAGTTCAAGTACTGATGCCAGTCATAATGGGCGTGTCACTGTTCACGATTTATTCAGAGAAACACGTACCTTACAAGTCGGCGTACTGCAAAATGCTCGTTTGGATCAGGCGGCGCAGGTCCGCATTCCCTACTGACATCGACGGTAATGATATTGGTTGTTATGGTGTTTGAATCATTCATCATTTGCATAGATCAAATCAGCTCGCTCCTTTAAAACTTAAACCACAATATGGTTCCTATGGACTAGGGGAATCGACCCTCGTGTTCAATTGGGCATCGAGGAATTAATAGTTGTCAAGAAACGATGACTTGGAGACGCTTGCTTTTCCTCGAAGGCCGTTTGTACGCGAATTCCGAACGAAAGCCCGACGCTTTGAGGCTGGCACTACGAAGCAATCGTCATCAAGTTTAATGTTATTTTCGAGCGTCCTTACCTGGAACTGATGGCTACCACACTGTACATCAAATCACAGCCTTCATCTGTGTCTTGTTGTCGTGAATGTGGAATCTAGTGCTCCGTATTGTATGTTATATGGGTTTGTCCTTTAGATTTTCTTATTTGTAATTGTAATCGTGAAATAATCACCCATGCCACTAAATATTGATGAACATCTTACTGAATTGGCAGGCCATTGAGAGACTCGACGCTCGGATGCTTGGATGCCGTTGGACAAAATGCAAGTGACGGGCCAAGTCGTCCGGTGGCCTTTATGTGAGGGCGAGAGCTGCACAGTCCGTTCTGAGGATAATAGAGTGTGACTTTTCTAGAGAACTCTTTTACTCATTGGTTGAAAGGCACTAAGTCATTGTGACCGACCTAATAGGCCTGGTGATTTAGGGCATCCTTCGAAAAAGCCTTTGACTGTCCCTCCGTTTCTCTCTATCCACGATGGTCGAGTCTCTCAATGGCCTGCCAATTCAGTGTGATGTTCATCTGATTTCACAATTACGATTACAAATAAGAAAATCTAAAGGACAACCCCATATAACATACAACACGGAGCACTAGACTCCACACTCATGACAACAAGACGCAGATGGAGGCCGTAATTTGATGTACAGTGCGGTAGCCATTAGTTCCAGCTAAGAACACTCGAAAATAAATAACATCGAACTTGATGACGATTGCTTCGTAGTGCCAGCCTCAAAGCGTCGGACTTTCGTTCGGAGTTCGCGTACAAACGGCCTTCGAGGAAAAGCAAGCGTCTCGTCGTCGTGCCCAATTGAACACGAGGGTCAATTCCCCCTAGTCCGTAGAACCATATTGTGGTTTACAGGAGCGAACTGATTCGATCTATGCAAATGGTGAGAATGAATTCAAACACAACAACGACCAGTGTTTACCGTCGATGTCAGTAGGGAATGCGGACCTGCGCCGTCTGATCCAAACGAGCATTTTGCGGTACGCCGACTCGTAAGGGATATGTTCCTCTGAACGAATCGTGAACGGAGACACGCCCATTATTCCTCTGAGTGTCGCGTGCGCGACCTGAATTACCAAGAGCATTAGTGAAAGCGTTAGCCAGAATGGAAATCAGATCTACCTCCGTCAGAGCGATGATCTGCATGGAAATATCATAATCAGTCGACTGTCAGAGATAACTAATGACAGATATAAGACCTTTTCCCCATAGGGCCGCAGTTCGTAGTCTTCTAAACGGTCGAATTTTAAGATTTCGTCCATAGCGTACAGAAAGTTGTCTAGCGTACTCAAACGCCTGGCTAGGCGTTTGAAGACAGTTTTATTGTCAAGTGAACGTATGTCGTTAGACATGACGATTGACAGTAAAAATCAGGTAAGAGTAATGGAAAAATGGAAAGAGATGGAAGGAAGGGAAAGGTTTTCAGCACGAAATATATAGTGCTTGGATCCTTGTGACCACAAATTTTAAAGGCGCTTGCCACAGGCCATGTAAGCGCGTCAAAAGAACAAATATGAACATGACAACATAGCTGCGGTGCATTTCGTAAACTCTGCTAGTGGAGCGTCTTTGTGGCATGATGCATGATTGTCCTTTGTTTATTTTACCCCGTTCGCGTCCTCCTAGCAGTTCCTAAAATGGGAAATACACGATGTGGACGATTAGGGAAGTGACAGTGGCGCATGTGAACAGGTGCTATGATACGGCCTACTTTGGGGTTCTTGAATGAAGGCCATGAATATATACTCGAACCAAGAGGCTTTGCAAAGCAAGTTCTTACAATAACGTGAGCCAACAACGCTAAAACCAGCACAGAAGGGCCTACCAAATCATGTGATAGGAGAGCAAATTCCAATGATACTACTTGTGCAATCGAACGACGCAGGGTTCCTGGTCCGATATTCTGTCCCAGGCTGAGGGCCATCTAACGGTTTAAAAGTTTCAGTCCTTCATGAATCCTTATAAAAAATTTAGAGTCTCACACTCGTAGTATATACTCATGACTTGCTCGGTGGAACAGGTGACGGTACAACAGTTCTTTCCGAAATTAAGTGCTGTGCTAACTTAACTGGTAACTCGAAGGTATTAGTCCTCGCTGGCACGAGTTCGAATGTGGTCATTATGGAGAATATTTCTTGACGTCTCTTGAGTCCTATAGCCTATAGAATTCAGCAGCGAATATTTGAATGGGGGCCTGAGGATTTTGGAAGGATTGTTTAGAAAGTTATTGATTGATTTGGGTAATATTGTGATCACGTGCTGAAAGCTGGTAGCCTTAATGCCGCATCAGGACTCATCAATATTTGCAGCCGTGATACGCTGACCTCCCTCCTTCACTCATCCAGCATGTTCATACCTGAGTGCCATTAATTGTATATTGTACCAATCGGAGATACCCTGGATATGAAGCCAGAAAAGCGCGGACAAGAGCCACCATCGCCCATATACGAGTCTCTACCTCCGCCCTGGCTACCTAAGTCTCACAGGACTGCTGATGTCGGTAAGTACTCTCAACTACTGCGTAAATAATCCTACCAAATCATTTTTATACATGCATAGGATACCCTGGGTTTCATCCACCCCGCCCAGGACAGGATGAGGATGTATTGTCTGACAAACATATAAAAGACGGCTTCTTGTTACCGCTTCCCGTGCCTGTAAGCTTCAGGTTGATTAATGTAAAATTCAATAACTGATGATGATTAGGATGAACACCAAAGCGCTTCGGTTATATTATTACAGCAGGATGTAAAGGGTGGTCGTATGTTTGACCAGAGCGTGCTTGCGGACCTCGAGCACCTCATGAATGACATCTTTTCTCGAAAGGCAGACAGTGCTGTTGCTATACAGTAAGCTGAATATTTTAGTGCTGGACTTCTTCCAATGGTTTTGTAGGTCATCAGCATTCAAGATTCCTTCACGGGTGACCATGAGTGATACTACCAAGCGACAGGCCTGGTTCGCTGAGCTCGCAAACCCCGATGTGCCCTTAAGTAAACTTGGGAAAAGTGTGCCACATGGCGCCAGAGGACACGATCTACTCGACCTTCTTCATGCCAACAACGTTGCCATACCTCGTGCAGTTTGGTTTCTTCGAGTGTTCGGCGCCAACGAGACTGTGAGTGCTGATGTGGTGTTTCTCAACTGTGTGATTTATACGATAAAAGGCTGGTTTGAGAAATTCAAAAAAACCGGCTTACAATCCCACCCAATACAGTGTAGACTGGGCGACAGTGGTGACAAGCTATATCAAGAAACAGCTCGCTGATATTGCTCTACCGAGCGCCCCTAGACCTGGAATGAATATCAAACAAACGTTTAAGGGCGTTCTTTCTGACGCAGAAAGCCGGGACAAATGGGTTTCCCGTTTCACGTACTGGTACAGTGTTTAATTCAACTATCCAGATATTCGCTAACAACATCAGCCTGAAACTGTTGCGACCATTCTATGATGAAGGTCTCGTAGACCATCGTACATTCCTTACATGGGTTGTCCTTCAGATGGCGTCCTGTAACCTTGCTCAAGCAGGATTTGTAGCACATTTGGCTGATGAGTATCTCGATGGAGTTCTTGAAAAGCGCCCACTCGCAAAACCCCTTTTAGACGCATGCATTGCGAAATTGAACGAAGTACGTTTTATGCACACATGCATTCATTTATCACTAACCATTACAGGTCAGGACGACTTCCGCTCAGGGCCACCTGGACAAGCTTGAAGAGATTCTGAAGTCTGTGATTCAGGTATGCATCAACTTCCGCTTTACGATCACACGCTTAAAAATTCGAAATCAGCGTATTTGTGTAGCCCTTCCAGACACATTTGTTTCTCCTAGAACATGGCTAGCACATTCATCGCTCTTGTATTCTGCACTTGCGGGCCCTGCTGATAATCGTCCTGGTGACAGTCGACGTCATGATTTTCAGCAGTTGATTTCAGATAATCTGATAGATATTCAGCGTCGCA
Organism: Suillus bovinus; assembly: GCF_016758785.1. Lineage (NCBI taxonomy): Eukaryota > Fungi > Basidiomycota > Agaricomycetes > Boletales > Suillaceae > Suillus > Suillus bovinus. The sequence continues at coordinate 69,514 of NW_024542071.1, forward strand.
ATGACGCCATGCTATTTCGCAATCTCCCACCGCGAAAACTCGAGCGTCTTGGGTCCCTGGTCGTTGATATTCAAATTCTAAATTCGATCTGCAGTAGCACGGACATGTCCACTATATCGTTCTTCTCTTCTCAGATTCCTGATTGCACATCAAGCTCAAGCTTTGTCGACAAACTCGATACTTTGTTAACGTGGGCTGTGACGCCATTGCAGTATGGCTCTCATCGTCCATATGCCGCTGTAACCTTTCTCCGAGCATATCATGAACGCAACGCGCGCCGCGAACTATCGTCAGCCACCCTTCATGATCATCTCTTCGATTGGCTCGACTCGAAACCTGTTGTCCGGGAGGTTGCCAATCTCAGGGCAGTAGCGGGCCTGTTCGGGAAATTGATGAAGAACGGGCTTTTTGATTACGCAGCTTATGTGCAGAGACTCGTTGCGAGAGGCGAAGAGGGACTCTCTTTGAGCGAGGTATGTTGTATGCTAAATGAACGCTGTTCTCTGACTGACAATATTTTCAGCCTGACGAAACGGCCTCCTTTCATCGTAATCTCCTTCGCTGGATACCGTTACACAACACGACATCATCTCTTTCAAACCAGCGCAAATTGATTCTCTATGGAGCACGTGCACGACAGACCCCTGAAGATATCTGTGAACGTAAAATGCGAAGGGAAATCCGCGCAATTTTGCCACTTGTATTTGGTGGTATGTAGGACCAACATTTTCACTTGGTATCTATTACTATTGAATCATAGGGGACACCCTGCCACCTTCAGTCTCTATGTCATCTCTTCGAGCCAGCTGTCCGACTGTGCTCGGTGCACCATGTATTGAGCAAATGCGAACGATTAAACAGTGGTTGCTTCCGAATTTACTCAAATTTACCTCGAGGTGTGCAGAATCAATTTCCTTTATTTGCCGTGTTGACCGAGCGCACAGATCTCAATCATTAGATGAGATCAACACTCTGAAGACATACAGTACAGCGGTTGAACTCCTCAGGTACACCCATAGTTATGGCTCTTTACTGGAGGTGTGTTCTCCTTCTTCCAAAGTTTGAATGATTGACAGCTCTTACGCAGCTGAGTCTCTCGGTCTTGTCTCAAACAACCCACGCAGATTTATTGACCGCCGTTGGGGAAGTTTTCCACCGCTTCGCAACTATATGGACGGCAATGGACGTCACTGGCACAATTACTTCCGCACTCTATTCTACTTATTTGCTCTGGCGAACGCAAGGGGGGAAAACCAGATCTCTTCTGACCCTGATTATTGAGATGGACAATGGACGGCAGCTGAATGCGGCGGCCAAAACTCAAGTGGACAACGACATTGCGGCGTTTACACACGCGCTGGCTCCTAAGACAGACCATCCGGAAGCCGCTCCGTCAGTTATGCCCGAAATTTTACTTCTGGCTGACGATTCCAAACTGGACGCTCCATCAATTCTCGCAAACAGCCTCTGGTACAGATATCGCACGTCCGGAGACTGGGCATGGAAAGTTTGGGACAATATCGTTGCTTCGTTACGCCAAGTTCCCGTCATGAGTGAGGATCACAAGCTCCGTCATACATATGCACTTCGCTATGGTCAGTTTTTACTCCATGTCGATCATCACCTTCCTAGCGGCATCGATAATGACGTGCTCCAATGGTTTCTTGGCACTGGAAAAAGTGAAGTGCTAGGGTTGAACCTCGAAACATGGGATGTACTTAGAGTCGTCCTTCTCTTCCTATGCGTCCACGGAGCACTGTCGACAACCACACTGCTTCAAGGACTAGTTTACCCTGCCTGGCAACTGGGAGCCGATGCAGGCCCTCTGTACCAGCCACAGAACATGGAAACGTTTATACAGGCAGCTAGTGAGCTTTTTAGCGCGCTGGTGCTCCAAGAGGAGTGTTCAATCAGCCCGATCGTCCCGCAAGAGCTCCTCGATGCGCAACGGATTCACACTTGGAGACAGGATGCCTTCCGAGAACCTCATTTCACCCTTCTCGCCAGTAATATACCGAATTTAGTGCTCCTGGAACACAATAATGTCGTCTCAGATGAACTTCGCGGAATTGCGCGAGACCTTCGCCTGCGGACGTGCGAGAGTCGTGACATCAGACAATCATGCTATCGGAATCTTGACGCTGTCCGCAGGGGCTTCGAGCACCCGATTCAGTCGGGAATGGTCGTGGAAACGCTTTATGAACCCCTCGTCAATGCACTGAAGATGATTTTGAGTGAATCAAACGAAGGTACGTGAAGTTGCGGTATAGAATGACTCCGAGATTCACATTCGACCGTAGATACAGATGTCAACTCGTTTTTAAGCACTGGGATATCATCCGTTCTGAGCCCGTGCACACTGGCAGCGACTGCAGTCCAGTTGCAGTTTGGACTGAGGCAACTCGGAAGGGCGCTTGCTTGTGAATCGACGAAACAGGGTGCAAGTGCATCGCTCGACAAAATGACATCTCTGATCTTCCACCACTCGATGGCCTCGGAAGAAGCGTACTTCATCGCAGAGATGGCAAGGGGTGTCGATGGACCAGTGGCGATCAAAGTAAATGGTTCCATACTCTGGATTTGACGTACACTTAAAGCGACAAGTAGTTCATAAATAACGGCTTCAAGAGTATCGTTGATATTCTTAATCGAGTCCCTGCTCCTTCGACTCCCGAATCATTACTGGCGCGGGTTGGCCGTGCAGGCGAGGTGCTTCGCGTACTGTCACATGTCTCAGAGCCACTGCGAGAAGAAGGAACGGGACTAGATCTGGATGTCTCAACGCAAGAGCGGCTTGCAAAAATCATTCTGGAGTCATTTCAGTTCGCAAATGCGACGTTTGCCAAAACGACTGATAGCTCTTTGCGCGTTATCACTGAAGCTGTTATATTTTTGGCTCGGCTCCTTCAATTTGATCTTGGTTTCCCTGGTATACGGACGACGCACTTTCGGGAAACGTGTGAGAAGATGATGCCAGTCCTCTTTGACCTTGTTGTGGTATGTAGTGACTTACTATGTATGCGAGCTCTGAGATAACGTATCGCAGGTTCATGCATGCGGGCCTGCACATGACGCCATTGCATTCGCGCTTCTTCTTGATACCTTGTACTTTCTCATAGACGGTATGCTAAACTCGATCACTGTGTTCTGCTTCGTTTAAACGGAATTGTCGTAGATCTTTTCCTGCACTCCAAAGCTTCATCGCCAGACCCGTTCAAGTATTACCCCACGAAACTTCAGTCACCTCATCTGCATTCCCTCCCTAGTCAACATCGTGTACGACTTCTGACACTCTTCCCACATCTCCGGCCGAATCCAGTCGTGCAAGACCTTGCCCATGCTCATCGAGATAACACAGGTCTCCTCGTCTATGGCGCACCCGTTCAGAACTGCCCATGGGAATGGATTGAGAACCTTGACAAAGATGATGGTACGATCCGAAACAATGCCTCTCTGTCGCTCGAACTGTTCGGGGCAAAGGCCACAGGCGACCATTTGATCGGCTATGTGCAGGATGAAGAGCGTCGCGTACCAGCGAGACTAGAAGGTGTTTTCGAGGATAACCTAACAGCCGAGAGCGTGTTCCGTCGAGACTGGCGCGAAACGCGGCTTCCGGCGCACTCTGACGTACGTGCTGGGGAGCGTGGGGTAGGAGAGGGTGAAGATGAACTGGGAACTCTACCTATTTTTGGATTGCAGAAGCCTGGATCAAGAAAGGTGTCGCCTGCTTCGTCAGTGCGTTCTCGGGGATCGACCAGCTCGTTACGTCGTAGTCCGGGGTCGCTCTCGGGCAATCGGTCCGCCGTTTCTACACGGGATGGTACCGGGGAGAGCAGTATTGGTTCTGGCCCAGTGGCAGGGGGCAAACGGAAGGCTTCGGCTTCTGTAGATGATGATGACGAGGTCGAAATAATCGAAGGGCCTGTACCGGCAAACCCGAAAAAGCCCAAAGTGAGACTAAAACCAAAGACGAAGTAGATGTATACCCTCTTGACCCCTCTTGATCAAATGTTGTTGTTCTTGTTTACATTGCATCTGGTATAATAATGCCTACAGTGCAGGTACTGTATCATGGTTGAGTTTATGGTATACATATGTATGATAGTATACAAATAACGTAGGAGGATGAAGTATGAAGTATTTCTATACAGTACACTAAGGCTTTATTATCGAGGGAAAAAGCCGTCAAATGGACCCGCGTGCTGCCTACGAGCAATATCAGAAGACTCCCGGCGAGTGTCGGGTTGTCCAAGAACGTTCCCGACGATGGAAACCATATCCTTGACTGCAAAATTTACGACTGGTTTTCCCGTGACTTCCTTCCGACATCCTGGACAGGTGTACTCCGGCTGTTGTTGCGAAGCATCATACATTGCCTGTAGTTGCATCTGAACGGGATACGAGACGTATGGACCAATGGTGCGAAGAACTTGAGGAAGATTCCGAGGCATGGCTCTGCGGTTCACGTTGTATGCGGGATGTGCGCGAATGTGTTTAGTGAGTATTTCATCGAACCAGCCTTTGAGGCATCCCTCGCAATAAGAGTGTCCACAGTCAAAGAGACTAGGACAGAAAGGTTGGTGCACAGCAAACGAGTGAAAATGAGTACGTACAGGTAAGGGGAGTACATCAAATGTGCGCATATATCGCAAGATAACATGTCGCCCAACTTGGTAGCATCCTGAATAGACAACTTAGAAAGCATGTGAAAACCGGCAAGAGAGCACGTACGATAGACGATTCTGATGTGCCTTTCGCTTGTAGTGCAGCAAGTTTCTCCTGCTGCAATTGGATCTCCTGATGACGGGCATCAATTTCTCGAGACTGTGCAGCAAGCTCTTGATTTTGTTCCTCGAGACGCTTTCTCATGTTGTCAAGTTGCATGCGCTGATCAGCAACCTGCCTCTCTAGGTGCACGTTCACCTGGCGGCCTCCTATCAACACGGAATTTTTTTGAAATTGTGGTCATCTGAGAAACGTACCTTCTTCACTTTTGAATGCTCCCGCTGCCAAGATGGGCCATCATTTCCCGGCGTCTTTGGAAGCATCGGTCCCTCGTCGGAGGATGACGATATCTCCAAAACCTCGCGTGAAGGAAACGGCTTCTTCCTCTTTAATCTTGATGATGAACCAATTTTGCTCGGTCGGGCGTTCTCATTATCCGAAGAAAGAACAATGATTTCGTGTTCAGGAATAGTAGCCGGGTTTGATTTTGGTTTCGACCGGTTTGGTAGATTTCGTGTAGGAGATGCATGCAGACGAGAGCGGTGTTGGCTAGGTGAGCGAGTTGCAGGCATGTCGCAGTTGGAAAGAGGTGAAGAGGACCTGGCCTGAATATGTATCCCGTGACTGTGGCCTGTGGCCGGGAACCAAACAATTATGGTAGGCTGTTCAACTTGTTCAAATCACCCCGAGAATATAGCCATAGGCTATTCAATCAAACTGCAACTTGCCACGTCGTTCAATCATGATACTGATTCAAATCTCAGGCAGTGCCGCTGTCTCTACTACGGTTAGTACTGGATATCCGGGATGTGATAACTTCCATGAACTTTGCTTAAACAAGGTCAACGAAGGTCCGGCTGCAGTCTGACAATTATGGAAGACCCTGTCAATCATCAAATTCATTGAACTTGAACCACCACTTCGACAATATGGCCACATCAATATACGGTGTTTTGGCCGTCTTAAGCTAGTATTACTTGTCAACCAAATACCTGTCAGTGCTGCATACTACGATACTGACTCAAACAAATATCAGGCATTGTGGCTGGACTCTCTACTACCGGATAATGAGATAAGGTATGAACCTTAAACAAGGTCAGCGAAGGTCTGCTCCAACGACATCGTCATGACCCATTGAGGCTTACCAGTAGTGTGGTCCGACATAGCAATGGAGAGGTTTGCGAGATATCCAATCATGATAGTCATTACTGTTACAGTACTGTGCTGCGCCCAATGCCACTATAAAGAGGTGTCCCTTGCATTGTCTATGGTCACTTAGCTATCGCACTTCTTTCCAGAACATCTTCAGTGAGACTCTGAACGTTCAGAAACTCTCGATGAACTCGTCACTTGCTAGCATAACCTCTGATGACGATGCCAAAGTCGTCGTTCAGCGCCCCCTTCCTTCAAACGCGCGCAGATATACTCTGTTGTTGATCTTCTGCATTACGCAGTTTCTATATACACTCACCAACTCTGCATTATTCTCTGCTATCCCTTCCCTCGTCCGGAATTTCGGCTTCACCCAAAGCCAGTCGGTTTGGATCATTAGTGCATACCAGTTAACTTTTGCATCCTTTCTCCTTATGGTGAGTCTTGCCTTCGTAGCTGACGAGAGGATTTTTACCCCATATTTGCAGAGCGGAAAAATCAGCGATATCTACAGTCCTAGTAAGTCTGACTGAGGTTGTCTTCACGAACATTGCATTAACTTTTAATGAAGAATATACCTTCATAACCGGCAAATTCATCTTAGGGGTAATCTCGATCGGGATCGGTTTCGCCTCAAATGGTATCTTATTCCTCGCACTAAGAGCACTAAGTGGAATTGGTTGCGTCCCTTCCCTGCAGTCACAAACTTGAAGGCTCACTTGGTCAATGTAGCCGCATCGCTCACCATACCATCAGCTCTAGCGCTGCTTGTCGGACTTTTCCCTGAGCCCAGGCACCAAGGTGCAGCTATCGCCGCATTTGGAGCTTGTGGGGCGGTTGGCATTGGTGAGCGATCTCCATTCCGTGAAGCGGACTAGGTATTCACGATGAATGTTTCAGTGCTGGGCCTAATCTCTGGCGCTCTTTTAGTCGAATATGTTAGTTGGCACTGGATATTTTGGTTTGTGTCGGCGGTGATATTACCAACCACGCTCATCTCTACGGTACTTATACCTTCACAAACCAAAAATATGGCCCGAGAGAGTGGTTTCACTAAATTGAAGAGACTTGATATCACTGGAATATCAATTCTTACAGGTCAGTTAGAATCTCAAATCGTCTGTTCGCACACTGAGCACGTTATCAGTTGCTGTTATACTGTTTATATTCGCTGTGACAACAGCGTCCATGATAGGTTGGAGATCAGCCACTGCACTAGTACCTTTGGCCTTCTCCATCGCTATGACTGGTTCATTCTTTTGCTGGGAAGCCCTCCAGCCAATCGAATGTGCTGCTGTGTATGTTTGCTCGATTGTTCAAGGTTTCTTTGATTTAGACTGGTTCACAGACCGCCTTCAACATGGTTCATTTCGAATTTTTCTGTCTTGTTTGGAACAGCTCTCCTGCCATATTTCTGGTGGGCAAACATATTCACCACCTATGTGTCCCTGTGGCAAGATATTTACGGATGGAGCGCCTTATCTTCCGCTGTCCACATGTGAGTAAAGACCGTGTGCCTAAATGTAGTAATTGACGATACTAACATTCTTTCAGGCTTCCAATAGGCATCACTGCATTTGTCTTCAGTTTTTCCAGTAGGGTGAAGGGGATCGGCGCCATGAATGCCAAATGGCTGATACTTTGTGGAGCACTAATGATGATGACGGCACTCGTGTTATTTGCCTTCGCAAACGGACCTGACAAGTACTGGTCGTTGGTGTTCCCCGGCTTCATCATCGGTTCCGCTGGTGCAATGTTAACCAACATATCCGCAAAGTACGTGTCAATCTTACTCCAAGAACGACTCATACCATATCGCCTTACGCAGCATCGCGATATTCCGAGCTACGCCACCCTCCATGGCAGGCACCGTAGGCGCCATATTCAATTGCGGCTTGCAACTTGGCTCCGCAGTTGGTTTGGCTGCCGTCGGCTCTATCCAGACGAGCGTGCAGAAGGGAAATGGGGGCCCTTCGAATTATGAAGGCCAGTCTGCTGGCTTTTGGTTTATGCTCGCCTGCATCTCTGTTGCTGCAATGGCCGTTCTTGTCTTCTACCAGACCCACACGACCCGAGACCATGTCGAAGGAACAGTTGGCTCTGATGAGAAGGACGCAGATTCTGAGAAAGGGGATGATGGTTCCTTATCATAAGGGGGAAGTAAAGGTGCAGTCGTTGGATGCAACGAAGGAAGACGTGCCGGATATTTTGTGCCTCTCGTTCTATTGAGTAGTAGAGGCAACGTTCTCCAGAGCGACAGGTTGTACGCATTAATACATAATATTGACAAGGCTCAGGATGAGACAAAGACTTACTACTTGCCTACCTCGGTATTTGTTGACGTGGCGGTAGAGCATAGGTAGCCCAAGTCAGAGGGATAAGGAGATGGACGATGCTGCACTACGAACATGCGGAAACCTGTCAGTGACTGCGGATGACTCATACGCACGACTCTGGGTGCGCGTTGCCCTATTCCCGCGAGCAGTGTATCGCGGAATTAAACTTAAATTTATGATTGAGTCTCGCCCTGCAATTTAAGGTAATCATGATAGACGTGCAGTCTCATTTAGGTCAGGGTACATCCCGAAGCTTGGGGAAAACCCAGCGTTTTATAACATCAGTAGCACTATTAATCACACTCCACCAGGCACTATATCTGGGATGACCCAATACTCTGTCGTTCCTTCCATATCTGGACAAGGTACTATGATGTGCGGTTTGCTTCATGATCGCGATGACGAGAGCATGGATATATCTGAATATACAAGTACAAGCTGAATCGTAATAGAGTTCAGACTGAAAATGAGAGGGAGAGAGAGTTGAGAAGGAACATTGGACATGTGCAAGTAGGGTGTAAATGTGGAAGAGGCGAACGAGCATGATATAATATCGATGTCCGAAGGAAGAAGTGTGAAGAGCTGGTAGCGCATGCCTCTGCTTATTTTGATGCTGAAGATAAGGCATGCACGTGCCAATGGTCGATCAGTAACCACGACCGTAACCTCCTGGATTGCCATTTCCACCTTGCTGGCCATAACCTTGCTGACCACTGTAACCGGTAGGAGCGAAACCACCCCCGTATCCTCCACCTTGGAAGATTCATCAAGAATGGAAAGATGTACATGTGAAGTGATGCTCACCTTGGTAGCCTCCATAGCCACCTTGAGCGTAGCCACCTTGACCGCCAGCAAAACCGCCCTGAGCTCCATAGGCAGGTTGCTGACCGTAACCGCCGCCACCTGAAAACATGTTCAGGATCTTTGCTATATTTGTAAACTTGGCACGAACCAGAGTAGCCGCCACCAGCAGGATAACCTCCTCCAAATCCTGCACCGCCGCCACCGCCTGCTGTTCCGGAGCTACGGGGATTAGCAAGGTTTACTTTTATTCTCCTGCCATCAAGCTCCTGCTCATTCATGTTGGCAATAGCATGGTTTGCTTCCTCAGTGGTCCCGTAGGTGACAAAGCCAAAACCCCGGGAACGACCAGTGTCACGGTCACGCATGACAATAGACTGAACGGATCAACTCAATCAAAAGGATGAACTGGGTAAGATAACTCGCGCACGTCAAGCACAGGTCCATAACTGCTGAAAGCCTATATTGTGCAAGGTCCCAAGACCGAAAACGCGTAAGAACATGCATTTGGAGAACAATTTCAGACGAAGATGACATAGCGAAGCAGCCCGAATCAACAGCTCGCCGGTCACAATCGTATATAACTGACATTGCGCAACGTGTCATCAGTGGTGTTCCAACTCAAATTTCTACATGCAGAAATAAAAGAATTTGACGAATCAGTTTCGCTCCTCTCCGTCATAGGACGGGAGAAGCGGTTGCGAATCCAAGTCAGACGACATAGACTGACCCGACGTAGATTTTTGCACTTGATTGTGAAGACATAGTGAGGGATAATACAATAGTCTTGAAAACAGATACACGAGACCTGAACGAAACGGGAGACCAGGACACGGGGCGTGGAGGTTTGAAAGAGAGTTTGAGCGAAAATGATTTATCGACGATCACCCTTATATTCAAGCCCCTTTATTTCAAACTCCGGTCGGAACTCTAACGACTGTATTGATCGTACTACATCCACAAAGAGTCATTTTATGCTTGGCATTTCTCACGCGGAACTGTGTTTCTTATCTGACCCCCTCCTCCTTCTCCTAACGTTCGGCAGTTGCCGAGAAGGCGCCGTCCAAGAGCACTTGGCTCCGTTATCAACGTGCAAGTATATAGCAATATCCGATCTATCGGCTAACGATGGGGTACAAGGCCGACGGAACTTCGAGGGTTGAGTTTGATTTCAAGCTTCAACCTGAAGTGATTCTCCCGCCCACCACGTATCGTGTCTTGGAATGAATAGGAGCTACGCCGCCCATCATATTGAATCGGTCTAATCACATGGTCGCCGATATTGCAAGCGGCCTCCCTCTGCCCGTCTACGGCAACTACCGCACCTCTGTGCCTCGCATAGGTACCGGATTGACTCCGTCTACTACAGTTACCTTGTTTCCCAACTACGGGGGCTCGCAATCTATTATTAGTTTGATCTATTATTGTAGCTGATCACCGATCTCGTGATATCGCTCGAATCAATAGCCGAGTGTAGATATTCGAGTCATCAAAAAGGTGGAATAAATGCGCTGTGGTGACAAACCTCCCACGAGAGAGGACCTGGGTCTAGCCTGCGTGCACGTGCACGCGACCTATACCAACGAACGTTATACGATCAAGGGGGGAATTCATTACACCAAATCGGCAACGGCCGAATGCAGTGTCCCAGACATTACTTGCGTCCGTTCCATCATGATCTGGTTGTCCAGATTTTGAACATCTCCTCACACTATCTTCTTGATCAATGATTAGTATGTTGCTCTAGACGACGGATCAGCATCCCTTCTATCAAAAGGAATTGATCTACTCTTTCTTTTGCTGAAATCTCACCTTGTTCAACACGGCGAAGCCTGCGGTGCCAGTAGGTACTGATTTACACGCGCTGCTGTCCTGACAACAACAAAAGTGTTATCAGAGTATCCAATTCTATCATATCTGTTTTACAATGATAGATAAGTGCGACATACAAGGACTTGATCTGACTTCTGGTCCACGTCGTCAAGCTGTAAGGTTTCTCGCAGGATACAAATCAGCATCGTTTCGAATATGTTTTTCATTTCAGTGTCCATGTAAAACACCGGACGGACCTTTTTGCGAGATAAGCATGCGGAAGTTAACCCTGGCCTCACGTATCAGTGCGTAATGAAAAACTATGACTGTACGACTCATCCCAGAAATACAGACCAGTCGCATATTTCACTCTCGTTCTGAAGGTTTGCACTCGTGAGTAAGGTTACTTTTTCCATTACATGCGCAGCCCTAATTTGTGACATTCTCTGGGCTTTGTAATTTGCGGGGAAATCCGTAAAGTCCGTTCAAAGCTATGCCTAATCACTTGTTCGCAATTAAATTTGGAACAACTAGTGACCGTCGGCTGAAATATTGCGGAATAGAACACAATAAAATATAAATTACCATAGAAAGGAGTTGTGCCGCGATGCCGCTGTTTATTTCTGTCCAATTTGCAAAAGATCATATTTTTTACCCTCTTATAAACTTTAAATCTGTAGGCGGGCGGGGGGGCCTACAGATTATATCCGCTTTGGGCCACAACACCTATCCGCTGACAAATCGATGACTAATCGACAATGAAGTCTCCACTTTACTCACCTGCACCATAGCGATAGTAGCTGCCTCGTCGCAAGATGCAGGACAACTGCGATCCAATCCGCGAGCTCCCTTGTGAAATTGATACTGAATTTTTAAGATTCATTTCAGCAGACATGACTTGCGACGACCAGCCAGGGTTCGAGTAGCACCATGACAATGCCGAACGCAATCTCTCTGTATAGGTCAAGCATTTTCACAGCCAGTCCACAAATCAGCATAACTTGAAGGTTGAGAATAGCTCACGGAAATCCTGAAGTACTTAAACATATACATGATACGAAATTTCGCAGTTGATTTTGTGGTGGTATTCACAACAACTGAATTGTTGTATGAGCACAATCACCATCCCTCTGCTTCTTGTCTCACCGCAGATGCCGCATACTTTCCGATTAACTCGTGAATGGTTTCCAATGTACTACTCACCTGAGGAGGCATCAAAGTCAGGATCAAATGCGATGGCCGTTGAATGAATGCTGCAAGCTAGGTCTTTCAAATCGGAGGACCGAACGTGCTGAAATATCATAACATCGGCTTCCCACAACATTTAACATCCTGTGCACACGGTTGACCATTCTATCGAAAACAAAGTACTTCCCATTACATTTGGTTACGAATAGATAGTCCGATGGTTGTCATAACATGCGTCTTGGCCTTCCTGAAAGTGTCGACATGAATTATGAGGAGTCATCCTAGCACATTTGAACACGAGTAATAGTGGAGGTAAAACAGCTGAAGGCGACTCGACTCTCAAGGGAATCTGCCAAAAATCGGATATATCGAATGCGTTATTTAGGTTGGGGATAGTCGACGACACTATAAAGCTTGCCTTCATGAGAAAAGCCTGTTGGGGTAAATCAGGACGATGCAAGGTATGAGTTGAGCTGGAGGGCGTCGGGTTATATGTAGCGTGGGAGAGCGCTAAGAACTTTGACAAGAAGTGGCGACTGGCTACGAAACAAGAACGTTCAGTTGAGTGTTGCGAGGGGGATCATATTGGCATGTGCCACAGGCACACGTCTCCTAGGATAAGGGTCCGTTGACCAGGGCTATAGGGACTCGAGAAGGGCGGGTAGCAATGGTTTCGAACTGCCAAATTTCTCGTCAGGCTGACCCTACAGCGCCGTTCTTCTCGTCCTGTTTAGGAGGATATCACTAAGCCTTCATACAACCTAGTGGGGGTGAATGGCCCGTGCACGACTGCAACCAAGTCTATACTTGGCCAGCTGCATTCGGTACTCATGACCCATGGGTTACAGGTTGGGGAACAGGAAGCTTCATCTCACAAGTTCGGTCAGCCTTTAGCATAAGCCGAACCCCAAACCAGTTAGTCATGGTACCCGTGTGTGACCGTTTCCAAACCGAGAATCGTATCCGCGCAGAGACAAGACTGGACTAGAAGGTCCTGTTCAAAATCATTGCGCCTAAACAGCTTTCCATTGAAGTCGGTTTGTACTTACTGCGTCTTGAATAAACAGTGCATTATTCAAACGACATCTATCGTACCTTCTAATATCAAGTTCAAACGTATCAGAACATCGAGTCACTTGAATAGGGCACTCACTCACCAACTTTCCTGCAACTGACGCTCTTGCTGCGCACTGTATGCGTACGGGAGAACCGGCTCATTGCCAATCAGCAGTTGACACAGAACCACGGAATGATGTCATCCGCTATCAGCGTGTGGCATCCATCGTGTTAGAACTTCTCTCTAGTCAAAGTTCCACCCCAAAGAACAATAAATATTTTTTTGTGCTTACAGAATACCCGTGAGACTGTAACGTGAAGCCTATTGGGGTAAACCACGAAGCAGTCAAGTGTGTAAAATAAAGTTCAAGAAGGTGTCGGAGGGTGTCAGCTTACAAGAAGAGAGCGTGGTAAGTACCTTGGCAAAGGCTACTAATCGCAGCTTCTCCCAGTTCACACTTGTCAGAAAGATCAAACCACTTTTAATCGGTCACCCACCGAGTTTCCCGCATTAGCGCCCACACTGACGTCCACATTGATACTCCAGGCATGTACCACACACGGGCCAACCGGCATAGTCCAGTCAGTAAGACTGTCACAGAACCATTGACATCCAATCTGGATGTTCGGGTGATCTAGTGATTCTGTCATGCATATCAGATTCGACAGTGAAATGAACCCGGGCATGGGGAATAAGCCCGAGGTGGTTGTTACTGTCATGACCGAGGTATTGGGTTGGTTGACATGGCGATTTCTGGTGTTGATTGTAAGTACGGTTTGGGACTTGGAGTAGTGAGCAAGCAAGATTTGGGATTGGGATGATGCATTGGGTGGTACAGTTTCGATTCAGCATAGATAGATGTGGATGCGGAGTAAGTAGGTAAGCAAGAGGAACAGGCCTTGTCCCTAGTAAGGGGGGTAAGACGTGGACCGGCATTGAGAATATCCGGGTAACGTTAATCATCTGAAGGGTAACGTGGATCGGAATTACAGAAGGTCACGTGAATCGGAGGGGATTAGCAGGAAGTTCGGATTGGTGGTAGATACTGCGCTTCAAGAGTGGTGATGAAATGTCAACACGAAGGTATTTCGAAACGCGATTTGTTTAGATGCCGGAGAGATGCGCGAGTAAAGCGGGATAAGCTGGATCGTTCCCTTCATACGCATATATATGATGCGCGGCCGACAAGGCTGGTAATTGTACTGGGGCCGTTGGGTTGATCTCGGCTTGGCCTGCGCCAGATTGAGTAAGATGCTATGATGATAAGGGCAGGAAAAACTTCCAACATCGGCAGAGTGACGTAGGAGGGCTTCCTGTAGACCTCTTAAGGATGCGTGCGGGCGAATTGTGAGCGAACAGAGTGGATGTTATGCGTAACCGATGGGGTGCGCAGAAGGTGATAATTATACTTGTACCCGTTGGGTTTGAATTCGGGTCCATGGGCCTGCGCGCGCCAGATGAGTCGCGACTTACAACATCAGGTGGGGTGACGTGGTTGGGAATCCTGACGGTTGTTGTGCACGACGACCTCAGGGACTGAACCGGTCTTGGCATGTTAGGGCGCAGTTGCCAAGCTTGAAAGGGGTTGATTAAGACAATGAGAGAACTTTGAACGGAGAAACATTATACGTTTTGAGACATGGCAAAACCACAGAAGGCGATTTAAGAAGGGAGCTCAATCGCCTCGCTGTTATCAGACCGAAGATCACATGAGTGTTTCTTCACGAACAACGTTGGCATGATCCGAGTGTTTAATGTGAAAGAGTGGAATGGAAAGAATGACTTAGACGTACTACGCATGCGCAGCAGGCCCAGAGTAATCGGCTGTGACAAAAGGAAGACATGCGGAGGAGGTGAGGCAGGGTCGTCTGCCGCCACGTGTCCAAACCACAGATAATCCCAAGCCTGAGATTATGAATTTCTTGCCCGAGCTCGATGCCCGGGCTTGTCCAACCACGTATATTTTCGTTGAGCGTCACTTACTTTTTGTTATTACTAACTTTTAAGGTCGCTTGGTCGTCGTCTGTTCCAGTCGCCGCCTCCTTGACGTTTGGCTCCGTGCACTAGTACGTGTAACGTGCCTAACGCGTTGTGATTTCACAACAGAGTTTTAGTACTAAGCACAGCCACAAGGCTTATATCAAAACCTGACTACATCAAAAAAAAATCGGTAGGACTTCCCTGCTAGGTTTTGATCCTTGGACGACGACCATGCATCCCGTCCTCATCACCGACGCCGTTCTACTCGGTGCGCGCGTCGCGTCGCCTGCCGTCGTCCTCCTAGCTACACTTTCCCTCATATCCTCTAAGCGCCTTGATCACCAAATTCAAAGTCCAATAACACCCGTCGTCGTCACATCTCGCATCCCACGGAGAACACTCATTCTCGTTCTTCTCAGTATCAGCGCTTTCACTTTCTTAGCAGATGGTCTCGCATATGTCGTTTCTGCTGTCCTTAACAAAGTTTGGCTTAAAGGCACTGGCATCGAAATTGCAAGTGTTCTGGGTTTGCTAGCGTACGCCGGTTTGGCAGCTCTAGGCGCATGGAAGGACACGAGCGATAACGAGATTTGGAACCGAAGTCGTGTCAAGGTCGCAGTAGCTACCGCTCTCGCACTCGACATCGTCCAGGTCGTCCTCTCCTTGATTGGAATAGGTCCGTCCTTACTCGCTTCCCATCATCATTCCAGTTCATTAACCTTATCAATCAATTAAATTCAGACTTGCATCACATTTGCACATCACCTGTCCGGTCATGTGTACCTAATATTTTGCATGGTGTCTTGCCTCTCGCACGTGTACTTGCACTTCTTCCTCTCCTAGTGGCGCTCTTCTTTCCTCGTGTCATTTATCTTTCTGCTCAATCACATGGCTATGCAGAAGAATCTGATGAGACCGCTCCTCTCATATCACAGCATGTCCCTCATGGGTCGTTGCTGTTGCAACCAGAAGATGCCGACCCTGACGGTCCTAGTACCGCCAAATATGGCACTTTTACATCCAGAAGCGGTCCTACTACCCGATGCGCATCACCAATTCCGGGCGTACGGGAGCCAAACAAGGTTAGTAACGTTGTTAAATAGTGTAGCGCAAACTAACGCTTCAGCAGACAACCCCACGAGAGGTAGCTGTCGATCCCTCGTGGCGTGAACTCTTCACTCGTGTATCTCGCATCGTTCCCCATCTCTGGCCCTCCCGCTATCCGAAGCTGCAATTCATCGCAGTACGTGCCTCCCCTGCATTTTCATCACCCAAACTAATAGTTTCCCAGTTGATCTGTTTCTTCATCCTTATTCTAGGACGCGTTGTAAACGCCTTTCTTCCTCTCGTACTCGGCGCACTCATCAACACATTCGATACACCAGGCGTAACTCCATTCCCTGCATTCGGTTCAAGCCCATGGCCCTACCTAAT
Source organism: Suillus bovinus (assembly GCF_016758785.1). Classification (NCBI taxonomy): domain Eukaryota; kingdom Fungi; phylum Basidiomycota; class Agaricomycetes; order Boletales; family Suillaceae; genus Suillus; species Suillus bovinus. The sequence goes on from NW_024542071.1 coordinate 85,999, forward strand.
TACCTACGTCCTACTCCGCTTCCTTGCTTCATCGGGCGGTCTCGCAGCCTTCCGTGACGCACTCTGGGTCCCACTCATGCAATACAGCGATCGTAGCATGTCGATGCTCTCATTCAACCATGTCCTGGCCCTTTCTCTCAGCTGGCATACAAAACGCAAGACTGGCGAGCTGCTCCGTATTCTCGATAGAGGAAGCGCGATAAACCGTGTTGGCGAGCTTATTGGGTTCACTGTGGTTCCTGCACTCGTGGATATATGTGTTGCGCTTGTCGTGTTCGTCATTAGGTTCGAACCTGCGCTGGGCGTTGTGGTTGGCGTCGTGATGGGGAGTTATATCTGGGCGAGCGTCGTGCTTACGAGGTATAGGACTAGGATACGGAGGCAGATGAATGAGCGGGATGTGGTGAGTGTTCAATGCTGCATCGTTTTCTCTATTAAGAGGGTCTAATTTCTATGCATGTTAGAAAACGCGTGGGATCCATACGGATTGTCTCCTTAATTACGAGACTGTCAAGTATTTCGGTGGGGAGGAGTATGAGGCGCAGAGGTATACGGAGGCTATTGGGGAGTACCAGACTTTGGAGAAGAGGGTTGTTCGTGAGTGTTTTTGTCTCATCAATCCGAAAACCACGTCTCGCTTCAAAAACCATCTTTCGTTTTCAAACCAAAACTGTGTTTCATTTCAGTCGCGAACGTAAATACTGATCATACCTATAGTATCTCTCAACCTCCTGAACCTCGTACAAACGCTCATCATCACCACCGGTCTTCTGGTTGGTTCCTTGCTCGTCGCGTCGCGCATCACGAGGGGACAGAATAATACTAGTGATTTTGTGGTGTTCATAACTTATTATGCGCAGGTGGGTACCTGATCTCTTTCATGTCATGCAGAGTTGACGTGTTCTAATCACAAACTACGTCGATGTCATCCACACCAGCTCTATCTCCCTCTGTCGAACCTCGGCGGCGTATACCGCGCAATTAATCAAAGCCTCATTGATACCGAGAAATTGCTTCACCTTCTCAATGAGCCCACTGAAGTGGTTGATGCACCTGATGCTAAGGAATTGGTAGTCTCGAATGGTGAAGTTGAATTTGGTGCGTAACCCTCACTCTACTCCCCACAAATTCATATTAACCCACCACAGATAACGTGTCCTTCTCCTACGACGACCAAACTTCCGCCCTACACAACATATCCTTCAAAGTCCCCCGTGGTGGGCGCGTAGCCCTCGTTGGCGAAAGCGGAGCAGGCAAAAGCACCATCCTACGCCTCCTCTACCGCTTTTACGACCTCCAACCCGGCTCAGGGCGTATTCTCATTGACGGTCAAGACATCCGCACAGTAACGCTCTCAAGCCTGCGTCGCGCAATGGGCGTCGTACCCCAAGACCCCGTGCTCTTCAATGCTAGCATCGGGTATAACATCGCTTATGGGCAACCATCCACCACTCCTCCTGATGAAAGCACCATCATCTCAAGCGCCCAAGCTGCTCAGATGCATGACCGTATCATGAGTTTCCCAGAGGGGTACGAGACGAAAGTGGGGGAGAGGGGCGTGAGGCTGAGCGGGGGTGAGAAGCAGCGGGTGGCGATTGCCAGGACTATGGTGAAGAACCCGAAGGTGTTGCTTTTGGATGAGGCTACGAGTGCGTTGGATAGTGCGACGGAGCGCGGGGTTTTGGAGGGTGCGCTTGGGAGACTTGTGGACGGAAGGAGTTGCTTGAGTATTGCGCATCGGTTGAGTACGATTAAGGGGGCTGATTTGTGAGTCGTTTTTTGGACCTATTTGCTTGGTGCTGATTTGTTTTCTTTCTGAAGGATTATGGTTCTCAAGGACGGGCGGATTGTTGAACAGGGCTCACATAGGGAGCTTCTTGAACTCAATGGCATCTTTGCATCCATGTGGGCAGACCAGATCAGCGCGTCCGAATATCCCAAAGCCCCGGCTGGATACGATGCCGATGACGATGCCCCTGTTGTAGACATACCCGAATCTGAAACACGGAGCACAGCAGTCGAAGTCGAAGAGCCTATAGCTGTCCATGTCGATTCTTCCCAAGTCGTCCCAGCATCCCTGTCAGCCAAACCACATGCACATATATCATTCCCCATCTCCGAAGACCTACCCCAAACGTTCCCGACTACAGTGTCCACGTCTGACTCGCCTTCCGTCCACAGCCATCCAGAGCGTTCAGCCATACCTGGCCATGTACAAAGCGCGAGTGTTACGTTTGACGCGAAAGTGACTACACCTCCGCGCACGAGTTCGCCTGAGCCTAGGAGAGCCCTCTCGACGCATAATATCCAGAGACTTGCTAGGAAGATAAGTCTCAGCGGTAAAGCTCCGAAATTGCCTGGGGTTTTGCGCCGGGAGACGAGCGTGCGAGACGCGAGTCTAGCGAGCAGTGCAAGTGGTGCTGGAACAGCGGGTGGGAGTGCATCTACGCCTCCTACTGGAAGTGCTAGGGAGAGCGTGGATGAGCCGCATGCCGAGCTTGTTGCCAAGAAGGACGAAAAGAAGAAGAAGAGGAAGAGTTTTCTCTAGAGGTTCCTCCTTTCTCTCCGATTTTCATCTCTTTTGATCATTGTATCCTTTTCTTTCTCATTCCTGTCCCTTTTCATGACATGTTTTTAACCACTTTACTTTGACGACTCCTGCTACGACACATCATCATCTTTTCCTGATCATTGACATGCATTTTGCAATAACATGTGACTTGTGACTTTTCGATAGGCAAACCTGTTGTGGTGCCGTATTGATCTCACTTGGTCGAATGCCTGCTTTAAATTTGGTAGTCAAACATGCTTAAGATTTACATTGTTACTCTGGTCCGAGATCTTGGTTCTGTCGTGGGCGTGCGTTTTGTACACTTTGTATTTATGATTTGCTATTCGCGAACATTATAGGTATATAGTAAATTATATGTAGCTGTAAATAGTGACAATGGGGATATTGATGCAGTAACATCGTACCAACTACGTATGAGGTGAAGTATAATAAAACAACGCACATAGTGTATTGCGCAAGCGAGCTCGACAAGTTTCAGAGAGTCAAAGACCCATTGAGCAGAGTGAGGAAACTTCTCAAAGTTTGAATCGGCGATCAGCAAGATTGACTTCATAGGTATGCTGCAATGTGCAGGTTTCTGCACCTGACGACGTCTATGCGACGTCACGTCCCATAATCAAGTTGATAATGGAGCTTTTCCGACCCCAGTCTCCCCGAAAAGCAACACATTCAAAGGGCCAGCAAGTAACTTGACCGCGCGGAAGTATCAGTACACGTAAAAACAATGCACCAGTAGACGCTCACTAGTGATGTGACTGTAGATAAGGAATGGTATGTTAGAGAACTAGAGGGATTGGTATTGCATGACAGGAAAACGGTTTGCAAGGAAGACTGGTCGATAGACATTTAAGAGTTACTTCAACCACAAGCTGGCGAGTCCATACCTGCTCTGCGACCGAGCATGCACTTTGATGGCCTTCCTGTACCCCTCCAACAAGGATATCCTGTAAGAGTCAGAAAATCTATTCCTACGTGACGAGAGACAAGTCATGAGCTTACGTCTTGTTTCAAAGCCTTTAGTCTGTCCGCTATGAAGGTCATAGCCACGAAGGCACATAGACGAGCAGGTGGATCCATTGACAAACACTGCTCGATATGATTCCAGAAGGCGTTCGTGACGTCAGACATCGCCCCGGATACATCAGGACGCGGGATAGCCTCTCCATTTTGGATTTTTTGAAGGACTTGAAATTCGTCGATGTCATGCCAAGGAACAGTCAGAGTCAACAACTGGGATGAATGATACATTGGATGTGGATTTTGTAGATTGAGTCGCTTACACTTACATGGTACATGACACAACCAAAGGAATAGATGTCGTTCTACGTGGTCGGTTTGATATCGGAAGGGCGATCATGTAGCGTAAGCAACTCAGGCGCAGTCCACCTGATTGCACCAGGCCGAACAGTTGATCCTTCAATTTCGCACTTTCTCAAACGATTGCAGAGGACACTCGACAAGCTGAAGTCCGTTAGGCAAGCCTTGTATTCTCCTTCCTTGAGATCTACCAAAACGTTAGACTGCATTGTTCAGGGAGTGCAATTGATTATAAGGAGGATGAGCTCACACTCGTAATGTCACCGTGAACAACGGGAAAAGAGTGAACTGACGGCAATTTTATTAGTCGAAACAAGAAGACTGAATAGAATACAAACGATAGTAGAGCCCAGATGCTATGCCGTGAAGCTCATGGATGAGAATAATTCATTTTAGGTTCATTGCAGCTAAACAGGTTTGTTTAACTTGAAGTTACCAGCTTGAACTTGGACTTGATGGTTAATGTAGCACCCTGTTCTGTGATTAGATGGGCTAGCGTGCCGTCCGGAAACCACTGGAAGACAAGGGCTGTGGTTGGCCCGAAGTCCTCTGTCGTTCCGTAAAGTTTGACGATATTATCGTGGACGAGGTGTGCCCATGTCGTCGAAACCCCTAGCAAATCAACATGAAATAGTGTTCAGAACAGAAGACATAGACCCTTACTCTTAAGTCCTGCTCCGAGGAATGATCAATGTGATGCCTAAAGGATTTTACTGCGACCTGTAGTGCGATTATGGACAGGCTGATCAGCAAGTGACGCCAGCGCTGCCCATTGGCCAGACTTCTTGACAACGCCCGATGGTTGTCTCCATTCACATTTGTAAACGTTTGCGAATGCACCACTGGCGACGTAGTCCTTTATTGTACCAAAGATCTGAGTTGTATACCAATAAACCATGTCAAATGACCCGCTGTTTATTTATGGTTTTCCGTGCTTCAACGTCTCAGATAAGTCAAGTCACTATTGGGATCACCACAAGGTAATCGATGAAGGGTCAAAGCATACAGCTGATATGGGAGGGGACTCACTCTTCAGGTATGGGTTCCGCCATGCAGGCAGGGCTACTTTGCAAGAGGAGCTTGCCAAGAAGTCAAGACACTATGTACACTCGCGACAAAATTCAACTGTCAAGGGCGCTCGTGGGATTTATAAGAAGGTACGCTTAGCAGTCATGCTGCAGACCATGTTGCACCTGTGAATGACATTCATTGATTGGACTGGGTACTAGGCGTCAATAACAAAAAGGACATAGCAGAAATAGACAAACGATAATGGAGGCCAGCAGCAACACCCTTGGCCTAGGCTGGATCGATAGTTCGGCCAGCCTTCCAGGCCATTTCCGAAGCAGGTCGTGGACGCAAGGGTAACACGTGCTGTTACGATGTGCAGTTTTGAATTCTGAACTGTCCAGGAAATAAAGGTTGATTCCTTTTCACAACGTTGCTTACACGTTGCAACTGGCAAAGCTGGGTTCTGGGTTCGACAAAAAAGGTAGTTAATATCCAACCTCATGTTTGGTTTGCAGGTCGTAGCCTTCATCGTGTACCGTGTCGTGCCTGCAGTGGCATAAGTATCAGAACCCATCGAATTATCGCTCTCGTCCAAAATCATCCACCCAGCCAGAAGCAACAAATTCGCTATAATCGTGAGCTCACCCTTGTACCCCCTTTTGCTATAAGCCCAGTACTGAAGAACCGCCGTGCTAGGTCCATTGCCAAATGTCCGCCAAAAACATTGTTATTTTTGGAGAGAGCGGCGTCGGGAAAAGCTCCGTCATCAATCTCCTCGCAGAGCGCCAGGTCGCTAAGACCTCTCCGGACACCAAACATTGTACATTGCGCTATGAAGCGTATGATGTCACCATTAAAGACGAGCTGTATCGCATCTACGATACTGCCGGGGTCGACGGCAATCGCATGAAACCTAGCGGATTTCTCGACGCAGTCACCAATGCTGACAAGTTGATGAGGGAGCTGAGGGATAATGGAGGAGTCCATCTGCTCTTGTACTGCATCAAGGCAGGCAGGATACCACCAACGTTCGTCACAAACTACAGGCTATTCTATGAATTTTTCTTCGAGGAGAAGATACCAGTTGTACTCATCGTTACTCACCTGGAAAGGGAGGAACCCATGGACGATTGGTACACGCGGAACAAGGGATCATTCGACCACCATGCAGTCAAGTGTGTCGATCATGCTTGTATCACTGCAGCGACCAACCTGGATCAAAGATACAAGCAGAAGTATGAAGCATCCAAAGTAGAAGTAAGGGAACTGATCACACGGCATGAGGATACGGTGGTGGACTGGAACGGAGGAGATGGGTGGCTTGCCAGGTTCATCGGAAAGTTGAAAGACCTCTTAACGGGACGTCCAAGCAAGTCGGACGTTTTTGGGGTCCTCACGAAGCGCTGCGGGATGGATGATAACCTAGCGAAAGAAGTGATCCAAAAACTTAATAGATGACAGAATTTCCACTATGTTTACTGGTTACGATAGCTGGACAGAGTAGCTGTTTCATTATGACCATGTAATTTGACTGGTAGGTGGGACTAAAATATTCGGTTCTGCTATCTTCCTACGACATGAGACATGGAAAGTCAACGTGGAGCACACTCACCTACAATAGTTCCTGTGCGTGCTGCCCAGCTACAACTCGCTGACTACCACATGCTTGCAATTCTGCACGCGATTTTGTAAGGTGGCGTGTTTGATGAATACCCTGCACACGTATTCAAGTTACGCCCCCGCCCGTAGCAGCACGGCTATCGCGTGCCAAAGTGCTAAACCAGGGCGCGGAAAAGTCGTGTCAGAAAGCTTCTGCATTATATAAGGGTACAAGACGTCACAGCCCTGACAGATAGCTAAGTCAATTCGAACTGTCCAAAGGAACAACTCGCTTCACCTTGACCACTTCCCAAAAACCGCCAGCTACCCATTACAACATCACGATGGCGAAGAAAAAAACTCCCATTCCCGCTAAAAACATAGTTATATTCGGCGCAATGGGCGCTGGAAAGAGTTCCCTCATAAACCTCATTGCAGACCAGGACATAGCTAAAACTGGCTCCAACCTCAAGCGTTGCACCCTCACATGGACCAAATATGTGTTACCAAAGCTCTTTGATGATGAGATGCAATGCAACATCTTCGACACGATGGGAATCGAGAACCCAGAACTCGAGCCAGAGGAGTACCACCGGTCCATCAAGAATGCCAGCGGCCTTCTCCGCAAGCTTGATGCATACGGCGGCACCAATCTGTTGATATATTGCGTTGAAAAAGGCCGTGATAGTAGCGCATTGCGGAGCAACTACCAGTTATTCCACGAAGTGTTATATCAGCGTCGAGTCCCCGTAGTCATGGTGGTGACGTGCCTCGAGGACGAGCCAGTCATGGAGGAATGGTGGACGCGGAATTGTGCATCATTAGAGGCATCCCAGATCGTCGTGGGGGGACATGCATGCGTAACGACCCTGAAGAATGAGGCTGTGAAGTACAAGGCATCGAGAGAAGCCGTGCGTGAGCTGATCCGGGAGTATGCAGCCGACACGCCAGTGTTAGGGGGATGGAAGCATGGATCGATAGGCCGCTCGTTCATGCGATATTTTGGGTATTCTGATACGGAGGATAAGAAGATGCAGGCTAAACTACAGAGGGACCTCGAGGGTCAATGTGGCATGAAGACACAATTGGCTTCGAAGGTCGCAAAAACATTCACGTACACGTCACGGTAGCATAACGGACTTGCTGCTGTGACGAGGATTGATCGCTATGCACATCACATACTTTGCAGTAGCTTTAGTGAGTACGACAAGTATGCAGGTATCGAGAAAAATTCATGTTGCGTAACGCTTATGTGGTCACGTGACCATCGGAGCATTTGCTATACTTATAAAATTCAGACCTCCAGCCGACGGTCAAACATAATTGAGACCCAAGTCTTCGGCTATAATCATCGCAGCCCGCTCTCCAATCAAAAGTGCCGTCGAATACGTGTTCTGTGTATGTCATTAGATCGCACATCAACAATTCCCTGTCGAGTACTCACCGTGCCAACGTTCAATGGCGAAATGGACATATCTGCAACTTTGAGGTTTGACACACCATATACATTTAGTCGAGCATCGACGACTCCACGATCTGCCTCCGGTTTCATGGCACAAGTCCCAAGCTACAAATACAAAGATTAGACGTAACATCATGGAAGGTTCAGCCGCACACACCGAGTGCCATGTTGTTTGCACTGAGATTCGATTCGGTCATTCATCGTGACAAAGGAGATGACAAGTCAGCACTTACTGATGTCGCGATGGAATCGATCGATTGCCTCGTCATCTTCGGCAGTGTAGACGATGTCAGGCGCGTTCAAGTCCACTGGCCCCAAAGCTTCTTTGCACGCTGCAGCGCTTCCCTCTGGGAAATCAGGATGGCCAGCAGCGACTTCACCTCGGTAGGAAGCCATGCGACGAAAGATTTCGCGCGTCTTTTTGTACGCGAAGTTAATAGGAACAATATCCGATGGACTAGGAGTGTTGTAGTCATGCAAAGTGCCCTAAAATGAAATGCATCCACTCACTCGTCTAGGAAGCCTGTAGTAAAGTCCATTCCTTCTTTGCCGTCCTCTGTCACGGTGATATGAACGCTCCCGATAGATACGGGGTAGAGCTATTCAATATATTCAGTAAAAACACAACGAGGCAGACGAAGAGTAGTACTGTATAATAACCGGCACCCATGTAGTTGCGAGGAGGAAGAACAAGCGGCCTCGAGAGCGGTGGAACATATCTGGCTATCATAAGCATTCCTACATCATCAAAACTTAGCAATATGCACACACCCCGCAAAAGCAGCAAATATTGCAACAGCCTTGTCTGGGCGGTCTTGGAAGAACTCCTTCCAGCGTGGTAGAAAGGCTGGATCCATGACTTTCAATTCTTCGTCATCAGGACGCCACTTGATTTTCGAATCAAGGCCACTGAAATTCCAATCAGCACGATACCAGCAGTGATAATGATAAATTGCACCGACTTGTGTGCAATCAACGACTTGCCGGTGCTGTTCCATTGTGCAAGGTGTTCTACATTTTGGTAGTTGTAAAGTGCGGCAATCGTGGGGGAGAACGTGCTTACCCTGTAGGATACTCTCCCCACGCCAGACGGGGTCCATGGTAACAGCCTCGTCAGGAGCCAAGTATGGAACAAAGACGAGATTGTGATCTGAGGGTCCTAAGTCAAGCTTTTGAAATGAATTAGAAGCGCACCTTGATAATTTTCTCCGACGCCAGGTAAATCCACCAGTTGCTCGACACCGCACCGCTTGAGGATCGATTCAGCACCAATCCCAGACCTTTCCAGAATCGTCGGGGAACCGAAAGCCCCAGCAGATACAACGACGAGTTTTGATGCTCTCACAATAGTCGACGACTGATCCGCGTCTGGGCAAGACACTGGGTCGCTGATGAACTCAACCCCCACAGCACGCTTGTCCCTTTCATTGGAAAAGGCCATCAAACGTTTACTGGAGCTGCGATCTCAGAGATCTACTCACTCGAAGATGATACGCTTCACGCGCTTTCCATCCCAGACATGTAAATTCGGGTTGTGAACTTGGTTGTAGACATAGTTGTGAGCTGCATCAGAACGCCTTCCAGTTATCCCGTCGATGTACCTTTTGTGCATGAGCCAAAAATGCGCAACCGCCTACGAGTGCAGGAACTCACTTGCGCCATGGCTGAGACAGATCTGATTAATGGTCACAATTGAGAACGAAAAATGATAGCGTACACTGTATGTATTGCATGTTTCTAAATCATTGGTGTCGTCGGCATACTGCCTCTTGTGATAGGTCGTGCCAACCTGGATGAATTCGTCCGCGATCTCCAGTTTACACCCACCAGATGACACTTTGATGGGGCCATCATATCCGTGAGTTGGAAGATTAGGGTGCACTTGATATGTCTCCAGCTAGAACGTGAATGTATAAGTAGTTCGAACAAATATCCTGAAAATAAATTTGAGACCTTCTTCATGAGGGGAATCAATTTCTCCGATTCCCAACCACTGACTCCCCAATCATCATAGTCCGAAGCAGGTGCACGGGTGTATACCATAACTATCTCATTATCAGAGTCCTGTTCATGGTTGTATTTATGCTACGCACAATTCACACATGAGCTTCCACCGACGCAACGACCGCAAGGAACGATCGGTGCACGACCGTTAAGACGAGGAGACGGATTTCCGATGTTGAATGTGACGGTAGTGCTCGTCGGTGCTTGGTTGAGGGGATATTGGTAGGGTTGGACATGAATAGGTTTATCGAGGGTGTGTTGACCAGCTTCTAGAATCAAGATTCTGAGCGAGGGATCGCATGCAGCTAAGCGACCTGCGACGACACAGGCTGTAGTGCCACCTGCGCAGAATGATGTGTGAAGATGGAAAACTACTGCAAGATGATATTTGTTTACCTCCGGCCAAAATGATATCGAATTCTGACGGGATTGGATGTGACATAAGATATCTGGAGGGTTACTTTCAGGCTGCCCCTTGCTGTTTTCATCTTATAACCTTTAGTCTGTCATCGGTATTAGTTAGTACACGACGGCGTGCATGATGGGGGGGGACATGTGACACGTCACAAATCACGCGATCAAAACTGAATGGCAATAATGACTCGAACTGCACTAAGCCACGTCTGAACAAGTTAATACGGCCCGGGCAGCCTTGCGTGGCGTGCCTACTACGTGTACATCAAAATTAAAGTCTGTTTCTATTGTTCGCCACTGAAGTGACTCCCACGTAATTAGAGGTGGATGAATAATTGCTTAGCGGGTGTTTATCGTGGGTACTAGGCACCTCGGCAACGTCCCAGTATGCTAGCCGACAACGTTCGGCAAGTCCCGTAAACCTTCGTGCTCGCTGTCTGCTACAGCGAGCTCGCATTTCAGGTGCTCCCTTGACTGTTTCGCGTCGAATATTTTGCGAATGAACATACATCAATATAGGTATATTTTAAGCGAGGAAAGCAACAGTGACACTCCTATGCACATGTAGACCGCTGGACCCCTCCTCATCACTTAGTGGATCGAGATCGACCGTCATCCCCACTAGCATCTGATCGGAAAATTAAAATCAAGTGACCGCTCTGTATGTAGGTATTTTTTTGGCGTAGCGTTATGCGAATGGCTGTAATTTTTTCTATCGCATTTTGATATAAACACATGGATCGAACCTGCGGTCCTAGTAGGGAGAGTTGCCATGCTTGCACTGTACTATAGTATGTGCATAGTCATCGATGAAGACCATGGTTTTCTTTCATCCTACAGTTTCAGTCTGACTACAACATTCTTTACGGTAGTTCTCGTCTGTATCTACACAACTAGTATGGACATCTTCATTGAACTATATAATCTTGCATAGTCGGTGGCTTGGAAAACACAGTTTCATGGATTGGAAAAACGTATCCTACACAAACCTCCAGGAGCTCGTAAATACATACACATATCAAATGTAATGAATACCCAAGTCTTCGGCAATGATCATCGCAGCCCGCTCTCCAATGAGAAGTGCCGTAGAATATGTATTCTGTGTGTATCATTAGATCCCACATCAACAATTCCTTGTTCAGGACCCACCGTGCCAACATTCAACGGCGAGATGGACAGATCTGCAACTTTCAGGTTTGACACCCCGTATACATTTAGCCGAGCGTCGACGACTCCTTGATCTGCCCGTGGTTTCATGGCGCAAGTCCCAAGCTACAAATACAAAGATCAGATATAAAATCATACATCTTCAGCGGCACACACCGAGTGCCATGTTGTTTGCACTAGTATTCGATTCGGTCATTTATCATGACAAAGGAGATGGCAATTCAGTACTTGCCGATGTCGCGGTGGAATCGATCAATTGCCTCGTCATCTTCAGCAGTGTAAACGATGTCAGGCGCGTTCAAGTCCACTGGCCCCGAAGCTTCTCCGCAAGCTGCAGCGCTTCCCTCGGGGAAATCAGGATGGCCAGCAGTGACCTCACCTCGATAGGAGGCCATGCGTCGAAAAAGTTCGCGCATCTTTTTGTACGCAAAGTTAAGAGGTACAATATCCGACGGACTGTGTCGAGTGTCTCAGTCACGCAAAGTGCCCTACAATGAAATACACCCACTCACTCGTCTAGGAAGCCTGTATTAAAGTCCATTCCTTCTTTGCCGTCCTCTGTCACGTCGATATGAACACTTCCAATGGACACGGGGTAAAGCTATGAAGAGATTAAATCACACCCATGAGGTAAACAGAGGGCATTACTGTACAATAACCGGTAGTCATGTAGTTGCGAGGAGGAGGAACAAGCGGCCTCGAGAGCGGTTGAACATATCTGGCTGTCATAAGCATTCATATATAATCAGAGCGAGGAATTGCGTACGCACCCTGCAAAAGCAGAAAATATCGCAACAGCCTTGTCTGGGCGGTCCTGGAAGAACTCCTTCCAGCGTGGTAGAAAGGCTGGATCCATGGCTTTCAACTCCTCGTCATCAGGACGCCACTTTATTTTTGAATCAAGACCACTGAGATTCAAATCAGGATCATATAAACAGTGATAATGATAACTTGCACCGACTTTTGTGCAATCAACGACTTGCCGGTGCTGTTCCACTGCGCAAGGCTTTCTACATCGGTAGTTATAAAGTGCTGCAATCGTGGGCAGAACATGCTTACCCTGTAGGATACTCTCCCCACGCCAGAGGGCGTCCATAGTAACAGCCCCGTCAGCAGCCAAGTATGGAGCAAAGACGAGATTATGATCTGACTGTCCTAAGCCAAGCTTTTTGAAATAAACTAAAAGCGCACCTTGATAATTTTCGCCAACACCAGGTAAATCCACCAGTTGCTCGACACCGCACCGCTTGAGGATCGATTCAGCACCAATCCCAGACCTCTCCAGAATCGTCGGGGAACCGAACGCCCCAGCAGATACAACGATGAGTTTTGATGCTCTCACAATAGTCGATGACTGATCAGCGTCTGGGCAAGACACTGGGTCGCTGGTAAACTCAACACCTACAGCACGCTTGTCCCTTTCATTTGAAAAAAAAAAACTGTCAATAGTTTGCTGCGGCTGCGATCTCAAATAGCTACTTACTCGAAGATGACACACTTCACGCGTTTTCCGTCCCAGACGTGTAAATTCGGGTTGTGAGCTTGGTTGTAGACATAGTTGTGAGCCGCGTCCGAACGCCTTCCGGTTGTCCCGTCAATGTACCTTTTATATACATGAATTGAAAATTCACATTTGTCTACGAGTGCAGGAACTCACTTGCGCCATGGCTGAGATAAATCTGGTTAATGGTCGCGATTGAGAAAGAGAAATGATAGCGTACACTGTATGTATTGCATGTTTCTAAATCGTTGGTGTCGTCGGCATACTGCCTCTTGTGATAGGTCGTGCCAACCTGGATGAATTCGTCCGCGATACCCATTTTACACCCACCAGCTGACACTTTGATGGGTCCATCATATCCGTGAGTTGGACGATCAGGCTGCACCTGATATGTTTCTAGCTATAACGTGAACATATAAGCAATTTGAATAAAAATCCTGACAACGAATTGGAGACCTTCTTCATGAGGGGAATCAAATTCTCAGATTCCCAACCATCGGCTCCCCAATCATCATAGTCCGAAGCAGGTGCACGGGTGTATGCCATAACTGTCTCATTATCAGGGTCTTCTTCATCTTTGCAAGTATGCTACGCACAATTCACACATGAGCCTCCGCCGACGCAACGACCACAAGGAACGATCGGGGCACGGCCGTTGAGACGAGGAGACGGATTTCCGATGTTAAATGTGACTGTGGTGCTCGTCGGTGCATGGTTGAGGGGATATTGATAGGGTTGGACGTGAATAGGTTTATTGAGGGTGTGTTGACCGGCTTCTAGAATCAAGATCCTGAGCGAGGGATCGCATAAAGCTAAGCGACCTGCGACAACACAAGCTGTAGCACCACCTATACAAAATAATGTGTGAAGAGCGAAAACTAGTAAGAGATGATATGTGATTACCTCCAGCAAAAACGATATCGAATTCTGACAGGATTGGATGAGACATCAAGATGAAGGCTCACTTTCAAGTTCAGGCCTCCCCTTGCAGCCATCTTATAACCTCCACTGAAGTGAAGCCTATCTTGGCGCTCGTCGGGGACTTGCGATACATCACAAATCGCTAGGTAAAGCCCGAGAGTCTAGATTATGATGAATTGATTATGAATGGTGATAATGACACTACCAGGCCACGTAAAGAGATACGGGGTGCGTCCATGTGTGATAGGTGCTCGATTCTAAAATGATGGTGTCGTTTGCAAGTCGTAAGGGGGTCAAACACGCGCTAAGGGGTGGTTGAACTATGGGTGTATCTTAGTAAAACTCTATGGGGTCAGTTTTGCTAACCCAGAAAGCCTATACTGTTGATGTACGTACCTAGGTTCGGCCCCACATGAATGGGCCTAGAGAGTTGGAGACTAAGGTGTCGCAAACACTCAGTATCACCGTGACATGTGAGCCCATCATGATGTCGAAGCGTCGAAGGCGGATTGGGACCTTCTCTGCGATCATTTGAAATTCATTGCAATTGCAACCGCTTTCGCATATTTCCGCTTGCTGTTCAGTATTTCTGGAAGCTGTGCCATGGATAACCGCGGTCCGCGGGATTGCTTATCTTTGGTTTATGTCGCAAATTTCCGAAATCGATTGTAGTCAGGAACCGTTTGTACCACCGCACTCTGAGGTGAAATAATGGCAGAGGAATATATGTAGGAAATTCCAAATTATCAGCAGATAAACAGGAGATAAAGACAACATGATTATGTCATGTTCAGTCCCAGTTTACAGCACATTTCCCCTGAATAAAGTTTTTGATTTTCCTTGAATATTCAATGCAATTTACATGTGGCATTTGAAGCAATACTGTAGGAATTAGTGTTGCCATTGAGGCAAGTTAAACTTGATGTGAAATTGATTTGGTTCGAAAAGACCAAAATTGTTTCAACTTGAAACTTCAATTTGAATCAAGTTGCACCTCATTGAGTCCAAGATTTACAATTGATTCGGTGCACTTCATCCATACATCAAAATCCCCTGTGAATGGCCCCAGGCTCAATAGCCAGTGGACCCAATTACAAAGCACAATCTGGAAGTTATCCCACCATATCGACATTGGTCTTGAGAAACTGAACCAGTACATCAATGAAGGAAGGAAAACATGCATATGCGCACTTTTGATGAGCATGTTTCAATTTTTTTTTCACTTATTGAGTCATTTTTCATAGACCAAATCATAACTGTCAACCTAAGCATCAAACTTGAGTGGTTGGATTTGGCTGCATGAACAACCTGAAAGTAAATGTGCAGTGCTTATCTTCTACTACTAATAGCACTATCCCTCCAACCCCTACTATCATTGTCTCTGACCCAGTGGTACACTCCCCAACACTAGAAACCACAGAGGAACACTCCTGCAAGGAACTTGAACTTGACAGGAAGGATGCCAAATGTGAGTTTTCTCATTGCAAAGATGCAGGTACACTACATGACTGTAATTCATAAGGTTGACAGGTATCATGTCAGCAAAAAGAACATACATTTCTGCTTCTATTTCACATCACTATGGATGTCCTGCCTGCTCAAGCTTCATCTGTACCTTCTGAGCACATATTTTCATCCAGCAAAGAGACCTGCACTCTATAGCACAGCAACTTATCTCCAGTGTAACAATGATCATGGTGCTGGGCTTGGAACTACCGTTTTGGACACTCATATCAACACCCAAAACATACGCACACATGTCTGAGCCACTCTGCATCGGACCTTTGGACATCGCATCGGCCAATTGCACTTTGCACACACTTGTCCATACCATGTCCTGTCCTTCCAAACTAGCCCCACTAGGTGCGCAGTTACTTTCGTGCACATTTTCTGACATTTGGACCATGTTATTACATGTCCACAGCACCTCATGTTTTATTACCTAGATTCTTGGATCCAAAATATCACTACTATCTTCGCCTATAGTATTCCAGATTTCTATGTACTTACTTAAACACTCTGTAGTGACCCATAGCAATCATGATCCAGTAGTTAGGAGCCATTTCCAGACTCTGCAGATCACCCAGAATATTTTCGTAGTTCTTAGTTGCATTGTGAAATATTACTGTTCATTCATTATATTTGCGCATACAGTTCACAAACTGACATTTGTTATACAGTTTTCGACTTATTATTGTGAAGTCTGAAAGTCCAAAATCTTGGACATTGCACTTTGGCTTCAGACATTGGATAAGTACCCTTGGACATCATCGGATTACCATCAGACATCGTTTCATAGCATTGGACATTTGTTATTTGCATTACTGGTGCATTTTTTTTTTTGGTTCCAATTTCTGTCCATTGGGGTAATGTACCCTATGTTGGACAGTACTAACTAGTCTACAAGGCCTTTGCCTTTCTACATCTCTGGACTTGCGAATGCCCTGGTGT
The DNA here is from genome assembly GCF_016758785.1 of Suillus bovinus. NCBI lineage: Eukaryota > Fungi > Basidiomycota > Agaricomycetes > Boletales > Suillaceae > Suillus > Suillus bovinus. The sequence continues at coordinate 102,418 of NW_024542071.1, forward strand.
GAGGTTGCCCCCCACCAGTCTGCCATTCCCACTGGCCATTTTAGATGCGCGGTCCATTTTGAAGATGAGGAGACTTTTCTCATCTTACCATGATAGGTAACTGATTGGAAGGTGTATGTGACTGAAACACGTACTTACTGGCACATTTATACTACTAATACAATATAGCAATCCCTTTAGGATCGAACACACTTGCTTTGCAAGTATAGCAGCATAGGTCGTGCTAAAGATCTACCTAAATATTGTTGTCCAGGTAGTACCATTTCTGCTGAGCCCAGCGAAGATTTACTCTTTACACCAGCCACACTTGAAGCATTACAAGTCCTAAAAGTTCATTTATAAGCAAGACCACCTCAATTTTATGGAGAACCTGGTGGCTGATGAATGGGACTACACAATGTCTGGACCTATGACTCCCAGAGCAGTTGACAAGTTAATGGCTGCTGGGAATCTTCACGAGCTCAACAAGTTGCTCCAGAATGCAAGAGATATTGATTATAATTAATATACTTGCTGGTCATGTACTAGTAATTTGCAAATAATTGTCATTCAACGTTCAATGGTCATTGTGGGCACACAAAATCCCTAGCTTCTCATTGGTATAATCTTGTATGTCACTGGTAAATTCTAAGTTTTCTGCTGAAATATCTACAGTCATAGATTCTTCAATGTACATTGAGGGATTATCATCCTTGACATCTGGATCCTCACAGTTGCGCAAATTTAGTTCAAATTTGTCAATGGCATTAATAAATTCAAACCACTTGAATGTCTGGAAAGCACGGCTAGTATGATAATCTCCTCTGCCTATCAAATAACTCATGACCTGTTGATGAGATGTCTCCTGATGCCCCATCATCACATTGTGTTACGACTTGGATGGTATCTGTTGGCGATGCTCAAACAGAGCTTGTATCATCAACGGTCTGTGGACGTCCTTGGGCTAGCCCAAGGTTAGGGGTCGTACTTGGCGGGTCTTCGGCAAGTACGATTTAACGCCTATGTCCAAATTGGGTAGCTTATGTTACGCGGATGCGAGACGATAAGCTATATCGGCCTAGGCTTACGACACCCGAAGGTTAATCGTAAGGATCGTCGTTAATTAGAAGGACAGAAGTCCGACTAGTTAACAGGGGCTTTGTTCGTCGACGAAGTCGATGAGCAAAGGTCGAGACTATAGGCTTATCCGCGAAGAGCAGATAAGAAGATAGAATATAGACTGCTGGCGAGGCAGAAGGATCACTCTGGTGAGAGTAGGAGGTCAAGAACCAAGTAGATTCAAGTTAGGGAATATGGTACATGGTAGCGAGTTTATATAGAGGACAGGAAACGTATTAGTGGGTGATAACTCGTACTACCGGGAGAGGCAATCGGTAAAGGGTAAGACCATAATAGGAAGGCACGTTCGGTCTGGGTAGAACGTGCTAGATAAGAAAGTGAGTCAACGATCGAAATAAGAAGTGAAACGCGCAGGGGCACGATCGTGCAACTGCGGATCTAAGTATAAGTCGCATGTGCGACTGCGCACCGAGTCAGAGATCATAAAAGGGAACAGGGCAAAGGGGATGCGTCGTGCATCATATCATAGGTTTCCGTCCGGACGGTAATGGCAAGGGGACTGTCCGCAGGATCAGTCAGGTGGTGAAACGGAGCATGGGTATGCTTCGTCAGCGAAAGGATCCGGCCAAATGTACTGGCTTTGCTGAAGCGACAGGTAGAGGGCGAAAGGGAATGCGAAGATGACGAGGATGACAAGGGTGAGGTCGGGGTAAGGGTATGATGCGAGGGCTGATACGAGGATGATCAGGAGAAAAATAGTAGGGGCCCAAGCGTCTAGATGTTCTTGTAACACATTGACTGATTTTGTGATCAAGTTTCATGCTGTGTGAGTATCTGTCACAACCCAATAACAAATTAATGCTGGGCCAAGACTAGGACTCAGACTAAGGTTATCACAACAAAGAGAATGAGCAAGGACATCTTGGATTGCTACAATGATGTAGATACAAGAGGTTTGAACTAAGGAGCTATCGACCAAGACGTGCTACCTATATACAACTATTGAAACTGAGATTGAAACTGAGATACAACTACTAGCCAATCATAAAAAGGAAAAGAGAATCGTACCATAGAACATCGTAGAATATTAAAGAAGTATCACATGACCATATCTTATCTTATCATATCTAATCTAATCTATTCACAATCAAAGAACTTGTCTTCTTCATTAGTCACATCGAAGACATGTGTTGTGTTACGACTTGGATGGTATCTGTTGGCGACGCTCAAACAGAGCTTGTGTCGTCAACGGTCTGTGGACATCCTTGGGCTAGCCCAAGGTTAGGGGTCGTACTTGGCGTGTCTTCGGCAAGTACGATTTGACGCCTATGTCCAAATCGGGTAGCTTATGTCACGCGGGTGCGAGACGATAAGCTATATCGGCCTAGGCTTACGACACCCGAAGGTTAATCGTAAGGATCGTCGTTTAATTAGAAGGACAGAAGTCCGACTAGTTAACAGGGGCTTTGCTCGTCGACGAAGTCGATGAGTAAAGATCGAGACTATAGGCTTATCCGCGATGAGCAGATAAGAAGATAGAATATAGACTGCTGGCGAGGCAGAAGAATCACTCTGGTGAGAGTAGGAGGTCAAGAACCAAGTAGATTCAAGTTAGGGAATATGGTACATGGTAGCGAGTTTATATAGAGGACAGGGGACGTATTAGTGGATGATAACTCGTACTACCGGGAGAGGCAATCGGTAAAGGGTAAGACCATAATAGGAAGGCACGTTCGATCCAGGTAGAACGTGCTGGATAAGAAAGTGAGTCAAAGATCAGAAATGAGAAACGAACCACGCAGGGGCACGATCGTGCAACTGCGGGTCTAAGTATAAGTCGCATGTGCGACTGCGTATCGAGTCAGAGATCAAGAAAGGAAAATAGGGCAAAGGGGATGCGTCATGCATCGTGTCATAGTTTACCGTCCAGACGGTAAGGGTCAGGAGACTGTCCGCAGGATCAGTCAGGTGGCGAAACGGAGCATGGGTATGCTTCGTCAGCGAAGGGATCCGGCCAAATGTACTGGCTTTGCTGAAGTGACAGGTAGAGGGCGAAAGGGAATGTGAGGATGACGAGGATGACAAGAGTAAGGTCTGGGTAAGGGTATGATGCGAGGGCTGATACGAGGAGGATCAGGAGAAAAATAGTAGGGGCCCAAGCATCTAGATGTTCTTGTAACATGTTGTAGGTGCTAAGGGGATTTCCGAACTGGTAGACACTTTTACTGTAGGGTTAGGGTTTGACTTAGGCGCTGTGTGTTGGTGCTTAGGAAGACTTAGGAAAGAATAATGATTTGTTAAAGGTACTTGTGACAGCATCATCGACATCTTTTGCATCACTATACTTTAGTTCATGCATTTTAGTAACATAATCGAGTGCCTGCAAGCCAACATACATTGGAACATCTCCTTTAGTAATGTATTCAGTTATATAAAACACTATGGCTTTCACTGCTTGGCCTGAACCAACAAACTGTGTGTCTGTATTATATTGCAATAAAAATAAAATCAAGTCTGTGTAATTGTTGACTCAATTATGCCACCACTAAAGTTCAATAGAACCAGTTTCTTTGTCTATGACTGTTTCTTCCTGCAACCTACCATCTAAACGCATCCTACAATTAGTGTCTCCTTTTTTTTCTCCACTTCTTAAATGTTTATAACATGTATCATTATGGACGTGCCAGTTGCATTCAACTGCTAAATGATTCAAAAATTGCGTGAATTCATGTTCAAATGACAGCTCGTCCAATGTCACTAACTGCGGTTGTTTTTTCAGACGAGGATCTCCTTCTTCTGTTGCCCTTGTCAGTTTTCTGATATCTGCAGTGCATCACTCAGGTATGGGCCCTTATCATATGGTAACTTGCAACTAATAATATTCTCTACCCAAGCAAACATAGTGCCTTTGAAATCATTGTCTTCTGCCATCCTGTCATGCAAAACCTGAGAACTTGGATTTCCTACAATCCAGAGAAGCATATGACAATATAAGGTGCCTCTCCCTTGCGTTTCAACCATCCCATAATATGCCTGACAATGACCAAACACACCAGGGCCATGTTTGTATCTCACTATGATATCAACAAATGCTTGGATTTGTAAATCGAATGCAACAGCAGCAGCATCTGGCCTTGCAGCCACTAATTTGGCCTGTTCAAATGAACTCATCACCATCCATTCTTCTAATTCAATACCTGCAAGCATGGGAATTACACTACTGGTAAGATCATGAGGATTGACAGTCACAAAAATTGCTGGTGTGCAAAATTTTTTCATCAAGGCATGTATCTCATTATGATGACATAACTTGTATCCAACACTTCCCCTCAGAAATTTGGTAGATGCTTGCAACCGAGGCAGAATACGAGCAGCTCTTTTTTAGCAAGTGTGTGCTGAAACAATGAACTTATCTGAAAACTTGTATTCATGCCAACTTCTTTTTTCTGAATCATATTCCACACCACCAAGGCAAAATTTGCATCTGTTCGGTGTAGCGATGGTCGCGGCATTGGGCTCGAAACCACGGATTTTCATACTCACATCAACACCCAAAACATATGTGCACATGTCCGACGCACTTTCGCACATGTCTGAAACACTCCGTATTGGATCCAGTGCATCGGACCTTCGGACATCGCATCGGTCGATCGCACTTCGCGCGCACTTGTCCATCCCGTGTCCTGTCCATCCAAACTAGCCTCACTAGGTGCGTAGTTATTCCCATGCGCATTTTCTGACATTCGGACTACATTATTACATGTCCGCAGTACCTTGTGTCTTATTACATAGGACATTGGACCCGAAATATATCGCTACTATCTTCACCTGTAGTATTCCAAATCTCTACGTACTTACTTAAATACTCTGTAGTGACCCGTAGCAATCATCATCCAGTAGTTAGGAGCCATTTCCTGACTCTGTGGATCACCCAGAATATTCTCGTAGTTCTTAGTTGCATTGCAAAATATTACCATTCGTTCACCGTCATACGCCGTCACTCATTATACTCGCGCATACCGCTCACAATCCGACACTCGTTATAAAGTTTCTGACCTATTATCGTGAAGTCCGAAAGTCTGAAATCTCAGACATCGTACTTTGGCTTCGGACATCGTACTTTGGCTTCGGACATTGGATAAGTACCTTCGGACATCATCGGATTACCTTCGGACATCGTCTCGCACCATCAGACATTTTGTTATTTGCATTACTGACACATTTTTACTACTAATACCAATTAGCAACCCCTATAGGATCGAACACACTTGCTCTGCAAGTATAGCAGACTAGGTTGTGCTAAGATCTACCTAAATATTTGTTGTCTAGGTAGTACGATTTCTGCTGAGCCCAGTAGAAATCAGCTTTCTACAGCGGGCACAATCTAAGAATGTTTTTGAGTTTTTCTTCTAAGTGGATCTATATAGCATATATATCAGCACAAGATTAGCCCTATGGGCGACGTTATAATGATGCGAAATGAAAATCAAAGATCTCCAGATGAAACCTGGGGTAAAATGGACTATACTCTATGTTTGATGGTATATGATAGCAAAGATGCAAAAATTGTGGGCAATGTTGGTGAGGCAATTGGTGTGCGAGGGTATGAGGGTGATGATGCGAATAAATATGGGCCATGGGCGCGAAGCTGGCGCGCTTGGGGTGCTTTGTTTCTCTTCGAAATGCGAACACGGGCGGACTTGTGCCCAGATGAATGTATTCCTGCACCTTGCAATGCAGGGCGAGGGTGCGCGAAGGCAAGGCGAGGCGAGGCATGTAGAGAGGCTCTACAGCATGATAGGGGGCGCGCAAGGCTAGCGCATTATCGCGTTTTGGCATGAAAATGATTATATCCCCTATGTGAGCGAGGATAGGCCGGTATACTGTTAGTCTATAAAAACATGAAAGATATGCAAAACCAGACGAGCATATCGCGCAAATGCGTCGCCTGGGCTGTCTATGAGGTGCTAGTTGACACCAAAACGAAAAGAGATAGGCTTTGGTATGGGCTATAAAGATCAAATGAGTGTCATATGTGAAAATGCGAAAAACGCGAATTAGAGTGAAAAGTGCGAAGTTAAATGTGATGTCCGATGCTATAAGCAAGTGTGTATGTGTCAGGCGAACGCCTGAGTTGCGCCTGGATGACTGAATGAAGTATGGATTAATTTGAATGAGAGGAATGCAATGCGAAAACAATGAAACAATAAAAACACAATAGTGGGAAAACTCTTGTGTAACAATGAGAGCACAGCGTGCAAAAATTCGCGCGCATGACGCGCGATGGCTTCGCCTGAAGGGTGAGTTAATTGCTAGCTGATGCAGGGTTAAAGGCAAAGCATTAGAAGCTGATGTGAAGTTGAAATCACAATGAAGCAGGTAAAATGCGAAAAATGCAAAAACAGACATAGTCTTCCAAGCGCGAGGTAAACGCGTGCGCCCCATCAACAAGGTAGTCCTGAGATGCATTACAATCCTTAGGAAAGGTAGCAGCAACAGGTGGATCGCTTGTTGTGAGTGAAAAATGCGAAAAAGACGAAAAATGCGAAAACTGAATATACAGTGTCTCTTCAAGCGAACCCTTCGCGCGATCGCGCATGTAATAGTGCATTAGAGATGCATCAGGGTTGTCTGAGACATGGTGCTTGGGCGATGTGATGCATGGGTGCTTAACTGGCAAGCAGTCTTCAATATACTCTGAAAATGCGAAAAGTGCGAAATCATCAGTAAGAAGCGAATCTTCCTGAGACAAACTGTGGTAAATTAGAGTCGCATAATGCTCCTCTAATGGCGTATAATGCATGCAATGAGGCACGCTCAAAGGCAAATTGCATTTGAGCTCTTCTTGATCTGTTTGCGGTAAAATTGTGTTAGTAGTGTGGTTTGGGTGAGACTGGAGTGAAAATAGCTTCACGTATTTCGCATACAGGCAAAATAGCTTTGGCTAATTAATGTTCTGGTTTGGATATAGGCTGCAATGGCACACACATGATGGGCGCTTCAATATAAACTGACGGCGAGACAGTTTTGATGATAGACAGTTCTAGGCAGGCTGTGGCGAGGATAGCTTCGTGTATTTCGCACATGGGCATAATAGCTTCGCTTCCTTGATATTCTGCTTTGGGTGGGTGTACCTGAGGTATGCTGATGATGGGCGATTCAATTTCAACTGGTGGTGACGCGATTCTGACGATAGATGGTTCTAGGCAGGCTGGAGTGAGGATAGCTTCATGTATTTTGCACACGGGCAATATAGCTTCACATCCTTGAGGTTCTACTACGTGGTGGTGTTCCTGAGGTTTGCTGATAGTGGGCGAGACAATTTGGGCTGATGGTGAGACAATTTCGATGAAAAATGGTTCTGGGGGTGCTGAGGTGAGGGTAGCTTCACGTATTTTGCACACAGGTGAAATAGCTTTGCTCAGTAGCTGTGCTGGTGCGCATTTTAGTTGCAGAGGGGCATGCAAAGGTAGCGCATCAAGGGGTGCTTCGATAGGCGTGAATTTCGTGATTTTAGGGTGTGTGTAGTAGCAAGTACCATGTCCTGGATAACAGTACAATGCTTCATTAGCAAAGTCTTTGAAGTTGTTACCTTTAAATGTCTGAAATAGTTCTCTCTCGTTTTGTGCTGAATACTTCAAGGCATACTTGATAATGTCCTTGTCTGATAGGCTGAGTGGTTGTGTGAGGCGTTCTACTGACTCCAAAAAGTCAATGAGTTTAGTAGCATCACCTGAAAAATGTGGAGCTGTGCTACAACATGCCCAGGGCATGCCAAATATGTCTACTTGTGGTTCCTCCATGTCCTATGGTGTGAAATGGCTGTGTGTGAAGGCAGGGCGAGGTGCAGGAAAGTCATGCGCTATAAGTGCGAAAGTGCGAGGCTGATACAAGCGAAAATGCGAAGGTGCGAGATGTGAAACGAGCGAAATGCAGAGAGTGGACTTGTTACCTGTTCCCCTTGCAGTGGGCTCCAGTTGAAGATAAGGAATCTAAACTGTGGGGAAAGTTGGTGCTAAGCTAAGCAAACACAGATAGTCCTGGGCGCGAGTGAAATCGTCATCCCAAGGGCAGCTAACTGAGTAAAGGGAAACCTCTCTTTGTAAAAAGAGGGACACCAAACAACTAATAAAGTACTAAGGCTAAGTAACGCGCAAAGCACAAGGTGGAAATGATGCAATGTGCAAAAGGTGAACATGCAAGTGTGAAAGGCGAAAGACAAGGTGCGCGACGCAAAGGTAGCGTGCATGAGCAAAGGTAGGAGACTAGCGAGCGAGAGAAATGAAGGAGAGCCGAAGCAAGACAAGTGTTAACACCCCAACTAAGGTTGACTGATGCTAAGACTAAGACAGAGAACCAAAGTGCGCAACTTTAGATAGTCACTTGCAAACAACGAGTAAAATTCCTAGTATCTAGAGATACAGAGAAAGTGGGTGGAAAATTGACCACGAAAATAGAGTAAAGGGATAGTATATATAAAGGTAGCTAAGGGCCGCTAGGTACACAGGTCCAATGTAGCGAGCTGAGTAAACTAAATATAGTACGTGAGGTAGGCAATAGGGTCTCAGCTGCACGTGTAGCGCTAGGCTGAGAATTAGCGATGGAAATAATTAGTCAAAATGGGAATATAGTGAGAAAATGCACCAATGAACATCTAAGGACATGGGGAGGACAGATGGACGGGTATACGGACAATGCTTAGGCAGACGCTGTCCTGCATGATGTGGGAATCATGCATGGACATGAATACTAGGTGACCCTCAAAAGACAAAGTCTGTAAGCTTAGTCCTCAGACTAGTCAACCCATACCTTGGTTTCAAACCATGGTCCATATTTCCAGTTTTCCCCAAGTTTCATGATCTGAATACATTTTGACGGAAAAAGTCTAATGTGAGATGGGAATCACATTTAGACCTAGTTGATGTGAGAAGGGAAATGAAGGTTAAGGTATAGCCTTGCCTTTGGCTTATTCACTTTGGCTAGAGAAAACCATAGAGAAAAGTACAAAGCCTATAAAAAACCTATCCAAAAAGACTGTGTTTCAATTCCTGCCAACTGTCTTATTTTTGCTACCTACTTTTCTCTAGTGTTTCTTTACTTTACTTTTTCATTAGGATGCTTTGACTCACCTGACACTTCATAAAATTGTACCCATAGGGTATGATGTCATTATGATGTCATAAGACTCCACAGATACTCCTGCAGGTATTCTGTTGAAAGATATTATGTCATTAAGCTCTAGATTATTCTACTCTACAATGACATCATTCATGATGTCATTTCCTTCTAGAATATTCTGCTCCACAATGATTCACTCTGACTTACTCATGGAAGGTTCTGGAATCTTTTGCTCCACAATGATGTCATAGCTCCATCTTTCACTTGTATTTTATTCTTTTATTGGGTTTGACCCAATATTTTGATTGGTCCTCCTTATTTTTTATTGTTTGTGAACCTAGGTTACTTTCCCATACAAAATGTATATAAGGAGAGCCCATTCTCCCCCCAAAAAAAATATGATCTCCCATTTGTAGCAATCTACCTATCAGATATTTCACTTGCAAAGTTAGTCCCTTTGAAGTGAGACAAGTGCAGGGAAAAGAATTCCCTTGAGATTATAAGTCTCTTACCTTAGAAACTTATTTAGTGCTATAGACCAAGCATTCTTGGTCATATATATAGTCTTTGAGACCCCTTTGTCTCATTGCTCTGTGCCCTTTGACTAAGTGATCTTAGTCATCTATCATATTGTTGAGACCACGTCTCACTAGTTGTCCCATAGACCAAGTGATCTTGGTCAAGTTATAGTCCCCTTTGTTCAAGCGATCTTGAACATATATCGTATATTTGAGACCATTGTCTCACAGTCAGGTGTCCATAGACCAAGTGATCTTGGTCATATTTTGTATATTTGAGACCACGTCTCACTAGTTCCAGTATCCAAGTCCAGAGCCTAGAAGGAGATTTCCTAGGCAAATACATTCCAGAAACCGAATTACGTGTCTAGAAGCTTATTCCTAGACAAGAGATTTGAGTTTCAATAAAGAAAAGTAAAGCTCCGGCTAGGTTGATCTTTATAAAAAGATTAGTTTAGTGAGCCTCCCAAGAACTCACACATTATCTACCACGAAATAGGAAAAGTTGTAGACCATGTTAATTGAGGACTGGCAAGCAGTCTTATCCAAAGTGTAATTGTGGTGTCATTACATTTACACAACTTTATATAAGACCCTCGGTTATTAAGACAACGCATGGTGCACGCATAGTGCGAGTGGCTGTGCGCAGAATCTGCAAAGTAAAATATATGGAGTGCTACTGCATAAGATGTATCCTTTGGATTAGAGCTGGAGTGTATAGGGAATGTGAGAGAATTTGAGGGAAGTGCCTGTGGAGATGCTAGGCTCTACAGCGGTCAGAGATGGTTTAATGGTGTGTAGGAAGTTGGCCTTCTTACTTACCCGCCGACTAACAATTTTCTTAGCCCTAACGTCAGACCCAGGACCTTGGCTAGTGTATGCTGTAGTTTTTAAACTGCAAGTATACTCTCATAGGGATGGTTTAGATTCTGGCTTGTGCACCAGTTTTCTTGTTGGATATTTCACTGGTGGCAAGGCACTTCTGCTGGACCTAGATGCAAAATTAGCACAAGTGCTCTTCTCATTTCCTGGGTGCAATTGGTTGAGGGCTCCCACAGTTATCTACCCAATGATATATTAATATTCATGTTAGGTGCCCTCTACCACTGCATCAGCAAATGGTTTCCAGCACCAGTGCCTCCAGAATTGGCTGCCCAAGGTATCACCACAGGGCATGTCAGTACTGTCTTTTTCTTTCCACAAGCTAGCCTGCAAGCACTAGAGGGAAAGCCCACTTTGGAGGAAGAGGACTATGGGAGGAAGGTTTGTGATACCTGATATTTTAGCCATATAACAGCTCAGAGTGCCTGAAAGACCAGCTGTAAGCAGAGGCCAGGGAGGATTTGATCTTGTAAAGTTTAGCTGGTACAATAGCTGAGAGGGCAATTTCAATTTCTGGGTCCTCGTAAGGATGGCAAAACCACTTTCTTGTACTTGTGCTGTGTGGGTTTGCAGAGGTCTATCACATGCCTACAGATGCCTGCAACATGTGAGTGATGAGTTTCTAAAAAATGGACAGCAGTATTATACCAGTACAGATTCCTTGAGCTCTGCCTTGCCCTTGGATTTGTTCCTATTGATGCCTATCCTCAAGGACGAAGAAGAGGAGGTAGACTCTCTCATTGTGGATGATGAGTTATAATCCATGGGTGTTCGTGTATATGGTCATGCTTGACCTCACCCATCTACAACAGACCCATTGTTGCTGTCATAATTCTATTGGCATTCTGTTTGCTGGGTCACTTACGGCCATCTGCAAATATCTATCATGACATTGCACAGTACCACACTCACCATAGCATTAACTTGCTGCTCAGCTCATTCAGACATTCTTTTTGGGTTCATGTATTTGTTTCCTATTATTTGTGACTTTTCTAGCCTGCCCAAAATTACTGTAAAGTGGTCTAGATGCTCATAGGATGGTCCTAATCTTCATCCCAGTTACTGGGTTGTTGAGGGACTTTGGGTCCTGCACATTTGCTCATGATGTCGCTTTCAACACTGAGTATGGATATGGTAGCTTCAGATGCAAGCATGATCACCCATTGGTTTGCAGTTAGTGCGTCAAGAATCTTGAAGTCGGTGGTGAGCAGAGTACCACCTTCTTCATCATGGCATATAATCAAACCATCCAAGGACAATGGTGGAGATCTGGTGAACATGACATCTATGTTGATACCAGAGACTGATGATGCTCATGCAGCTAGGGGATGTGTCAAATTCTGAGTGTTGAACCAAGTGGATCCACCTACCATATTATGAATTGTACCAATATGGTCATGCACTAGTAAATAGTAATAACCATTGAGTCAAGGTTGAACTTGAGAAAATACTGGGAACCCCTTTATTGTGTTCCAGCTTTGGCACTGTATTGGTTGGTCTTGAGAGGCTGACTTCAAGAGGCAATGTATGTAGTTGAAACCGCATACAAGAAGTATTGGTACATCATGAACATTGGTTGTTAATGAGTTTGATTATGAATAGAGCAGGAAAACAACATACATTCTTTTGCGATTCCAAATGAGTAGTGAAAGGGTTGAGAGGTATCTGGAAAGTATGGATTAAATGAAAACTCGCTGAGTACATGGAACAAATTCATCTCTTGAAAATATTGTAGCATCCACACTCATAGAACATGGTTGCAACCACTCACTTACTAGAGGCCATGGATGCAGATGTCAAGTCTTTAGCCTTACCTTTGTCTATAATTTGATTTAGGGTATCCTGTTGACTAAAGTTCCTTCTATATGGTCTGGCTAGGAGAGACTACCTGCAGTGACACAGGATGATGATTATAGATTGATCAGCGGCTTTATCATGGCAAGAGAACTGTTTCACCTCTTGCCATGACCAATTTTTCCATGAATGCCTAACTTGACATTCTTATTTCAATTAAAATCTTACCCGAAGCAAATTTCTGAACCTGCTGTGGGTGTGTAAACATCCAGCCAGTAGACCATCAATTTTTCCTACAAATTATAGTTCTTGTGCCACAATTTTGTAAGCACATTACATATACTGCACTGCACGGCACTAACCATGGCTTATTATAGCCTCAATAACACTCAGTTCATAAAGGGAAAAGTTGTAGAATGTCCACTTTACTTGAACCTCCAACTATTACTCTCTGCTCATTAACTCCTCCTTCTTGGTGTAGGACACATTCCACCACTACTCCATCCTGTCACTATGGCTTGGATGCTGCAGCTATCCCCATGGCAAGACAAACCATATACCCAAGCCCTCATATTGCAGTTCCAGCTGCTGCACTACTAACCTGAGACAGAGAACCGGACCCATGACATGTAGAGCCTGCATGCCATTAACATTATTCAGGAGCCTGAAGGTTATGACTCTGATAGAGAGTCCATAATGGATACTGAAGACAGTCCATCAGGAAAATGTGTTTATGCAATAACAGGTATTTGCTATATAATATTTTTATAACTAGCTGCTTGGAGCTACTGAGAGCTGTTATAAGCTGTCAAGTGAAGTGTATTGTACTATCAATTACTACTACTATGCTACTGCTGCCATATAGTTTGATATGCAAATTTACTTGACCAATTATTAAGTAAAAAATAATATGAAAGATTTAAGATGTTGTGAAATTTCCAAGTAGGTGACCATGAAATATTAGGACCTGTGAGTGGTATAAGCCAACAACTTTGTCTAATCACAGTTAGAGAAACTATATGAAGGCTAACCATATCATTGGATAACAGATTTAGGATGGGTGAGGGTGGAAAAGTAAAGCACTTAGTTACTTTAGGTCATCCTCATGCTAAGAAAATGTGAAATTATGTGATAAGCTTAATAGAATGATTGGATAAAATATATTATGAAGTCATGGAACAAGAACCGCTGCCAGAAGGACCAGTAGCACTTGGAGGACTGCCAGCAGGAGAACTACTGGAGAGCCCCTTTAATAACAAACTTCGTATTATATGGTGTAGAAAGTACAACTCAGCAAGGCGCAAACAAGGCTCGAGGCTGATATATAAATGTTGTAGGTTGTGCGCTTCCTAGTCTGCTATACTTGGTGAGACAAGTGCGTTCGATCCTAAAGGGGAAGTAAGTGCAGCAAAGGTCTAGAAATGCATGTGGAAGGTGCTACTAGTTGGCTGATGCGAAACATGGGAATGCACGCGTGCACATGGGAATGCATTGGAGGTGTGCGTGGGAAAGTAAAGTGTGCTCAATGTGCCAGTGGTTTAAGCAATAATAGAGATACAAGGCAATGGAAATAAGTATAGAGTGAAGCAATAGAGAATGCGATGCAAGAGATAGAGTGCCGATAGCTACCGCGATGTAGGCTTATTGGGAGTTGCTATTCTGATGCTCAGAAAATGAATTCTTACTGCAACTACTGGGAAAGAAAACTTGGGAAAGTGAAAACTGGCTAAAAATATCTACTGCTGGCGCTTAAGTATGGCACCTAAGTGCTGTCAGTGAAGCCGAGCTGAAGCACTACTGAACTGAGTATGTAAAGCTATATGTAAGTAAGGGTCCATGGCAAAATAAAGGTGGTACAATGTGTAAATATGTTTAGAATGGAAATATATGTATTAGGGAACTTGGTGGACAGTGGATGGATGCATCTGGGTAGCTAGTGCTATAGGCCACTTAAGCGCGGGAAAGTGTGTGCATGCATGCAACACATGGCATGGGAAAGGCATGATGCACGGGAAAGCAGCACCTCATATGGAAATGACTGAGAATAACTTAGGAAGTGATGCTACAAGTTTGTGCTATGTGCTGTGTAGGTGTAAAGTGCAATATCGCACCATGAGAGGCATGAGTCTCTACAATGGACTAGTGGACTATGGGTCAATGTGATGTATATCCTCAATATTGACAGATGGACCAGGAGGGATATTATTTCCAATGGAGATGGATGGGTCCATCTATGCCGATGTGATATATATCCTTAATGATGTCAGATGGGCCAGAATGGATATTTTTACTGATGGAGATAAGTGGCTCATCTGGGTAATATGCAAAGTAGGATGGTATTATAGACAGCTGGGCTGAAGAGAGATGTAAGGCAAAGATTATTATATAGACAGGTGGGCCAATGTAAAGGTACATTGTATAGATGGGTGGGCTAAGGTCGTTGTGAATTATACAGATGGATGAGCCAAGTGTGCAGTAAAGTATTTATTATATAGATAGGTGGGCTGAGAGTGCAGAAAAATATTTATGATATAGATGGGTGGGTCAAGGTAGTGAGATATTGTGTGCATGGGGTGGGCCCAGATTATCATATAGATGTATGGGCCAAGGTATTGGTTTATTATATAGATATATAAAGCACTGAATACTTATGTCTGACATTCATGGATTACTGAGTTCTGACACCTGAAAACTGTTCTAGCACACAACATAAAATAACTAACTGGTGTACTCAGTGAGAATTTTAGTCACCAAGAAGTCAACAACACCACTAAACAAATGTTTGCCAGACTCTGGGTTGAATGTTGTTCTGGGGATATGGAATTCTGGAATTATGTTTACATCCAGACACACCAATACCATTCTCAACAAGAGCATATTAATTAAAATGTAACATCCAGCTTCCATCTTTGGAGTTTAAATGAATATACAGTTGATCATAGAAATCAGAAACCATGACATACCACTGTTGTGACCTGGCTGCACACTAAACTTATCAGAAACCATGTAGTATCAATCAGAAGACACCCTGGTATTTTGGCCAATCCAAGGTCTCTGATTTCTTGCTTCTTGTTGCTGATCAGAGAAAGTGGATAATTTGATATCTTCAAGAAAGCAAATGTCATTATATCCACCTTAGAGAAGAAAGTGTGCTAAGAAGAGACTGATTAGCTTTGTGAACAATTCAGTGTCATTCAAAGACTATAGTTGCACTTGCTAATGACTCAGATGATTCCAGCGCATATAACAGTAGACCATTCCAGATATTCACTCAAAGTAATGAGTGATGACTGGTGCCTCACCCCAGGCCTGTACTCAAAAGAAAGGCAGCAGAAACTGCTGATTTTTTGTCTGGCAGCGACTTTAATGGTGCTGCCAGTAATACATCTGGCTCTATTGACAATCTTTCAATGGAAATCGATCCACCTCTGAGTCAATCCAAATCCAAAGAGCCTGTACTCACAGCAGCCCTATTGAGGTTGCAGAAAACTTCCCACACTACAAATTCAGTGAGCATTAACTATTAGTATGACTTTCTACTGACTATTGTATTAGTAGACATTGATCAAAACTATCAAGATGGAGCTTCCTGCAGGCAAGAATGTAAAGATGAAATCATTTGCAAGCACTACTCCAGTATAGGCCCAACAGCCTGAAATCTGATTCAATACACCTCAGAAATCAGCAAAACTTTGAGCACAGTACTGAAATACTGACCTACCTGCACTTATCCAAGCAGACCAATGTTGGGCCAAGAAGTTTCTTTCAACAATACTTCTGTGGATGGGGACTCTTGCAGAAGACTTGGTTTGGACGATCACTAATGTGAAATTATTTAAGTACATTCAAATTGTGTTTGATGCAGTATGCCCAGAGCTCAGTCTTAAAGTGGCTCAAAATGGTGTCATATTCTTTTCATCTTTCATAGCTTACTTTAATTATTTCTGACCACTTTGACTAGACCGTTCAACACCTTTTTGAGTGGCATAGCAACTTTGGTTCCACAGCCATCACAATTTCTTAACAAGCAACAAAGAGGTTGACCCACAGGTTCTTGCATACCTCCTTATAAAGAATTATGCCTTTCTCTGCAGTGACATGGACTCTTGTGATCCCCTTGGAGTATATCATTCTACCTTCATGCTCCAACTTTTTGTAAAGGGACACCTTACTACTATTTATGGCTATACCAATATTCCTGCACTAAAGACTTATGTTCTTGTAATGAGTGGAATAGTAGGTGCTCTCTCACTCTGTGCCGAGCTATAAGTTTTTTTTTCTATTCAAATTATGGATCACTATTAACAACATACAACTCTGCAGCTTGAGCATGCTGTTAAAATGATTACTGACAGTGATATCAAGATTGAGGATATTCTAGCTTCAGCTTTGTCTAGCAAGGTAAACATTAAGCTGCCAAAAATCCTCAATAAGGTCACCAGCAAGGAGACTAGTGGTCCCTTTTTGTTTCTATGAAAACAAAAGTGCCACTCAAGCAGAGAATGGTTTTACTATTCATAATAATATATAATTCTTACTATATCACTTTCATATAAACTGTTTCATGGGTTACTTCTATTATTGTATGTTTCATCTATGAGTACTTTAAGATGCACTAAATCCTTTCGTTACATCTGTCATGTACTACTCTTGTGTTCCAATTGTTTTGTTGTTGTCTACTCTAGCAAAAGTGATTCATTACTTGATAGTAATGTAAGTATTTGAATGTTCACAATATCTTCTCCTTGTATCTCATATGTTTATCTTCATGTCTTCAACTCCTATTTTCTGATATTGCGATTTTCCCTTTGTGACAGAAATCTTCACTGGTACACTCTAAGTCATCAACTCAGACTTGAACAAGACAGCTCTAGGTTTAATTAGCACTAAATCACCTCTAGTCACTGTTCATCTTTGAATATTGCTTTCAATACAACTACCACAATGTATTCTATTAATATCTTCAAAAATATCATGCATCTTCTGATGCAGCAGCTACCAAATCACATACAGTATCACCCAGAACCCCATGCACTTCAGTGCCTACTCAAATAACTTAAAAGGTCTGATCTAATACATGACTCAGCTGAGAGGCAGAACATTGGAATAGCAACTCAGACTTGTGATAAACTGCATAAAATTAGCCTTTCACCTTACAAAGTAAGTTTTCTTTATTTTATCTAATTAATTATTAATATTTTACACAGATTCAAGGATCAACAGAAATCATATGCTTATCTAGATAGAGAATTAGGTCTATCTCAGAGCACTATTTCTGAATTTACCAAGTGTGGAAGCCACTTGGCTTTCATTGCATCTGTAGATAAGTTTGCCTGTTCTTTTTTTTTAGCTTCATATATTAAAGCTCATTGAGGACTCCATATGTTTTGCTTCTTATAGTCTAGAAGCAAAATAACCCACAAAATGATATTCTCCTTCTGTAATATTCTCCGTTCACCCAAAAATATGTTAATTTTTCATTTTGCCTGTAGCAGTTACTAATGTCAGCCAGTTTTTGCCACTGAAGATGAGACAGTCAAACATGTGGCAAGAATTATAGAGTATTTATAAGTGATTCACATTTTATCTAAATTCAAACCTATCAACTGTCCAATCTTCATCAAAGTTATAGGAGGCAGTGATGAAGATCTTAGTTTATCTTTTAGAAATTTTTCTGAATCTAACAAAACATTATCTAGGCTTTCTTGCAAGTAAGTTTTATAATCCATTAATGAATAGAAATATCTAAAAGAGCATATTTTCTTTAGCATATTCAAACTGCCATCCAGGGAATCTATTTAGAATCCTTTGATTTCTTTTACAGAAGGGTCCCACTCCTGTGGCATTAACCCCTGTGTTGCAGAGATATCCAACCATCAGCTTCAGATAATAACATCTCTCCTCTGTATGCAAGACTTTGCTCCTTATTCTGTTAGTAAGACAAACATAGTCTAATAGACAACCCAGAAGAGCGAGTGGGCATTGGATACATCACTACTCTGTCCAATATTCAGCCCAAGAAGAATTTAATGTACCTATTTACTATCCTACTGAAATATTCAATATAGATAAATGATGTTTTTGGTAGTGATATCAGAGAGGATGGACAATATATCTTGCACATCAACTTTTGAATCATAAGTTATATCTCTCATCTCTCTGTTTTATATATTTACTTACTCATATCATAATAGTCATTCTCGGGATCATAATCATATCCAGTTTAGTGTTAATTTCTTTGACACATTTACACCCACTGCCAGTATGAGCACGATCTGCACGGTTCTAGTGATGGCTGCTCAGCGAGACTGGGAGATACACCAGATTGATATCCAAAGTGCATACCTTTATGCTAGCATCCAGGAAGAGATCTATATGCAGGCCTGCCCAGTTACCTGAAGGAGCAGCAGCAAGGGAAGATACTATGGCTGAGGAGAAGTTTGCCTGGGCTGAAACAGGCAGGATTTGAGTGGGCCAAGGAGTTAGTGGGAGTGTTACTAAAGCTAGGATTCAGTAGGTCAAAGGTGGATCAAGTCATCTACTACAAACGCACCTCCAATGAGCACATGGTCATCACGATGTCTATTGATGGCATGGCATGACCACAAATGACATTACCTATACCTACTAATTTAAGTCTCAACTCCAGCAGTTCTTCAAAATATCGGACCTGGAAGAACTGAAATGGCTGTTAGGTCTGAAGGTAATGAGAAATAGAGTCATACATACCTTCATGTTGTCACAGAAGGCATACATTGTGATCATAGTTGAACATTTTCATTTGGGCAATACTAAAAACATCTAGATTCCAATGGAGCCTGCAGCGAGCCTGTCAATGGAACAATGCCCTGTAACCTTTTAATCTTAATGACATTCCTGTTGTGCAAGAGATTGATAATAATGAAGCTGTCCCTTAAGAAGCAATTTTTGATAGTTTACTTTTGTACTAGGAGAGTATCCAGGGTGATGGTCCAACCTGGGAGCAGACTCCTGTAATGACATTCAACATCTCCAGCTTAGAAAGGATGTTTTGTATCAATGACCAGTCCTCTACTATCAAACTTCTTCACCGTTGTTTGAATAACATTCTTTACTATAATCTTATGTTACATACTGATGACCCTAATCTCTTATGGAAAGGGTCAAAGCATTTCTTAGACTTCATTCTGGTTGTCTCAGATACTATCAGGTTTTACACTTTTCTTCCTAAAACTTTTGCTGATTATAACTTCTCATTGCCACTCAATCTCTATTTGCAATCCTGTTAATTTCATCCTAAATTTGGAAAACTTGGTTTTGACCCCACTGGTTTCATGATGGCAATCAGAGATGGTCAGTCCACTGAATTGTAGTTGGGCTTTTGCCCTATTGATAACCTTGAAGACATTGACCTCACTAACCAGAGTCCTCTTTTGAGCAAAAAGCATGGAGACACTCAGTTGACATCTGTGCATTATCACATGGATGTCATGTTCTTGGCCTCCCTTCCCAGTTAGATTCCATCTATGCCTGTTCACATCATGTTTCCATATGGCCCTCACTCAGATTTTCATAAGTGGAAAATAGAAGATACCACCAATGTTCTGTATGTCCACCTCTTCTTCATTCTCTTTAGGCCACTGTAAGAATGGTTGTGGTATTGGGCTCAGAACCACATATTTTCATACTCACATCAACACCTGAAACATATGTACACATGTCTGATGCACTTCTGCATATGTCCGAGCCACTCCGCATCAGACCTTTGGACATCGCATCGGCCGATCGCACTTTGCACGCACTTGTCCATCCTGTGTCCAGTCCATCTGAACTAGCCTCACTAGGTGCGTAGTTATTCCCATGCACATTTTCTGACATTCGGACCACGTTATTACATGTCTGCAGCACCTTGTGTCTTATTACATAGGACATCGGACCCGAAATATATCGCTACTATCTTTGCCTGTAGTATTCCGGATTTCTATATACTTACTTAAATACTCTGTAGTGACCCGTAGCAATTATCATCCAGTAGTTAGGAGCCATTTCCCGACTCTGCAGATCACCCAGAATATTCTCGTAGTTCTTAGTTGCATTGCAAAATATTATTGTTCCTTTACCATCACAAACCTGTCATTCATTATACTTGCGATACCGCTCACAACCCGACACTCGTTACATAGTTTCCAACCTATATTTGTGAAGTCCAAAAGTCCAAAATCTTGGGCATTGCACTTTGGCTTTGGACATCGGATAAGTACCCTTGGACATCATCGGATTACCTTTGGACATCATTTCACAGCATCAGACATTTTGTTATTTGCATTACTGACACATTTTACTACTATTGCAAGTATAGCAGACTAGGTCGTGCTAAGATCTACCTAAATATTGTTGACTAGGTAGTACAATTTCTACTGAGCCCAGCAGAGATTAACTCTTTATACCACATCCAGAGTTGCATTTGGATTAGGGGGGGGGGGGGGGGGGTCCCTTGGTCTTTTCTAATATCTACAACTGCTATTTGTATTATTATTGTCATTCATTATGGGTTATTGACTGCTGACATCTTGTAGTTCACAGAGGACTATCACCTTATATTTGCAAGATGTTTTGAAGTTTAACAGAATGATAGAGATCCAATATGTCAATTATTGTTGCCAATGCTCTCTGTCTTGGTTGAAGGATGGATGGCTTCAACAGTACATCCAGCCATCCTTGTCTCTGTGGCCCATCACTATGGACAAAACCAGTCAATTACCAGCATAAACCAACATGCCCTATGTGTAGAGGCTTGAAACTAGCACCATGAATACAATTATACTAATACTGTTATTTGTTGATGACAATCACCACCCACATATCATATGTTCTCTCTCTTGCCTACAGTATACTCAGTGCTCATCCAACACAGTTGTTCAAGGCTGGGTTGAGGTTCCCATAAACAACATTCTCTCTGTTCATAATGTGGTGTACAACTTCCCGATACTAATGTTAGATATCCTATGGACCTTCCTTACCTTCCTCTTCATGATCCAGATCATTATATCCCTTGTCTAATTGGCAGAAATCCTGCTGATGGTCTACAGTATAGTCTTCTTATTAACCTTAAGATGATTCCTCAACTGTATTCCTCTTATATCACATATGACAAGCACTTAGACATTCTCGACCGTGGGGATGACTAGGATGCCAAGCTAAATGTGAATCCTCAAGCCTTCTTACAAAAGTATGACCACCTGCAGTCTGATTCAGTGCTTCCTCACTTTAAGATATTTCTCAAAAAGGTTTAAGCAAATATAACTTATGACCAACATGCAAACAGAGTTGGTAGCAAGTATGATGATGATGAAAACAACATCATGATACATGATATGGAGCCAAACAACACTCACCACATACCTCCTGTCATCATCACTTTTGGCTGTTAGTTTTATAATGAAATATCTTATTGTATTTGACCAAATGTGAACCTTCATAAAGTTTAGCAGGGACATATCACATCTGTCTTGGCTGGCACATATGTGTGAGGTACTGACAAGCATGTTTACTCTGTGTTTATGTACAACTGTTGCCCGTCTTTATCTCATCAATGTTACAACAACTCCATCTGTCTCTTCAACATTTCACATGATCTACACCTAGAAAAAATCTATATATTGCAGCTTGATTCAATTGATTCTGCAAAGAGAAATAGAATGTATGTATGCATTTGTCTTGGAAGTGTTAATTGTTTATATTGTTCTGTCTCTATACTAATCTATTTCATCTGCCTCACTTTCTAGGTCGATTTATCTCAACATGATTGTCTCTCTCGCTCATGCATGGTCTCATCCTTACATTTGTGATACATCGTGTTCTTACTTAGTCATATTTGTACTCCATGTGAGTTTATCATTTTTATCCTGTGCTCTACATCTAGAGTCAGCTCTAAATGTACAAGTGCAGTAGTTGTGTTCACACATATTTCTAATGCTTTCCTGACACATATTTCCTTAGTTATACTAGTGAATGATGTTTGATATCACATTCCTCCTTGAATGTATATAGGAGAACCAAGATCCTCTTCTCACATTGGGCAAGAGGCCTTCATCCCAGATGATAGAGTTGTGTATAATGCTTGAGCATTGGCATATGCCCATACTGGTAATGCTAAGGTGTTGTCTTCCAGCTTGATAAAGTCTTTCTGGCTGGTTAGAACAAGGTTGGCTGACCATAGCTTTCCCTGTTTATATTATTACCACCACCACCATACCGGTCTCTATCAGTCCTGCAGACTGGTTCATTATCAGTTGTTCAAATCTTCCTGTGATCACCTCCAAACACACTCAAATACTGAATTATGGCTTGAATCATTTTGAGGTCAGTCATTCTTGGTCTTTTCACTTCTTAAATATGACTTGCTCATAAATGTCATTCCATTGCTATGTTTACTGCAACCTTAGGTGTATAAAGCAAAATTTCACCTTCAACTCTCTATCTACGATCCTAATCCTACAGCATTTATGCAGTATGACCAGGACCTTTTCCATGTCATCATTATTACTGTTGTCGCCCTTCAATCATCTCTTGCTGATGTCAAGATCCTTGTCTCCACTGCTGTCACTAAGCTCTGTGCTAATCTTGATAACCAGAACACCCATTCTTCTACTCTAGAAGCAAAGACTCGCCACTTTAATCTGAAAAAAATGGTTGGCATACAAACATTCCCTTAGTTATATTGAAAAAATCTTTGAATATATTATTTGTTCTATTGTTGGCAATCTTGCCAACTATAGCTTTGATCTTCCAAATCCAACAAAAGAGAAGTTTTCTATCCATGACTTTGCAAAACAGATTATCCCCATGTCTTATGTCATTGATCCTGTCCCCATTGCAGCTATGGTTTTCAAAGTAGCACACATCTATATGTCTAAATTTGTCCCTTGTCACTCTCCTGAGACTGCCACTTCATTTTTATAAAATGATTCTATCATTGCCACCAATCATCTCCATATCAACGACATTCTCTGGTATCTCTCTGGAGGTCGAGGTTGATATTTTTGTAAACCTTACTTTGAATCTTGGATCAACCTTGGTAAAGCAGCTCAACTTCCCTCTGCTATATCCCTTACCTCTCAGATCACTAATGACACAGAAAAAGCATTTCAATACACCCAAGCATCTGACATACACACTGCTTGGGCAGCTTGCATGATCACTCTTCAGAGTTTGCCTGACTTTCTATCTCGCACTATCCCTCCTAACGAGTTCTGCATGAACTCTATTGCTATGAACAAAAACAAACTAAAGAATTCTGTAGTACGTTAGACTTATCAGTGGGCATTTGACAAGTTCAACATGTTCATGCCTCTACATCAGCTCACCATCTTGGTAGGGATATATGTCAGCAAGTTGATCCCTAACCTCTTTTATAATGTTGACAACTAGCCTAACCACAAACATTACTCCACCATATTTGTGTTTACCAAGGCCATCTGTAAGCTGACTTGATTGTCAAACACCAGTTGCAAAGGCTGCAAGATTACAGGTCAATTTGTTGCTATGGTCCCTGTCTATATCATGGCTGTCTTTGATCGCTCTAGCTTTCTCTATGACTATGTCTATAACAGCAGTTCCTTTTTTACCTCATGAAATAAGAAACATAATAATAAGGGCATCAGTCCTTTCCTTCTCATTCATCTGAGTCTTGCTACGGCTCACTCTGGATGTATCTGGAAGGATGGCAACTTCAACATTGATTGGTCCATACTCACTGACTGAGAGTTTGGTTCTTATGTGATTGCTTAGGTTCTCTTTGGATCATACACTGCTCAATCTCTGGGCATGTCAACCCAAATATATGTAATTGTTCCAGTATGTCACTTGTATTTTTTAACACTATTTACTCATATTGGTAGGTATTGCATCTATGTCCTTGTCATTAGGAAGGTGTGTGGCCAGGTCAGCCACGGCAGACAATGCTGACAATGAGATAGAAATATACAAGATAGATGCACCACCTGTCGAGCATCATTGTATCCAGTAGTGGATCAGAACTCTATGTAGTTCCAATGGTCATTTGTGTCTGATAGTTGGTACCTAACGAACCCCTCCTTACTACACCAGTACATCATATACATGTTTTAGTGGCACTCCCTTCAAATCTGATGCTGATTTCTAATCATCAAAATATCAAGTTGAGCACAATATGTCCCCATCCAGCACTGGCTTTAGATATGATACATCTGCACTACCAAAAGAGTGGTACCATACTTGTATGTGCATTCAGCTCCATCTTTGGATGCAACCCTTTTGCACTTTCAAATAGTGTTGTTTCATATGTTTTATCTTCTTTGGTATCCGAGCTCACAAATTCTTTAATGTAAGCTGACCTAATTTCTTTCTTTTCGCTTTGCTTGTTTGCACTAAGAGTTCATGTGTCTCCACCGTTTACTTTTATAAAGTGGGCTACTAGGACATTTTCCTCCCACTTTAGTGCTTTGATAATAGTTTGCTCTTGTGTAGTGATGTGCGGTTCTGGCCTATTATATTCAGTTTAAGATTGAACATACCTCATTTGCCGCTTGGAAAATCATTTGGATCAATTGATATAGGGGGCTTACTCAGCAACATGCTTAAGTAACATGGATGGCGTGATACATACTCCATTATACACCATTATCGGAGTTGAATTTATTGCAAAACATGCAAGCCTCATGTACACATATATTAATAAAAGCTCTGTATGATATTTTAAAGCAAATATTCATTATTTCTTGATCATAGATGATAATTAGAGCAATGACTATGACAAAAAGACCAAGTTTCATATACAACATCCCAGAGGAGTTATGCTGTCAGATCATCAGGCTACTGAATACCCATGACATCCTTGCCTGTTCGTTGGTATGTTGTACATTGAGTATTGGACATATTGATACTGATGCCTTGCAGTTGAAAGATGTGTATAGTGAGGTACAATACTGTGAAAGGCTCTGCTGAGTTACAGTATTTTGTTGAGTTAGGACGGCAATGACTAATAGAGGTGCATCTATGTCCATTGAAATTGACATGGTCAATGTGCCTTCTCAAGCTCAGGGAGAAGGCAGCCGGATGGATTACACTCTGTCCTTAGACAATGGAGAACCTTGCTGTTGTATTACATTTTGACCTTGCATCCATCATCCATAATGTCCTTTATCTTACCAGGTGGGATAGGCACTTTGAATCTCCATCCAAAGTGATATCTCATGTTATTAATCTCAATAGAACCATGACACCCACAAGAAATATACATACAGTTGACCCAACTCTGGACCTAGAATGTGTCGATGCATCCCAAGACTTGAGGGTCTATATCTCATATCACAATGGCCACACCCACAGCTTCTTCTACATGTTATTCAAATCTATATCCACAAATAATGTGCACCCCTTGTTATATAACAACTCCAGTATGATCTCGAGCCAAAATAATTTTCCCAGTGATTTAATCAAGGAATATATGAGTGTCACCATTTTTGGGGATCGTGTCGCCACATCTATATCACTGTACTGACCTGCACCCTTCTACATGAATGGTAGCCCAGACGAGTTTGTGCAATCCTTTGTGAAAGTTATTAATTGGCAGAAGGACAATGGTGATGTGCATATAGGCATTTATATACTATAATTGATTCAGTATTCTGACAATAGAGATCAGTATTAGGTATACATTGTAGACGGCGACTATTCGCTCAAAGGTGTACAATTCCTCACTGCAGAAAGGCTGTTGGTCATGGCAAGGCTTGAGTATATTAAGCTCTATGATATCGATAACCTATATACAATCCCAACGTGACTTGCCAGGTTTGAGCTCCCTACCTATAGACTATCCATGATCTCCTCTGCTATCTCATACAACTCACCAAGTTGTGCAGGATATGCATCTTTGGGAAATAAGTGGGTCTGGACAACGAATACCATGGATCATTTGATCTGTATGAAGTTCAGCTTCACTCAACACTTCATTGTCATATCCCCAAGCATTTTTTACGCATATATGCTACAGGTGTGAATGGACTCAACCCCAGTTTCTTAGAACACGTGGGGCCTAAAAAACTGTCTTAGCTTCTGGCTTCAAAAGCGACAAAATGTATTTGCTATTGGTGGAACCAGGGTCGCGTGGACTGCGTCAGACTCAAGCACAGATGAAATGTTGATCTGGGTGCATGTTGTGCACATCATGTATAATGCTAGATGAGGAGAAACTCTTGATATTTTTGGAAACCATGAGTATTTGTGAAGCTGTGTCATATCATGGAACTAATTGTGTCACGCATAGACAACCAATATGTGTCAGCTTGAGGTCATGGACATGTAGTTGGGTTTAATCATATCACAGATATGCAACTATTATGACGGTCTGATTGTGTGATGCAATATGGTATTTATATTTATATTGATGATTGAAGGTTCTATGCAACTTTGGTAGCTTATTGAAACAGATTACAAAGTTCAGTCATCTTGAATTTGTGGCCCGTCGTGGTCAAAATGGAGAACTATTACCCATCAACGTGCATTGTATATGAAGTAAAATGAGCAGTAAATTCTGACCAGGCATAAGGACAAGTATGATCACAAATAAACACCACACAGGAGTCAAGACTGGTGAGGAGGAGTCAAACGCAAGCACAATGTTAGAATCACAAAAGGTTATATTACAAGATAAAAATCAAAGCTCAAATATCACGTGAATGATATTCATTACAATTCCTGTACATGCCAATAACACTGAATTCCTATGCTTGATTTATGATTTCTTCATTGTTTTCATTGAATTATGGTGACCCCAATGTTGATTAGACCACACCTCATTCACTCCAGAAAGTCTCAAATGTATTCTGTAGCACTGTGAGACACGTATGTCTGGATTGCCCTGGGGTTTTTCACTGCAATACAAAACCAATCCTTGGTATTGTCAGACAGCTTGAATTAAAACTTACCATTCTGTGCACTTCCATTGAAGGTTGACACATTTGCAAATTAGTGCAGGGGTAGACTAATCTTACTACTTGGTGCAATTTGTATCTGAGCATGTATTGGCATATACTCCCTCTTCATCATTGTTTCAGATGACATAGAAGGAACATTAATCAAGCTTTTAAAGCCATGCTCTAAAATTGTACATAAATTGATTGGATGTCCAACATTTAGTACATATGCTGCCAGAACTCCCTCAACTCAACCCTAAGTCCTTCCGCCGCTGTTTACTCTCATCTTGTAGCCTATCTATTCATTCAACAGGCTTGTACTCCAGGACAATTAATTCATTGTCTCTGCATCTCTTTCTGGTATTATCAAATGGTCTATCAATCCAGTCTGCTGGCTTGTGATCTAGAACGATCACATCATCTGAAGAGTTAGAACTTTCGGACTCTGTGTAAGATGCTTTTGGAATGGGTTGTTCATTGCCATGCATGGAACTGGTTGATTCAGACTTAGTGCCAGATGCATCGTCAGTAAGGTCTTCTTCTCCATCTGAGGAGTCAGACGATTCTGACTCAGTGCAAGATGCATTGTCAATTGGTTCTTCTTCATCCTTTGGAACTGATAAATACATAATTGAGTGCCATAAAACAGGAATAAGTAGATAGTCACATACCATTGCTACACCACTTTTGACAAGTGATGCATGCTTCGCCAGCTCTTCCTCAGCAAATGAATCTCATTTCTCTGCAGTAATTGCATCAAGGATTGAATAGATGAATTGCACACATGATTCCACAATGCCTTGGAGGAGGTGCTAGCATTGCCACATATTGTTAGTAGATAATACACAGAGGTCCCATGACAACTTACCCAGTAATAGCAAACACTGGTTGGTGCATCTGCTGCATACTGTTACAAGAACATCTAGACGCTTGGGCCCCCACCATTTTTCTCCTAATCCTCCTCGTATCAGCCCTCGCATCATACCCTTACCCCGACCTTACCCTTGTCATCCTCGTCATCCTCGCATTCCCCTTCGCTCTCTACTTGTCGCTTCAGCAGAGCCAGTACATCTGGCCGGACCCTTTTGCTGACAAAGCATACCCATGCTCCGTTCCACCACCTGACTGATCCTGCGGACAGTCCCCTTGCCATTACTGTCAGGACGGTAGCCTATGATACGATGCACGACGCATCCCCTTTGCCCCGTTTCCTTTCCTGATCTCTGACTTAGTGCATAGTCGCACATGCAACTTATACTTAGCTCCGCAGTTGCATGATCGTGCCCCTGCGTGTTTCACTTCTCATTTTGATCTTTGACTCACTTTCTTATCTGCACGTTCAGGATTCACCCGTGTCTCACCTCAAACGTGCTTTCCTTTTATGGTCATACCCTTTACCGATTGCTTCTCTTGGTAGTACGAGTTATCACCCACTAATACGCTTCCTATCCTCTATATAAACTCGCTACCATGTAACATATTCCCTAACTTGAATCTACTTGGTTCTTGACCTCCTACTCTTAAACTGAGTGATCCTTTCTGCCTCGCCAGCAGTCTATATTCTATCTTCTTATCTGCTCATCGCGGATAAGCCAATAGTCTCGACCTTTACTCATTGACTTCGTCGACGAGCAAAGCCCCTGTTAACTAGTCGGACTTCCGTCCTTCTAATTAAACGACGATCCTTACGATTAACCTTCGGGTGTCGTAAGCCCAGGCCAATATAGCTTATTGTCTCGCATCCGCGTGACATAAGCTACCCGATTTGGACATAGGCGTTAAATCTTACTTGCCAACGCGTCGCCAAGTAAGACCCCTAACCTTGGGCTAGCCCAAGGACGTCCTCGACCGTTGACGACACAAGCTCTGTTTGAGCGTCGCCAACAGATACCATCCAAGTCGTAACACATACAGATACTGAACAATATGCAAGACATGGCTCATTCTCTGCCATGCAGGATTGACATCCTGGCTCTCTCAACGTCACTTTTGGAGCTGGAAACATAAGTGTGTGATGTGATGGTTGTTTAGAATAGAAAGTTAGCAGAGAGTGATCAACATTTTAATAGTGAAATAGAGTAATCCATGTCCTCAGTAGTCATTCCCACATTTGTACAAACAATAATCCACAAGTGCCGTGCCAGAATACATCTTTTACAGTCCACAATTAAGACCTTTCAGCACTGAATAGATGCTATCACATGATGTTTAGACATTCAAATTTTATTCATTTAAATATATCTACCATATATGTCCTTTCATGCTTCTTAGACAATTACAGTCAATATTATCTTTGATGTATCATCATTTATACCAACCTCTGCATTACCATACAGTACTATACACATAAATCCCTTCAATGGCCTTAGTTCAAACTGGACGGAATACCACATGCACGCTGGGGTCTGCCTAATGTCAATGGTTGATTGTACACAACACCTAACATCATGTTGTTGCTCATATGATCATGGGTGTGAAATGTACGTGTTTGACTGCCTGCTAATGAATGCTGTCTTTTCATGCTGCTCGGTTGAAGGTGGGGTGCATTCAGAGATTTCATGATACTATCAGCCTTGATGGACAGCCTTTGAGAATTAGTGAATACCTGCTAAAGAGCTTATATAGACATCTACTATAGACACAGGATGATTATGTCAGTGATGAATCTAGAAGGAACATCCATATCTGTAGCAGACTCATACAACAGGCTTTCCAGGCATGTGTTCCTACATTCATGTTTAGCTCATTTGGTCTATAATCAGCTAACACTTACCCCATACACCTGCTGCAAGCTACTATAAATCAATGATCGCTACTCGTCCTGCAAATAACTTTCTATAGCTAGCAAGAAGTGGATAATATAGCAGCACTAATCATAAATCCTGCATGTTGTTACAAATACTGTATGATTTCAGAGTAACTATTATAAACATTGTATTAATGTCAGCTATCTATTGAAGACATTTAAAAATAAGATCTATGAATCTGCAAACATGAAATTGTATTTGCATGCTTCTAGTGCGATAAAAAGTGCATGACCAAAGACATCTACAAGGCACAAAATGTAAGACAAACTCAACATCACCAATATTCAGCTCAACAAATGGATATCGTACATTTCTTCAAAGATAACCATGAAAGACAAAACCAAAAGACATAGCTAGGAAATATAGTACAGTTTTAAAAACAGTTGGCAACCATGAACAAAAGCCTAATCTCTAACATACAAAGCATGCACATGGACTGTGAAAACAGACCAATGTCAATGAAATCGCACGTGATTCAACAACAAAGTAATGTATACCACTTCGACATGTTTATACCATTAAGTTGAGCCAAGAGAAATTCCCGAATGTATCCAATGACTGCAAGGATATATCAAGGCTTACATGATTACTGCTCAGTACATGGACTATTTCTTTTATTACCACCAAGGCTCTATTTTTACTTATTCTTCAGCATTTAATAGCACATCTCGCAATAAAATAAAAAATTCAATTTCCTCAAACAACACTTAACCACCCATATAATCCCAGATATCAGGCAGAAGGAAACACTCGATAACTATGAGACTCATGTTGGTGAAGGGTTCTATCAAGAGATGCAGGAGGCATACAAACAAACTAAATGTAAGGACATTGAACCTTAGGTGCACTTAATATGCTCACAAATACCAAAACCAGATTGTCAGATTGCATCAGGCCTGATACAGTATTTGACATTTTTATGATAACATTATGGACCTTCCTCAAAGGGAAAATGGGCACACAAGAAACAACCATTTGTGCAATTATAGATTGAGCTTAATAAATGAACATTAGATGATAATTGCAGTATATTATTTACCTGCGCCAAAGCAAGCTGCACATTTGTCTTTGGAGGTACGGAGATGCAGGAATACCATGGAGTAAGTATAAATAAAATCAAACATGCCATTGAAAATGACAGTTATACACCTATAAAGGTGCTCAAGATTTAGATTTGCACAGGATTACATTTCTGAGCAAAGGCTCGATGCACCAACAGATCAAGTGATGTGTTGGTGATCCACAACCTAGTGTTTCACCTATCCATAATTTGCATATTTTCCTGTTTGCAATATTTTCCCTTTCGCAATATATTCGCTACTTCCTGAATGAAAGGTTGTGTATTTGTAATGCTTTTGCAATTTGAATTTAATTTAGATATCTGTGCCGGAGTAATATCCATATCAACACAGAAAAATGGTTTGCAATGTTTCTCCAGCTGCATCAAGATAAGGACTAGCTGTATTAATCATTGTAAATATATCCTGTGTTGCCTAAGGAACAATTGGCTTGTGTCCCATGCAAATATCCCACTCACGATATCAAGGAATTGTGAGCAATTTTCTCTGTTGCAATGGAAATTCTGCCATCACAGGTATCTACATTCAATTGACCTTGCAAAATCACTACAGATACGTGACCTATCATAATGGCAGGAGCGAATATATTGCACAAGGGAAGGTATTGCAATACTGGCAGAATTGCAAATAATAGCTTACAATGCTATTCACCACAGTGATAGGAACATCATGCACCTTTCCGCACAACCATTATAAAACTACATTTCAGTCCAAAACATTGAGTCTGACTAACCCTGGCTAGACATATTGGTGTTCTGTGTGAGTTGTAATTGAACTCCGATTAGAATTCCTGTGGCATGAGAATGTCACATGATATGTGGTTAATATATTGGCCCTTGAGAATTTTCTCTCTTTCTTTCTTACCACAACCTCCACCGGTGGTTTCTCACCTCTAGCAAAAGGGGCGAAATGGACATGACCAAGAAGGAAGGTGGCCACCGTCACCGACAGTGAACTAACTTAAACACAATAGCATTTGAAATACAATCATCATTACATACATACATGCACACCTAGCAAGTCGCAAATATGACCCTTATAATCAGCAGAAGACACATATAGAATGTGCACAGGCAATGTCAGCGAGTTGCTCTCAATTGATGTCAAAAAATGCTCGACAATTGACCACAGATTTGCAGCAACAACAGGCAGCAATGAAGCTGCAGGATATTGATTACATAAAGAAATAAGCTTGCAAGAGACCTCTAAAAACCAAAAACACTTGCACAAACACATGATGACACAATAGACACCCCATCATCCACAAGCTCGCAATCAGAGATGACTAGAGACACAGGTGGTGGTCGAGAAGATGCTTGTTTAAGTGCAGAGGATGATGTAGAAGCCATATGAAGGAACATGAGTGAAAATGGAGAGGGGGAAAAATCATAAAGCAGTGATGATGACTAAGATTAAGTCTAAGAAAGGTGATGATAACTAAGCCAATCGAGAGCTCACAGAAAGAAATTTCTGAGAGACCTGTCAATGCTACCATCTATCTCACCATCAACTCTGCACTCATGAGCTGGTATACATGTTGATTGTCTCATAATATGATACTAAGCTCAGTGAGTTCTCATAATCAACTGTCTGCAGTGGTTGCAGCTGAGCTCTGATTACCACTGCCTTTTGGGACAACTTTGAAGGGACAGTGGTCTTAATAACTTACATCTTACTATGCTCAACACAGGTTGTGGCCATCATTGAACCAGATTAATGGTGAGATTTTGTGTTGGTCAGTTCCTTGAATGCATTCAAGCATCCTTCTCCCAGTGGATCCTCATGTCAGCCACCTCACTCCGACTCAAAGCAGCTAGTTGAACATGATCATATATTGTTCACATGATGATGGAAGTTTGACCGTAAGGTGTTGGCTGTGTGTTTGCATTATGCTTCAATATCTACCGGGCACACCTTTACTTATGAAGTTTGAAGCACTGAGTTGCTAATGGGAGTGCACTAAACCTCTAGATACATTTACAGCAGCTCAGAGTAGACCCTTTCTTCCTCAAATCAGCATGGCCAATTCTTTTTACTCAACGGTTTCCTGCCCTCTTAACATCTCTAGGATTTATTGTCACCAGGCAGTATCGTCAACTCTGCTGAATATAATAAATATGTATCACTGTCAATTTCAGCAAGTTGAAAACGAATGCAAAATCTGCTGAAGTACAGACTAGCAAGATGCATTCACCAATTGAACACGGAGCGGGACAGAATTTCCGACAGGTGTTTCCTCCACTCATGTGAGTGCTCGACCCCAATGGATGTTCTTGAGTTGCTAATTTGACGAAGGGAGGGAGAGGGGATACATTTTCGTTACTGATACCATACAAGATTCAGAGATTGTCTGGAATGAAGACCGAGCATGAAGATATAATTTTTAACCCAGAAGACATGTTCCGCATGTATAGTGCAAGCGAAAAAAAAGGTGAAGCAATTATCATTGTGTTATCGCGTTAATCGCTCTTGAACTCAACCTTACATATGCATAATACAACAAGCATCACAAACAAATCAGGATCATTGTCAACCTTTCTGTGAATTTGGCAGACTGCCTCTTCCAGTGAAAGCCCTGAGCTCTAACCTACCACCTCCAATATATTTTGGACATGTCCTCGATGATCATAAAGTGCCATTCTTGAGGTTCACACTCTTAATGTTCTGAACTCTGGTGATAGGAAAGGAATCTGGCTTTCTCCGATCTCAGGCCAGTGTTGACATAGTACTTCCGATTGAGTGGCATTGGCATGTCTTCACTAATAAACCATGCACAAAACATGGTGAATTGAACATTCCAACTTCAACAAGCACAGCTGATCATACCATCAATAGATCGCCTCAGGTGAGGCCAGCATCAACCGCGAGTTCATTTTACCGCAGAATGGCAGGACTGTTCTTCACAATAACTAAGGTTTTGAATCAGCCAAAACAGGCAACCTCAAAATAGTCTGAAGTTCATTAACCATCAGAGGAGCATGTATGCTTTGAAACATTGGTTGCATGCTGTGTGGAGGGAATTTCATCTCAACCATTCTGTTGTGGTAATCTGACCAATTACGTGAAAGGCATTGCTTTGAGATATGAAACGGGAACAGAAGAATTCCTAACATTGAAAAGTAGTGGGACACTGGGAAACAGTAAGTGAACAGATAGATATCTCTATGCTAGATTGGCGCTCATGCTTTGTCGAAGTTCTTGTGGATGTGGCATTCATCATTGATGATGGTAGCCACCTTTATCTGTTGTCCTATGCTTGCCTTCTCTCATCTGCTTTTCTTATCTTGGTTTGATTTGGATGTGATGGTTGGTGGTTTCTCGCCTCTATGGGCGTTCACCGTCGATGATGGTGGCTACCTTTACCTGTCGTCCTATTCTCTACTTACCCCATTTTCCTTGGGCTTTGGTTTGTTGTTGCTTGCACTATGCTCTTATTGCTTCTTTGCCTTGGATTTGGTTTCGTGCATCTATAGCCTTCAATTGTTTATGACTGAGGCCTCATTGATGGTGTATCATTCCCATTTCAGTGTGTATGTTATGTTTCTTGCAAGCACTATGGTTGGAGGTTTCTTGCCTTGATGAGCTTTCAATGTCAATGGTAGTTGCCTACCTTCTGTCTTTTCATCATTACTGAAAATGTGTCTGATTGACATGTTTGATATATATTTGTGTTGGTGTGTACCTTTAGCAATTCATAAATGATGTTAACACTGTGTACTGCGTGTATGTCGCTAATGCACTACCTATGTCAGAACAGAGCAATTTCAAAATTTGAGTGGGTTATAAATGATCTCACCATTGGAAGGCAAACTAAATACTTGTATATAAGGTGCGGAACTATTCTCAGTGTATTTTCATCTGTATGCTATACATAATAATGTCTGAGTTCAATATCTTTGAAAATTACATTTAGTATTTACAAAAATTACATTACAGATTGAGAAGTGCAAGTGATGAGTCTTGAGGCCCAGGGAAAACTGGACATGGCCAAAACTGTTGAGCTCAAGTGGAATATGACAAATTTATCAGCATCATATTTTGCTATAGGAGACTTGCTGTGGAGACAAATACAATATTTCGCATCTGTTGCAATCTTCCTGAATATTGTATGATATGTTAAGAACATTGATATCCTATTTCAGCATATTTCAATCGAGTTCCACTGTTACAACAAATCGGTTGCATTCAGGTGAAATATGTTATAATCTACTAATGCAAACACTTCGACCTGGGACCAGAAATCACAATAGTGGGGCGGGCTCAAAGTAGCAACAAGGAGTAGAGAGTATGCAAGATGACAGGATCCAACATCCAACGATGAAATGACATGACAAGTGATAATGATATGGCGAGGTATGGAATGAGGGGAAGCTCGTGCCATCAATAATGTTGCTGTTCATCGTTGACAGCCCTTCTCATTCCTATACATTCATTATACTAGCCAACACATAACGAAGAGTTCTACCTACTGATCATACAACCTTTGTTCCATATGACTTAGATTGATTATACAAGTAAATCATCAAAATGAGACATGTCCTCATAGATCTGTATCATACTGACAATTTTTGATGTATCTGTATATAACGTATTTGAATGAAGGACATCACCAGTTGCAAATGCTGTATTTTGTGAGATCGTCATCTTTGTTCTGTCAAATTGCCAAGAATTGCATCAATAACTCGTAGACAACTATGAAAATGATCAGAAGAGTATCCAGGATCCAGGATGTTGTATGTTCTCTGCTCCTTGTCACCACAAATGTATTTTGTGCACCATAAGATAGCTGCTGTAGAAATCAGCTTATCTAATCCAAACTAGTAAAACCTACCTGTTGTTTTTCTCACCTACTCCATTCGCAATCTTTACATCAATTCTTTCAGATTTAACCATCATCATTTACCATGATTATTTCTGCCAATATGCTTGCTGCACAGGATATTCTGTTATCTCCTATGTTCAGAAGCAATTCCTATTCTGAGGATGATGGAAGACGGTCAAGGGTGTGTATAAATTCAGTCATGTCCACTCTGATCAACTAAGACATGACATTTCAGAATAATGAAGACATCATTGTTTCTCCAAATGAAGAGATAATGCATGATTGCTACAACCAACACCTGCTTGAGTATATGAAGGATCATGTTCACTCCATGGAGGTTAAACATAACATGATGTGTAAGAGGCATAAAGCTAAGTTGGAGCAGTGCCACAACAGAATTGACAGATTGAAAGAGAAAGTTAAAGCTCAAGAATCGATCATAGATATGATGAATGATGACATCAATCAACTGGAAGCAGAGGTGGCAGAAAAGGAGTCTGAAATCAAGAAAATGAGAGAGTGTCAAATTAGAGATACTAGGATGTATGTGGAGTGCTCTGAATATCTGAAGAATCGCCTGATGGAGGTTATCAAGGACCATATTTGTAGATTCATTGCATCTTAATTTATTTGTAATCATAAAGTCTTAATAAACTTCTACCCATAGGTTCATACTAAATGGTTTGTTTTGTCCATGTTCAACTCATTTAGACATACTGGAACAGCCATGATTACTGGCACATATATAGAAATCCAATTAGGCTATGGCTTTATTAATCTTGCATATTTGCTAGCTTTGTCTAATTGTCTTTCATGACTAGCACTTTGACCAGCCCAAGGAGAGAGCAGAATGCCATAATCATCACCTTCTCCAGATTTCCTTCACAATAGTGAGGTGACAATGCTCACAGGAGCTTTCTGATCATGAGACATTTCTTGCACTACTTTGACTTTTGATCCATATCATGAGTGCATGTGGGCATGGATAGCGATACATGAGAGTCATTTAATACTTTGTTTCTTGGTTCTGTGAGTGACATATTCTATCCTACAACAGCACAATTATTTTCTAGGGAATATAGCTATGATTTCAAACAGGTGAGTGCTAATTGGAGTTTTGGAACATTGTACTGATATAATTTAGTCTCTATATTTTGACCATTATTGGCTTTCTTTGCAGTGTGGATATTGATATCAGCTATTTTATCATGAAATCACTAATGCTGAAAGTTTATCCATAAAGGCTGATAGCAGCATAAAATCTCTGAAAGCAATCAACTTCAAACAAAATGCATCAACTAACATCATCTGTCAACAAGCTGTCAAATGCAAACATTTGAATATCCTGAGGCTG
The DNA here is from genome assembly GCF_016758785.1 of Suillus bovinus. NCBI lineage: Eukaryota > Fungi > Basidiomycota > Agaricomycetes > Boletales > Suillaceae > Suillus > Suillus bovinus. The sequence goes on from NW_024542071.1 coordinate 139,784, forward strand.
TGGGCCACAACATGATGATGTGGATTGTAGGTATGGTATGATAATTAATCACTAACATCTGGCTGATCACAGTGTGTGTGTGATAGTCTCTCTATTTTGAACTTACCAACTAATCTGATAAAATAATGAGAATATAAGGAGACATATAAAATACATCACTCATTAATTCTACAAGTGATGTTACAGCCCATAAAAATCTTCCAAGCATTACACACTAATTTGACATGCTTTTAACCATCAATATTGGAGAACTTAAAAACTTAATAGACATTCAATTAGATGATGTATAACATGTGAACTACAATCATATAACAAGATTACTGTTGGCCTTTTGGCATGTCTCAGTAAATGTCTTATTAGAGATCTGATAGTATAACATATGATTTTGCAGTGTTGTCTAATAGTAAATTATAGATATGTGAGGTATCAAATTGCATGAACAAAGAAACACTATATATTATTGTTAACTATGAATTAGGCCTGAGGGGAAAAGGACATAGCCAAATCATCAAGCTGAAACAAAATATGATGTATTTAACAGCACAAGATTGTAAGAATTATATGAAAGACACATTGTAACATATCATTAGCAGCAGATATCAGAAATAGTTATTCTCTATGAATTGAAACCTAGTATAGACACATACACTAATAGATCAATTACAAGCAAGTTCAGTGATGATATCCTTGAGTAAGATAATGCACTCATTCTGTGCAACAGTATTTCCATGTTCCTAATCAACATTGTCACTCACGACGTCAATCATTGCTTGCTGATAATAAACCTTGTCTTTTAGATTAGATCAGAGATATTGTCACAGTAGCCATCTACCTTATCCTAATGTTCTGCAAGCATCTTTTTGTGTTCCTACTTAAGATCATCTATCTGATGTTTAACAAGCTTGAGCATCTCTTGTAGCTCCTCTACATATGTCTCAATCATATACATTTGGCTAGGAGGTCACCAATTTTTCATTTCATCGCCTTCATTGTCCTATAGAATGTCATATATTATTGGAGAAAATGACAGGACTGTCACATATGTTATATGATGTCTCATTACTTTCTATCTTGTATTTATGACATTTGAGCGCAACTGATGTGGAAGGTGACTCTTTAGTGGGATGTTTCTTTGAAACATGAAATATTTCAAATGATGTGTGATGCAAACAGTTGAGGATGATAGTAAATTACACTGCCAAATGAATGATTTAACAGATGTAGAATGAAGTCCTATGAATATATGAATTCTGTGAGGTATCTTAGATAAGCAATTAATTCAGAGTAATCCACCTATAAATAGATTTTACTATCTTGTTAACTATTGCTCACAATGCCAGTCATATGTAGCTAGCATTCAATCAATTGTCATTACTGTGGTATATACTGTTATTGACTTGCTATATTTACTGTATCTCATAAGTATGTGATTTTAATTTAATTTGATGAGTGGTAACTACCAATCATCAACACAGCTCTGTGTATGGCATAGGATGCCTCATTCATTATTTAGACATAGAAATTGATAGAGGCCACCTTCATCTTAGAAAGAACTACAAACATGATATGTAGCCAATGACATCAACTATGCCATCTCATTTAGACCATCTGTAGATCTATATAGCTTTAGATAGACTACCTCATTTGCTTTCTTATTGGTGTAATATCTGTAAGTTGAAATAAGTCTTATTTAGTCAGGTGTGTTCTCTAGAGTCTAGATGTGGTCCATGCATGTCTATATTCCAGTATGTATCATCATGTTCATTATATCCATTCTTTCATAGGCTTGATGGCCATAATTATTGCCAACTGATAGGTAATGATTTACACATTCATGCAACACAACACCTTGTTGATTCATAGTTACAATGTCACAGAAATGACCAATATTGTGTTATATTAACAAATTACAATTACATTGATATTTACATACTTCAACCTCTGATTATACACAACCTACAAGACTGAATTAAAATGCAACATAGGCACTTTGTGAGATTAGTGTATTTGACACTTTGTGCAATAAGTGAGACATGGCCTTATAGACTTTGAGGTAACCTGCATTTCATGTAAACACTCCAGACATCAGCTATCATACCTATGGTCCAACATAGTATGCACTGGGTGATGCCAAGACTAATTGCCAAGACAGTCAGATGGTGAGCACATCTAATATGGAAGCTGTAAAGCTCACCAGGCTTACATGTGTGCCTGGCTGTGTTTTTGTGTGACAGGGTCATCAATCTCAAGAGCTCATAGATCTACACATGCCATTAGCAAGAAGTTGATATAATCAATATCATTGCAAATGTTCTTCTTGTTATACTGTGATTAGAGCTAAGTAGTACACACAGTGTGAAGGAAGGACTCACACCAAAAATATTTAGGATAGTTGGATTGCTTGTGACTGAATGCAACATGGCTTTTGTAATTATATACCTTCACAAGACAACTCTCCACAACTCGAGGTAAATGGCAATAGTTTCTGCGCAGCATTTCTCCATCAAGGAAGACACTTCGCCAAAAACTGAAGTGAGTTTTTGAACAAGTTTATACCACAATGTACTATATCATGTTCATGTGAATCACGTCGAAGATGAGGAATCTAAACTGTGGTTAAAGTTGGTGCTAAGCTAAGCAAACACAGCTAGACCCAGGAGCGAGTGAAAACGTCAACCCAAGGGCAGCTAACTGGATAAAGGGAAACCTCTCTTGTAAAAAGAGGGACACCAAATTACTAATAGAGTAATAAAACTAATAGACACGCAAAGCGTGAGGCGAGAGCGATGTGATAAACGATGGGCGGATGCGCGAGTGTGAAATGCAAAGGGTGAGGTGCACAACGCGAAGTTAACGAGCGCAAGCAAGAGTGAAAGATGAACAAGTGAACGAGACTAAAGAGAGATGAGGCAAGATGCACATATTACAGTGGCATATTTCTGTATTATACGGGTCACCCGACCTACATAATATCCCGTATAAGATGGGCCAGCGGACTATGGGCTGATGTTATGTATATCCCCGATGTTGACGGATGGGCCGGGAGGGATATTATTTCCGATGGAGACGGGTGGGCCCATCTATGCTGATATTATACATATCCTTGAAGATGTCGGGTGGGCCGATGTAATGGTTTATTGTATAGATGGGTGGGCCGATGTACAGGAAGTATTTTGTACATGGGTGGGCCGAGGGAGTGGTGGAATATGTATTATATAGACAGGTGGGCCGACATACTGGAATTATTTTGTAGACAGATGGGCCGAGGGAGTGGTGGAATATTCATTATATAGACGGGTGGGCCAATGGAGGGGGATGTTATATAGATGGGTTGGCCAATGGAGGGGGATGTTATATAGATGGGTGGGCCGAGGTAGTGAGATATCTGTCTGACATTCACGGATTACCAAGTCCAAGATGCCCAAAAACCGAATCCCATTGTGCAACATCCATTCCGGACACCTGAACATCCCAAGCTCGAGACTGGAAACTGGAAACTTGTGAAAATGTGTGAAATGTCTATTTCCTGACACCAAACACATGAACACCTGAACACCCAAAGCCTGAAGCTTGAAAGTCCATTTATCAAATTACCAAGTGCCGAGTGCTGATAAACCTGAAGCCTGAGACCCAAAATCTGAAGCCCAGAACCCAAAAACATGTATGCAAAATGTCCATTTTCATTCATTGCACAAATCACTGAGTGTCAAGTGCCGAAATCTGAAACTCGAGACCCAGTACACAAATCACCAAGTACCGAGTGCTGAGAGCCGAACCCCAAAGTCCAAGGCCCAAAACCCGATGTTCAAAACCCGAAAACATGAATATAACATATCCATTTTTCAGTCATTGCACAAATCACCAAGTGTTGAGTGCCAAAACCCAAAACTTGAAACCTGGTATGCAACATGCTCATTTTTCATTTACATTAAACAAATCATTGAATGCCGAGTGCCGAGGCCTGAAGCCCAATGTCCAAAGCCCAAAACCCGAAAATATGTATACAACATATCCATATTTCCCTCACTGCACCAATCACCAAGTGTTGAGTACCAAAACCCGAAACTCGACACCCGGTACACAAATCACCAAGTGCTGAGTGCCGAGTGCTGATGTCCAATGTCTGAAGCCCAAACACAAAGCCTGAAACCCAAAAATATTACAACATATCCATATTTCACTCATTGCACAAATCACTGAGTGTCGAGTACCTGAAACCCAAAACTCGACACCCAGTACACCCATCAACCAAGTGCCAAGTGCCGAGTGCCAAGGCCTGAAGCCCGATGTCCGAAGCCTGAAACCCAAAGCCTGAAACCCGAAAATATGTATACAACATATCCATATTTCACTCATTGCACAAATCACCGAGTGTTGAGTGCCACAACCCGAAACTTGAGATACGGTACACAAATCACCAAGTGCTGAGCGTCGAATGCCGATGCCCGAAACCCAACATCTGAAGCCTGAAACCCGAAACCCGAAGCCTGAAACCCAAAAATATGTATACAACATATCCATATTTCGCTCATTGCACAAATCATGGAGTGTCAAGTACTGAAACCCAAAACTCAACACCCGGTACACAAATCACCAAGTGCTGAGTGCTGAGGCCTGAGCTCCGATGTCCAAGGCCCAAAACCTGATGTCCGAAGCCCAAAACCTGAAGCCTGAAACCTGATAATATGTATGCAACATATCCATTTTTCCCTCATTGCACAGCTCACTGAGTGTCGAGTACCAAAACCTGAAACTTGAGACCCGGTACACAAATCACCAAGTGCAGAGTGCCAAGTGCCAAGACCCAAAACCCGACATCTGAAGCCCAATATCCAAAGCCCAAAACCTGAAGCCTGAAACCCGAAAATACTTATACAACATATCCATATTTCACTCATTGCACAAATCACCGAGTGTTGAGTGCCAAAACCCGAAACTCAAAACCTGGTGTGCAATAGGCAAAGATGATGAAAAAATGGAAGTTGTTGTCCGAGTCTAGGTGAGTGTATTGGTAGTCTTTTCTTGTCAATTGGTTATTTCATTACTCGGTACTCGGTACTTAGAAATCAGTACTCAGTACCTGGTGTAATGATAGTCGTGGCACTGGGCTCAAAACCTGTGTTTTTGATACTCACATTAAACAGTATTTGTCCAACACATCCCTGACATTCTGATCCTGATCCCGACGCCTGACCCCGACCTGAAAGTTTTGGACCCAACATTTTTGCATCAGACTCATCCTTCCTATATCCTGTCTAGTTATATCTATCCCCACTGGTGCATATTTACTTGTTTTCACATTATTGAATATTACAGACAGTGTTATTACATGTAAGCATAGACCATTGCACTTTTGACATTTTTCACGATTTTCAGTATCTTGCCCTTGCATCCATGATCCAACCTTTTAATATATAATGAGCATAGCTTATATTATTGCCTCTTATGACCAAGATCAGCTTACAATAGGCTGAAGTTTGTGAGCTAGTGTGCATACTTGCCATTTCTCCTGATAAGGGGCCCATACCTTCAAAACATTGAATCTTCATGATCAGAAACCTGGAGTACATTTAAATATATTAAGTATCATAGACATAAATTTACAGACAAATCCACCAAGAATTGAGTACTGAGGAAGTGAAATAGATAAGAAATGGAGTGTGGGAAACTTCAAAGACCCAAAGCATCAAAAATGGTCAGTGAAGCAATAATAGGACTTTAATGCTGAGTCAACTCATGTTTTCACTAGATCCCTTCCACCCACCCCCTACCCTCAAGGCAGTAGGCAGTATGGGTTCCTTAGGTAGTTTACAATCTATCCTACATATTTTTAATGAAATCTTTGGCCTGAATCATCTATAAATGTGACTTTGTAAAAATATGTCTATTGTCACATTTACATATATGCCTGTCATTACATCAATCCTTCATGGATCTTTCTAAACTATTAGGGCTATTATAATGGACATATATGGGTGTTATTCCAGGTCTCTGATCCCATCACAGGCTTGTCATGTTGGATATCTCAACATAATGTGCAAGTCTCGCTATTAATATTCATTCTTTTATCTTTATGCTCACTTACTGCACACATGTACAAATGCACGCCTCATCTTTACATCATTGCTAACATGCCAGACAAATATATAATCCTCATACCTGCATCATCCTACCTCAGTCTATTTGTCCTCAGACTGAGGTATGACTATACATTCATTATCATACTCGACACTGACTAACATTTAACGTAGTCTTCAAATAATCCCCAATTGACAAGAATGACATGAGTATGAAAATCAGTGGTTCCAAGCCCAGCACCATAACCATCACTACACTGAGTACCAATACACTCACATAGACTCAGACTATAACCTTTATTAAGAAAGTTAAGCATAATAATAATTTTCATTTTTTCATTATCATTTCCCTATATTGACTAGCGAGTCCCGAGTCCCGACACTAGGTAGTCAATACAATTCCCAAGTTATTTGAACCCTACATCAATGGATAATACATAGAAATACAGAATTCATGTCCACTTGTAGTCACATGTACCGGGTGTTGAGTTTCGGGTTTCGGTACTCGACACTTGGTGATTTGTGCAGTGAGGGAAATATGGATATGTTGTATACATATATTTGGGTTTCAGGCTTTGGGTTTCAGGCTTTGGATGTCGGGCCTCGGCACTCAGCACTCAGCACTTGGTGATTTGTGTACCGGGTCTCAAGTTTCGGGTTTTGGCACTCGACACTCAGTGATTTGTGCAATGAGTGAAATATCGATATGTTATATACATATTTTCGGGTTTCAGGATTTAGGTTTTGGGCTTTGGACATCAGGTTTTGGGCCTTGGGACTTGGCACTCAACACTTGGTGATTTGTGTACCGGGTGTTGAGTTTCAGGTTTTGGCACTTGACACTCAGTGATTTGTGCAATGAGTAAAATATTGATATGTTATATACATATTTTCAGGTTCCAGGCTTTGGGTTTCGGGCTTTGGACATCGGGGCTCGGGCCTCGGCACTTGGTGATTTGTGTACCAGGTGTCAAGTTTCGGGTTTCGGTACTCGACACCCGGTGACTTGTGCAGTGAGGGAAATATGGATATGTTGTATACATATTTTCAGGTTTTGGGCTTCGGGCCTTGGCACTCAGCATTCAATGATTTGTTTAATGTAAATGAAAAATGGGCATGTTGCATACTGGGTTTCAAGTTTTGGGTTTTGGCACTCGACACTCAGTGATTTGCGCAATGACTGAAAAATGGATATGTTATATACATGTTTTCAGGTTTCAGACTTTGGGGTTTGGCCCTCAGCACTCGGTACTTGGTGATTTGTGTACTGAGTCTCAAGTTTCGGGTTTTGTCACTTGACACTTGGTGATTTGTGCAATGAATGAAAATGGACATTTTGCATACATGTTTTTGGGTTCCGGGCTTCAGATTTTGGGTCTCAGGCTTCGGGTCTATCAGCACTTGGCACTCGGTGATTTGATAAATGGACTTTCAAGCTTCAGGCTTTGGGTGTTCAGGTGTTCATGTGTTTGGTGTCAGGAAATAGACATTTCACACATTTTCACAAGTTTCCAGTTTCCAGTCTCGAGCTTGGGATGTTCAGGTGTCTGGAATGGATGTTGCACAATGGGATTCGGTTTTTGGGCATCTTGGACTCGGTAATCCATGAATGTCAGACAGATATCTCACTACCTCGGCCCACCCATCTATATAACATCCCCCTCCATCGGCCCACCCATCTATATAACATCCCCCTCCATTAGCCCACCCGTCTATATAATGAATATTCCACCACTCCCTCGGCCCATCTGTCTACAAAATAATTCCAGTATGTCGGCCCACCTGTCTATATAATACATATTCCACCACTCCCTCGGCCCACCCGTGTACAAAATACTTCCTGTACATCGGCCCACCCATCTATACAATAAACCATTACATCGGCCCACCCGACATCTTCGAGGATATGTATAATATCAGCATAGATGGGCCCACCCGTCTCCATCGGAAATAATATCCCTCCTGGCCCATCCATCAACATCGGGGATATACATAACATCGGCCCATAGTCCGCTGGCCCATCTTATATGGGATATTATGTAGGTTGGGTGACCTGTATAATACGGAATTTGTCACTGAAGGGGCTCTGAGACGAGTGTTAACACCCCAACTAAGGTTGGCTGATGCTAAGGCAAAAGGTGGACAACTTATGCATGCAACTTTAGATAGTCACTGCAAACACCAAGTAAAATTCTCTAATAGCTAAGGACACAAAGAAAGTGGGCAGAAAATCGACCCAGAATATAGAGTAGAGGGATGGTATATGTAAAATAACTAAGCACCACTAGGCATGCAGGTCCGATGTAGTGAGCTGAACAAGCTAAATATAGTATGTGAAGTAGATAATAGGGTCTCAGCTGCGTGCGTAGTGCAAGGCTGAGTATTAGCGATGGAAAACAATTAATCAAAATGGAAATATAGTGAGAAAACACACCAATGAACATCTAAGGACATGGGGAGGACGGATGGACAAGTATATGGATGATGCGAGGGCAGACACACGGTGCACATGAGATGTGAGTGGCTGCACATGGAATCTGCAAAATAAAATATAGTGTGCTATTGCGCTGAAGATGAGGAATCTGAACTGTGTTGTAAGTTGGTGCTAAGCTAAGCAAACACAGCTAGTCCTGGGCACAAGTAAAAATGTCGACCCAAGAGCAGCTAACTGGTAAAGGGAAACCTCTCTTGTAAAAAGAGGGACACCCAACAACTAATAGAGGAATAAGACTAAGAGATGCACAAGGCTAGAATGATGCAATGAGCAAAAGGCAGACACACAAGTGCGAAAGGTGAAGGACGAGATGCGCGATGCGAAGGTAGCATGCGCGAGTGAAGGTGAAAGACTAGCGAGCGAGAGAGATGAAAGAGAGATAAGGTGAGACAAGTGTTAACACCCCAACTAAGGTTGGCTGATGCTAAGGCAAAGGCAGACAACTTATGTGCTCAACGTTAGATAGTCACTGCACACAACGAGTAAAATTCCCTAATATCTAAGACACAGAGAAAGTGGGCGTAAAATTGACCCAGTACATAAGTAATAGAGGGGTATAAGTAAAATAACTAAGTGGCGCTAGGTGCACAGGTCTGAAGTGACAAGCCAAATAGGCTAAAAATAGTATGCAAACTATGTAATAGGATCTTTGGTTACATGTGAAGCGCAGAACCAAGTATTAGCAATGGAAACCAATTAAACAAAAAGTGAATATGATGGGAAAACGCACCAATGGACATCTGAGGACATGGGAAGGACGGGTGGATGGGTGCGTGGACAATGTGAGTGCGGATGCGTGAAGTGCGCTAATGTGCTAGATGTATCCTGTGGATTAGAGCTGAAGTTTGTAGGGAAAGTGAGAGAATTTGGAGGGAAGTGCCTGTGGAGACATGAGGCTCTACAGCACAAGACGTATCCTTTGGATTAGAGCTGGAGTTTGTTAGGAAGATGGGAGAATTCAAGGGGAGTGTCTGTGGAGACGCAAGTCTCTACAACGTGGTTTAAATGGTATGGACATAAATTATCTTCAAAGTTAGTTAGTGTGTGAATGATCCAGAATATACAATTGGAGATTATGGCCATGCTCAGGGTAAGCAATACAAACCTTCTCTGGGTCAAAGGTTTTCGAGCCATCACCAGCTTCCTGGAGAAGCTTCCCAGATCTATGGCTCAACAGCTTGAGGTTCAAAAAACAACTTTATGAAAAAGTGGAGCTCTCTGATGAGGATGCTGAATTGGTTTTGCTATGCCTCCACTGTCAGCACATGTGCAAGCACTTTTCAAGGACTTCCATGAAGGCTACCTCCCTCTCTGGAGATGTCAAAGTCACCACCATTATGGATATCTTGTCACTCTGTACAGAAATCCAAAATCTCTTGCTTTCCCCTGATGCTGATATTTGTGAAAGCCAAGTGACACCACTCCTACAGTTATTGGATGCCCTGTCACTCCAGGTACTTTCACTTCAAATTAGGTTTTCACTTAGTTTCTCCTTAATCTCCAAATTCACTGTCTTCATGTCAGTCACCCTTGAGGTCTGGAACCACAAAGCAAGGAAATAAACACAAAAATTGAGAAAAACAAAATAACATCACACCCCACCAAACAACCAAACAAGCATCACAATAGATGACTGTCCATGGGCCAAATAATGTAGAATAGATTATAATGGACTTTGAAACATATCCACAAAAGATAATCCATCCAGAAAACCAAACCATAACGCACATGAATAGAATAATCTAGGTTTTGTTGGCACTCCAATGGATGATTTACTACTACAGTATACTCTGATGGATGACGTAGAGGAGACGGCTCTTCTTGATGACGAAGAAGACATGAAAGTGTTAGCAGCCGGCCTGGTTGCTGCTGTTGAGCTTGCTCAACTCAATCATATTGAGACTCGGAACCCTGGACAACTCTACCTTTGTCATGCCCAACTCTTTCCTGATCCACATTGCAATACACCATGGCAAGCATTGTACCAGAGTCAGAATAATCATACTTTCATTACAACCATGGACATTGATGTTGTAAAGAGTAAATCTCTGCTGGGCTCAGCAGAAATGGTACTACCTAGACAACAATATTTAGGTAGATCTTTAGCACGACCTATGCTGCTATACTTGCAAAGCAAGTGCATTCAATGCTAAAGGGATTGCTATATGGTATTAGTAGTATGAATGCATCAGTAATGCAGAAGCTACAAAATGGTGTCCGATGGTAATCTGATGATGTCCAAGGGTACTTATCCAATGTCCAAAGCCAAAGTACGATGTCTGAGATTTCGGACTTCACAATAATAGGTCGGAAACTGTATAATGAGTGTCGGATTGTGAGCAGTATGCATGAGTATAACAAGTAACAGAGTATGACGGTGAATGAATGGTAATATTTTGCAGTGCAACTAGGAACTACAAAAATATTCTGGGTGATCCACAGAGTCAGGAAATGGCTCCTAACTACTGGATCATGATTACTACAGGTCACTACAGAGTATTTTAAGTAAGTACGTAGAAATCCAGAATACTATAGGCAAAGATAGTAGCAATGTTTTGGATCTGAGAATCTAGGTAATAAAACACGAGTCACTGTGAACATGTAATAACACAGTCCAAATGTCAGAAAATGTGCATGAAAGTAACTATGCACCAAGTGGGGCTAGTGTGGAAGGACAGGACACAGGATGGACAAGTGCATTGTGAAGTGCAATCAGCCGATGCAATATCCAACTGTCAAACAGCACAATGGGGCATGCAAGCTATTCAAGAGGCCTTTGGAAGGCTGCACATACTGCTCGACATCTCCAACCAAGAAGTGTGCAGTGAATCTATCAAAATATGTCTTTGGCTGCACAACCTGTGTGCCATACATGTCAGTATTAATCAGATAAGGACTGTGTATATGAAGCATTGGCAGGCTACAGAGGATGACCTGGAGGTGTGGCAAGACTTTGAAAACATGTTGTTTTCAGAGCAGAGGAAGAAGGATTGAGTTTCACGCTTCCATGTTACTTTAGAATACTAGTAGATACAACATGCAATGAATATGTCAGTGAGTTCAGAGTTGTGTGACAGTTGAGGGATGCAAATGTTGATGTTGATGCAGGAGATATCAATTATGTCAGTGAGTTCAGAGTCATGCGCTAGTTGAGGAATGCAAATTTCAATGTCGATGCAGGAGATATCGATCATGTCAGTGAGTTCAAAGTTATGCGCCAGTTAAGGAATGCAAATGTCAATGTCGATGCAGGAGATGAGGCAGATGAGATAGAACAAAGACAGCTTGGTACATTGGCACCCTAAATACAACATAAAACTACATACAGCATGGTACATTGGTACCTTAAACACTACATGAGTACCATAGCACGATCAAATCTCTTGTGATACATTCCCTTTGAATGGCCTTGTGAGGCTCATCAGCCAAGTCCTTGAAGTATGGATGATCAGCATACTTGAGATGGCCAGAATGGCCACACCTTTGAAGGCAGGGTGGTTTGGGTGCCTCAGATGCAGTACTTTCACCCTCATCAGTAATCCACTTCATAGATCCCCCACCCTCTGGAAACCACTCTTGATGTAGGTTTTTATGTTTCGGCATCCAAATGTGGTGACAATGTGTGGTTCCATTCATCTCCATCATTTCAATAAAATGAAAAGCTTGGCACAGTCTCAATCTCATTTGACATCATACGTGCAAGTGTGCAATTCAAACAGTTGACCACACAAGGTTTCCAATGTGGCTTGCAAATCATACAGCTGCTGGCCTTGGGTGAGCAGTTGCATGGTAGCAAGGCTGCGATTGGCCCGTTCTTCATCACAGTTATGCTGGGAAGCAGGGTCGAAAGCACTGGAAATGCGAGTGAGAAGATCAGTGGCTGCTGCTCCTCAAGCATTGCAATGTGGAATAGGTGTTTCTGTGTGAGCAGTGGAGCGTGCAATAGCAGTGTGTTGAATCAGGGGTGAGGCACAATATGGCTCATCCTGGTCCGACACAATGGAGTGATTGTTGTTGTTATTGTTGTTAATGTTCTCATTCTCAAAGTCCAAGTCATTCAGGTCATAGGTTTCTGCATGCTTGTTGATGAGATGATCAATGTGATGGGCACATATGACTTGTGGAGGGCAAATACTGTCTCCAGTCGGCTTCATGGTCTTCACCAACTGCAGGTGTGTGAGCAATCTTTCTACTTCACCTCAAGCAAAGTGATTTTGTGTGAGGGCTGGTGGTTCACTTTGGCCCACTGACAGAACTTAAGATGAATGGTCTGCCACCCACGTTGGCAAGAGGGAGCTCATCTTTAACCATGTTGAGAAGACAGTTGACATCTAGATTGAAGTAATTGTTAGAGCCTTGAGGATGGCTTCATTTTACCTGCACATCTTCATCTTCATCTGTGTTCTCTCGGAAACGCTTCCTTGGGACAGTTAACGGCACATTTTCCTTTCCCTTGCCTTTGGCCCTTGCAGCATGAACTGGCTGTTTTGGCTGCTGCAATATAGTCATGTGCCTCTGCGATTGTAATGGCATCCATCAAGTCCAGATCACTGGTGTCAGGCAGAGGGAGGAGTGCAGGATCAATGGCATTGTTACCTGGCACCTGGTGCATGTTGACACAAGAACTAGGTGAGGGAGAGTCTGTTTGAGATGCGAACTTGGCTGGACCAAGTGCGTAAGTACCAGTCTCCATGTGAAAAGGCTGGTGAGACATAAAAGCCTGTAAGAACTTGAGTATTTGAGACTATAGAAGTGAACAGAGTGAACTTACATTGCAAATTCCTGGATGAGGGACCCAAGCACCAATGTTATTGTGTGCATAGGTGTTGCTGGCTTCATTATAGCACAGTTCCGGATAAGATGGGCTGGTGCTGGGGGGTATCATAGATTGTGAAGGGGGGATGTCAGACATAGTAGTGTTTGATTGAAAAAAATACTTACCTGGTTGTCCTGAGACAAGTGCTTTTATATCTCTCCAAGATCCTAGCTGGCATATGTAAGGGTGAGCCTGAAATTTGGCAGAAAGTAGTCAGAATAACGTTAGTACACATAACAAGTCAAAGTGTTTAAGAAAACAAAATTTTACCAGAGCTTAAGGGATGGACGGTGTTCATTACTAGGGAGAGCAAAGACGGCATTGAACCTGTGCGGTGTCTTCTTAGATAGATGATCTATAGATGAACACGTACAAAATCAAATATCTCCATGGTCAGTGATTCAGACAAATACCAATGACTGATAATGTGGTCGTTCGTGGGTGGCCTGTCAGTATATCCAAGCTACAGTCAGACAAAGGTACTCTATAATATCAGTCTAGAAACACTAGTCAACCCAGCGGTATGGTGTTGACTAAAAGAAACAAGAAACAGAAACAAAACTAAGACTAAGCACAATCACTGGTGCTAAACAGAAATGAGAACTAAGGCTAGGCACAATCAATGGTGCTGTATTCTAAACTTACTATGAAACAGTTGTGCGAAGATGTATTGGTCACTCCCACAGCGCAAACAGGTAGGATCAAAGGTCAAGATTTGTCAAAAGCTTCCATAGAACTCTTAGCCTAATATTGAATCTGCTGCCAAGGAACTCACAATGAGTATTAAACAGAATCAGAAACGGAAGTCCTTGGATTTCAATACCAAGTCCCCTATTCAATAGCTAAAGCCTATCTGACAAATAACAATCCTGGCTCAGTATACTACTCAGATGTGTGAGGTCAAGCGGACAATAATCAACTTCTGAAGTCTCCCCACTAAGCTACTCTAAGCCTTTAGCGGACGTAGAGACAACACGAAGAATCCAAAGATAAGGCTCGAATGTATTCGCTACAATCAAAAGTATGTTAGTATCAGCAGCAAGAAACAAACACTCAGTATATATTCACTAAAATCTATAATATGTTAGTGACACAACAATAAACGAGCACTCAGACTGTTAGCCTTCAATGGGTAGAGAGAGTGAAACAGATAGAGTGAAACAGATCCCGAGCTAAAGAAACAGATAGAGTGAAACAGAACCCAGACTAGTGAAACAGAGATAAGGAAATAGATCCCAGACAAAAAGAAATAGATTCCAATCAAAAAGAAATAGATCCCAATCCTAGAGAAACAGAGATAAAAGAAATAGATCCCAAACTTAAAAGAAATAGATCCCAGACAAAATGAAATAGATCCCAATCCTAGAGAAACAGATAGAGAGATAGAGACAGAGACACATGCACACAAACACAAACACTCAGAAAAACAAGAGATTTCTCAAAACAAATAACCAGGCCTTGCAGGTTGTTGAGCACAGTGAGCTCAATGGCTCCTACTGTCTCATCAATGTATCTGATAATATTGAACAACTCTTCATGGTTGTTGCTGTTACGACTTGGATGGTATCTGTTGGCGACGCTCAAACAGAGCTTGTGTCGTCAACGGTCTGTGGACGTCCTTGGGCTAGCCCAAGGTTAGGGGTCGTACTTGGCGTGTCTTCGGCAAGTACGATTTGACGCCTATGTCCAAATCGGGTAGCTTATGTCACGCGGGTGCGAGACAATAAGCTATATCGGCCTAGGCTTACGACACCTGAAGGTTAATCGTAAGGATCGTCGTTTAATTAGAAGGACAGAAGTCCGACTAGTTAACAGGGGCTTTGCTCGTCGACGAAGTCGATGAGTAAAGATCGAGACTATAGGCTTATCCGCGATGAGCAGATAAGAAGATAGAATATAGACTGCTGGCGAGGCAGAAGAATCACTCTGGTGAGAGTAGGAGGTCAAGAACCAAGTAGATTCAAGTTAGGGAATATGGTACATGGTAGCGAGTTTATATAGAGGACAGGGGACGTATTAGTGGATGATAACTCGTACTACCGGGAGAGGCAATCGGTAAAGGGTAAGACCATAATAGGAAGGCACGTTCGATCTAGGTAGAACGTGCTGGATAAGAAAGTGAGTCAAAGATCAGAAATGAGAAATGAACCATGCAGGGGCACGATCGTGCAACTGCGGGTCTAAGTATAAGTCGCATGTGCGACTGCGCATCGAGTCAGAGATCAAGAAAGGAAAATAGGGCAAAGGGGATGCGTCATGCATCGTGTCATAGTTTACCGTCCAGACGGTAAGGGTCAGGAGACTGTCCGCAGGATCAGTCAGGTGGTGAAACGGAGCATGGGTATGCTTCGTCAGCGAAGGGATCCGGCCAAATGTACTGGCTTTGCTGAAGTGACAGGTAGAGGGCGAAAGGGAATGCGAGGATGACGAGGATGACAAGAGTAAGGTCCGGGTAAGGGTATGATGCGAGGGCTGATACGAGGAGGATCAGGAGAAAAATAGTAGGGGCCCAAGCATCTAGATGTTCTTGTAACAGTTGCTGATGCTGATCACACACAAACCTCACTCGCAATTTTATTAAGGGTGACTCTGGGAGTCTGATTGATTGCATTTCAGGCCAAAACAGAGGTCCTTATATAGACGAATCTATGTGGCTGTGCTAATTTACTCCCACGTACCTAGGTATATTCAATTTTTGTTTTCTCACATATCTAGATATACTACATTATTTGTCATAGATCATAATACCCATGTGAATCGTATGTAGGTGAACATGATTTGTCAGGCTTAGTCATAGATCAGCTGACTGTGGTAAGAGAACATGGTTTACATAATATGTTGAAACTTGTTTGTATTTGGTGTTATTTAGAGACATAGCATATGTTATAAAGCAAAACCGGGTAACACATGTATTTAAAGTTTCCTGGAAGTTCCCACAAACAAACATATGCAGAAAGTATTTTTCATGGAAGCTTCAGATGCGTGAGAATCTAGCTGAGTCATCTTCGAGCCAAATAACACAAAATTCATTCCATGCAAAATTCCCGAAAAATATTCACTAACACCGCACGGTCATGCACTGGACCACTTTGGTGCAGGTCAGCGGTTGCAGCAGTACATGACTGTGCAGTCTCCTCCTGTTAATCTTAAAACTTCAACAAAGGAGCCTAAGGATTGGTCATAGTGGTACCTGTATATATTTCAAAGTTGTGGAATGAGCCAACAAGGTGTTAGTGGCCTAAAACGGATATAATCATCTATTATAATCTGGGCCCCCCCCCCCCCCCCTACAGATTTAGAGTTTGTAAGAGGGTAAAGAAAATAATGTGTAGGAATTTCATCCTAAATGAACAGCGGCATCACAGCAGCATTGCCTTAAATGGAATTTTTTATTCTATTATATTAGGGATCCTCACACCTGGGAGCTTATGGTTTATGCTTATCCATGCTTATGCTCACACCCCCCAATACTATCCAATTTGTACGTGGGTGTAAACAAACCAAAATAAGTCACATGCGCTGCTGTGTCAGCTAAGTGCTCTCCAGTGCCCCCTCTGCCAGTGTTAATGCCATGAGAAAGAAGGTTCTGCCACCCCCTCCTATTCCTGATGTCCACTGGTCCGAGAATATGACATGGACCTTGCTGTCAGAGGTCGAGAAAGATGAGAATAGGCTTGTTTTGCTCAGGAAGTGGGACAAGAAGGAGGTAAGTACTATCCAGCTTCAGATTCAGTTCTGGATTTGCCAGGGTATGGAGAACCATGGACAACATATATGCATGCAGATACTGCTCATGGAGAGAAATTCGTGCCATAGGAAGTTATACTACACTGCTACTGATCGATGAGTGGCACTACTATTGTATTACATAATCTACGGTGGCTGCGCAACTGGGGGGTGTAAGCATAGTAAGCACGGATAAGCATAAACCGTAAGCTCCCAGGTGTGAGGATCCCTATATTCTACTCCGCATTATTCAGGCCTACGGATAGTCATCCAGTGAACAATAGATGTAAGATATTTCGCAAATATGTTCCGCATATTATCCCCCAGTCAATCTGGCAATGTCTCAGGTGTTAGTAGGGCAGTAAAAAAGATTCTCTAATCCGCTAAGTTATCTATTTTTGCAAAACTATGATGACTTGGAAAAAAATTCACGAAGTTCATCATATTTAGTCTATTTTTGTATCGGAGGGTTGCCGAACTGACTCTAAGTTAAATCTCCAAGTGCTCCACAAGATCAAGTACCATCATGATAGTGCGGCTCCACGGTCACCTTCAATTTGGTACGCAATACCAATAGTGATGTCACACTCACAATAATGCATCTTAATAGCTGCGAGTATGCTGTGGAGCTGCACGTCCCTTGCTTTGCAACAATTCGCACTTTTCACTTATGTCCTATCCTTATTACCAGTCAACTCTACACGGATGGGGAAGCAACCAAGCAAGTCGATTGCCTGAGCGCTGTGGATCTTATTGACTTAGAGAACAGTTACGATTTGGCCGTCCTCCCTCCATTCAGTTTCAACCACAGCCTTCTTGTAAGTTCTACATCTGATATGTTTTTCGTAGGAACTCACTAGTCAAGCGTAGGGGGCGGATATGATTATTTCAGAGCACACGCACCACACATTGACCCGTAAGAACAACCACATCTCCGAGTCACTCCAAAGCATGGTCACTTACACTCACTCTATCTCAGTACGATCTTCAATCAGGTCTATAGCAAATTATCTAGTGCCAACATAACTCCCGTGGGTACAGGTATCAATGAGGCTCGTACATGGCATCGATGGGTATATGGTGGTCTTGTAAGGCATATTTTCTATCGACTCTACTAATATTTAATGAGATAAATACATCACCAGTGTGCAATCAATGTGCTGACTTCCCAGGAAATCGGATATGCCTCGGCCTACGAAGCATACCGAGTCTGGATCCATAACAACGTGCTTTATGAGCCTCTCTGCGCAGAAATTGAGCGCCAACGAGAAGCATATATAGGACTTGCCATTGCAGAAGGTACCAATTCTCGATAGTATCTTCTTCCTCACGACCCACAATATTTGTTATCCAGCCATCAAGATGTATATCATCTCAGGCCTGGCTGATGCGGACGGTTGTATGCCAGCGTGCGAAGCTGCAGCAGCGACTGCATCGCATATATTCGATGAAGTTAGTATCCGTGTGTTTGATCTTCTGGACAGCTATTACATGGGCTGTTGACTTATCGCACCCCACACTGACACAATGCTATCATAGAATCTGTCGGGTCCCGTCGGAGGTGATGTAGGCGCAGGGATGGGGTACAACAGTCGAATGGATGTTGGCACATATGGTTCGGGATTCGGAACGCCCAGGATGACAGGTTCTAGCGTGGGTGGTTGGGTTGACCCACATGCCATCGACTATGAAGCCCCATACTTTGGCCAGAGGATTGAGAGACACAGGCGACTCTCGATGCCAGCCCCATCTGACGCTACAGGAGCATATAGCCCTAGAGCCGGAACTGTTATGCGTGGAACTGTGGGCTCACCTTACTTGGGCACTTCGCCTGGTATGGGCATGGGGGTAAACCCTGCAATATATGGTGCTAGGAGCTCTCGGGCGGGCGGGAATGGAATCACAGAGATGCACGGAGGTGTTTACCCTACCTATGGTAATGGGTCTTCTGTGTATGGAGGGGCATCTCCAGTACATGTGCCACCCATTTACGACCCGTCTTTAGCATACAGCAACACCCCAAACGTGACAACGGTGTCAGCCCATCCAGGCACGACGACTATCATTCAGTTGCCCAGAAGACGCCACAGGTCATCTAGCAGACATCATGATAGATATAATAACAGACGTGCGCGAAGTGCCGAGCCCGACATGAATACATATACTAACACATCAATGGGCTATCCTGGACTGACACGAAATGTAGGATATGGTTACCCAGGACATAGCGGCATATACCGATACTAATGCGCTTCAGACTATGTTGTGTATCCTAAAACAAAACATTCTCAACAGTACTTGTAGATAGACTTGGAATCGATATATCCTGACATATGACACTAGTTCTCGTTCACTTACGAAGATATATATCGTCTGACCAACTGGACCACTTCTCGGCAGCTTCGAGCAATAGTTTCCCCTTCTGTCTCGCAGATTCCAAGGAGACCCTATGCAAAGGGAGGCGCACTGGGGGTTCATCCAAATAAGACAATTTGTAGATCATTTCTGCAAGCTTGGCCGGATCGCCGTCAAAATGTGTCTCCTCGATGTGAGGACATAGATCTCGGAATATGCGCGAAGGGAGTGATGCATTGGATGCGTAAGCGGGGTGAACAGGTTCTTCCACGCGGTTTTGGACTACCGATGTACGAAACAGAGCTGGCTCGATGAGAGTGATCTTTGTCGAGATAAATTACTGTCCAACACCGGAATGCATTCGACTTACTTTGATGTGCCACTCTGGGTCAAGTTCGCTGATATACCCTTCCGACAAACACTCCAAAGCTAATAATGCCCAGTTGGAGTTCGAAACCGTAAGATGAAATTGAGAGCCTACCCACCAGCTTTGCTATTATTTAAATGTCAGCCTACAGGATAAACTGTGCAAAATATGTGAACTTACGCTGAAGCATAATGTGTAGAGCCAGGCTGTGGAATCATGGCTGTCCGGGAAGACACGTTCAATAATCGCCCGCCCATTGGACGATTCACGTCCCTGAAGCATCGTATAGCTTCACGCATGACATTTTCTGCGCCCCAGAGCAACACATCGAACATCTCTCGTGCTGCCTTGTGAGGTATACCTTCAGCTTCTGATACAATATAGTACCCTGCATTGTTCAGCACGATGTCGATACGATTAAAGTGCGAGAGGGCCTCATTGAATGCCGCGGTAATCGAAGGGGTATCTGTCACATCGAGCGGGAAAACAGCGAGGCGGGAGGAGGGATATTTAGCAGTGAGGTCTTCCAACATCGAGAGCTTGCGTAGGGTGGCGAATACGTTGTCCCCTTTGCTCAAAGCGTATTCAGCAACCTTTCGCCCTAAACCTGTCGATGCACCAGTGACTGCAGAGAAAGTTGTTAGCTTTGTTTCCTGGTCAGTAGTAGAAACAGATAAACCAAACCAAACTTTCGGGGAGGACATTGTTGAATATTATCTGATGGCGTATTTCCAAGCTCTGAGCTTGGAATCAATCTGCGGAAAATGGATATGAGGATGCACTCATGGTAATCACAAAACTGAGCCTTATGAAGAATTAGAGGGATGTTACACCGGCGTCCACCTGATAGAGCGTGAATAGTAGATATCGGCTGCGACGTCAACTATGAGAATATCAGCCTCAGGACAACTGGGATGCTCAATTCTAGAACGTCGTTGTTGTTTGGGACCCGAGCTAGTGCCGTAAAGCTGAAGCGAATCGAAGTGGAAATTGAGTGCACATCGTTGCAGTCGAAGGGCGCTTCACACCGCTTCGCGAAGTCAGCTCGCTAGATTTCCCATTTTGAGCTTGCTCGAGCACATGACTCATCATAAATTGCTTCGGTCTACCAAAGCTAAAGTTTAAGCACTTCCCTGTGCAGGACAGGATTAGCGAGGGTCAATGGTGCTTGGGTCCCAAACGATAACAATATCTTAGGATTGAGCATCCTGCAAGGACTCATGCAAACTGTACATGTCGAAAATTAGCGCATGGAGAAGCTTACAAAATTATGCTCGCCCCTGGCTATTTTCCTCGTCAAGATATACATCATCTGACCAACTACCGTAATCTTCGACAGCTTGTAACAACTTTTGGCCCTTGATCTTTACCGCTTCCAAAGCCGTTCTGTGCAACGGGAGATAAAACGGGGGATCATCTAGTTGCACGAGCCTGTACATCTGCAGTGCGAACTTGTAGATGTCTCCGTCTGAAAAACGTTCAGCTCCTGGATATATGCTGCGGTACTGTCTGGAAGGTAAATTTGGATCAGAGTACGCAGGATGAACTGGTACGAGAACATTGGTCCAGGGTGCGGCAGTACGGAAACGAGCGGGCTGAAGAACAGTGATCTGTGGATGATGAATTCGAGTTTGAAATTAATATCGTGCGTAGAACACACCTTAATATTCCATTCTGGATCCAACTCAGCAGCATACCCTTCCGAAAGAGATTCAAGGGCTGTTTACGATTGAATATTTTGAATCAAGGATATGTGAACTGTATATACCTGCTTTACTATGCAAATGTCAGTAAAAACAATGAGCGAGAAGGCGTCACGTACGCTGCGGCGTAATGCGCTACTCCTGGAACAACTCGCAGGACTGTGCGAGATGACATTTGCAAGAGGCGTCCCCCAGGAGGTTGGTTGAAATCTCTAAATGTTGTCACGGCTTCTTTTGTGACATTTGCGGCACCCCAAAACAATGTATCGAACAAGAGCTTTGCGTCGTCATCAGGCATGCCTTCCGCTTCACCGATTATGCACATTCCCGCATTGTTGAATACAACGTCAATGCGGCCAAACGTCTCGCGCGCTTTGAGAAAAGCGGTACTGATATCAGAAGGAACTGTGACGTCCAGAGGTAAGATGAGAAGCCGATTCTGTGGGTACACATTTGCGAGGTCATCTAGCATAGCAGGTTTTCGCAAAGTCGCAACAACATTATCTCCTTTCTGAAGCATGACTTCGGTAACTGCTCGACCAAAACCCGAAGACGCCCCAGTGACTAGCAATGACGATAAGCATTTTTAGGCCATCGAGATATTCCTCGCTTACCAAACCACACCTTCGAATTTGATGATGCCATAGTGGACATAACCCGCCTTGACAAGGAATAGCAGGCCAGCTTATAATTCTCTGAAACTGATGACTGCTGGACACGGTATCAAGGCTTGGCTTTGGTTGCGACATGCATTAATTTAATCTCGACAGTGGCGTCGCAAGAATGACAATGCTGGGAATCATGTGGTGGGAATGTTCCAACACTTGAGCCCCGTACAATGGAGGAACACGCGCACGGGAATCTGTGGGAGTCCGTGGTGTCAGCATCTGGGAATAGTGCTTACCTCTAAATTCACCGAAGTAGCAAGAAATGGCGGTCCGAAAAGCCCTATCATGCAAACTTGACAGCGATACTAAGCTCCCTGCAGGACTCGGAAGACACGTCATGTCGCACATCCTAGTATTAGTACCTAACAAGTTCAAGCGAGATCCAACTTGAGCGAATAAAGACATTATAACTTACAACGTGCCCGACTCAACATTGACAGAAAAATTTATGAGCTCACATGGCTCGAGTCCCAGTTGAATTCGAAGAGCCTGAGAGCAAGAGCGCGTCCCCATAGCTCACGTAATTCTGAGTGACTTCCTGAACTCCGCCCGTGCGCTCAACTCCGACTCGATATACATCTCCTTCCGCGATGAAACCATACTCGGCATCTCTTGGAATCATACATTGGGTAGGAAGCAATTTTCACGCGTTTTACATCAGGTTATAAGTACTAGGTAATGCAACTTTATCACGCTTCCACTTAACTCGTGTTTTTCTAATTTTACCAAGGCTTACACCTCGTCTATCCGTCGCCTACGTTCGAGAAGCTGATCCCTCGAAGTGCATCATTGAAGAACCATGCCTAAGTTGATATGCTACTTTCACGAAGTTTATACCGAAGAGCTCCCCCCCCGGAGCGGGTCAATTTGTTCTTTGAGAGGCGGGGATTGGAGACATCCTGTAACTCTTTGCGGCAAATATCACCTTCAACATTAAGCCGCCTGTCAATCCATGACAGTCTCTCCGCATATACGTCGCCACCGTTATAAACCGTATCTGGCCTAATCAAATAAACAAGATCAAAAATAACTGCCAACTTACAGACCCTCGCTGACGCAGTCATCGGCCCTTGATATCGCTTCTCTGGAACAAGATTCGCATTTCCCGATGTTTTTAGAAATGTTGTAATCGATGTATGTTAGACACATGGATCTCCGTTACCTGCTGATCTCTGTTTGACGGCACTACTAGACATGGCAGCCAGTCATCTGATGCTCACAGCTGCAAAGTCATAGAAATCAGTTTACAACACTCCTACTGAAATTATGCTGGTGAAATCTATGGCAACGTGCGTTATCCGCTGCCTTTCATGTCTTGATTTCGACTCACGTACGTACTAATTCACATCGAGCGGTGTTCGGCACACTTCAATCAACCAGAGCCGCGTAGACATCACATAAGCGGGCACGACTTGCTTTATCTGCTTGTCTTTGGCCAATCAATGGCGCAGATATAATGGATCACATCATGCTCCAGAGGAAATATTTGACATATCCATCGGAGTTCCAGGCAAAAGGTGCTGGACATACTGGTCGAGTGCATCAAGACGGATGGTTGAGCGAGATGTATTTCAAACTTGCAAACTCCTGCGGGAGCCCTTGCTCGTTAGCTGAAACCTTATTTTCCTATCGAATTGCAAACCACTGACATGGTTACTGGCCTTTTATGTTCTGAATGGGCGCCGAGAGCAGAAAGCAAGCCCTCCATCTAGCACGTCTTACGGTGATGTCAGGAGGCGAGATTGATCCAGTGTCACGGGAATCAGTGACTGTGGGAACTTGGAAGTCTCGTGCATGTCGTGGCAGCGGCAGGTGGTTGCTGTAATGATGCTAGATCGCTCTGGGTTGCTCCATTATGTTACTGCGTGGTATGAGAGTTGGCAAGCGGAGAAGAGCTTGCAGCTCGTTCACTTGTTGCGTGATACCTCCTCTGTTTCAAGGTAACAAGGAATTTGAAAAGAAACCCCACTGTTGGCGAGACCTCGACTATTGGCTGTAACTTGGTCAAGCCTGTTGTACATGTCCACCTTTACCATTACGCCAAAAGGCGGTGATATTGAAAGCTTATTGTGTTTCAGTAATATATCGCGGACAGTATTTATATAGCCTCACACAACTGAATATTGAATTTTGAATGTCTGATCCATTCATTTTGACTGCATAGCATGCTTGTAGCATGCCAGAGACGAATGATCGAGCCCATCTGAGAGGATTGGACACCAGATTTGCTCAGTTGCTCCGCGTGATATCGAGGACTATCAACATATTGAGATCACTTGCATCAATACGATGCGAGACATTATCGAAAATGTTCCTCTAATTTCCTTCTGTTTTAGCATTGAATAACGCCCGTCTGATGTACATAGGCCTCCGCCCTGACCTCTCGTTTTGTGGTAGTAACTTCACTGATATCCGTCCCGACCCGCCTTTCGTCGATGTTAGGAAATACTTCGTAACGTGACAGTAAACTTATTCTCAATAACTTCATCAATTGGGTCTCTTGGAAGTGGGTTGACAATAAAGTTCTAGAATACATGAAGGCGTGTGAAGATGTTTTGTTGCCTCTGAAAGCAATTCAAGGAAGGCTTTGTGATCAGCACTGGTAGTACCACGATGATACTGAACAGGAAGATGGCTATGATCAGGACATTAATTAGTGAAAGATTGTCGCCTTTCATCAATGAAGGACTCGCTTCCTTGCACTCCATCCTCTCAAGGAGTGCAAGTGCATAAATATCAACAACAATGACCTGTACCACCGGTCACTGTGTGCATGAGAGCGAACGCATGCTGCTGAAATGGGCCTTCATTCAATACAACACTCCCAAGATTGATCAGTTGATTAAAACAATAAACCAAACTCAGGAATGTTATGTCGAATGAAGTTTCAACTAATACTCCTTTCTAGGTTCCTAGGTATTCTTCGTGCGGAATATCAGCTTTAGGGCAAATAGGAACACGAAATACGAGAAGCGGCCATACCCATGGCAAGGCATAGACAGTATCAGTACACAGATAATCAACACCGAAGACATGTTTTAGTTACATCAACTAAGTTGCCCTTCTGCGTGAATCAGCAACGCCTTCAATGGGTTTTACCCCTACCATCCTCTCGACCGCAGCCTAAAACCATTGATGCAGAATTAATTTGAAATCGCTTCAGCCGGATAGCTCCCACTAACCTGAGCTTGTGCCCAGTCTAAGGCTTCGTCATCGTCGTCTTCTTCAACTGGCCTGATAATGTCTTCGTTCCCAGCTCCAAGACCCCACCCACCCCCACGCTGGTGGTACGGCTTTGTCAGCCCCTTATCAATCCCCCCAATTTTCGGAGTCTCTCCACCCTCTTCCTCTTCCTGCCGCTCATCTGTCTGTGCGGGCATCGTTGCCCACCCACCGACAATCCCAAGTACACTCGCCGCCCCGGAGGAACCAATTCGCCCTCGTCGATCACGTGGGCGCCCAGCAGACAGGAAACTGGGTGTGGCTGCCCGAGGTGCGAGACCTTGTCCATGCGAAAGCCGCTGCTGGTTTGAGACTAGGCGGAGCAGAGACTCGATTGCTGCCTCGCCTGCCGAAGGCTGCATAACAGGTGCGTGTAGTGAAAGGGGTGGAGAGGGAGAGCGGACGCGCCGCTCAGATGTAAGGACTAACAACCTAGTGAAGATATCACAAGGAATTTGATTTAAGATTTAATAAGGTACACACATCTGCTGTAATCTCGGTTGGCGGAAGGGACTTAACCGTGCGAGCATGTCTTTCCCAAAAGGAGGGGACAGCAGATTCTGTAGACGGCCATGCACAGGAAGCACGACACGATCACGAAACGCACATAAAGCAACGCTGCGAACATCAATCGTCGGAGATAGCGAAGATAGCGTTAATGAGCCATTCAGTTTACTGCCTTGTCGCGTAGGCGAAGAGGTCCGATGCTGTTTTTGCGTACGATGCAACGAAGTCAGTAAAGGATCGGTTTGCAATGGTAATAAGACCTAAAATATGAGCTTAGAACAGAAGCATGAGCCATGATCGGGGGCAAGAGAGCTAACCCCTTCGACATATGGGAGTATTTGGTCCCAGAAAAAGGCCCAGATTTCAGTGACACGGCCCAGTAGTATTTCGTCTGAAATATTAGAGAGCTTGGCGTTGAGAGTGACCATGCCTGCTGCAATGAGTTCGCGCGCGTCCGTTTCGAGAGTCGCCAAGGTTTTCGAAGGGGATACAGCTAGTACGGTTTGGATATGCCGCCGTACAAGGGCGTTGAGGTCTTCTCTGTATATACTTAGACTGTGCAGAGCAGGTGATCGCGCAACAAACGCACATGGGTATGCGTAATGGCTCCTCATTGAACAGGGGAAGGACATGCACATGTAGTGTGCGCCAGGGATTGTCCTTGTCCGTCATACCCACACTTGACGCGCTGGAATGAATTGTAGGAGCAATTGCAATACCGCCACTGGATGGCGAGGTTGATGGTGCGAGTGCGAGAGGAGGTGCAACAGGACCTGTGGATAATGAGGGGGCAATGCTGGGATTAAGACCTGCGAGGGTCCCGAGGCGGTGCATTTCTCGTGAAACGAGCTTTGCATCATAAGTCCGAGTAGAAGAGGGCTAAGGTAGCGAACGTCAAATATTGTATTGGGTGATGCATGGGAGGCATACTTTCGAGGGAGATGTATGCGATTTGAGGGTATTCGAAGATGCAACAGAAGCCATTATCGGGAATTGGGAGGCTGCAGCTTCAACGCGAGAATGGGAATGCAACTGGTCGCTGTGCTTGAGGTGCTTCGAAGGAGATAGAGTGGTATTCCTGGGGTTACTTAGCAGTAAGTTGGTGACGGACCTTATGAATCAACTAGCAACTGTGGATCGTTTACGACAATCAAGACTTGATGGCTGTGCAACTGAGCGATGAGGAAGACGCTTAGTCAGCATGAGTCGCGATGACTCTGAAAAGCGCCCGCTCACTGTGAGCGGCAACGAGCGGAGGAGCGCCAATATTTATTATTAAGGAAATCTTCGTTACCTCCAAAAAATAATTGCACACATCACGTGAACGTGATATCATACCGACGTCAGTCCGTGATGCCCCTAGTCCATGACGCCCCTCTAGTGTGTAGAGTATATAAAGCGTCCCCTAGGGGGTGATGTCCATAATCCAGTTCTCTCACTTGTTCAACAAACAAAATCATGTCCGGTACATCTTTTCCACATTTTCAGTCGTCCCCTTCCGATGCTTACGAGTTCTTTGTGTTTCAGGAACCAGCAGAACACACCAAAGACACAGCGCGCGTTGTTGCTGGCTTGAAAGCGGCTGTCCACAACCCTAATGTATCGGAAGAGGCCAAGGAGAACGCCATGAAACGTCTTGAAGAGATGGGTCAAGTCAGCAGAACCCATCACGCCAACGCAGACAAAGGCTACTCAGTCCGCAGCGTCCGAGGCACATGAGAAGCATGTTCTTCGGGGCTATAAAGCAGCAACTTCTAGTACGTCTGTTGTTTGCGAGGATGCACCGTCTTGCTGATTCGTGCAGATCCCAATGTATCCGAGGAAGCCAAGCAACACGCCAGAGAAGTGTTGGAGGCTGCTGGTATCCAGCACAAGCTTGATGCACATTCAGAAGAGGAACACCAGCATCGTGTCATTGCTGGATACAAGGCGGCCATTCATAGTAAGCTCTGCTCCCGTTCTACGCAACACCTTCTAATCGTGTGCCTCTCCAGATCCAAATGTTTCAGCTGCAGCCAAGCAGCATGCCAGAGAGTTTCTTGCAGACAGTGGGGTTACCAATCTGGATTGATTGAAAAGAAGTTGCACGGGAAGATTATCTTTTACTCACATCCATCGTCATTGCATTAATGGTATCATTATGATCGTCTACTGTTACTTACGTTGAGAGCTCCTCGAGCCGAGTCAAAACTTTGTCTACTCTGTCCTCCAAGCCTTGCACATTCCCTGCAACGGTCCCCTTGTTGGCTTCTAAACTGGTTTCCACGTCTCCGACGGCATTTTTGAGAGCTTCAAGGGCATCCCTTGTCTTACGCTGCTCTTCTTCGAGCGCTGCTATCGTTCCCTGAAACTCACCCGCAGATGCATGCAACGCAGAGAGGGTACGCAAACGAGTCAAAATATGCGGGATGTGAGGAAGCGAAGGAGCTAGACGTGTTAACAGTGGGAGGAGCGCATCCTGAGTTGCGGTGCCAGAAATAATGGATGTACCCCCAGGCTGCTGCGATTGGCGCTTTTGTGACTGTGCGGTAGATACTCGTTCAAGGTCAGACAACAGAAGTTTCAGTCGACGGGAGATGGAGTCAATATGCCGTGGTTGAGTCAAAAGCATCAGTTGCGAGTTCAAACGCGTGAGCATAGGAAGAAGCGGTGGAGTAATCGGGGTAGACTGAATACTGGTCAACAATGTCCTGCCCCTTCACATACAAAAATGCATACCTCGTCCAAAGTCGCGCCCACGGAGCCCACTAGTCTCTCTAACTCCCCGACTCGTTTGTCCATTTCAGCAATGCCCCGAACTTCCGGTACTCCCTGCACTTTCGACTCCTTTGCCTCGCCATCCGCACTGGGCTGTTCCACGTCTTCTTTACTGTCTTCCTTGCCACCATCGCCAAGGACAACACCGACTAACCTCCCTCTCCCCTCACGCCCCATTCGGACTTTCTCTAGCCGTCTGCGCACGTCTACTAATCCCCTTATCATCTCACCAGCATCGACACCCTCGGCTTTAAGTGCAGGATTGGACGGATCGGCAACCTCACCCTCCAGAGCAGCAAGCTCAGCTTGCAGTGCTCGCAGGCGCGCAGGAAGAGGTCGCCTACTCGGCGATGGCGAACGTGATGGTGAGGATGTCGGCGACGGGGGATATGCAAAGCGTGATTCCTGGCCTGAGGTATAGTCAGATACTGGTAATCCGATACGCAGTATACATGTTTAAGAGGAATGCAACGCACGACGTCGTTCGGCTCTCCGAAAGTGTTTGCTCGCATCTTCCGCGCTGATCAAGTTGCTGTCATCGAGTTCTTCTTTCGAGGTATCCGCACCCCGCTGGGCGCGTATCCGTGGACCTGAGGGTTCGTCAGAATCCGAATCTCCTCTCTGAGAGAGATCAGTTGTTCGTCGGTAGCATTTTAGGAACATGACGAGCACGAACATTGGTTTCAGATGAGGGAAACACGTCCTCCGTTTCATAGACATCTGGTGCAGTGTCCTGTCATCAAGCAATAAACAGAGGTATTACAGGAATAGTAGCGATTATACGCACAATGTCAGGGAGATTTGCATATTTGTTCGCGCTCATCGTCCGCGTCAGTGTTCAAACATTCACACTTTGTGCAGAGTTGCGGCAAAGAGAATAACTGGACGCGTCCATGTCAGACGCCGTGGGAACACTCGATTGCAGAAATGGACCAAAAAGCGTCACCTGAGCGATTCGAACACTCGCGGGCAAAGCCCAACCGCTTAGCTATGAATAGCAGGCGATCCCGTTAACCACTCCGGCAAAGTGACTTGTTTCTTGTCCAGGAAAAGGGATACACAACCACATGTATTGGCTTTTACATGTGAGGTCCGAAGTGAATTCTAGTGTCTACCTAGTTCCGAGTGCCCTGATTATCAACTAGTCCTACATGAATGTGTCTGTAGAGAGATGTGTGTTGCCAAGTCCCGCCATGCGATCAGGGACAATTATCAACCGGCGATAAATGTGAGCTGAGGTGCAATTTGTTTGCACAGCTCAGAGTTCAGTAAGTTGTTCGTCGAAGAAAATAGCCGTGAGCGGTACGCCATTAGGACGAATAACGCCGCGATACATGCCACTGCAGTTCAATGGAAGAGCCACTATTACAGCCAGAGTTCAAGTCAGTGTATAGTTTACGCGAGAACGAAGCCGTACCGTTTCCTTCTCTGTCCAACGCAATAATACCGCCCATTCCTCCTTCCTTGAACAAGTCATCTATGACGTTCTGAGTCGCCTCGTCCAGGGACTCGCCGAGGTATTGCATCCGCCGGGCAATGTTGGAAGCTGCAGCTCGACGAATGTAGTACTAAAGGGTATGGTTAGCACTTGCAAGCTGAAGATCTGCTCGGTTGTTTCTCACGTCTCCGTCACCAGTACCCGAGACGCCTACACCTTCAACACTCGGTTTGCCTCTTAGACGATCCCAGGTACGCTTCACAAATCCACCGTCCCTTACCCATTCTTCAGCCCAAAAACCACATCCCATTACGGGAGTATCTCCAACCCGACCGACAAGCTTGTTCGTACGTCCCCCAGTGGAGGTTACTGCTGCAATGCAGCCCCGGATATCGAGTGCGACCGCACCAACAGTACCCGTTGGCATCAGATCAAGAGGCTCCCACGTCTCTTTTTCTTTATCATCACAAAGGGTGGCGACATCCGTAGTCTCTGAATTTGTGTCGTCGGGTATTTCAGGTCTGGGGTATTCAACAGGATCTTCGGGCAACCCAAGACCACGTCTGTGTTCTCTCCACCGTGCCTCAGTCCAGAAGTAGGATGGATCGACCTGACTTACGCCAAGTGAAGCACCTATGGCTTCTGCTGCTGCACCCGACAACATTGGGTGAGGGGCAAGCTGAGGTGCGAGGTAGAGCGCGCGCGCGAGATGAGAAGGATTTCTAGTGTGAGTGATTAACGTAACCGAGGATCCGCGTCGAGAGGAGGGCATTGCGGGGTGCGATGCAGGAGGCTTAGAGACCATTAAAGAAGTCTCGAGCTCATTCTAGATAGGATGATATACAAGAGGGCCCTTGATCATAGGCAAGGAAACGTACCTTGCCTGCAACATTAAAGACCGCGCCATGCCCAGAGTTAAACAAGGGGCAGTCTATAAGTCACATGTAGAAGTTAGTTATCGACTGCCCAAAAACTTGTTTATCGCACCTTCCATGACTGATACAGCCTGGACCGCAGCATCCATAGCTTCTCCTCCACTCTTGAGCACCTCATAGCCCGCTTTCAATGCCCGTGAGAGTGCAGCCCTGTACTTGGCGCGTTGCTCAGGCGTTGATTCCTCCCGCATCATGGTACCAGCACCGCCATGGATGACAAGGACATAGTTGGGCTCCGCAGACTTCTTGCCGGGCTTGAGCGTAAGCTTGGCGTTCTTCGAGGCAGGCATTGTAAGCAATTTCCAAGAGAGAGATCCTCAAAAACAAGAATGGCCTCCCTGGGAAGTGCATGGTTGCCTGTACACCAAGATAAGACAGATACGTATTTGATAACTATGCAGTGAGATATCACTATAATTATCGTGCTGGCACGATCTGAGATCTGAGTTTAAAAATGCTTGTGCAAAGTTCAGTCAAGCGATTGATCGTTCGCATTGGATGGTCTTCCAGCGCAGCAGCGTGACCATAGCGGAGAAGACAAGGGGATCGGTTCGGATCAGTGTCGTTTTTGCAAGTCAAAGATTTGGCCGATACCAGAATGACGAGCACATAGCAAATTGAACTCTGACACTCTGGCAGGTCTTCGAGGTGGGTATTGCAAGTGTTCCAATTGGTAAATTTTGAAAGTAAGGCGAAAACAAGAAGGTCGGAGGCGTGCTAAGATATGTACACGTGCACTTGAATATAACAGGAAGTTAGCAAATAGGCAATCGTAGTGAATCATTTAGGCGGTCTCGGAAATCGATTCCCGATGCTTGGCGGTGTTGGTTAGCACTGACGATGGCAGGCAGCTAAGGTGAACCTGCTTCTACCTGCTCAAGAGTCTCGGCGATGGGTGCATTAAGCTTGAAGTCTCCATCATATGCCACACACAAGTACTTGTTGCGCTAATCAAAGTGATGCTTCCCGTAGACACTCTGCGTGCCATCGGCGCTCTGCATCGTCCTTCGTCTTCTCACCGGTTCTCTGAGGTCGGGCCTGCCGGCCCGCCACCACATGTATACCACTGTTAATGCAGTTCGGTTACCGCTATTAGGTATTCGAAGGACTGTAATTACGTATGTCGCTCAAAGAGTCTTTCCTCGGAGTTCCAGGTTCCAACGCTTGTGGGGAGAGTCAATACTACTTAACAGTGACTCGAAGAAATTCTCCCCAACACGCCGACCTTGATGGGACGACTGTCTAATTCCTTCTTCAGCCTACTACAGAAGATCTCAGCTCAACATGACTCGGAGTGACTCTTTTTCCGATTCCGTTGGTTTTCAAACTGTTGCAGTGCGTAGTATACTCCTCATCCATCCATTTTATTTGCTCATTTGACTTCAGTATACTGCAGGTAGTTTATATTTTCCTTTTTATGTTGGCAAAACTGAATCCTCTACAGTGGCATCTATAACAGTTTTAGTAAGTGAGACCAAACGGACTCTGAGTCGTCATAAATACTAATTTTTCTTGGTAGCTTTTTGACTTCATCATCACTTTCGACTCGGAGGTCAGTTATTTCTAATCGCGCTATGTAAATTTGACAAGATGCCAGGTTCGTTGGACATGGGGAAGAGGGTGGGGAACAACGAGGATAATCTTCGTCGTTTCTCGCTATTCACCGTTTGTAGGCCTTGTTATGACCGTATACTGTGAGTACTCCCAGCCTTTTGTCCACCCTTGCTCTTCACTGAGGTCCCGCGGATAGACTCGGTCGGGTCCGTCCATGGAGGAATTGTAAGCTCTTCGCTACACCACATTGAAAAACACTCATGATGATATTTCAGCCCAATCATGGGACATTCACTGCTGTATATGATGGTGGTGTACAACAACAATCTCAATTATAATCCAATCCTCAATCATTTTCTAGTCATCCGCTGGTTGGGTATAGCTGCTGCTGAGCGTGAGTATCCACTCCATAAATCAAATTGTTTCTTTTCCAATGACGCCTTTTGCTCAAAGTCCTGCTTGTGATAAGGACATATGTGATTTGGGAGTGTAACAAAAGGTTCTTGGTTTTGACATTGATTCTTACCACGGTGAGCTTAGTCTCTTTCTCCCGAGTCAGTTGCTTTTGACTAAGAAAATGAACCATTCCCTCAGGCTGTTTCAATAGCGGTGCTGGTAATCTCAGACGTTGGTGCAAGCAAATCCAGAGGTCTGTACATTTCTCCTGAATTTTATTTTCTCACACCATATCTTCAGATTCGACTGGCGTATTTGTGGAAGGGCAGAGCTCCAGCATAGTTTATGGTTTGTTGATGTTGGTCGAGCTTGGTACGTATCATTGTGATGATTCTGCTCAGTTACTGCATGACCACTCGCAGTGCTGATGACGCTGACACTGTACAAACACTTCAAATATTTCCGAATGGAACATAGTCCGTTGGTGACTGCTTTATGTCGGGATGGCATAATTTCCATACTTTGTATCACTCGTGAGTTTCAAAGGCTCTTGTGAGTAACGCGAGCTTACTTTTCGCAGTGGTCTCGACGGCCAATTGCATTTCCATCATTTTACTACCTGTAAGCAAGTCATTTTTATATCGCCATATAAACTTCTGATCCGGGCGTCCAGCCATCCTACAGTGCACTCCTTGCTGGGTAAGCCATATCGTTACTTATTTCGTGTTTAAATCTGAGTCGGAGAAGCCCACAGCTAGTCGCGCATAGCGTTCTCGCCTCACGCCTCCTGTTCAATTTGCGAGAAATGTCCGAATTGCAGAATGCTGTGATCGACGAGACTATCCTGGAAGCGGTTTCTCAACCCATAGCGTTTCAAATCCCACCTTGCACGCACCAGAGCTGTAGGATTTTACAAACCGCTAGTCCGATGTCTACACAATCTTGTTTTATTGACGATAATCATATGCTATTGTGAGGTCATTAATGTAGTCAATTCGATGGTTTATCCATGCAGTATATATCGAGTAAGCATTCAAGTTGTCCTGGAATATGTTATGGCATCAGCGCGTCGTCTGTAAATTATAATGACATGTACGAGGGAAGCATATGGTACAGCTGAAGCATTTGGTCAAGTATGGTTCATCTCATCTCACAAGTACACATGTTCTGACGGATTGGTGCTCGGGTGACGACATCAGTTGTCTGGGCGAGAACGCAGAGAGGTACTACTATCCACAACAGAATGTAACTGAGATCCAGAGCTGAAGGGAAGGAATACACGATACGTTTGAGTTCAAATCTCGTCAGTCAGTCGGTAGGCTTACCTCGGCCTGGCGTCTGACACTTGTTCATCTCGAGTACTGTCACTGTTCGCTGACGAAGGCAACTTGTGAGTTGAAGCTACAATCGCCGATGAGTCGACACGACACTATAAAACAGAGAAAACCAACATTTACCGCCTGCATAGGGTGCTCGATAAAGCCGACTCGACGGCGACTCGAGGTTGAGGGCTGCGAGCAATTGCTCGGCCACCTCCTGTTCCATCTTGCAACGCTGCGTGAGCCGCGCAGATACTTCATTTCGTTTGAGGCCTCGAGACTGGTCTGTCCCAACGAATTTTTGAACTCGCCGCCATATTTGTTGCAGAGCAGACCTAGGATTAGGTCCTGCATCGCAACATTTCACCAGAAGTTCCTGGATCGCTTTCTGCGACTCGATGTTCGCAGCTAGATCTTCAGATCCACGCATGCTAGCAATGTTTGCGCAGACATAGTCCACACAAGCGATTTTGTGCGAGCTGAAGATCGCCTTGTAGCCTTTCTGGTTTACGCCACGATGATTTGTGACGACGAGAGCGACTGGGACGTCTTCTTCACAAAACACTTCATGGAACAGCCTATAGTGACCCCTCATCTTCTCGATCTCCTCGTTGCGTACGCAATAGAGGAGTAGATCTATACCGCCTCTTTGCCTTAGAGCATCGATCGCGAGGTATGTATCAGCGATAGCTTCCGTATACCCTTTTGTATCCAGCCCGGGTTCGAGAAAACCAATGGTATCAAAGATTTGAAATGAACGACCATCGACTGGAATTGTGTACTCAGTCCAGTGTTCAGTACAGTGATTAAGGTCGCCTGATGTGGGTGCCCGGCTTTCTCCTGCGAGTATGTTCACGACCGAGCTCTTCCCACATCCAGTTTGGCCAACGACGAGTACGTTGAATGTCTACTATCCAATGAACATTCGAGATTGCAACGCTGGCTCAAGACACTTACCGACATATTCACCACTCTCTTGCTTTTGGTATTGATCTAGGCACTGGGCTCAAGTTGCTGAATTATGCTACGACAGTAAATATGTCGAAAAATGATTTGTAAAGAATACAACATACCAAGACTCTCGAATTCAATGCGACAGAGGACAAGTAAGTGTAGGACAGGTTATTTCAAGGTTAAAGAAGCACTCAACAGTCTGCACCCACACGTTGCTGCCTCATGCAGTGTGCGAAGTCGCCTCATATTCAAATTGCATATCATTCATGCCGGCGACGGTGTTAAGACTCATGTCACTGTCTGGTCGCCTCGTCGGATAGTGTTCAAATCTTCGAACTGCAAAACAATACCGTGGATTTCATATGAGTGGTATTATTGGGAGCTTGTAGTCCATGCTTATTGACGGCTTTATGTGTTTCCTGGGGAGCGGATAACAAGCAAACCTACCTGCACGAACACACTGCAATCTAGTCGCAGCTGCCGTCGGGTGGACCATCCTTCCATCTCTCATCAACCTTTGCACATTCAAACATTTCCTTGCCCAGCCTCTCATTCACCTCATTATGACGCTCACAGAACCACTTGCTCAACCTCTCCCGACTGCTCACGTCTGGGGGATGCTCCTTTAATTTATCGCCAAAGTCCGCCGCGCAGTGTGTGCATGGATACAGGACGGGTAGCGCATGGATGAGGTTTAGCATATTTGCACGCTGGTGGGTGGTGGGCCGTGCTGGGTAGTATGCCGCAGTCGCATGCAAAAATGACCACGTGGCACGTCCAAGGGCTTCGACATCCGGTGGACAGTGTGCGGGCAGTGTTGCATTGTCTGGCTTAGAATCTGGGGGTCGGAAGCCTGTTCCAGATGCAAAGGCAGCCATCATTCCTGCGGTAGATTTCTTGCTCGAACTGGCAGTGCCTGAAGGGGGCCTCCAATTACGAAAGGCCGTACATATCTTGCAGGGTTTTCCGTCCGGACCAATCACCATGCCGGGTGGTAACGAAGGCTTAGATGACGGTGGGCTTGGTAATGCCGGGCGTTCAGACGACTGAGATCGATCCCCCATATCGGAAAGAGACGCTGCACGTATATGGTTGTACATGAGGTTATCAGTACCAACCACGTTGCTCTCGAAATTTACTATTACCTTGAAACGCTTGTCAACAATTGTACAGGGCCCGGGCAAAGGCAATTAGAACTCGTTGGATTGCCAAAGAGGAAAACGTCGTTACGTTGTTAAACGTATTACGTGACGGAATTATATTTAATTCCTCACGTGCTTCAAGTTTGTACACCTCAGCATCATCATCATTATCATTCATCCGCTGCTGTCCCTATCTGCGGTAACAAGGGCGAGAATGCGATGCACGCGACAGGATACGAAAGGTAGGCCCTGGGACTCCAGGAGAAACAGCTGCCAGTGGCTACCAAGAGAGCAGGTACGTTTTTATCTGGCAAGCTTCATAGTAGACATGAACTTCCAACTTAAATGTACATATAGGCTTGCTTTCTCCAAACCACATGCCATGTATTCATGAATGGTGACATTTTTGACGCTCAAACCTGGTCAATATTAACGTTAAGGCAATGAACGCGAGTCGTCATGCACGGCGAAAGACCATCCTGAACGAGACACATCTCTGTAAGGCTGGTTGTTGTCTATCTTTATCTTGCGAATAACTATTGTAGACCCCTCAAGTGGGAGTCGCTGGGCTTGGACATCGTAATTGGTTTGTGATCATCCTTCTGCTTTTCTGGTCTTAGCATGTTGTGCAACTTCGGGCTCAGAGCCAGGCGGCTCTACTTCAAGAAAGGTGTGTTCCTTTTACATTTTCCTCAAGAGCGCTCACTCGCTGCACAAAGAAATGGCAGTGATGTCTCAGTTGAAACCTCAAATTTCAAACGTGATTTGGCCACCAGCTAGTTGTCTAGTCTACATGCTTGGTCACAACGATCGACACCATCGGGGAAGGAGTTCGTGGCTGTGATATCCCCCAAACCCTGCTATAACCACTTTGTTTCCGAGTGGTGCGGGAAAACTGTAGCTAGCTATGTACAGTGCTTAAGGATACTTACCCTGCAACTTGGCGCAATTTTTTCCACCCAAAAATATGTTTGGTGTGTCTCCGTGTGCCGATTTACGACAATATTGCAGACTACAAAAGTGCTTCTCGAGTGCTTTATGTACATAAAACACGTACTGGATCCCTGCTTTTCGCTAGCCTGCCCTTTCTACAGCTTAGTCAGTAAGTAGCTTTATTCGTCTTAGTGTAGCATATGATCATACATATCACCATCCAAGCTATCCAAGCTCATCGTATCGTAGTCCAGCCTGAGACTCAAGCCGCTGATGACTGCCCCAATGGTATGCCATGAGACTTCAGAGAGTTTTAGCATTTCACGAGGTACGCTTTTTCCTGGCAGGAGCCCATTTTTTCCTGCATACCGTGACAGTGCCCGTGGGGGCCCTGTGTCCTAGCGTGGGGCACGGTACATTTTTAATTGTTTTCACACATTTCTCGCTTGATCGTCTGGCTATGTATCCCTGCATCTGCATCTGCATTCCCGCCGGTGCCGGCTTCCTCGTTGACCACGGCGAGCACTCGCTGGTCAAACGCCAAGACGCTCTTAGTCAACCTCCCTGCCGGTACCCGAATTACTATTACTACAATTACTAATTATTAATTTATCAATTACAAAAGTACGGCACCCAAGCTGACCTAATATAGCCACAAGGGTTATCGAGTCGCGAATGATGGCGACAGAATTCCGTGCGGTGCATCATGGTGCCACATATATGCACTGGTCAGATAGTGCACGTACAAAAATAACTGCATCCGATTGCAATCGCGTGTCTCTTTCCTACTTCCCCTTCATGTACATTGGACTTGGCCTATGACTCGTTCAACATCTCGCTCTTCCTCGCGGACTAAGCCTGAGTCCTCAGCACGTGGACAACACGTCAATATAGATGATGCGGAAGCGTCAATCCCTCAGCCGGTGCGCGGAGGTCTACGGCGTGGCCTATCTGCACGTCAAGTACAAATGATTGCAATTGGTGGTACCATTGGAACTGGACTCTTCCTCGGAACCGGAAAATCCCTTGCTCAAGGCGGTCCTGCGAGCATGCTGATTTGCTATGGCATAGTGGGATTCATTGTGTATGTGACGCTATTGCTGTTAGGGGAGATGGCTACACAGTACCCGGTGGCTGGTGTGTCACTTCTTTTATATACTTAGGCAGCGCCCTAATCATTTGCATCTCTCAAAGGGTCGTTTAACGCCTATGCAATACGCTTTTTTTCGCCATCTTACGGTTTTGCCCTATCGTGGAACTATTGGTTCAACGATGCAGTGTCTGTCGCCTCCGATCTCACTGCTGCTCAGTTGGTGTTACAATTCTGGACGCCTTCATATCCTTGGCTGGTCAGCCTGCTCTTTTGGGTGTTCCTTGTATCACTCAACTCCTTTCACGTCAAAGCTTACGGAGAATTGGGTCAGTAGCATATATTTCCTTTCCCTTTCCAAAATGGGATTAACGCCTTGCGGTAGAGTATTGGCTTTCATTCCTGAAGGTCGTCACCATTGTGATCTTCATCATCCTTGGCATCCTTGTCAATGTCGGCGTCAATCAGTCGCATACCTACATCGGAGCACACAATTGGTACATTCCTGGGGCTCCGTTCGTTGGTGGCTTTGGTGGTTTCGCCAAGGTCTTCGTGACAGCTAGTTTCGCATGTGAGTTGCATTGGTAATTGTGAACCTATTTACCTGATCAGTGTGTAGATGGTGGAACAGAAAGTCTAGGTATCACCGCAGGAGAGACGGAGAACCCCTCGAAGAACATGCCAAAGGTTGTTAAGTTTGTGTTCTGGAGGCAAGTAAAGCATTCAGACTTTCATAGATCATTGATGTGCGAGCCGTGAGGTTAGAATTCTGTTATTTTATATCCTGAGCATCCTGCTCATCGGCCTAAACGGTGGGCTGCTCCCTGCTTGCACGCCACTACACACCTAATTGTTTTGATTAGTGCCATGGGATTACCCGAATCTATCGAATAAAACGACCACTACATCCCCTTTTACGATTGTATTTACTCTGGCTGGTTCAAGTGAGCACACCTTCCTCGCCCTTGGTCCAAGTGTTAAAGTTATTTCGAACAGCTGTAGCCGGGTCATTTATGAACACCGTCATTCTCACCTCTGTATTATCTGCCGGTAACCACGCCCTTTTTGCGGGGACCAGAGTTCTCTATGGCCTATCTGTTGTTAGCCCCACCCCCCACGCACCTCGTATATTTTCTCGGACCACTCGGGGAGGTGTTCCCTTGTACGCGCTGCTTGCGACGAGTAGCATTAGCGTGCTCTGTCTTGGCAGCAGTTTTATTGGCAGTGGCCAGCTGTGGGGATGGTTGCAAAACATCGTTGGGGTCTCAAACCAGGTCCGTATTAATACGTGAATGTGTGGTAAGCCTGGACTTAGAAAAAATTAGATTGCCTGGTTATCAATTGGACTGGCTAGTTGGAGATTCAGGAAAGCCTGGATCAGACAAGGTCGATCTCTAGACGAAATGAAGTTTCGAGCATCGTGGACGTGGCCATGGGGTCCTTACTTTGTTGTGCGTGTTTTAATACTGCTAGCTACCTGTTCCCTAATCCATGCGACCTCCCAGATTATTGCAGTGACCTCCCTCATCTTGAGTGCGTACTGCACTGCTGTCTCTGCATACTGAGTACTGACGAACTGAAAAGTCCAAGGATGGTCCTCTATATTCCCCACATTCTCACCAGTGGATTTTGTCTCCTTTTACATCGAGATACCCATCATGGTTATCATGGGCCTCTGCTGGGTCCTGGCTAAGAACGTCTTCATAGACTCCATACCAGTTCCAGGTAACGCCGATCACCCTAATGAGACGACCTCTCTGATACCCCGCAACGCTGGAACCCAAGAAGCTCATTCCAAGTGGAGGTCCGATATTGTGGACATTCAAACCGTTGATCTGTATAGTGACGAATACGCCGACGAACCATTAGATGAAGTAAAGGATGAACCAAAGGCAAAGAGGTTTAGTTTCTTTTGGAGGTTGTATGACATGATGGCTTAGATTTCGCGTTTGTTTTCATGATATCACTTTGCTTTGTGTAGACTATAACGTACATCCGTATTGTATCCTATCTAGTTGTATTATTTAACGTGATATGAAGCACTATCTCATGGAAGCTGGAACGAACAGAAGTACTCAAGGAAGCGAAGACTGTTTACATGCGCGAGGGGGGCCGATCAGCTTTGAAATTGGGGGTTGTAGGGAGCGGTGCTTCTCGCTATCCCCCTCAATAACGGCGGGTTATCTGCGGCACTGCGATATCAGATATCATGCAGCAA
Source organism: Suillus bovinus (assembly GCF_016758785.1). Lineage (NCBI taxonomy): Eukaryota > Fungi > Basidiomycota > Agaricomycetes > Boletales > Suillaceae > Suillus > Suillus bovinus. The sequence goes on from NW_024542071.1 coordinate 180,455, forward strand.
TACTAATTTATAACAAAGCGTATTATGTCGGGGCAAATTACTGTCTCCCGATGGTATATATACACCATGCATCAATTTCTTACATACAAATTTAAGCAGGTGGGAGAAATACTGCCCATAAGACACAGCTCAAAGCACCCCACAAAATACTCCACGTGACCCATGCTTTCCCCCACTTCGGAAGATCGAGCATGAGACGAGCAGCAGCCCAGTACGTGAGTGGAAGAGACGGGAGAAGCCTGAGTGATATCTGAACGTGAGCACTGAATGTCAAAATTGCGGTGAGCGCCAAGGCGTGGAGTACGTGGGGTAGTAGGGACGGAGATAAAAATGGAGAGTCAAGCCGAGAAGGGGGAGGGACGTCATCGTTCTTTGAGCGGATCCGCGGGGCGATATGAGGAATAATGACAAGTAAGTTCGACAGATAAAACCAGCAGAATGCGAACACGTGAAGCAAGATAGGAAGCGCGAACATAAAGTTTGGTATGTTGGAGATTGTCCAATATCGCAAAAAGCCAACCTTCCAGTATTCGGATTGCACGTGGGAGTATATCGAAGGAAGCATATTGTTCGTACACCAATCCGGGATGTGCGTTACTGGTGGTTTGCAGAATTGCATATATGCAATGACATTGTGGTGGATAAAGGGGATCAGAGGCAACGCGGTCCACAACACGCATTTAAGTAGGCGCCCAGGAGTAAGCTGGCATAAATGCATTAACTCGAATATCACAACTCAGATTGCTTATGCTTACTAGATCTTTCTGCCCTGAGAGAAAGGGTGTGACCAGCATACCCCACAGTATAAATCCGGACAAGAATATTCCATTGGACCTGAACATGCTTGCCAATGCAAAGCATATAGATGCTTCAGCCCACTTGGAGCGAGCACAGGCGAGCATGCCCCGATATGAGAGATATGTGAAGAACGGTTCGCTATACGATGCCAATTTAAGCGCAGCGGGGCTACTCGAGAATAGGGAGAGTGCAGCAGACAAAAATGCCAAGGAAGGTGAGCGGAAATGATGCAATGATAAGTGATATAGCACGAGTGTTGAGTCGCACAGTATGGCCATGCCTGCTCCACCTCGAAGAAGCGTCCCCCAACCGTTTGAACCAAAACCTGCCAGGTCCTGCAGGTAGGCTGAAATGCGCATCAAAAGTGGCAATCCATTGAAGAATGCCCACTCGTGTTCATATACGTATCCTTCTCTTGCTATGTGCGCAAAATGGAACGCATCCCAACGAAGAAAGATAGAGGATGGGGGTGTTCCACTGATCCAAATGCTTGGTGATGCATCAAACAGTGGAAGCAAGTATGCAGAAATCGAAACTAATATCCAGACTGCAAGTCGTACTAACACAGAAAGGGTCAGTAAAGTTCGAACATGCCTCGTCGTTGCTGATTGCATTTCAGTGTCAAAGGTCATGTTGTTTGTCCCTGTTTAGAAAGAAACCAATAAAGTTTAAGTTATGTAATCCGATCTACTTTTAGATGCGACACTTTGCACGTCAATAAGCATGACCTGCCACATGCTACCAGCCGAACGCCGGGCTACGTTTCATTCTCTCGAGCGTCAGGCTTCAGCGCAGTTTTGTGGTTTACCGTACGTTGCTAATATTTGTGCGAGAAGTATAACTAACCAGCTCATGAACAGGCTATAAAGTAAACGCGCTTTCTCACTGAAAAGTATATTGGCCATTGGCCCACAGCCGTCGTGTGAATTATATCGCTAGCAAATCACCTGCTAATTGATGTCCCCCAAATCCAAAGACTTCAATCTCAAGCCAAAGATACTACAGGTGCCCCTGACGGCACCTGCGAGCTCAGCGGCTACTATGAGCCCTGCCGTGCACTCACCTCTAACACTCATCGAATTTGTGACTACTGTTCCGACACCACTTGCTTCAGAGCTAGTTTCCCTTGCGCCATATATTCAGGCCATAAGGCATTTCGCACAAATTATCAGCTGGGAGTCTTCATGGGAGGAAAGCTGGCTTGCTCTTGCTACATGGTGGGCCTTCTGCTTGCTCTCCGAACCGACCCTGAGGTATGCGTGTTCAACTTCTACGCATTCTGGCTGATTTGGACATCTTCATTCGTCAGGTTCTTCTTACCACTTGCAGTCACATTTGTTCTCGCACTGAGACATTGGACATCATCCAATTACGCATCTTCGGCGATCTCACCGCCGGTAATAACCGACAATGCCCTTCACACTCTCATATCTGATCTAACGACAATTCGCGCCCTGCTTCCCTCATCACCTCTTGTCGCATCCCCCCTCCCTCCAACGTTTGTCGTTCTCCGAGTACTCGTATTTATCTATCTGCCCTACCTTGCCCTCACATCTTTCGTCGGTCTCCGTATTTGCATCGCATCATGTGGCACCCTGTTCATGATTCATAGAGCGCACTGGGCTAGGCATGCCCGAGCATCCATTACTCGCAGTGCACATATCCGATGGGCATTTTACTGGCTATGTGCATTTGTCTCTGGGGTGCCGCTCCGACCACCCGCATCACCCTCTCCTTTGGAAGCTTCGATTAAGATACGTCCGGCATCTGTATTAGCGGATGATACACCCAAGCCTTCCGCTCCTCTCCGCTTTTTGTTTACAGTCTACGAGAATCAGCGGTGGTGGATGGGTCTTGATTGGACAGCTGCGCTGCTTCCTAATGAGCGCCCATCATGGTGTAGCTCCTCCCTTGTTCCATTATCCCCACCCTCAGTTTTTCCTCTTCCCTCCTCTACAACGGCATACGTCGCTGTTGGCAAGAACGGTCGCGCAAAACGTGTAGCCCGCTGGACGTGGGAAGAACCTGAATGGCGCGTTATCGTACGCAAGGAAGGCCAGGAGGGCGTCTGGCGAGTGGAGAAGACACCTCCAAAGGATAAAGATGTACCTGATGAATCTACTGCAGCACGGATGTTACGCGTCGCACGCGGCCGCGACAACCTGAATGCAAGCTCCAGTGGTCCTCCCGATTCACCCGAACGGATTGATGAACAACATTCCAGCGATCCGTTCCTCGATTCCGCATCTGAAGATGAGGCTGTTACAGACCCTGAGGGTTGGCTTTACGGTGACAACAAATGGGAGGGTGCGAGCTCGAAGGGCGGGATGGGAAAATACACGCGTTTTCGACGTTGGACTCGCATTGCTGTGCTCACTGAGACTATCGAGCTTGTGGGCCCAGGCGAGTTGGGCGTTGTGCGCGATTCTATGGAGACCAGCGGATATGGAACTGCCGCGAGCTCCATTTTTGGCAGCACTGGTACCCCGTCTATAAGTGCTAACTCGCCGACGTTGAGCTCATTTTCAGAATTAGAAATGCAGAGTGCGATGACAGCGCCAGAGTCGCAGAAGGATGTGAAAGACGGAAAGGATGGAAGTAGCACGAGGAATATGCTGAGACAGCGACTGAAGGCTGTTGTGGAAGGAACGACAAATTGATGATAATGACCTTTGTAATATTTTTGTTTTCGTAGGGAGTGTAATTAACGATCAGGCTCGGAAATCAGATCAACGGTTATGACTTTACATTGCAAACTTCATTGATGATCGATGATCTGCTCTCTCACGTCGGACGACACCTCATCAGACCAGGCTTCAACAGTGGGAAAAGTTAAAGCTTCACTCACCAACTGCATGAACTTCATGATGACTACGTTACGCTCATTCTTGTTATAATATTTGGTATTTTCGATCTTCGCACTACATAATTCAATGAAGGACGCTAAATACTAGTTTGCCGACTCAAGTGGTCGTTGTACTACGTGACTATGTGAGACTGTGAGTCGTCTTTAATGTGCTGCGCTACCTGTCGAGCAACCTCCTTGGCCATTCCACATCGTTTTGTGAGGATCCCAATGATATCCGTCCTTTTGGGACGTCCAACGACAAATTCCACGAGCTTCCTAATGAACGAAGCAAGCCATCCTCGCCCACCGGTCCACCCTTCCATGGATGCATTGCAATGAGCCCCGACCACTCTACGGAGTATTCCATACGACTCCTCATACTTTTCTCTATGCCTCCCGTCCAGAAAATTCCCAGCAGTTATGCATGCGTGTCCCGCGGACCTGATGTTATACTTCTCCAAATAGCCTTTGTGTCGCGTGTACCAGTCTTCCATCGTTATCTCTCTTTCCAGGTTTGTGACGACTAGCACGAGCGGAACTTTTTCCTCGCAGAGAAATTCGAAGAATAACCGATAGTTGCTCTGCATGGTTGCCGTGACTCTACCTCCACGTATACAGAATAGTAAGAGGTTGATACCTCCACGTTCTTTCAAAGTGTTAATGAGGTTATATGCATTTGAAATTGCCGAGAGGTACTCTTCGGTTTGTAGTCTGGGCTCTTCGAGGCCAACCGTATCAAACACCTTGTACCGAGTCTCATTATCGAGGGTTATTTGGTATTCCATCCAATGCAGAGTACAGCGGTGAGAGTCAGGCGATATGTGCGCAATCTGTTGGCCAGCCAGCAGGTTGATGACAGAGCTTTTGCCTGCTCCTGTTTCTCCAAAGATAACAATGTTACGAGTTGAAGATGGCCCCATCTTATATTAGACTCGTGGTCAGTGATATTTGACCCTTCAAATTGGATATAGCGCTAGTCGTACCTGCTGTGGTGACTTCGTGTTGTATCGACGTACAATGGCAATTGCCGCAGAACGATCCTATTTGTAGCTGCAAAAGATGCTGAAACCACACCCCCTCGGTGCGTTTTTCATAATTGTACATCCCGTAAAATGTGCCATGATGTACACGGGAGGCACCCCAAGAGAATCCCGAACATAGAGCTCGATATTACTAAGCTCGTAAACCTTAATATACAGCCACCTGTCATATACCATATTTCTCCTATTACTTTTAGTTTGACTGGGAACACTTATATCTCTTCGAGTTCTCATTCATTCGGCACGATTTTGTGGGACAGTAATATTTCGACCACCCTCTATGTGATAACAAACCATAGATGCTGTGGTTGGCTGGGTGACCCCGTTGCTTACTCAGCCACAGTAGTCAACATCCAACCTCATGTTTGCTTTGCAGGTTGTACGTAACCTTCATGTCGTGCCTGCAATGACATAGGTGCCAGAATCCAGCGTCGGGAAAAGCTCCGTCATCAATCTCCTCGCAGGGCGCAAGGTCTCCAGGACCTCTCCGGATACCAAATATTGTACTTTGCGCTATGAAGCGGAGGATGTCCCCATCAACTACAGTGGATTTTGACAGTCACTAATGCTGACAAGTTGATGAAGGGGCTGAGGGACAATGGAGAAGTCCATCTGCTGTTGTATTGTATTATCAAGGCAGGCAGGAAACCGCCAACGTCCGTCACCAACCACAGGCTATGATATGAATTTTGTTCGATATGCAGTTAATTATATGGAGTGATAAATATGAAGAGATTGAAGCAATTACATCGTACCACTACGTATGAGCTAGAATACCTTGAAGTATTGTAAAGTAACGCGCGTAGTAACTCGGCCCTACAGAGGCCAATATTCAAGAATCGTATTGCGCAAGCAAGCTTGACAACTTTTCATAAAGTCCGAGCTAGATGGGAAATGTAAGGTATTTCGGTACCTGTCTTGTAGGAATCATAAATAAGACGGCGGATGACTTGTTCTGATCGCTGTCGACGTGCGCGCATTACATGTGAGGATGTTGGATCGTCAGGGAGAGAAGTGATACAAGCGTGTGCGGAGAACCGCATACCGAGATATTCTAGATTGGCCTTGTTCTTCGTCCACCATTCATCCATGTCCTTAGGATAATCTTCCAAGGAAGTGACCACGGCGGCAACCGGCACGCGACCTGCCTCAGTGGCTGTAGAGCCAACGATGTCAGTGAAAAATTTATAATCCCTGATCAGTGCTTTCTGGGCCCTCGATCCTCTTATGCAATATAAAAGAAGGTAAACTCCGTCATCTCTATACAACTTCTTGTATGACTTTTTCAAGCGCCATTTTGTGAAAAGGGTTCGGAAAAAACCCATTGATTCGATCGAGGAAACTTCCCAAAGTTTGAATCGGCGATCAGCAAGATTGACTTCATAGGAGGTATGCTGCAATGTGCAGGTTTCTGGACCTGGCGACGTCTGTGCAACGTCACGTCCCATAATCAAGTTGATGATGGAGCTTTTTCCGACCCCGGTCTCCCCGAAAACCAACACATTCAAAGGGCCTGTAATTGACTTGAAGTAGAGGGTTCAGTACACATAAAAACAATGCACCACTAGATTCTCACTAGCGAGACCGCGGAAAAGAGATGGTCTGTTGAAGGACTATAGGGAACGGGTTTGCGTGACGGAACAAGAGTTTGAGAGGAAGACGGAAACGACGATGGGGTCGAAATCCTAGTCTGGTTGATAAAACATTTCAGCCGAATTACTTCAATCACAAGCTGGCAAGTTCATACCTGGTCTATGGCTAAACATGTATTTTGATGGCTTTCTTGTGCCTCGCCAACAAGGACATCCTGTCAGAGTCAGAAACTCTACGCCCACATGACGAGACAAGCCATGAGCTTACATCTTGTTTCAGAGCCTCTTGTTCCCCCGCTATGAAGTTCCTAGCCGCGAGAGCACATGGACGAGCAGAAGGATTGATGGACCAACACTGCTTAATATGATTCCAGCGGGTGTCTGTAACGTCAGACGTCGCCGTGGATACCTCAGGACGCGGGATACACTCTCCATTTTGAATTTTTTTAACGACATCGTACTCGTCAACGTCATGCCAAGGAACACTCAGGGCCAACACCTGGGATGAGTGATGCATTAAATATAGATTTTGTGGACTTAAATTGCTTACATGGAACATGACACAACCAAAGGAATACATGTCGTTCTGCGTGGTCGGTTTGATATCAGAAAGGCGATCATGTGACCTGAGCAACTCAGGCGCAGTCCACCTGATTGCACCAGGACGAACAGTTGATCCTTCAATTGGACAGTTTTTTGAACGTGCGCAGAGGACATTTGACAAACCGAAGTCCGTTAGGCAAGCCTTGTATTCTCCATCTTGGAAATCTACCAAAACGTTAGACTACGTTGTTTAGTGAAGAGCGATCGAATGTAGAGAGGATGAGCTTACGCTCGTGATGTCACCGTGAACAGCGGGAAAAGAGTGAACTAATGGCAAATCTATCAGTTAAAACAGGACGACCCCGTGGGGATACATACTATAGTAGAGCCCAGATGCTATGCCGTGGAGCTAGAGAATGAGGATCTTTCAATTTAGGTCCATTGCAGCTAAACGATTCTGAGTTACCAGCTTCAATTTGGACTTTATGGTTAATGTAGCACCCTGTTCTCCGATCAGACGGTACAGTGTGCCGTCCGGAAACCACCGGGAGACAAGAGCTGTGGTTGGCCCAAACCCATCTGTCGTTCCATAAAGTGTGGCGATATTGTCATGGATGAGGTGCGCCCATATTGAAGTTTCTTGTCGAAACCTCTAGTGAATTCACGTAAAATGGTATTCAGAACAGAAAATCATAGACCCTTACTCTTAATTCCTGCTCTGAGACGTGATTCATCTGAAGTCTAAAGGTTTTTACTGCGACCTGTAGTACAATGATCGACAGACTGATCAGCAAGTGACGCCAGCGCTACCCACTGGCCAGACCTTTTCGACAAAGCCCGACGGTTGTCTCCATTCACATCTATACACGTTTGCGAACCCACCACTAGCGACGTAGTCATTTATTGTACCGAAGATCTGACCTGTCAGATCTTTTGCTAGCGCAAGTTGTCCTTCCGGACTAAAAAAAAAGAGGGAATTGAATCAATGAAGGCATTATCTAGTATGAACACCCTACAGAGATGGATGTATTGAACCGGATTCCTGGGGGAAATGCGTCGGTATCATGGGTGACTGGACCTGCGAGTCATCGATCTTACACTGATTGATATACTCGAGAATTTGTGTAATCCCTGGACGATCCATATGATTCCGAGACCAGCAGCGTTCGATTAAGTTCCAGAAACCATTAGGGATGTTCTTGGGACGTGCATGAGTGGCTCCTTGTGACAGCGCAATAGCGATTTGATACGAATTTCTCTCCTTCCATGGGATATTCTCCGATATGATCTGGGCGGAAAAGGTCAACGGTAGCGCCGCAGCGACATGGAATAGATCGCACAAAGAACATAATGCTACCAAAAGAATAGATATCGCTCGCGTCAGTCGGTCGTGCAGATTCGTCAGACTCTATTCCAATGACTTCAGGCGCACGCCATCGAGCATTGAAATCACATGCCGCAGTGGTCGAGTTCAACTGCAACTCTGGGTCTCCTACTACTGTTGCGAGACCGAAACCTGTGAGGCATGGAATCCCCGAATCGTCTATCAGCACATTGTCCTGGCTTACAAATAAGTGCAACATCTACAAAGAGACAACCGGGCATACGGGTTGAAGGTCTCCGTGTACGATCTTCATCGAGTGAACTGCGTAGGAATCAGTAACAAAAACTACGACTTGCTAGAGATAAACGAACGATAAGAGAGGCCATCGGCGATACCCTCAACCTAGTAACACGAGAATCGATGAGCATTAGTTGAATGCGATAGGTACGAACAAGGGACATACCAATCCAATTTTTGTGGAAGTAGAAAGGGTTGCTGCCTGCTTCTCCAGGAAAATATATAACGTCCCAGATGGCATCCATGGATAAACAAGAGCTGGCCATGGTGATTCGATGCGTGCGATACCAAGTAGCGGCACAATGTTCAAGTGGATCAATTTCAACCACACAATAAGTTCCCGGCGAATTGCCTACAAGGTCGATGTTCAGCCAATTGTTAGTCGGTACAGCTCATTTGAGAAGCTGACTTTCTCTAGTTTTGGCATAGCTCTATTAGGATCAATAATGATTACTTTTACAGCTACCTGAACAATGTGAAATGGACGTTCTGTAAGTTAACCCAGGCTACTCAGACGAACTCAGACGAACCTCCCTTGTGCCTTCGCTGGTCTTCATGGTACATCGATGAACTTGGCTAAATGAATCGATTGTAATCGGTGGTTCAAGCTTGTTAATTCGAGACGTGAGGTCGGGGACTGTATTGCTGCAGAATATGATGAAGGAGGATGTCGCATTACGGAAGCAAACTCACTATTCAAGCGCAAAACCTGGGTCCATTGTGACTGCTGTTCCACGGTGGCGAACGCGGTATTTGTCTTCTTTTCTAAACGTATATGGTAATGAGCGGAGTCGAGCGGAGTTTAAAACCACCTAACGCCCACTAGGGGTTCGCTCAGCAGAGTGACTTTTCAACTTAGTCCCGGTGGAGCATCCGATGTGGCATAACGCGGCGTAATTCTGATCCACCTGGCGGGGCGCGGCCAAGATCTCTTTGACTGTAATACTCGATATGTGCCATCGATTGTCGTCACTGCCAGCGTGCGAGGAACTATCCTCGAGGCTACGGGGTTCTCAAAATTAATTGATTTACCATGGTCCGAACCATGTGTTTAAGGTTTGGTGCAAACTCAACAGGTCTTGAAATCATCCTGCACTATCATACTAAGTGTTTGCAGCTTTGAATCACTCTGTCAGACTTATCCAGAGCACTTCTGAGATTACAGTTAATAAATAAATGAATATTTTTATTATGCGGTACGATTGATTTATAATTAATATTGTAACCGCGTTGAAGCAATGTTGCAAAGTCGAAGTTCTCCACCATGCATCATGCATCAAATTTGTAAGCACACTAGTCCTCCATGATAGCTCGGTTCTTTAAATTACCTCCAAGACGGGATGGATCCCAAACTGACGTGACGCGTGCACAATATTCCTCGTAGCCTCCTGCACCTTCCTTCACCCTCACCACCTGGTAATCTCCTCGCGACCGCCGGCAACCTGTGACCCGGCGCCACTAGGGTCTTGAGTTCGACCACACGGTGATGTTTGTGAACCGAGCTAGACCCTCGAATTCATGTTCACAGGTGCTACAAACTCGTGTCCCTTCTTACATGATAATTTGCGGCATGTTGCCCTTTACATAAATTCTTACATATAAACGTTACAGTATAGGCAAGTGCATACTTAACTTTACACCCATCTCGTTGTGTATGGCTGCTTCAAGTTGTCGAATAGCGCTTAGCACCCACATCCGAGTCATGGGGGAGAATGCGCTTGCAGAGTGAGTCGACGACTCCATAACATGCGTCCTCTGGTGATCTTACTAAATGTATGGGGCCACATCTGCACACATACAACAACATCACCATCAGCGACCTTGCGTCTCAAATCGAGCATATATCTCCAATTAAAACTGGCTCGTTTGGCAAGGTTTATCGATGCGCCATTAATGAAGGCAAAAACGAGGTCTGTGACAGTCTATCCGAGCACTGCAGGCTCGTGTATATGATATATACCAGGTTGCAGTGAAGGTATTCATAATCAATCCTCGAAGATCTCTGCAGAAACTTCAGAGCGTAAGTCTTCTTGTGTAGATTCAAATGACACTTCATCCACCCTTTATATGGTCTGTCATTGTAGGCGATGGATCGGGAAGTCGCAGTATGGCTCAAGCTCAGTAAATCGGATTATGTCGTGCCACTACTTGACATTGCAAATCTCTCTCCTGAATCGTTGCCAGCTCTTGTTTCAGAATGGATGCCTTCCGGGACATTGGATCAATACCTCCAGAAGGACGCTAAAACCCTTGCTGCTAGAGTTGAATTGGTGAGTCCCTCATTCACATCGATCACATTTAACAGGTGCTCATCTATTCGCCTGATGCTAGTCCAAGGGCGTTGCTGGCGGCGTCAACTATCGTCTGTCAATTTCTATCTAGGCGTTATTTCAGTTATTAATAGGCTTACCCAGTTCGCTTGGAGAAAGTCGTCCACGGAGACCTTCACCCCGTGTGTACGATCATCTCTTTGTAGATGTCGCACTCATTTGCAAGTCTCAGGGCAATGTGCTGATCGATCGTGAAGGAAATCCACGTCTCACAGATTTCGGTCTCGCGATAGTTGTAGGAGAGCCAGAGTTGCAGTGGGGAACAACGACTGCGGCACTTGAACTCAATGCTCGATGGCGTGCACCTGAAGTCCTTGGAATAGAGAGGGAGGTGGCCAAACCAACTTTCATGAGTGATATCTATTCCCTGGGAAGCATCATTTTCTTTGTGCGGCCTATTTTGTCGTTCTGTAGTCCCGACCTTATTTTCTCCGCTTAGATCATCTCAGGAGATATACCATGGAAAGAGAAGAGAAACTCCGTTCCGATCTCTGTTGCACTGTCGCAAAAAGCCACTCCCACACGCCCCGAGAATATCCTCAATGGTCACTGGAACTTGATTCAACAATGCTGGTCGCGAAAGCCGGAGGATCGCCCCGAGTCTACAGAAGTCCTTGAATGCATCAAACAACTTGAGGTTAACGACTTGCAGGTTCGGCAGCTCTCACACATCACAATCGATGGCAAATTCTAATGCATTTATTGTTAATTCAGGCGCCCATTTTGAATCAACCAGTGGATCTGACAGGTCAGATCATTGGTGAAATAAAGGACCTTGCCCCAAGACTCGGAGGCAACTTTACCAATGTGTATAAATGTGAATGCAAACAGGCATCAGGACGTACTATCAAGGTCCGCCTATTGCTGGCGTGATATTGATGTAGCTGTTGACTACTGTACTCCAGGTCGCTGTCAAAATCATCAAGTTTAGCATCTCAAATGAAGAGTTAGAAGTGAGAATTGTGTTATTCTTCTGCGATCTGTGCATCCTTAAAAATCTCAATTGCCAGAGATTTCATCGCGAAACTAAGACCTGGGCGATCCTCGAGCATGATCACATCATTCGTCTTCTTGGAACGGCAAGAGAGTTTGGGCCACCTGATGTCCCGCCAGCCCTTGTCTTTCCGTGGGTTGAGACCACGCTCCCTAGCATTATCCAGGAACAGGGCGCCAAACTGAGCATTAGGTCCAAATTAGATTTGGTGAGCTGATATTGACTTGTAATGCATCTAGACTAAATCATCCATATCAATCCCCGCTAGCTTTGCGGTACAGCTTCTGCACTTGAACATCGTCCGTCTTTCTGTCCGTCATCGTTTTCCTTCGACTGATATGATTGTCATTAGTTCATTGTCGGGGCATCGTCCACGGGGATGTCACAAGTGTTCGTTGAACTTCTTTACCTGAATCTTTGCTCATAGAAAGTTTCAGCCCAATATTCTGGTGGATATATCGGATGGGAGATACCGCGCATGTCTCACTGACATCGGGTTGGCAAAAATTCTGAGTGGCCATTTAGCTAATGGCGTAGTCGACGTATCGCATGTTCAACTTGATGCGGTAAGGTGGACCTCGCCTGAGTTGCTCAGTGGCGGTAATCCGACCAAAGAGAACGACATGTATTCTTTTGGTTGCATCATGCTCCACGTGAGTCTGAAGCTCGCAAGCCTGTACCCACTGTTGCTCATGACCGCTATACTCAGCTATTAACTCTGCGTACTCCTTGGCATACAATCTCCAATAATTTGACAGTCGTTGAACACATCCGTAGAGGAGAGCATCCCGAGCCACCACATTCGCCTGATCTCACAAATATACGCTGGAATATGATTCGCGAGTGTTGGTCAGCCATGGTGTCCCGTCCATCTGCTTCGGTGGTTATAGACTTTTTGAAGGGTGAGCTGGAGGCTTTGGCCAGTCCCGACACTACAGAAGCTTCGACAGATGATGTAGGTTCATTCATGATTTGTCTATATTCATGCAAGGCCAAACTATTATTCTCACAGCACGCAACTATTCGCCAGCTACCCAATATACCCATCACGATGGAAAAGCAGAAAAGCGCTAAAAACATCGTTATATTTGGCGCAATGGGTGCCGGAAAAAGTTCCCTCGTAAACCTCATCGCAGACCAAGACATCGCTAGAACTGAGCACAATCCCAAGCGCTGCACCCTCACATGGACCAAATATGTGTTACCCAAGCTTTTTGATGACGAGATGCAACACAATATCTTCGACACGAGGGGCATCGATGACCCAAAACTCGAGCCAAATGAGTACCACCGATCCATTAAAAATGCCAGCCGCCTTCTCCACGAGCTTGATACATGCGGCGGTACCAATTTATTGGTATATTGCGTTCAAAAAGGCCGTGACAATGGCACATTGCAGAGCAACTACCAGTTATTCCGTGAAGTGTTATATCAGCGGCAAGTCCCCATAGTCATGGTGGTGACGTGCCTCGAGGACGAGACAGTCATGGAGGAATGGTGGACGCGGAACCGTGCATCGTTAGAGGCATCCCAAATAGTCGTGGAGGGGCATGCATGCGTAACGACCCTGAAGAATGAAGACACGAAGTACAAGGCATCGAGAGAAGCCGTGCGTGAGCTCATCCAGGAGTATGCAGCCGTTACACCAGTGTCAAGGGGATGGAAGCATGAGAAGATAAGCAGCGCGTTCATGCGATGGATCGGGTATCCTGACCCGGAGTATAAGAAGTCGCAGGAAAAACTACAGAAGGACCTCGAGGGTCGATGTGGCATGAAGACACAGTTGGCTTCGAAGGTCGCAAAAACATTATGTGCACGTAGCCCAACGGACTTGCTGCCGCGCTAAGGATTGATCGCTATACACATCACGTATCATGCAGTAGCTTAAGTGCGTACTGGACTGGCTTCCAACATCAGGGAAACGTAATTTGTTACGAAGTGCTTTGTAGTACTCTGTAGCACCCTGTAGCACTCTGTAGCGCGATACTTCCCGCTGATGAAGTTGTAGGTAAGTATGATATTCAACTGGTCGAGGTGGTTTTCGTTTCAGCTACTTTTATATCAACATTAATTACTGCTGTAGCGGGAATGTTACTCTTGGCTTTCAGGGTTTTCAAAATTCATTCTTGTACTCATCGTGTCTTGCGTGCTTGAGCTCTCGCATGACGCCGTGCGAGCCGCTCTTCCAAACCATCTATGCATGAGCGCTATTTAATAATGGAATATTTCGTTTCACAATCTGCATCGCACTAACACACGAAAGGACAATCATATCCAAAGATAAGTTATTGTAGTAAGGGAAGTCTAGCTTGGGTGCCGCCAGACTTTCACAGTCCCATCTGCGCTGCCTGTAATCATCTCCCCAGGGTCTATTGGGTGATGCTCCGTCCAAGTGATCACCTTGTCATGAACTTTTGGCGGAGGATTGGGTTGCAAAACGGTAGCCTAGAAACAAACGTAAGTGCCGGAATAACATTTGTGAACTTGAATGCTCACATCAACCAAGTCCCAAGCCCAAACGGCACCGTCTTCATCTCCACAAACAACCGTCGCTTCTGCATGTCCAAAGCATGCTCGACAGCGATACGACGTGTGATTGTGGCCGGTGAAGGCATTAAGAAGCTTACCGCTGGTCGTATCGAATAGCCTGACGTGCGAATCAAGCGTAGATATGAGAAGCGTGGTACCATCGGATGAGGGGATAGCCGAGGTGACCGGGTCTGTAAGGCATGGTCAACATGTGTCTAACAAATATCCACAGCACTTACGTCCTATGAAGTCTGAACGTAGTTCGCCTTTACGAAGATCATATGTTCGGACATGTCCATCTACAGAGCCTGCAATTATCGTGGTTGCATCCACGTTTAAGGTCTGCACGGCGTCACGAGCTTCTTCGAGCACTTGGATTGGCGCACGCGCTGGTGCCCTGCCGAGAACAATTTGGTATTACCCCTGGGTCCAAACGATTCCATACTTACCGCAAGTCCCATAATCTTACTGTGGAATCATACGAGCCTATGATAAAGCATGGTGAACACTGTTATTTGCACATTGAGTGAAAGGTATCATCTCACCACTCGCCAGCACAGTCGCATCTGCATTAAGCTCCACAACATTCACCTTGCCCATATGGCCTGCCAATCTACGCGTCGTCACACCCGCCGTCACATCCCATACGAAGACAGAGCGGTCCCCTCCAGAAGACGCAAACTTTGCATTGTCATGACTCCTACGCAATATACGGTCTTATTCGTCAACTTCAATGGAGTCCAAGAAACTGCGGATGTGACTGACACAGATATGGAAAGGACCTCGTATCCGTGGGCCTCAAACTTTTTGATCTCGGTACCAAGCTCTGGATTCCAGAGACGTATCGTACGATCCTGTCCTCCACTTAGAACATACTTTGCAGTGCCTTTGGCATACCGAACAACATGGACAGGTCCTCGGTGATTCGAGAGTGTTTTATGGAGCGTTCGAGCAAGTGCTTGTGGTCCTCGTGAAGGAGCCATTGGAAACCCTCGAATTTAGGGACGCCAAGTGCGGTCACGGCCGCCACATGTTGGCACAACATTGCCCCAGATTTGGAAGTTCCTCGGATCTGCTCGGCCTATGAATTGCCGGCGGGCCAATGCATATGCCTCTTACACACTGGCATTTCTCCTCCGTTCTACTGCCATGTCCAAGCACCGATTGTCCCCAGTGCCTCTGCCGCCTGCGAAGAGGCTACATCATACTCGAATCTCGTCGCAGGAGCATCGGCTTATCACAACATTTGACAATGCGCTCTATGATGAACTCATTTTGTTTATCTTCTCGTTCCTGAACTGCAGAGATCTATGTGCCATGCACAGGACGAACAGAAACTGTTCGAGGCTCGCGAGTGACAACCAGGTATATATTTGATTAATTGGGCAACAAGAGAATGAATGTTGAACACACTCGGATCGCCCACTGCTCTGGTTATGCTTGTAGCTCTGGAAAACCCTGTTTATCAGAGAGTTTGGTAAAACACGGCTGAGGGGAGGCAAGGGGTTTTATGGTCTGACTGATGGAAGATTAGTGAAACCACTTCCCTTGAGAGCTTCTACATCCATGTCGTCAGCTGATGACACTCTGGACTGGAAGTGGATGCACCGCATCAGCTCGAACTGGAGGAATGGTATATCTTACAGTTACTATCGATATTCTTTCACTCTCTCATATGCATTTCCAAGGACGTTGTTCTGTCGAGCACTTCACTAACGCTGAGGGAACAACTCTAGCGCCGCCGCCAGCCTTTCCTCGCCAGCACGTTATATTGGCAGGCGGGTTCACCATATCCTCGTCGAATCCCTGTGGATCCTCCTTGCTAGTACGGGACAACAGTGGAATATCGCGGACTCTGCTTTGCAGGTCTACTCTAGCTACATCTGTGGCGGAAATATCTGCTATAGCGCTCGATCAATCTCCACCTTCCTTATCTTCCTCGCATATCATACGCCTGGCTGCTTTCCTGACGACCGGAGAATTCAATATATTCGAACATGATCACTCTTCCTTGTCCTCAGCCACCACTCCAAAGCAAACCTACGTTCCTTCGTCCCTGCACCGCGCTTCTCCGGTGACGCATGCAGCCTATAATCACCCGTTGCTCGTCACGTTGTCGCACTCATTTACACTCATGATATACGACCTGAGCAATGATTCTATCACACACACTCAAACACTCACGTCTTTCACTAGTCATCCCCCCACATCACTCGTACTGTCCACCATACCCTCAACAGCGTCATACAAACTTGTCATGGCCTACGCTATTCCCGTTTACCCTGCCCATTGGAGTGTGGGTGCTACAGAGCTTATTATATCTCCTTTGGGCATTTTACCACGTAAACGGACATTCGCTACGTCCTCCAGCGAGTCATCACCACAGGGGGCCTTTGAAGTAAGCGTCACCAGGTCTACCCGTGCTTTTGACATCCCGCAAGGGTGGATAGACGAGCACAAACTTCAGCTTATGCGTGACCAATGGGGCCGTAAAGTGAAACAAGTAGCGGATATACAAACGGATGGGAAATGGGTCGTTTTAGCCCCTGGAGATGTGACAGATATCTCTCCGGTATCCCATGGGTCCTCAGAAGGAACAGTGCCTCAACAGGGACATCTACAGCCACTCCCATACATCTCACCTCCGAGCCACACATCGAGCCACCTTCAATTATACCGCCTTCATGTACCCCCGATCTCAAGTTCATCGGTCCATACACCGAAATTGATGTTTGTCCGGACTCTGCACGGGCCTGTGGGCTCTGTTTCTACGCTTTCTCTTGCGGATGGGCGTTGTGTCAGCTTGAGTGCAAACGGAGCAATTTGGGTGTGGGACCTTGAAGGCGGAGATGGGATTGAAATAGCCGGGCCTGCCAAAGGCAGCTTTGCAGGAACAAATAGTGGAAGTACATGTGGTACCGTTGCATTTGACGAGCGAAGAATCGTCAGTGCTAGTGTACGGGGTATTGAAGAACGACGGTTTGATATCTAATTGAATAGTAGAATTTTGTATCTTTATTATTTTACTAGTGCTCGAGTTGCAACGTTGAAATTAAATGCATGTACCCTTTCCTAGGCTACAGGTCTGGGAAAATAAATGACCGTCGACTCATAAAAAATAATGTCTTGTCACTTGGTCAGACCGCTGCCCGCGCATAACCGTTACACCAAAAGGTGGAATACTGAAAGCTCAACTCTCAGTATCGGCGACGAGTTCATTAAATTGTTCGGCGATTGACAGAGGTTGTCTATGTCACTGCGCAATTTGCCAGTGGAAGAACCATCGGCTTGCTTGCCGATATAAATCACAATGCACGCTTGGACTGTACTAGTAGGCGTCTCAGTAGTGTTGAGCGCCGTAACCTCATGATACCACCAAGTTGGAACGATGCAGATCGTGAAGTAATCTTTGTGTGCTGTAATTGTGACCAAACGGAGACGATGTTTCATCATATATAAAAAGTAGGAAATGGCCGGTCTGTTGTTGGGACTCCCCAGACTTGCCCCAGACTCTCCCCAGCATCATATATAAATAGTAGGAAATGGCTGATTTTTGAGTCGGACATCAGGGGTGTTTGGTCGGCAAGCTCCGTACGACAGGGGCTTACATAATATGGTGAGGAGCCGCAGGCAACTTCTCGGCACTTGCCGGACAACTTCTAGGAGGCTAACCAAATCCCGGTGATCAACTTTACGAATTCCCCTTGGCATGAGGTTTTGCAATCTACCTGAATTCCGTGGCCCAGGCTACTACTTAAGTAGTAGCTATCCACACCTTGCTTGGCGTAGAGCCGAGATTGAATATTGACGCCGTACCATAACCATGGTCGCCTGCATCCCTTCGGTGGGCACCCGAGTAATAAGCCTACGAATCCGGGTCCTTCTCGATCTCGGTTAGCTTGTAATAGAACACGTTCGGCCAAGCCCAAGCGCGGGTATTACCAACTGGGCCGGCTTCACCTCGATGTTGGGCCTCGTGTTCATCTTGGAGGTACCGTTGAAAACTTGAACCATCATCCCGCAAACTTGAAAGAGTGAGCAATCCATAATAACCTGACATACGAGATCTCAATCTCAACCAGGTTATTACAGGCATGTCACTTTTGACTGAAACATCTTTGGTTCACTGCAGAGCGATGGCTTCTGTCGCTGTTGTCACTACCAAACAATTGGATGCTGTCCTTTGTACGATGAAGCTTGCAACCTCTCTCTCATTAGAGATGGAGATCAACGAAGCTCGGATTGCCTTGCAGAGAGATGCAGAAGAGTTATCGAACATAGACTCCGTGGTTGACAGCCTACAGGCTGAGATCGAGGCAATACACGTTCGCATGGCTGTTCAGCAAGTGAAGCGGCGCGCTGTAGAAATTCGCATCCTGGAAAACAAAGCTCGCATCAGTCCTGCGAGGTTCCTTCCTACAGAAATTCTCCAGCAGATATTCAAATCCTGCCTTCCTGACGATCGATATGTCATTCCCCACATACTGTCCGCCCCGCTGTTACTTTGCCAAATTTGTCGCCGCTGGAGGGACATTGCATTGGCAACACCAGAACTCTGGTCTTCTATTGATGTTCATGACTGGGGCGTCTGGACTGCAAACTTCTACACGGCGATGGTGGACCGTTGGCTTGCAGCGGCACGTAATCGTCCGTTGGCTGTCAGTGTGGTGTGCCTGCAGAAGTGGGATTGGTTTCGCCAGTATGATCCAACACAGTCAGGGCTTTTCCGCCTACTTACATCACACTCGGCCCAAATTCGCGATCTTCATATACAGGCCAGCCGCGGCTATATTGATGCATTCATTGCCAGCGGTTCCTACGCTGTAAAACACATCTTAATATCCGTCATGCCAACGTCGTTCCTTGTGAACTCTGGACATCCTCTTGCCCTTTGCACGTCGAATGTCACACACGTCGCCCTTTGTGGAAAGGAGGCACTCATCAACCTTATTCCAAGTGCCACATTTCCTCAGATCACCCACCTTACACTCGACAGACCAGGGGCAGAACTCGACTTCATGAAAATTCTCCTTGACTTCCCAGCGTTGCTTGAGCTGAAAATCAAGCTTTCTTTACACCGCGAAAACTTGGAGATAGTTAATCCTTCCCCTAATGCGATGTCCCTCATCAAGCATCAGGCCTTGGAGAAACTGAGTATATACCTGTCAGAGGACGCGGTTCAGTTTGGGAATGTGACACCCCTAGCTCGCATCTTTGATTCATTGTCTCTGCCATCTTTCGGGGAGTTGGCCTTTGTTGCTCTTGGCCCCAGCCGGGAGGCCACCATTGACGAATGGCTTCCTGATTCGGTGAAGGTGTTGTTCAGTGGGTCATCATGTTCGGCCAAACGCCTTCTTTACCGCAATTTCAAACACCCTCTGGACATGATTAGCTGCCGTGAACAGCTTAGGATACTGGCCATTGACTTGAGGGTTGATAACGCTGGATTCGGCTGTCATTGGTATGACATTGCATCCTAGCACACTTAGCTTCACACATTTCATGTGCACATATCACTAGGTATTAGACTGGTAGATTTCTATTGATAGGGACAACCCAGCGAATACAACGAGTGGAGTTGAGATATTATGATTGACCTCTAGGTCTAAGAATGTCTGTCTGCCCACACCGTGCTACAAAAGAATAACAGGGCACCCCGACAGCATTTACTTGTGCGATCCAATAACACCGAGTACGAACAAGCGCCTGCTGACAGCATCCGCACCCTCGGGCATGATCTCTGTCATGTCTATCCACCACTTGAGCTGGGCCCTTAGCTCATCTGCGGAATTCGTTGCGCTGAACATAGGCCTATCAAAGAACACAGATATCAGGGAAAAGCTATTTATAAGATGGAATACCTACATTCCACGCTCTTGCAAGGCTTCCCTCAACTCTGGAAGGGTGAGATCACGTCCATATGCCTCTTGTTTGAGCATCTTGTCGTCAGACGCAATGTTCTGAAGGTGGTGGTTGAGACGCCACCGAAGTAGTTGAAGTGGCCCCCAAGCGGGAATACCGATGAGTCTACAACAGTTCTTATACAGGTTTGAAAATAGATTTTGAGAGAGTACGCACCCGCACAGTGCCCCTGGATTTTTCAGATTAAGAGTTGGAATGAAGCCAGAGTTTTCGCTTTCTTTCCGCAAAAGATCGAATACTTGCCAATTCCCTGAGAGGGCCAACTGTTGATTGTTGCGTGCCTTCCCACTGATACGATCTCGTTGACCTGGAAGAACGCACGTGGATGGCAACATTCGAGGGACGTAAAGGGCAATAAAAGGAATGAGTTCCTCCATAACTACAACAACAATAACGAACGGAATGAGCCTAGGTGGGAGTTTGAGAAAAATCAAGATAGATGGACGGATGTGTACTTCAGTGCATCTTGCTGGAATGTTCTGATGAAACGCGACTCCGCTCTGGATAACGCGGCACCGCCTGTAGCTATGCGTGAACGAATTGCTGCTGCCTGTTTACGGTGGGTGTTTATGGCTTTTAACCCTCTGAAATAGAATTTCTGGAAGAGTAAAAAAAAAATTAGGGGAGCAAGCGCCGATGAGGTTAAACACAGACAAGGAGTTCGAAAGCCTGATGAGTAAAGCGCTTGATGGTACCGGCATCATGTGGAGGTGGTCGAAGGACTCCCTGGGCAGTTGCATCTGCTATGTCTTGTTTCGCTAGTTCGATCGCAGACGGAACAGAATCAGGTGTACTTGATACTGGAGAAGGACGAAATGCTGGAAATGAGGGGTGTGCTTGCTTTAAGGATGTCGGTTGAGGCCTTGGTGTCGCGCTTGATGGTGAAGGTCTTTTCAATGGGCCAGGCTTGAGCTCCACACGGTGCTTGCGAGGTGATACGGCAGAAGGTGGTAGATTTGAGGTATGACTAGACTTGTCATTGGAGGAAGAAGTGGAAGTAGATGCAAACCGTGCTGAAACTTTCCGTCCAACTCTTGTATTGTGATACAGCTGTAATCTACCAGAAGCAAGACGTTGGCCCGAAAGTACCAAGTGTAGTTGCCGTGGTTGGATGCTGGAAGTGAACGTCATGTCAGTATGCTGACGAACGGTTTGGAATGCACAAACCTGTTCACCGCAACATTCTTTCCAGTAAAGCGAAGCATACAATGAGAAGCAACCCTGGCAGATTTGTGTAGAATGGTCAAAGGATGGTTCTGCTTTGATGTGTAAAACTCATTTAGGTCACAGAGTCACACCATCATCAGTCACACTGGACAATTTCCCCTAAGTATTGATGAAGGGTTGAACATTCAATATCCAACACCAACATTCATCGTCTGAGTACAATAGATATTTAGCCCTGATTAGTCCATTGTTTATAGCTGTCCCCTCCCCCATCCCCTGATATATCTCTGTCCACGCGCAGCACACACCTCGCCCCACCTTTTAGTTGTAAACCCTCACTCCCAAGCAGACACACTGCGTTTACACTGCAGAGTGAACAAGCTCCACTGCGCGCTCGCAAACCTCATTAATCCCCCACCGCTCACCCGAACCATGTTTCAAGTCTAGAATGTCACCCACCTCATCGCACGCCTGTAGCACGATATCGATGTCCTCCTTTGTGTGTGATGCACTAGCGCAGAACCGTGCACGACCCTTTTCCAACGCAGTGGCGGGGTACCCTACGACAACGACAACGATCGGTATGCTCCGCGCACGCATCAGACGTGCGAACATCATACATTTTCCCGGATTATAGATGAGCAGGGGAACAATTGGGCTGAAGGGATGACCAGAAATGATGAAACCGAGTTTTTTTAGGCCAGCGTGCAGATAACGGCAATTGAAGGCAAGACGCTGGATACGCATCCGAGCTTCGGATCCGTCTGCGAGGGATGGATGAAGGTTGATCCATGCCGGCAGCATGCTTGCAGGCACCATTCGTCGGAACTCATCCGCACTGTCCTTTAGAGCCGTAACTGAGCTAGCAAGGTTGCGGTCGTTTTGAAACTTGGACGGCTGTGGTGTTGGAATAACGCCCATGATGCTCGTAACCGATGTAATAATTTGTGCGAGCACCGGGGGCGCCATTGCTTCTGCGTACGGACATGAGTGACCGTGCAGTCGGAGAGCGTCAATAAGGGTTTTCGACCCTGCGATATATCCGCCGGCAGCACCAAAAGATTTGGTAAACGTTCCCATCAAGACATCGATTGAGCCAGAATGGATGTTAAAATAGTCCGTCACACCACGTCCATGGGGACCGACCGCACCGATTGAATGTGCTTCATCAACGAAGAGGTAGAACTTGAATAAAACATCAACATTATAATCCCAAATGGCAACTGCAGTACGAACCTTGTACTTCTGCTTCAGTTCGACAATCCTAAGCAGGTTCACGAGCGTACCCTCCATAGAGTACAACCCCTCCACGATAACCAGGATCTTCCTCCAAGGACGATGCGTCTTGGGCTGGCCCTGACTTATCACTTCACGCAGAACGGACTCGAGACTCGACATATCATTATGCTTAAACATCCGGATGTGCGCACAACTCTGGCGCGCACCGACGCGAATACTAGTGTGGTTAAGTTCGTCGGAAATAATCAAGGACTTCTTTCCCACCAACGCAGGGATGAAAGTGGAGTTAGTGGCAAAACCCACAGAACTGATTAATGCGTCTTCTGTCCCCAGAAAACGTGCAATGAGGGCTTCAGCAGACACATGAAGCTCGCTACTCCCGCTCTCAAGACGCGTGCCGCAGGTGGAGATGCCATAACGATGGATACTTTCTCCGACTGCGTCTGAGCAGCCTCCTCGGGCCTGGGAGAAGCCGAGGTAGTTATACGATGAGATATTCAAGGCGCGTGTCTTGGTGCCGGTGTAGATTTGAGTAAGGTTATAATCAGTGGAATAACGGTCGAGGATCAGAATGGTGCGGCCGGGGACACCTGAAACAGGCTGGGAACAGCAGTCACCCACACGACGTTGAAGCCGGCGAGTGTAGAACGAATCAAAATCCGAATTCAACGGTGCATATCCCTGTACATGGCATCAACTGAATTACATAGATGTGATAATCGAGATGGCACTTACATTGTGGGGCATAAGGTGGGTGAACTGAGATTTAGAAAAACACTTTCCGAAGAAGTCACGGGCATGACCAAAACAGATGACCATGAGGTAGCTTATGTAGGTGGTGAGGAGAACATAGTACGGAGGTTCCTCGATTGGGTACTCCCGGAAAGGTCTGGTGTAGTCATGCTTAGAGACACAGCGATAGGCCTCATTCGTGCAGTGACCAAACTCCGTGTGAACGGTAGTGAAAACTTTGGAGGTGGGTGGTGTAAGCGGGCTCACGAGACAGTTGGTCGTATCATCCTTGTTAAGGATGGCGTCTTCAGAAGATGAGACAGAGGAAGGGAAAGATCGTGTAGAAGTTGATGATGCAGAGGAGTTGCTCTGACTCTGAGCACGGGTGTCTGCTTGTTGAACTGCAGAAAGGTAGGACATCGCCCTCGACATTAATGGCAACCTACTACGTGATTTTGTCTCCTTGAAGATAGACGGAGAAGGGGTAGACGGATTCAAAGCGATAGGAGATGGCATTTTCTTGCCTGTCCAATAAATAATCCTCGAGTTGTGGACGATGAGGCGATGAAGGAGCAAAACTAGGATGCTATGGTAACCTGTTCAACTCATAAGACACATGCCAACTCCAAAGAACAACAAAGTTGGCGCGATTGATAAGCCTGGCAGAGTGGTTAATGATGAGGGGTTTCATATGATTCACAATGACGGGGGAAGGATCGTCCCTGTTCAGAAGTTCACACTTCTTCGATGCCACGGCTTTTTGAATTCAGCTGCCACGTGGTCATGATATGAAAAATAGTCACATCACCATGATTCAACACCCGCGCTGCGGAAGATGGCGGGTCAGGCCCAGGAAACAATATAGGCACCTATATAGTGGCCGTGCTCGAGACGAGAACCGTTCTCTAACGAGCTCTTAGCATTGATCGAGACTGGAGTTGGGGTTCCCTATCATCAGCCACCATGAATGAATGAAGCTAATTGTTTTTCCCGTAGAGATCGAGCTAGACCGTACAATGGGAAGGCTCACAGAGTCACAACGGATGTATCCAGGGTTATACCTTTATACGAGTGGTGCAATGTTCATATATGAACACGAGGTTCATGCCAAAATGAATGGTTCTGGAACATGAGTGATTGAATTCATAGAAGTGACGGGGCAGAATTATTTATGAGCAATTGTTCCGGTTATGCCGGCAGAGTGGCAGAATCGCCACTTCTACCGCCTGGCGAGTGTTACGAGGCTTGTACGACGATGTATCACTAGGATTAAGCATATCCACATCCCACTATGATCAACTGCCATGAACAGCAGATTTCAGTGCAAGACCTTGGTCAACATGCTCCAATCATAAACTTGGCCTTCCAACACTTCGTTCAAATCGGTCAACCATCACTCGTTCCGTGGCTCTTTCTCGTGCTCCAGTAGGGTAAATGCATCAAGTGATATGTATTCAGGACCTACAAGATCATTGTCGATGTTACCATTGTTACGAGTCTGAGGTGCGAGTGGTGGTGCCCACGCAAGATTTGGCTTCTAGGTCGTCAATTACACCAATATCAATGCCCGGATAGTAAGCACTGTCAACAAATTAGCTTTCCATTAACCTCGGCCTTCTGAACATTACATGGCCCACCACCCCTGCAATGACAATGGTTGAGGTGTGACTGATTCGTCCCTCTGGGTATGAGGGAAGAGTGTGTTATGGTATGGAATTGTCGTACGAGGACCGTGCGAAAGAGGAGTACCGCTACGATACTGGTGTATACAGCATGTGCCATGTACGACATGCTGACACAGCCACAACCACTTGAAGTTCTTGTTTCAAGTACAAGCTCTGCTCTATATTCAGCTATGTCAGTAGACCCTGAGTTGGAGATGGGGGCGGATGCAACGCCCACTGCTCCAAAAGTCACTCAAACTCCCTCAAACCTTGGACCTAGCACCCAAGATCGTATCCAAACCCTTACAGACTTCCACACTCGTCTTCAGTCCGTCCGACATATACCTTCGTTATTATTGAGGCATCCATCTGGATCTTCACTATCTCATGAATCCGAATTCGCATCTTCATTTGACCCAGCCGATCACGACTTTGCAGCTCCATTCCACACGACCCCGACACCAGACTTCCGCTCCCTAAAAATCATAGCCGATGCCCTGCGTACTGAGAAAATACAAGAGGCGCTAAGGGTTTCCCGCGAGAGCGAACACGCAGATAAAAGCGACCTTGGCTTGTTCCAGAGAAATAGTCGCAAACGAAAGTAAGCACCATTATTTCCATGTGACGGCCGTACGTTATATAATGATGATATCACTAGGCGACCACTTTCGCCAGTCGGCTCCCCTCAGCCTTACATACCGCCGCCACCGCGTACTTCATCATTATTCCCACCTACTGAAGACGAGATTCCGTGCTTGCGTGCCGAGGGACTAGTAGAATATATTCGAGAATTCAATCGAGGTGACATAAAGTTACTTCCTAGCCCAGGGACTAGTGAAACCTTTCGTCCGAAATGTAGGCTATGCCTATGGTCCAGAACACGCTCGCCACAACCTGACCTATCAATGAATCCTAATGCTCTGCGACCAAAGTTGACTAGCCCCGCGATCTTGCGATTTACGATCGAAGACGTACTCACGGCTTACGTCTCCCTTGCGTTCAACTGCTTGGAGGACCCACTTCTTGTCGAAAGTGTAACCGTCTTTGGTCCTAGAGAGATGGTACGGATCAGTCAACTGTTTTGAAATTTGGTCTTCTGATTGTGGCTACAATGTACTTGCCACTTTTGAATAGAAGCTGCCTCATATGCAATCCGATTATCTCGCATTCCAAGTACTGTCTCAGCATATCGCAAAAATGGTACAGTCTCACCCACAGGTCCCTCTTCAGACGCTCATTGTAAGACATTGAACCCTTATTTTTTCCATGTGCTGATTGTCTATCAAGCATCTTTTGGTATCTTATCAGGGACTTTTTGTTGATCGGTGTACTAGTTGCGAAAGGATACTCTCGGCCGAGGGGCACGTTCCTCCAGCTGGGCGGTTATGGATTCCTAGAGGTGCTCAGCAAGCTATTGATCTCAATACGAACAAAGCAGATGATCACGACCCCAATCCAGACGCTAGTTCTACCAGGAGTCTAACTGCGGATCATATTGATGGACATTGGGAATCGCGTCATGTCACGTGCATGCACAGCTGATTCAATACCAGGTGCTCGGAGCTTGGGAGATTAGGTATTGGTGACTGATCTATCCATTGCATTATGTGAACTGATTATTGACGTACGTAAAGTCTGCAGTTAACGGGCCTAGGTTTGACCCTGAATCTAATTTGGCCACAACACGCTCTTCTGATTGAATGATGTTATTGGAATAGCGTATGTATACTGCCTTGTTCGCGGTATCTCCAAGACGAATTATCGCCTGCGTTTTTTTTCATTGCGCAGCGCTGACAGCCAGGTTGATGCCAATCTGATGACATTTGATACTGACACTGAATTATTTTGAGTAGGCTCGGCGCTATCACAGATGGAGTATGTAAAATGGCTGAGTCGTCATTGCAGCTATGTATATAGTATGTGCCCTTGCTTTGTGCCTTTCATATGAACTAAGCTGTAAGTGGGGTGACATGTGGCCTGATCACCGTTCCGCAGGACCCGTAGTACGCTGCCTGCATACTAATCGAGATAGATACTCGAGTCAAGCCAGAAAACGAGATTCTTACCAGGGATTTATTCCACACGAATGGAACGCCACTTGTATACACTATCTAACCAACCAGAATCCCATGTAAAACAAATTTCTAGGCACCAAGTTGATTGTCGATCATCTTCATGGTTTTCGTGCTTTCCCCCTGTCAGTCATTGGCCCGTCGTTAAGCTATTGTTCTGGTGAACCCCACTTTCTATTTGATTTTTCAGAGTCTATTGTTCTTGAAAGCTTTCAATGATTTTCATCGGAAAGATAGTGCGAAATCAACAACTCCGCGAGGACAGTTTATGCCATTAAAGGTTTGCCACAGTCATTTGGTAATGGGGGGGGATCGAGGTTGACAATGCGAACTCAGTGAATAAAATTTGACCGTTGACAAGTGCCAAGTGGTTTGTCAGTTATCTTGGGATCGGCGTTGGGCCAGACCCAAAGGGGCCGAAGGCACAAATTCTATTTGGAAATAAACCTGAAAGCGGTATGCTCTTGTTGGAACTTAAAAAGGCAGGAATGGGGTAAACCATTCATTGCTCTATCAACTTTGAAGATGGTGCCAGTGTGTACCATAGGACGAATGAAAGAAATCCATTCTTCTTTTATTCCTAGCTTGGAGTTTATGTAAATTTAGTATAGAGCATAAACACTCGCCTCCTATATATCTCACCTCTTTTGACAATAATTCATATCCAACTCTTTCTGTCCCCGCATCGATCACGTCTGACAGTCCTCAAATATCTTTTTTTTTTGTGCTTTCGTTCCCCATCGCAACTTTGACTGAAGTCAGCCACTCGCCTATATTCACGTCCTTTCTTCCTGGCTACTCCGTCAGCCGCACCAAATCGTACTCTTCCTTCGCTCACCACTCCCGAAACGTTTTAAAACTTAGAATACTTCACTTTTTACCATTAGAACTTGTCTATCGGCATTATTAGGTGAGGTTATCTCATCAACACCCACAGTTTTAAGTCGCTGATCCGAGTAGGAATGGCCACACAATCTATGCCGGCATACGGCATTCAATCAACTCAAGAACTTTCCAGTGGCGAGGTGCATGTCCTCAGCAGTCCGGTAACCGGACATCAAAGCTTTATAGCGCCTCCCGGCGCATACCCGCGCATTCCTTCGTCTTCCATCGGAATTTTGCACGTCTTGGGTTATACCCCCGCCGAAGGAGAACAGAACGTTCCTGTCGTCGTAAATTTTAATTGCACTGCCGACCTCGCCGCCGGATCCTACATTCGTCTCGTTGTCGGTAGACGGGCTGTGGGCACAAAGGTCCGTGAGCTCGGGCCAGCTGGTTACGGGCATTGGCAACTCGAGGCAAACGTTCCTCCGTTTTCTCGCCATAATACTACTTCGCCAAACCTGCCCTTGACAATTCAGGCCTTGGCCGATGATAAGACATTGCTAGACTCTGTTACATTCGGTGAATTCACATACTGGGAATCAGGTATGAATGCCACAGCATCCAAGGATAGTATTCTGAATACCGAGCCTCCAACAGAGCGTGAAAAAAATTCGACCACTATGATGCGAAAGCACACACCTAGTTTCTCCTCAAACAGTTCGGCCCTCACACGGACTGCACCTACCGTTGCTGCTCCACTTCCAGAGTCGTCAGATAGATCAAGGAGACGGTCTAAGCCATACAGCCGTCCTTCAACCCCAGCGTCGTCTTCGGACTCAGAACCCAGCCAGTCACAGGCGCAAAAATCATTGACGCGCCCTCAGCCACAAATGCAGGGTCTTCGGCGCACAAGGCAAGCAATTGATATCTCCGAAGACGGTGCCACTGCAAGCCTCGACATCATGGTCGTCCTCGACAGCTTCTGCTATAACTGGGATGATGTGGAAATGCAAGCTGGCAGGCGCCTTGTTCGCTTCTCACGCATCCGAGATGGCAATAAACTCCTCGTTTCGGCAGAGCGCATCTCACCCGGCGACTATGATGCGAAAGACATCGTCATCTCATGTATTTACCGTGACGAGACTGACTCATGCTGCGTTACGTCCGTTGACATCATCCATCTGCTTCAGAGGCTCGTCGCTGCAGAGTTCGTTGTTGAGGAGAAGAACCGCATTAGACGTAACCTCGAAGGCCTACGGCCTACCACTGTCTCGAAGTCGCGCCCAGGCTTTGAAGGTCTATTCCAGCGCATTATGGATTTCCCAGATCCTAAGCCGCGTAAGATCGAAAAAGATCTCAAGGTCTTTGATTGGAAGTTGCTTCCCCAAGCACTGGATAAGATCATATCTAAATACGTAAGTGGTGTTCTTCCATTCCTACTCCGTATTAGGCGAGACTCACTAAAGGACTTACAGTCCCTGAGCAACTTTGGGCCTATCCCAACGAAGGAAAGCAGCCAGTCAGCTTCCTATCAGACGCCCGCACAGCGGACCCACATCCAGCCGAAAGTGGAGTTCGTTCCGTCGTTCGGCGACGGCGTTCATTTCGAGGGATTGCACAGGCCCCAGTCTCATCTCTCACCATTTTCTCAAGCCCAATCGCCTCAGCTAGAGTCACCCATCGACGATTCCCTGTTCTACCATATGCCAGAAGACCATCTCCAGTCAGTGTACGTGGGCCCAGACGTAGTTCCCAGATATTATCCAGGCCACGAACCTTACTTTGTCCCGAGTATGGATCCTTCGCATTATCCCGTAGACCCGTCTGTGGCACTTGCAAGTGCCCCGTCACCTATGTCACCGCTTAGCGCTTACCCCCACAATCCGCCTTGGGACTTGCAAAGTCGGGACAATATCACAATGCCTTCAAGTGTACCTGCCGACCATCAACAGCGTGCTGCCTTTGATTTCATTCCCTCCCAGGAACCCTTCGACATGTACTCCATCCCCCAATATGCCATGAACACCTACGACTCGTTCGAATTCCAGACATTACGAGAGCACAGTATGAATCCTTCGTTGGCTAGTCAGGTCGCATGATCATTCATTGTACTCATCTGTGCTATACATTATCCTTGCGTCATCATTTATCTGCTCTATCCTATCTTTATTTTTCTTGTGCCCTCTGTTGTATTATCACTCTTTTCGTCTCTGGAGAGCCACGCTCTGATATTCGTATGGCCCATTGTAGTTAGCGTTATACCTCTCCTAATGTACTGTATCGACATGTAATCCATTGGGGTATCAATGTAAATGTATTCAACAGGAAGAGTATCAGTCAGTGAAAACGAATGGCAGCAGGAATCAAACAAGTTCGACACAGAGAATCCAGGAATGAGATACTGAAAGTAGGAAACTAAGATATACAACAGCTAAACCGATATCAACCTCGACGATTGCGCGTAAGGCTACCGAATCGTGATGATAAGCGGCCTTTGATAGAATTCACACTGCCTATAGTCGACATTGCCACAGAGGCGCCAGAGTGTGAGTGTGTTGGGCCTGTGTTTCCGACTGTGATCAATGAATCCCGTAGAGAGCCAGCATCACTTGGAGTGTCTCGCCAGCCAGTCAACACTCCGTTAATACCGTGACGAGCAACGTGTGCGGCGTGCAGCTGCAACGGGGTGCGCTTGACGCCTTCATGATGGTGGGAGACTGGGGGACGCGATGATAGGGGTGAATTTGGTGGAGGACTCATGGATGAGCCACCAACCGAAAGAGGGAATCCAAAGGATGGTCGTCCTGATGAGGTCGACGGCGACCGTGGATGGGATTGATTGTCATACAACGAGTTTTGGTCGTGAGCCCGTACTGAGACGGCAGACGACTGTGGGATATGTTGGAAACCGTTTTCTGCGGCTATACGCTGAATTTCTTCGACGAAGTTTTTTCTGAAGAGCTCTTCCAAGGTTTGATGGAACCGCAACATCTCTTGTGGACAGATCTGACCATGTAATTTCAAGCAACTGTCTGTCACCCGCACCTATATCGCTGGTAAACAAATTGGGCAACGTTTCGACAGTGATCCTCAAACACACCTGATCATCTATCGCGACTCTGAGACGATGGATCATTTCCACCCTATCAGGGTGCCTGGCAGAGTACGCAGGATCAAAGAATACTTCACGATAAGCCGGAAGTCCATCCGCAGGCGGGTCAACGGCTCCATTGAGGCTCATAGAAAGAGCATTTGTCGAAAAGACCTGGGCAGTTTTTGCAAGAGCAGCATACCGCAGATGGAATGAGGCTAGTTCCCTCGACTTTTGTTCGACCTCATGGAGAGCATTTTCGACAGGCGATATTTCGGCTACTTCCCATTCTGTAATGTCCGATCTCCGAAGGACAGTTGGAAAAGCTTGTTCGGTAGTAAAGGACGTTTTCTCCAGCCAGATCTCCTCATTACCATCACGATCGAACTTTGTTGTTTGCTTAGTAGAGCTAAAGACGTTGATGGCACTGTCCGGAATGGTTAGTTGCGTACAGCTCGTTGAAACGAAGGAACTGACCTGTGTTCGTAATAATTACGAATGGCCAGTGGGACATCGGGACTGGTGAAAATGGGAAGGGTCCGGTCCGGCTCGGGAGTCACAGCAGTACATTGGATGTACTGATCATTTCCAAATCGCTGATCTGCTGTAGGATCGCTCTTTAGCAACTGAGCGCCCGGGTGTTTGTTAAGCAGCCGCTCGCAGAAGGTGCCGAATTTCTCCCATTCATATCCACGGTACTGCATGTAAAATTTTCAGTAAATATATCCATGCCAGGTTGTGACTGACGTACAATGAATTGTTTACCCCTCAAGGCGTCAGGGAAGTCTCCATAAAATACCACTCGGAAATAGTCTGAGTAGTAACGCTGGTCTGTGATGATATGCTCGAACAATGCAGCCTGATGACGTAAGATTTCTGCCAGCCGCGCACTACAAATATGATTAGAATCAATCAATAGACAGCGAAGCTTCGCAGGTACATACTAGTTAAATGTGACCTCGGCGTGTTGCTTTGCCAGCTCTTTACAGATTTCGATTGCGCTCTCATATGCTTTGCCTTTGCCTACACAGTACTGAGGATACAATTGAAAGCATAGAAGCTATGCGGTAGACTCACCCAAGTAATCCAAAATTAAT
This sequence comes from Suillus bovinus, assembly GCF_016758785.1. Lineage (NCBI taxonomy): Eukaryota > Fungi > Basidiomycota > Agaricomycetes > Boletales > Suillaceae > Suillus > Suillus bovinus. The sequence goes on from NW_024542071.1 coordinate 212,559, forward strand.
AAGCATAAGGTCTCCTTCCGATGGAAATGAGATTGTTGAGGCAGCCCAAGATCCTCCATAGGTCCAACGAACGAGTAGAGATCCCAATTATGCAAATCAGAATGGAGCTTAAGAGTCAACGCAGCTTCCACATAATTTTGTGATTGTAGGTGGGCCTTCGAACATATCAGTACAGATCAATCCTTAGCAATACGATGACCCACATTGACCAACTGGTGCACGTATTTGATGTACATCTCTTCCCTACCAATGTCGCGAATGAAGTTCATCAGGCGCAGCTGAGAGGAGAAAGTATTTGAGAATCTCGTTTGGGTGCTTAGTGGATATAAAGGTACTCACAGTGGCGATTACACGGTCATCAGCAAACTCCTCGCCCTCAGGCAGTCTGCGAACATTAAGTAGGAGCTTGAGGAAGGCATCTACAGAGTCAAGGAAAGCTGAGACGCGCTCCCTAAGTTGATCGTCGACCTCGGACGACTCAAATAGGTGCCGCAATTGCTCAATAAAGAATACGCGAGAGATGTCATCGCCCTTGGACTGGGACATGAAGAGGGAATCTAGCTTTCTGACCAGTTCCGTCTCGATCTGGTCAAAGTGGCCGTATTGATGATATTCTGAAATGATCATGCCGAACAGGATCCCAACCGCATTGTTTCTTAGCTGGTCGTGATGACTAAGACAGAGGTTTACGATGTACCCGATTAACGAGCTCAGGACCGCTTGGTAGCCCTAGGTATCATTGTCAAGCGTTTGGACATCCAGACCAGATCTAGTATTGGGAAACACGCACCCCTTGAGACACAGAGCTGGATTCTGTCGGTTCCGGCCAGGCGAGAGCCTCCCATAGCCGAAGCAGTATGTCTGCACCTTCACCTCGAATATCGCCTCCCAGACGCCATACGGCACGCCGTTTCTGTATCCCAACGTGAGAACATATAATACAGCATACAACGATACATGCCTGTGGACTGAAATCTTCGATTACAAGTTGCTCAGATGATAAAAGCTTCAGCAACATGAAGAAAGCGTCCTTCCACAGTTCCGTCTTGAACTGATGCGATGCTGACGGCGGGGGTATGAAAATCCGCTTTAGAAGCGTGGCAACAGGATCCATCATCTTGATCAACACCTTGTGCGTCAGGATGTTCACATTCAGCCAGTTGCTTGGGAAGGCATCATTCTCTAGTATAGATGTTGCAACCTTGAAAAACTGCGTCAGCAGACTGGCGAAGTTTTCCTTCCCTTCAATGTCATAACTAGATTCCAAAAAGTTGTAGATGTGCTTCGTGGGAGCCGAGAGCACAAGGGAAAGGAGGACTATGGCTGTCTCGCCCAAGCCAGGGTTGAAGAGTAAATTGTCTTCGTGCGTCAGCGATGTGGTGGTAGCATTGCGGGGAGCATTGGGCAACAAAGCCATGAGGGAAAATGGATAAGACTCCGGGAATGTAATAGGTACTGCGGCTGTCGTTGTAGTCGGAGTGCGCGTCCGTTCCACCGCACGGTGATTAGCTGGATTTTGGAACTCGCGGTAAGAGTCGAGAAGCCTGCAAGGTCATGAATACATTATAACTATGCCAGGATATGGAACACATACCTCGGCATGAGCATAAGTATATACTCGATGTTTTCCTGCTCCTGCCTGAACAAATTGCGATTCGCCATGACTGATGACGACACCAACTGCAGCTGCAACTTGTCTAGCATCACCGCAAGAATCGTCACACAAAGCCGGATAGATTCCAGCCAGCTAACCCTTGCTGCCTCACGCACACTATCGGAATCCGCCGTGGCGGTCTGCGTGAACTCATCATAGCGGCCAAAGTGAGGCTTAATCCACATAACGACAGCTTGAACGAGTAATGACCGCGAGTTAGGGTTATCGAACAAGAAACCTTTGACGATCTGCAAGTACATGATCAGCCGCCATATGATAATTTTGCCCTTGCCAGTCGAGACAGCATTGACGAAGTTTGTAGCGACTGTCACAAGCTCGATGGTGGGGATAATCTTGGCAAGTTCTGGAAGGATGGACGTAAAGTGCTGCAATGCAATGGTCTGTGTGCCAATGATAGACGCTGGTGATGTAGTCGCCATCATTTTGTTAACTTCAGTGAGATGGATACGAATTTCTTTCTTGAACATCGTCTCCAGGTGCTCGGCGGTTGCCCCGTCACCCATGCCCAATTCAGTGCTCTTCTGGAGTTCTCGTGCACGCGTGATAAACTTGAAGATATAATGCCAAACTTTAAGTGCTGCGCGTAAAGGCGAGGCTGAGTCATTGCCAGTAGGATTACGGAGCAGACGGTCCATCGAGCGGATCATGTGCGAAGAAGCTGCAGCGCAGTTGAAATGCTGCTCGATATAAACATCTAAGACGGGCTGGAAATTGCTGAATCGACGATCTTGCACGATACCGAGGACAGTCACTAGGGCATTGAAGACGAGGTGGTCCATCTCACCGGCCTGGTTTTTCTGCGACTCCATAATACCGAAGAGTGAATCGAATATGTCCCTGAGGAACTTGACGATTTCTCCTTCACCCACGAAGGTAAACTTGCTGAGGACGGTCTGCAGTAGTTCCTTGTCGTTGATTTGCTCCCAGTTGAGCAAGCTCATGAGCACAGGGTTCTGTGTAAACTTCGTAGAACAGAGAGATGACCGTATAATGGCAGTGTCCCTCATGGGCGAAGCTAGCCTCAGCAGGTCTGGCGATACGGAAACTTGTTCAGGGCGCTGTCCGGGGAGTACCCACGGCGAGGACGCCAGGTACATGTCAGGCGTGATTTGCGACAGCTTATCTGCTCGGTACAGTACTAAAGTATGACTCCCGTCTTCCAAAAACGCCCCTTGACCGGGGAACAGTGGTTGGAATGCAAACGCGAACGGCTTATCCGCATTGAGCCCTCGTCCAGAGCGATTCCGGAATGTGAAGAATAGATGCCAGTTGGGAATACCGCGAAGCGGAAGCTGGAGTTTGATAAGCTCTCCGAATGTTGGCTGATTGTTTCGCATGAAGACCATTGAATGGAACTGAGTCACGCTGGGCTCGCCACTACCCAGAGATATGGCATTTTCAATGGTGCGACCCTCCTGATCTCTGACTTCGATCGTCACTTGAGCGTTTTGGGACACTGGGCCGGGACGCGTGAAATTGACCATGCTGAGTCGGGCGGAACCGATGGGGGAGGATGGGAAGTCCCCCGTCCATAACTTGATGTAAAGCTCGTTGCGCACGTCTCCAGGAAATACCACGTCGGGAAATCCAAGCCGGAGGGTCAACGGGATGCCTTGCAGAAGAGACATATTCTCTCTAATGATGGTGGATGAGTCGCCGTGGAATATCTTCACGGAAACAGCAAGCATCTCAGCCCTGGTCGCGACATCAGGACCCAGAACAGAGAATTGATCGTAACGCTTACCTTGGCGACTTCTCGAATTCTTTCACGTTATTTGCGATGATGTCCTGATGTAACATCGAGAAAAGTGCTTCGTTGGTAGGCACAAAGATCGGCATGCTGTACTCCTTCATCGGGCTCACATCTGTACCATCGATCATCATCTTCGTAAGCTGTGATAACTCGAGCACTGCGCAACCAAACGGCCGACGGAAGTTCATCGGGACGTCCGATATCAGAGTCGTACGGGAGGGTGTTAATGGGACATCAGACAGCGATGCTTCAGACGGCCTACGGCCGCCTTCACCAGGTGCACCTGATCCCATAGTATTGTTCATCTTGAGCGCACCGTTCCGCACGATACGACAAACCAGGAATAGCGGGTCCTGTGCATCCGACTGCGCGATATCAGTGAAGAGCGAGCGGATGCGGGCGTTTGGATCACGTGACAGCACCCCATTGTGATTAAGTACGATGCAGCAATCTTCGGTGACAAACCGCGGGAATTCAGAATGCTTGTAAACCGAAAAGAAAAGCTCGGCCGTCTCGCCTGGTGCACAAGGGGTTGCAACGAAAGCGCGGAGGTCGAGGAAGATGTGGTAGAATTTGGCAGCAGTGGGTTTCTCAGGCTGGTATAAACCCAGGGAACCGGCCTGTCGGGAGATGGTTTTGTTTCGGGATACATCAGGGAATGCAGAATGTGCAAGAGTGGGTACGGGTATTGTGGAGAATTCGGAAGGTCCGATAGTAAGCTTGGATGAGTTGTCTATGGGTACATTGATATATGCAAGAGAAGTTTGCATGGCATACATCCGCACAGCGCTGACCCAGCTGCGAGGGTCGATCTCGCCCTCTACATCCACTGTCACAAGCGCACCCCATGTCGGATGGCGAACTATGATATCAAGATCCTGCACCACATTGCCGCTTACCAGACGCGCAACGCAATCCCTCCTCAGACTGACTGTCTCCTCTGCGCTCAATGTTTGCGCAAGTAACTGTCTTCGCCCAAGGTGGAGCGCTTCGATATGCTCACGGACTGTATGGAAGAGTTTGTAATCGCGCCTTGCAAGGTACTGGAACATCATGCTATGCCATTCTCGAAGGGCACTAGCAATCTCGTCGATGATGGGCTGCATCGCGCCAGAGGCTGTATCATCACCTGACTTCAGAGATGGACGTGGAGGAAGGGGCTTCATGTTTTCGGACTCCGGAACAGAGTGTATGCTCGCTGGATATACGACAAGCGCAGCACGAGTGGACTTGGCCTGGTCTGGCGGAGGCCCAAGTTTGAACGATTTCCGTTCATCGTCGTATGTCAATTCTCTAACCTCCCGGTCTCTTTCTCTGTGCTCGCGAGGGGGTTCTGGGCCAGAGTTTGCGCGCTCACGCTTCCATTGTGCAAGGTAGTCTGCACTAGTTACTGACCCGTTGTGGTTCGAGGAGCTGCCTGTAAAGGAAGTGACAAGATCTGGCAGGCGTCCTTCGGCGTCTGAGAGCTCATCACGGACAAAGATATGGGATGCAGGAAATATGCCAATGAACACCTGTTGCGGTTCCTCGGTTTTAACTGGTTTGGCGGTTGAAGATGAAGTTGGATCAGAGGAGGTAGACCAGGTGACTGGTGGAAGGCGGGCAGTGCAGACTACGTAGCTAGATGTCATCAAGCAGTAAGCGCTCCAGACAATATGAGAACTCCGTCATCAGTATAACGCACCCTCTGTACCATATGCCATCCGCTTGATTTCCTCTTGGAGTATACTTTTCGAAGGCGTAGACCTCGTCACCAACTTCGAGGGAGACCACATCCCTGTGTACACCGCTTTCCTCCGTGGAGCCCTCTGTAATAGTCGACATGGGTCGACGACTTGACAGTCTGGTGTCGCGTTTGGAGGGCGATAGTGGGTGGACGGCATAGCCATAGACGATGAGCGGCAAGGGCTCCCAAACGCCCTTGCGCTGTGCGTTTGCAGAGCCCATCTTTATGTTATTTATATGATTAGCCAAGAGGCAGTTAAGTCGGTACAGATAAGTTTACCAAGGTTACTAGAAAATGGCTGAAACGACGTCTTGTAACCTGGCTTGATAGCACGTAATGAAACCGTAAAGACCTTTAAACAAGCTACCACTGATGCAGGTCGTGGACAGAGATAGAAAAGCTCGAAGCGCGTCAGGTTACACGAGCTGGGAATTTGGTCGAGCACGTTGCATAACAAGGCTTCATATAAGTAATTCATTTTGATTGATATCAACACGGTGATCATCATATCAACAACATTGCCAGTACATGGTAAACATTGCCGAATATTCGGCCTTCAAGACTATTCTTCTTTCCGTTTACAATGCATATTTGAGTGCTTACATCACACTACATCAAATGAAGGCAGCAGCTGGAAGCAATCAAACGTCAAACTTGACGACCTGCTCCCCGCTCCCTCGCTCAATCTTGATCAACTTCTTTGCCACACAGGCATAGATCGCTCGCGTGCCACCCGCGCTACTGTGTTCACCTTCCGCCAGCGCTTCCTTAAGCTTATTGAGCGACATCGAGCAGCTAGGCTGTTTTAGTAGAGTGAGTAAAAGTTGACAGGTTGTGATCTGTTGCGAGGTGGGCTCGCCAGTGATCATAGACGGCGCGAGCGATGAAAATGAGGATGCAGTTGGGGATGTAGGTGAAGGGGTCTGGGAGGAGAGCGATTCGAGATGGGCACTAGGGTGTGTCAGTAGATTAGATACGGAAAACTGAACTGAACGTACAGAGTTTCCTTTGCCCTCGGAGGTTTGCTTCTGCCTGACATTGATCCTGTGGGGTCGAAAGGATGGCCCGGCATGATGATCTCGCCCATAGTGCTCCATATCTTCAGCTATCAAGTGCTGCTTCAGTCCTATGAGTTTTTGGGTTAAGTGACTAGGATACTTACCACAATCTTTTCGATCTCCACATTCATGCGCACTTTTGGTTTTCTGGCGGATTCAGGAGGTCCTGCAGCATGAGTCTGCAACTCTGAATTTGTAGGCAACGGTGTTTCAGGAGGCGTAGTATCTTCTGGCGGTGTGGGATTCAGTGTTAACGATGAAGGCAGCTTCTTAAGAACCATGGTTGGTTCTCCGTCTCCGTCTCCATCTCCATCATCCACTTCCAGCTCACTGCCTGAGGGTTCTTCCTCAAGCTTGTCTGATGCATCTGATATTATAGAATCGTCTTGCTCAATATCTGGTTCTCCGTTATCTAGGGAATCATCGTCCACGGGAAGACCTAGTGACGACAATACGGACCGGGGCCGAGGGACCGGGCTCGTGAAGGACATAACTGACACGTCGTTGATGTCCACTTCCTCATCTATGAGCTTTTCGGTGAAGCGAAGCGTCCGCGCAGATGTGGCAGGCGTGTTCCAGAACATTTCTTCCTGAGCCTCGGGTACAGTCAGAGGCGAGGGAACTCTAGCCAGTCTCGGAGCGGGTTTAGACTTGGGAGCAGGATTGGAGGTGCGAATGATATCATCTTTCTGTGAAGGTGTGAAACTAAAGGTCACATGGGTATGGAAGGCACACACCTGTTTACGCAGTTCGGTAAGACGAGCCTGGAGATCTTGTATGCGTCGTTCCTCGTCTGCTGCAGTGGATTCCTGCGAGCTTGGGTCTGATGCGGGATCGATACTTGTTAGCTGCATGGGGAACATTAAAAACTTTTGAAACCATAGATTGATAGTACAAACCTGCTGTAGTGTTTCACTAAGATTTCTGATATTCCGTCGCGTCTCATCTAGCCGGTTTATAAGTTCCTGTATCTGGGATCGGGCGCGGGGCATTGGGCGAATTGAGTGACTGGAATACCGCACAAGACAGGTTGAAACAGAATATATGCCGTGGAAAGATATAAAACATACTAACGATCCAAGTACTTTAATGCAGCCTGCGCATATACTTCTGGCTCATACTCTCTGGGCTTTGTCATCTCCTGCCTTCGAGAAGGTGGTTTCTTCAGAGGCGTAGCTCCAGGGAATTCTACACGTGATATGATACCCCTTGCTTCAGACTCGGTTGGTACATGAGACGGTGGGTGGACTAATGTGAAGAGACCGATTTCAGATGAGTCGATATCACGGATCAGATCACCTAGAGCAGTGTTAAGAACAGCTGTTGTGAAGAGCCCATTCGAGGTGGGAAACCCATCAGCACTGGCTTTAATGGATTTGGAGAGGGAAGCCAGATGGTCGATCTGGTCGGATAAAGAGGGCATCACACAATTAACATACACAACATCCAGAACTTCAAGTTGGACGACGTGACGCGGTGCACCTCACGTGACTCGTTCTCACTCACTGGCTTACGATTTACAAAAGCGCGATAAGGATCTTTTTCTCTAGGCCATTGGAGACAAAACATAAAATATATTTTCATTGCTGTCTATGGACATTTATCTTATGTACGTCTTTCTACTGTTTGCAAACTCAACAATCATAATTTAATAGGGACATTCACACCACCGAGAAGCTTATGCACTATATACACCCTCCCGGGCCAATACCAATACCATACATGTGTATAAACAAACCAAAGTACCTCACATAGGGCCTATCCAATGACTGTCCCGTGCGAGTCACTGCATCATAGACATGTCGCCAGACTTTGGCGCGGAGTCTGCGCAGATTTCATACATACTGGCCATTTCCTACATGTCCTCCCCGCAGTAGGTAAACAGTATAAAAATAACACGTCTCGTTCCACGATGTGGTTGGCACTGTGCCGTCAATGTATCGCCAGGCCGAGTGACGTAGCTCTCTATTTAAACATAGAAATCAAGAAATTCCCTTTAGAAGCAAAGCGTCAGCACCGGAACCAGCATAAACGCAGTCCATCTTCACATCCGGTAGCGGGTGATCGCTTGTTCCTTTTCAAAAGTGTCAATGCAGCGTCATCGTGAGTATACAAGTACCTCACCAGCATGACAATACGGAATACCATCCTCCTTGTGTCCCCACCACATCACAGGCGACCACTCGTCTACGAGATTGGCGAGCGTCTGGACGTGGCCGTATGCAGCCGGCTGGGGGCCGTGCGGTCGGCGCAGTGCGAGGAAAGTGAAGAAACAGGCAAATATAAAGAGCGCAATGCATAAGTTCCAGATCTGCAAGAACATGTGAGAATGCTGTAACAATTTTACACGGGCAGTAAGTGCGAACCTGTGCAGTGTACATGTATACCGACAAATTCATTAGGTACCCGTCCATGGCTAAGTCCGATATGATGAATGAAAGCCCAAACATCCAGTCTGTGATCATCAGGATAGTGTTCAATAAAACATCGATAATGGCATACTAGGTATGGATGACTCACGCAGGAAAGGCTTTGCAATGAGAAGTATGAGAGAAATCGGATGAGAGAAAACTGGCTCCAGCGGGTTCGCCACCGCTCTAAGTCCTTTGCTTTTGGTAGCGCATCTCCACTGTCTTTCGTCTCGAATGACATTCACGATGAGTTCCGAGCAATGGAGCCCAAGCGTCAACGGTCCCTGGACAGCTACGATGTTGACAAAGAGCAGAATCCACCCTTCAAGACCAACACCTGGCATATTATATACGATGCGATTGGACTGCTTCGTCACGAGGAAGGACCACGTTTGTAGGGTCAGTGGGAGGGAATAAAATCCGCCGAAGTGGTCCCAGATATACATGACGAGTGCGGCCCATCCAGCACATGCTGCAGCGGTGAACCAAAGGCAAATAACAACTTTCCTAATGCTAGGATGAGCGTGCCACGCAGAGGGCTGTGTCTCTGGTGGCCTCGCCGGACCTGCATGCGTGTCTAAGTCAGACACACGACGCATGCACCGGAGAGTAGAACCGGTCAATTGCGTATGATGGACCAGTGCGGCGGTCAAGTCGAAAGGTGAGGAGCTCCACGTCAAGATATTGACAGCCCGCATCCCTGACAATGCGATCATGGCCTGAAGAAGGAGTGCGATGCCCAGACAAAGGAGAGGTAACCCTGCGATGGCAACAGTATAATATATGTCTGCCATAGTTGACATTACTCCATTGTTTAGACATACGACGAGTGAGGCTGAGCTGTATGATATAATGAGGAGGATAGCCGAGATACCGTTAAGCAAGGCACCGTTAGGGTGATACCATCCACGAGCTGCGGTCAGAAGGCGCAGATTGGTGTTAAAACGAAGTCGAAATTCTGAGGCTAGCGCAGACCGCAATGAGATGACATGTACGAAGCCTATAGACTCCGTACATAACGTGACGATTAAGTCAAGTATCAGGGTCAATATCTCCGCCTGCAGCATCAATTGAGAAAACTCCTCAACTTCCACCAGGTTGAGCAAGGTTACTCCTGAGATTCCGTGATGGATCAACGTGACAGTACCTGCAATGATGCATAAGCAGCTGAAGATAATTGAGGATGCCACTCCAACGAGGGCATATCCGCGACTCGTCAGACTGCGGTTGTAGAAATTGGCTCTATCATCAGCAATGGACTTCGCATCAGACATTATGGAGTCAAAGGGCTGATAACCCGGGAGTGCGTTGTATGCAAGAAGGCCGGAAAGATGTTCTGTCGGTTTGGAAGAAGCTGACATGGGCCGCAGGGACAGGGAGGTCAGCGCATCATAGACGCGCAGATTAAAGATATTTGACTTATGACCACAGCCCCCGGTGTATGTCACTTTGTGATGGAAGAGCAGTCATGCGACACGGTATTGATACGTATTTGGTTGCACCCTTGATCGAGGCGTCGCAGTGGCAGCAATACTAAAAGTGCGTGTGTCAGGATGGTGATCATTAAAAACCAGTCAAGTCTTACCTCCTTGTAATGTACCACACACATATCCGTGCACAGACTTGCCGTTGTCTGTTGATCGAGCAAAGCCATAAGCAAGGACGAGGCCACTCTCTAATAGATATGTTAGAGGTTGAGACTTGAAAGCGCTTGCAGGTTATCAGGTAAAAATCGACTCGGGCGGGCGTAACTTCGATGTGCTTGGCCTTGGCAGTGTGAACTCGGAATGACGATTGATTGTGATGAAACTGTTGGATCCTTTTCCGCAAGCGTCCGTAAGACTTCATGAATAGATCGAGCTCACAGAATGCAGTTAGTCAGGAAGCTTGTCCAACGTAAGTTAGCAAAGCATCGACGTAAAGGACTAGGTTTTGATGAGAAGCAAAGATAAGCTTAATGCCGCAGATATCCATGGCACATATGTGACAGCTCCCAAGATGTTGTGCAAAGCAAGAACACTCAAGAGTAGTAAGTACAGCCAAGATGGAGTCGGAAATATGCGAGAGCGGTTGCAATTGCAATGAATTTCAAATGATCGCACCCGTCGTCGACATGTCACGGTGTACTGAGTGTTTGCAACACCTTAGACCCATCTGCATCAGCCATGTGAGGCCAAACCTGGGTACGTATTTTAACATTATAGGCTCACTGGGCCAGCAAAACTGAACCTAAGTTTTGCCCCCTCCACTACTACACTTACTATGATTCAACCGCCTTTAGGTAGGTTTAGCGACCCTTAGCGCGTGTTTGGCTCCCTTACGACTTGCAAACGACACCGTCATTCATCCCTAATAATTATAATTACACAGTCTCACATACGGACGCACCCCGTATTTTTTACGTGGCCTGGCAGACTCATTATCGCCATTCATCACAGTCTACTCTCTCAGGCTTCATCTTACAATTTGCGACGTATCCCCGATGAGCGCCAAGATAGGCTTCACTTCAGTGGAGGTTATAAGATGGCTGCAAGAGGAGGCCTGAAAGTAAGCCTTCATCTTGATGTCTCATCCAATCCTGTCAGAATTCGATATCGTTTTTGCTGGAGGTGATCACATATCATCTCTTACTGGTTTTCGCTCTTCACACAGTATTCTGTGTAGGTGGTTCTACAGCTTGTGTTGTCGCAGGTCGGTTGGCCGCATGCGATTCCTCGCTCAGGATCTTGATTCTAGAAGCCGGTCAACACACCCTCAATAAACCTATTCATGTCCAACCCTACCAATATCCCCTCAACCAAGCACCGACGAGCACCACAGTCACATTCAACATCGGAAATCCATCTCCTCGTCTCAACGGCCGTGCCCCGATCGTTCCTTGTGGTCGTTGCGTTGGCGGAAGCTCATGTGTGAATTGTGCGTAGCAAACTTGCAAACATGAAGAAGACCCTAATAATGAGACAGTTATGGCATACACCCGTGCACCTGCTTCGGACTATGATGATTGGGGAGCCGATGGTTGGGAATCTGAGAATTTGATTCCCCTCATGAAGAAGGTCTCGAATCCTTTTTCAGGATATTTGTTTGAATTGCTTACACGCCCACTTTATAGATAGAGACATACGAGGTACAGCCCGATCGTCCAACTCATGGATATAATGGACCCATCAAAGTGTCATCTGGTGGGTGTAAACTGGGCATCTCGGACGAATTCATCCAGGTTGGCACAACCTATCACAAGAGGCAGTATGTCGATGACACCGATGATTTGGAAACATGCAATGCATACAGTGTACGTTATCATTTTCCTTTTTTAAACTGCGACTACTGACTAACTAGATCTGCCTCAGCCATGGCGGAAGTGAGTTCCTGCACTCGTAGGCAATTGCGAATTGTTGACCCATCTATAAAGGTACATTGACGGGACAACCGGAAGGCGTTCAGACGCGGCTCACAACTATGTCTACAACCAAGCTCACAACCCGAATTTACATGTCTGGGACGGAAAGCGCGTGAAGCGTGTCATCTTCGAGTAAGTAGCTGTCCGAGATCGCAGCCGCAGCAAACTATTGACAGTTTTTTCCAAACGAAAGGGACAAGCGTGCTGTAGGCGTTGAGTTCACCAGCGATCTAGTATCTTGCCCAGACGCGGATCAGTTGTTGAGTATTGTGAGAGCATCAAAACTCGTCGTTGTATCTGCTGGGGCTTTCGGTTCCCCGGCGATTCTGGAGAGATCTGGTATTGGTGCTGAATCGATCCTCAAGCGGTGCGGTGTCGAGCAGCTGGTGAATTTACCCGGTGTCGGAGAAAATTATCAAGGTGCGCTTTCAATTTATTTCTCAAAAGCTTGGCTTAGGATGGTCAGATCACAATCTCGTCTTTGCTCCATACTTGGCTGCTGACGAGGCTATTACCATGGACCCCCTCTGGCGTGAGGAGAGTTTCCTACAGGGTAAGCATGTTCTACTCATGATTGCAGCACTTTACAACCACCAAAATTCAGAACAACTTGCACAATGGAACAGCACCGGCAAGTCGTTGATTGCACAAAAGTTGGTGCAAGTTATCATTATCACTGCTGGCATCGTGCTGATTGGAATTTCAGTGGCCTCAATTCGAAAATAAAGTGGCGTCCTGATGACGAAGAATTGAAAGCTATGGATCCAGCCTTTCACCCACGCTGGAAGGAATTCTTCCAGGACCGCCCAGACAAGGCTGTTTCGATATTTTTGGCTTTTGCAGGGTGCGTACGCAATTCCTCGCTCTGATGATATGTGAATGCTTATTACAGCCAGATATGTTCAACCGCTCTCGAGGCCGCTTGTTCTTCCTCCTCGCAACTACATGTGTGCCGGTTATTATACAGTACTACTCTCCATCTACCTCATGGTATTTTTCTGAATATCTTAAATAGCTCTACCCCGTATCTGTCGGCAGCGTCCATATCACCGTGACAGAGGACGGCAAAGAAGGAATGGACTTTACTACAGGCTACCTAGACGAGTGAGTGGATGCATTTCATTTTAGGCCATTTTGATGACTACGACGCGCCTAGTCCATCGGATATTGTTCCTATTAACTTCGGGTACAAAAAGACGCGTGAAATCTTTCGACGCATGGCTTCCTACCGAGGTGAAGTTACTATTGCCCATCCTGCCTTCCCAGAGGGAAGCGCTGCAGCTTGTAAAGAAGCCTCCGGGCCAGTGGACTTGAATGCGCCTGACATCATCTACACTGCTGAAGATGATGAAGCAATCGATCGATTCCACCGTGACATCAGTAAGTGCTAACCTCCCATCTCCTTTCTTGCCGTAAAATACTGAATTGAATATCAGTGCAAACATCATGGCATTCGGTGTGTGCGGCCGAACTTTTCATGATTCTATATCTGATCTTTGTACTTGTAGCTTGGGACTTGCGCCATGAAACCGGAGGCAGATCACGGAGTCGTCGATGCTCGGCTAAATGTATACGGGGTGTCGAACCTGAAAGTTGCAGATATGTCCATTTCGCCGTTGAATGTTGGCACGGTGGGTCCTGAACAGGGGATTATTGATGTTTGATCTAACGATATACAGAACACATATTCAACAGCACTGCTCATCGGAGAGCGGGCTGCAATGATCATTGCTGAAGATTTGGGTATTAATTGCATTTGATATGTATCATCAGAGGCGTATTTAATTATGTATGGAAAGCCAGTCCAGCTTCGTCTATCGTAGAGGTACAATAAGGTCAGACGAACAGTGGTTGGGCTGTGACCGAGCGTCAGCTCGGTTCGGGTGCTGGCGAGATTGCCGCTCACCCACAAGCTGACGAACCCCACGGCGAGGAAAAACGTCAGCCAGCCCAACCAGTGAGGCAGCGTCGGTATTCAGGGATTGGGCAAACTACAAATTTCGTGACACTGACCATACAAGGTGTCACAAGACACACAAGACATCACAGGTCTTACAAGCTTGACAAACATATAATAAAATATTAGACCAATGCTTCTAAGCTTATTATAGTCTCTACTAGTGTCCTTAACCTACTATATGTCATTGTAATAACTAAAAATATATTTGAGATATGTACCATTAACTTAATTGAACCTCCTATAAATACTAAATATTGTCAGGATACTACATAACCAGTCTTGTGGCCTAGTGGTAATGATGCTGCACACATAAATGGTATTCAGAATAGGCTCAGAAATGCTCAGAAATGCTCAGAAACAATTCAGAAACACAGAAACCAGATTCTGAAAACTGGCAGAAAAATGTAATTCAGACTCCATTCTTTTGAGCGACTATCGGACGAAAAGCGAAAGGATGGATGAAATGAGAGAGTGCTATAAAGAACGTATGAATATACTCAGTCTCATGAGTCGAAGACTCTATCTAACTGACCTATAAAGAACGTATGAATATACTACTGTAGTCAGTATAGTACGAAATGAATTAAATGAGTGTATCTCACCTCAGTCTCGTGAGTCGAAGACTGAGGTGTTTGAACCTATGAAAAACTTCTAAGTACGGTGAACGTATTATGTAAGCTTACTCAGTGTAGTCCTTATCAATTAACAATTATCTTTCAACACATTCGAAATACTGTAGAGATACACACTTAGCTTTGACATCATCTGGGTGTGACTAACTGAACCTTAGCTTCAAAGATTTGAAGATGGGTGTGACCTGTGACATGTCAAAAATAGCTTCGAACCAGCACCACTACCAGCTGCTGTTAGCAAGAGCTCACAGCTGATGGTGATGAAGAGAATTTTGGTCATGTAAAGCGAGATGCATGGCAAATACTCAGTACAAGAATTTTTGAGAACATTTTTGCATTTTTTTTCATGTTTTACCATGTGTCACAATTTACCTTTGATGACTTCAATTTTGTGTGATGGTCACACAAAATAGCTTTGATTCATCAGATGTGTGACCCTGTGATGAAGCTAAGTGCGTATCTCTACAGTACTTGGCGGTTCAAACACTTCAAACTTTCTAAGTCACACTTGTAAGGTTAGGGTTAGAAGCATTTGCACTCAAAAAAAAGCCAAAGGTTGTGTGTTTTGTAGCTAGTACATAAAAACATAAAAAATAGTGCTGTTTCACTACCATTTGAGAAATCTATGACCTCATGCTCCAGTATGCTTCGAGGATGGTGTCAAGAGGAACAATGATAAGGATCCTAGTAGAATAATGACCGGCTGGTCCAGAAGACCACGGAAATGCTGCAGTGCTGTAACAATGGTCATGGCGCTGGGCTCGGAACCAGCTATTTTGATACTGATGTCAAACAGTATTTGTCCGATGCACTTCCGACTACCCCAATCCAAGTCCAACAGTCCAACACATGTCCGATCCCGACCCGATGCCCAACATTCCCGCGCATTGGACCAGTCCCTCCTATGTCCTGTCCAGTCGCATCTATCCCCACTAGGTGCACATTTACTCCTTTTGACTTGCTAAGCATTGTATACAGCGTTATTACATGTTTTCTCATAGTCTGCAGTACCACATGTCCTATTACATAGGATTTCGGACCCGAAATATCACTACTACTCTCGCCTATAGCACTCCAAATTTCTACATAGACACTATTTAATATCTAGTACTTCCTACCTATGAACTTACTTACTTTTCTCTACTCAGTAGTAGGATGGAAGTCATTGGATATTAGTAGTACTTTATTGTATTGCGAAATATCTATCCACTCTTTTTCTCCGAAACACTCCGACACATCCGACACTCATTTGACTGACAATCCGATACACTTCCGACACATTCCTTTACCTGTCCAACACATTCCCTGACAGTCTGACACATAGTCCAACACCCGACCTGACTCCAATATTTTTGGACCCAACAATTTTCCTTCGGACGAGTGGTTCCTAGCTTCGAATTATCTTCCTATTATTGATAACTAACTATCTATACTAACACCAAACAGCTACCCCTATAGGATCGAACACACTTGCTCTGCAAGTATAGCAGACTAGATCATGCTAAGATCTACCTAAATATTGTTGTCTAGATAGTACAATTTCTGCTGAGCCCAGCGGGAATCAGCTTTCTACAGTGCCTGCATGAGGTAGATTAGGGAGGAGACTTGAAAAAAAAACAAGAGTGTCAGCTAAGCAGCTCTCAAGATGAACATTCATACACACTGGGATTTCTTGTGCCAGCATGCTGCTAAATTGGGACATGAAAGTTAATGGTGAAAGGTATGTAGGTGGGGAGTAAGGTTATGAGGTAGAGCAGCCAGCACACGATGAGATGATTGAGCTGGTCCAATTGCATGCTGCTGCAACATCTACTGTCATGGATGGCATTAGTGGTGGTGTGCGGTAATGTGTTTGTTGCATGGCACAGTGCAGGTGGCAGAAACACACTTGCATGGTATTCAAACTCCGCTTGAAACTCAGCTTGATTAGATTTCTGCAACAAAGGAATAACAGCCCAACCATCCACATGTCTTGTCAGTCTTGCTGTCAAGATTTATCCAACCAAATAGATACCAGTACTTTAAATGTTGCACAGGCCTGGGTTGAGTATGTTATAGCAGAAGGAGATCTTAGATCCTCTGGCTCCTCTATCTCAGAGGATGGTATTATTAGGACCCCATCACCACCTTCCCCTATGTCACTACCATCCCCTATATCTTATACATCTGACAGTTTGGGCACATCAGGCAGCTCCATTCTGATTCATCAAGAATTTGCTTGTATTATCAGCTCTCTTTTAGCTCTTCAGGATAAGGTATAGATGACATGTGTCCTTCACATTTCTGATAAGCCTCCTATGTGGGTACCACAGATCCAGCTTCTGGACCACTTTGCTGTCCATCGCCCTGACCTATTTTGGATGAAGCTACATGTCAATCCTGATATATTTGACGACATCCTTGATCAAATCAGCAGTGACCCTGTCTTCCTGGCCACTATGAGAATATAGCTTCCAATCAGGATATCTATCAGTAGGCAGGCATAAGCATTGGGTCTGTTACCAACTGCACTAATCGTGTCATGACTGCCCTGCTTGGACAGCATGATAATTTTATCTACTTTTCTGCTCTTGACTCTCATAAGGTTGCATGGGCTCGTCACTATGTTCAGTCCAAGTCCTGCTCATAGTGGAGGAATGGTATTTTGGCAGTTGACGGATCACTATTCAATCTATACCAAAAGCCAAATTACTATGGAGAGTCATTTTACATCAGAAAGTCTCAATATTCCCTTAACTGCCAAGTGTGTTTTATTTTTATTTAATACCTCTTTGTCTGATTTAAAAATATTTTAGGCAGTCATCCTGCCTTACAATCTCACTATAGTAGATTATTCTATTGGTCACACTAGTAGTGTACATGATGCATTTGCATTCCAATCCACTCATGTTTTCCAACAGCATGAAATGCTTCTTGGAGATAATCATTGGATTTGGGTGGATAGTGCTTATCCCTTGGAGCCATGGTGCATTCCCCCTTTAAAAAAGCCTCTGAATGGGTCCTGGACAAGAGACCAGAAGATTTTTAATACTACACTATCCAAGATACATCTATTATTTTATTATTTGACTTCTTGATATCTAATTAATTTTTTTAGATTCATGTTCGGGTAGAATACACATTTGCTGCTCTCAAGGGTCGTTTCCAGTCTCTTTGGAAGCTTCAACACCCATTGCAGAATGACAACTACCTTCAATTCCATTCCTACTGGGTGATGTGTTGCATCATCCTTCATAATATGATTATTCATTTTGAAGAACAGTGTAACATTTTTGATGGTGAAGGTAGTACTACTGATTGGGCCCTTAGGGATGAAGGAAGAGACTTCATTCCCCCCTCCCCCCAGAGTAACCAGACCCTGGTGTAGGTCTTGTGGGTGATATTTCTTATATTGGCACCCCTGGTCATGCAGTTTGTGCAGAGTTAATGGAGAATTTGTTGATGTAGTAACTTACAGGAATCTTGCAAAACACAAGGCAAGACAAGCAGCTGATGTATTACCATAGAAGTAGGGGGCATGTAGAACATATATGTATGACATGCAGACATATGCAAGACATGGTTGACAAATAGAAAAACAAACATGTGATATGAGCAGAACAAAAATGAATATACACAACAATAATGTCCATGAACAACAAACAACACAGTAGCAATGATAACAAATGATATAACCAGGCGCTCAGGGCACACCCCCTTTCAACTTGAGGAGTTTAATTTCAAGCTGCAAAGCAGCTCTTTTCTCTGCCTGAACCCTAGCCTGGGTCTTGAGAACCTGAAGCTCCAAGGCCTTTGCTTCTTGTGCATGCTGATGCACAATGGCGGCCTCACTGTGTTCCTTATCTGCCTGCTCATGTTGAAATTTGGTATTGCATTGGTGCCAGTGAGCGTTGACCTTTGCAAGTTTGTATTCAGAGGTGGCTGCATTCACAGAATTCAAGCATGTAAAGTTATGTATGGGAGATGGGAGTGGCCCAAAGAGCGGTGACAATGAGTCAAGTGTGAAGATGTTGAAGGGTGACAGACAGTAGCATGCAACTCAATTGGTGTGTGAAATAAAAAGCATGACTTATTGTAGGCATAGCTTATTGAGCTATGAATGCGGTTGTGGGAGGAAGGACAGCCCTGTAAATGCAGAAGTGGAACTATCATGGTTAATATAAGGAGAATGCGAGTACCAGCAACCTGTCTGACTTGAGCATTTGGACAATATTTTGAGGGAGAAAACGGTGCTGCAGAATTTCTGTGATACAGTAAAGGAATGCTGTCATTGATGCTGATGGTAATAACATGGGAAAATTGGGCTATGTGCGCCAAGTACCGGCGGATTTGGGAATCATCGCAAGATAAGTAATGATCTGATAGATAGACAAATAAATGATGCGACTCATGCAAGATGTCTGGTAAACAATAGAAAACTAAAAAGAATGTGGAAAGGTAGAGTGTGAGTAACTATCAAGAGTGTGTTAAATTTATAATGGTGCTGTTGAAACCAGTCTCCAAGCAATAACTGGTAGTCTGATACTAGCAGTGCTAGCAGGCTAAAGAATCAGTGCAATGACATGGGAATGAGCATGAAAGAACAACAGATGGAAGGCTGAATCAAAGCTCATTTCTGGATGGCTAAATTCTAGCTAGGTGGGCTAATTGGTTTCAACCCAGACTGCTGAAAGACACTGAAACACATAAATAGTCAGTAAATCAGCTTGGTTAGTGGTGAAATGAAGGATAGGTACCACCATGTGTACTATTAATGTGATTGGACAAATGAAATCAAAATTCAAGTTGTCCTGGCTCTGGTCTAGCCAGCTGTTACGGACTTGGATAGTATCTGTTGGCAATGCTCAAACAGAGTGTGTGTTGTCAACAGGTCAAGGACGTCTGTCCAAGGTTAGGGGTCTTGCTTGGTGAGGCTTCGGTAAGCAAGATTTAATGCTTATGTCTGAATCGGGTAGCTTATATCAAGTGGAGCTTGATGATAAGTATATCTGCCAAGGCTTACAACACCCGGAGGTTAATTGTAAGATCTGCATTAATAGAAGGACAGAAGTCTGACTAGTTAACAGGGGTTCTGCTCAATGATGAAGTCGATGAGTAAAGATAGAGACTAAAGACTTATCCGCAATGAGCAGATAAGAAAGTAGAATATAAACAGCTGGCCAGGCTGAAGGAATCACTCTGGTGAGAGTAGGAGATCAAGAACCAAGTAGATTCAAGTTAGAGAAACTAGTTACATGACAGCGAGTCTATATAGAGGGGAACAATGCGTATTAGTGGATGATAACTCGTACTGCCGGAAGAAGGAATGGTCAAAGGGTAATACTAGAAAAGGAAGGCATGTTCGAAGCAAGTCATTGATGAATCAGAATGTGCAGATATGAAATGAGTCAAAGAACTAAAGAGGAAGTGAAACGGGCAGAGGCACAAATGTGCAGCTGTGGATCTAAGTATAAGTACAACGTGCAACTGCACACTGAGTCAGAGATCAAGAAAGGAAAATAGGGCAAAGGGATGCAGCATGCATCATGTCATAGGTTACCGTCCGGACAGTGAGGGTTAAGGGGACTGTTCCATGGGATCAGTAATTGTCACAACCCAATAACGAATTAACGCTGGGCAGAGACTAGGACTCAAACGAAGGTTATCGGACAAAGAGAATGATGAGCAAGTACGTCTTGGATTGCTACAATGTAGATACAAGAGGTTTGAACTAAAGAACTATCGACCAAGACATGCTACCTATATACAACTATTGAAACTGAGATTGAAACTGAGTTACAACTACTAGCCAATCATAAAAAGAGAAAGGGAATCGTACCATAGAACATCGTAGAATATTAAAGAAGCATCACGTGACCATATCTTATCTTATCGTATCTAATCTAATCTATTCACAATCAAAGAACTCGTCTTCTTCATCAGTCACATCAAAGACACGTGTTGTAGGCGCTAAAGGTATTTCAGGAATGATAGACGCTTTCAAGGTAGGGTTAGGGTTTGATTTAGGCGCTGTGTATTGACGCTTTGGAAGATTCAAGAAAGAATAATGGTTCGTTAAAGGTACTCGTGACATTACCCCCTCTCCAAGGTGAGTGTCATCACGAACGAATGAAGGTCGAATATTCTTTTCTCTCCATCGTTTGAAATCTTCCGTAAACAGTACTGAGCCTTTGATTCTTCGGTATTTTTTCGGCTGCAGCCGTGGGATTCTTCTTATGGAATTCCGCTAAAGGAATTGGGGCGTTCTTCAAATTCTCTTCTGGCTCCCAAGATGACTCTTCCTTCGGGTATCCTTCCCATTTTACTAGGTATTGCAGCTTTCCTCGGAACAATTGGCTATCCAGTACTTCTTCTACAGCAAATTCTTCCTGATCGTCAATCAATTCTGGAGGTGGTCGGTCGGGAGGAGGATGAGGAATCAATTGAGATGCATGATATGGCGTAAGCAATTCTACGTGGAAAACCGGGTGAATCTGATATTTTTCCGGTAATTTCAACTTGTAGTTCACTTCACCGATCTTCTCTAGTATTTCGAAGGGACCTAGACGACGATCTGACAGTTTTTGACTTGGACGATGTTGTTTAAGATTCTTTGCGTCAAGCCAGACCTTGTCTCCCTTCTTATACTGAGGTGCTTCTTTTACTCCTTTGTCAGTAGAAACACTTCATGCGCTCATTGACCATCTTAAGAGTATTTTCGGCATCATCTCTCGCTTCTTTCATTCGATCAACTCTCTCATCGGCGGCGGGGATTACGGACATGGAGTTTGGGTGAATCGTGAAATCTGGGTTATACCCATAGAGAACTTTAAACGGACTATGACCGGTTACTGTGACTGCATTGTTATGTGAAAACTCTGCTATCGGCAGCCAAGATACCCAATCATTCTGTCTGTATGACGTGAACATGCGCAAGTATTGTTCGACTTCTTGGTTTACGCGTTCAGTCTGTCCATCAGGTTCTGGGATGATAGGAGGTCGACGCAGACCATTTCGTTCCTAATCTTTTTGACATTTGTCCCATGAACTTTGATATGAACTGAGTTCCTCTATCTGAAATCACTTTCTTTGGTGTTCCATGATGTTTCCATACATTTTTCAGAAATAGCTCGGAAATACCCTTCGAGTCTACATCTTTGGTGGTGGGAATGAAGTGTGCTTGTTTTGAGAATCGATCAACGACTACAAATATGCTATCACACCCTTCACTCTTCGGCAAATCCACTATCAGGTCACAGGTGATTATCTGCCAAGGTCCTTCCGGAACTTCATTTGGTTGTAAAGGTCCCTGTTGGTCTACTCGGAAACACTTTCGTTTGTCTGCACCTATCGCAACCGTCTACGTAATCGTGGACATACTTCGTCATTGAAGGCCACCAATAGTTTCTGGAAATCAATTCTAAGGTTTTAGCTCGTCCAGGATGTCCAGCTGGTGGAGAGTCATGAAACAACTCCAATATCTCTCGGCGGATCTCTTTATCATTTGGAACGTAAACTAATCCTCGGAATAACACCAATCCATCCTCCACATTCCACTCTTCGATTCCTCTACTGCAATTGAACCGGTGCTGCTTTTAACGTTTCTAACGCTTTAGCGACTTCAGGCTCTCGTTCTGTGCATTTTCGTATCTTTTGGAGTAAATGCTTCTCTCCATGCACCAAAACTTGACCTCTTTTAGCAGCTTTTACGGTAAAGAATTCCGGTTTCAAAAGAATGCGATCTGAGTTATCGTTTTCTACCCCCCCTCTATGGTCTGATCTCCGAGAAAGACGGTCTGCTTTGTCATTAACCACACCAGGCTTGTGTTGGAGTGTAAATTCATACTCCGCTAGGAAAAGACTCCATCTAGCTTGCCTTCTGGTCAACTTTTGACTCGTCATGAAATATTCAAGGTTCTTATGATCTGTCCATATTTCAACCGGGTGAGGTGCTCCATGCACATAGTGCCTCCACTCCTCCAACGCTCTAATGATCGCTAATAACTCCTTATCATGAATGTCATAATTTCTTTCCGCATCATTCATTGACTTAGAGTAATATGCTATTGGATGCCATAATCCATCTTCCATAAGTTGAGAGAGAACCGCTCCTGTTGCGTAATCTGAAGCATCGGTCTCTATTTTCTTTTTCTTCTCAACATCTGGCATGACTAGAACGGGAGCTTCTGTGAAACGTTTCTTAAGTTCATCAAAAGCTTTTTGTTGCTTTCTCCGTCCAGTCCCATTTGACATCTTTTCTTAGCAGATCATTCATTGGTCTGGCTATATCTGAGAACCCAAGTATGAATCTTCGATAGAAGTTGGCAAAGCCCATGAATGCTTGGATATCTTTTACGCATTTGGGAACAGGCCATTTCAATACTCCTTCTACTTTCACAGGGTCCATCGACACATTGCCTTCTTCCACGATCAACCCGAGGAACTCGACTTTAGACTGTTCGAAGCTACATTTCTCAGGCTTCAAGAACAGGTCATTCTCCTTTAATCGTTTCAGGACTTCTCGTACCACCTTTCGGTGCTGCTCCCTATTTCCATTCGTAAAGACCATTATATCATCAATGTAGACTGACTACTGTTTTGCCATCTATTAGGTCTCTTAGAATTTCATTCATCATAGTTTGGAAGGTTGCAGGCGAGTTCGTGAGTCCAAAATACATCACGGTCGGTTCGTGGTGACCAAACGGCGTTTTGAAGGCCGCCTTCCACTCATCTCCTTCTTTCATGCGAATATTATTGTACCCCCATCGTACATCCATCTTAGAGTACATTGTGGCACCGGTTAAAGCATCAATTCAAATCTTGAGATCTCGGTAGCGGATATGCATTTTTCACCAGTCTTCTCATTGAGCTTTCTATAGTCCATCACCGGTCTTAACTTGCCATCTTTTTTGGCCACAAAGAAGAAAGGTGCTGCTACTGGAGATTGTGAATCTCTAATACGTCCCAGTGCAGTCTCGGTTTTTAACCATTCCTTCAATGTATCCATCTCTTTGGGTGACAACGGATAAGGTTTCGCATTTGGCGGAAGATCGCCCTCATCTTTAAGATCTATCGCATGATCCCACTTCTTTCTTTCAGGGAAGCGCTTAGACTTCTTCTTCTGAGAAAACTCCCAGGTAATCATGAAGCCAGTCAGGTACCATTTCTTCTACCGACTGCTTCTTCTTAGTAGCTTCTTCTGCTACTTTCTGCTCCGTGGCAACCGAGGCTTTATAACGAATCCATAGTCTCTCTGGACTTTCTTCGTCTTCTATTTCCTCAACCGTCGCCCTCTTCATCGACATATCTTCTTCATCCTCGTCTTCATCGTCCGTAGGAATCAGATCAGGTACATCATCTATCTTTTTTTGTTCTTTTCTTTTTTCTTTCTTTTTTTGTCTTTTTTCCTTTTTTGTTTCACATTTTACAGGGCATCGAGAAAGTGCAAATCGTCCTGCGTTCCAGTCAATCTCTGGGTTATGATATCTCAGCCAATCTATGCCGATAATAACATCATCGCTTCCTAAGTCTGTAACCATGAAGGCTGCTTTCTCTTCTTCATGATCACCAATCTTTAGACCTAGTTCTGCGAAATGAGTCATTGATCCAGCAGGCATTTAGCGATCCATCAATATTCCTGACTGAAATAGGCCTTAATAATTTACGGCATTTCACACTGTTCTTCTCAACAAACTTTTCACTGATAAATAATGTTGATGCACCGCAATCCACAAGTGCTTTCACGTCTGCTTGTCGGTTCTTTCCTTTCAACGTTATTGGAATATAAAAATGCTCAGATTTGGATCTAATATGTACTTCTGATACATCTTGAAACGTAGAAAGAATAGAGAAACGATTGTTCGGGTCTAGGTCTGCAGACTTTGACTTCAACCCCTTTAAAAATCCTTGCCTTTGTTAGAAGCGATCCAATCTGTGAACCACTTCGGCGCGGAGTTTTCTTCGACAACTGCAGCCGCTTTGACTTGCGCTTTTGGCGCACCTTTACAGTTTCTTGCTATGTGGCCTTGTTCTCCACAGCGGTAGCAGGTGAAAGCGCCAGGCTTTCCTTGGGGTTTGGGAGCTCCCCTCTGCTTGCCAGAGTCCACATCCATAGCGTCACTGTCTTTGCTAGGACCAGCCTGCCTTGGATTGAAGGTTCTTGTGGTTTCCTTGTTAGGGGTCCACCAATTTCCCTTCTTCTTCTCAGCGTCTAGCTCTTCGTAGTTACGTCCAATCTGTATGGAGTAATCGATGAGCTTCTTGAGTGTGTCTTTCTCAGACGCTGGAATATGAGCGAGTTGCTCCTTGATCCGGGTTTGTAGGCCAGATCGGAATTTGAGGCGGAGGTTGTAGTCGGAGTATTTGGTGAGTGCAGCCTTCTGCTTGAAAGCTGCTGCATATTCGGGCACTGATGAAGATCCTTGCTTCAGGGTTTCCAACTCCCTGACAGCCTTTCCTTCTCTGTCGTCTTGTCCCCACATGGTCTCGAATTCTTTTGACCAGTCTTCAAAGGATATTGGCTTGGTGTCAAGCTCAATAACATATTTCTGCGCCCATTTAGCAGCAGATCCTTTGAGAAAAGACAGAGCAGTTGTGATTTTCTGCCTGTCTGTGATCAACGGCCACTGTGACATATATAATGCCAATTGAGTAGCGTAGACTTCCACGGAGATCGAATCTTTGTCTCCAGTGAATTCTGTGGGCTTCGACAATTTGACTTGCGAAGTGTTTGGTGCTTGTGCAAATCTCTCAAGCTTCTTCTTTAGTTCCTCGATTTGTGCGTTTTGGGTTCTAAGTTGAAGCTCTTGAGTTGCATTCTGTGCTCGAAGAGTGTTGTTATGGTTTAGGAGTTCTTGTGTCCTTACGTACAGGTCGTGTGTTGCCATGGTGATGGCATTCTGTACATAGTTGGTGAACTCCACCGGCATAGCGATGCCTTGTGGTTGTGGTCCCTGAGGCCCTTGTTCCTGGGGTTCTTGGGGGTTCTCAGGTCCCATTTCTGTTTCGTTAATTTCAGCCATAGTGCCAGGTGCGTTCTGGAATCCGATTCACTAATGACTGTTGAAGAGCGGGTCGTAACGGCTCTTCCGGATAGGAAAGATGATGAAAGGGAAGAGGGAAAAAGGATACGTAAATGGAAAGCTAAAGGGGTCCCCAGTACTAACTGGATCAACCTCGTCCTTTAGGGTCAAAGGGTTCTTTAGTCAACCCGACTGACACTTCCCTAATTACTAACTAGAAAAGGATACGTAAAGCTACGCTTTGTTAAGTGGGAAAAACACTGTGTGCTTCGTGTGTGCTACTTCTCAGTCACCGAAAGGGTACAGGTCTAGGACAAGTTATCACTCTTCCAGCCGAAGCTTACAAGTGCGAGTCTCACTAGAATCCCGTATCTAAATCCTCGTGGTAACGATGGTAGGACTATCCGCAGATGCGACAGTTCCACTAGACTTAACGAAAGGTTCTACGTGCGTATGAAGAAAGATGTAGGTATGAAAGAAACTATAGTAACATTGAGCAGGCAGGGTCTTGGGCCAGCACTCAAAGTTGTAGCGA
Source organism: Suillus bovinus (assembly GCF_016758785.1). Classification (NCBI taxonomy): domain Eukaryota; kingdom Fungi; phylum Basidiomycota; class Agaricomycetes; order Boletales; family Suillaceae; genus Suillus; species Suillus bovinus. Next base: position 238,709 of record NW_024542071.1, read on the forward strand.
GACGCCTAATGTCGTCAACACCTCCGTATACTGGCGGCTGCAATGTAAGGCAGGGCCTGGTATAGGACTACTAACTAATAAAGGCTATTCGTAGAAAAGCTCAAGCGAGCAAAAGGATGGGTTTCAGAAAATGATCGCGGCTGTTTAGGCCGGGCAAAGGAAAACGTGTAATGGCTATCTAAGTGGTTTGTTGGCGATGTGCTCAACGAATCACCTAGAGAGAAATGATGTGAGCGGTATGCGAGAGTCGGAGTCTCCTATAGTTCAAACCTAATGTCACAACCCAATAACGAATTAACGCTGGGCAGAGACTAGGACTCAAACGAAGGTTATCGGACAAAGAGAATGATGAGCAAGTACGTCTTGGATTGCTACAATGTAGATACAAGAGGTTTGAACTAAAGAACTATCGACCAAGACATGCTACCTATATACAACTATTGAAACTGAGATTGAAACTGAGTTACAACTACTAGCCAATCATAAAAAGAGAAAGGGAATCGTACCATAGAACATCGTAGAATATTAAAGAAGCATCACGTGACCATATCTTATCTTATCGTATCTAATCTAATCTATTCACAATCAAAGAACTCGTCTTCTTCATCAGTCACATCGAAGACACGTGTTGTAGGCGCTAAAGGTATTTCAGGAATGATAGATGCTTTCAAGGTAGGGTTAGGGTTTGATTTAGGCGCTGTGTATTGACGCTTAGGAAGATTCAAGAAAGAATAATGGTTTGTTAAAGGTACTCGTGACAGTAATCAGGTGAAATGGAGCATGGATAGGCTTCGTCTGAGAAAGGGTCTGGCCAGATGTACTGGCTTTGCTGGAGTGAAAGGTAGAGAGCAAACAGGAATGTGAGGATGACAAGGGTGGCAAGAGTGAGGTCAGGGTAAGGGTGTGATGCAAGGACTGAGACGAGTATAATGAGGAGAAAAATGGTAGGGGCCCAAGCATCTAGATGTTCTTGTAACATTACCCCAGTGTAAAGAGTAAATCTAGGCTGGGCTCTACAGAATGTGAGTCCCAAGTCCTGAGAGATGCGAGTGTGCTTCGTCTCAAGAGACAACCTAAAAACTACCTTGATAAAAATGCAAGGGAAGTCTTATACAGTCAGAGAGTAGACAAGATATAGGGAAGTAAACCTCTAATGTTTATCCAAAGTACTGAGATACTAGTCCGATGTGACCGAAGGTCATCTGAAGCTGCAAAAGTGATGTCCAGAGTAGCCCGATGCCATCCAAGGGTTGTGAGAGCTGTCCAAAGGTTAAAGTGTGTCGGTGTGTCAATGTGTCAGTATGTCAATGTGTCGAATAGTATAAGACTTTGCGAAACATCTGAAGTTTGGAACTACGCTAATCTACTGGAACTCAAGAATAAATGAGGTGCAGAATTGGCAGCAGTCTAGCCAAACAATCGTTCTAAATGAACAAAAGATCGATTGCGCAGTTACAAATATACCAAGGTGACTCTACTAACTATGACTCGAAGGATGGGAAGTGAAGTGAAGTATCAGCAGTCAGTGAGCAAGATTATATCCTACTTCCATGAGAGACCAGAATCCATAGGCAAAACTAGTAGTGAGATAAGCAAGTCCGAACCTATGTAATAAGCCGCAAGGCAAGCAGCAATGCAAGTATACATGTAATAAGCTGCAATGCATGCTGTTTATACGTATTCCGAGGCTCCTGACAGGATGCTGATGGGATTTATCCATGTAGCACTAAGACATAGTCAACATATAGATAGAATAAGGGAAAACACACCAGCGAAGTCAAAAGGACGAGGATAGGACATGGTATGGTAACTCGTGAGGTTCAGATGGGCCTCAGAATGCAAGGACTGCCTGCAGAAGGTTCAGACAAGTACACATGGCCTTCAGGAGGTCATGGGAGGTCGAGGAATGATATGGGACGTAAGTGTTAGATTGACTGGTTCTGAGCCCAACACTGCGACCATCGTTACACCAGTTTCTAGGACTGAAATCAATGAGTTCAGTTTTCCATATTGCCATACCAGGAGGGGTTGCAGTCAAGGTCACAGAGTGCTTTAAGTGCTTCCATGGTGTTGTCCTGCATGATGTGGGAATCATGCATGGACATGAATACTAGGTGACCCTCAAAAGACAAAGTCTGTTAGCTTAGTCCTCAGACTAGTCAACCAAGGACTATGTTTCAAATCCTACCAACCACATTATTTTGAGACTGTGTTTCGATTCTTGCCAACCACATTATTTTTGAGACCATGTTTTAATTCCTGCCAACTGCATAATTTTGAGACTGTGTTTCAAATCCTGCCAACTGTATTATTTTTTTTACCCACTTTTCTTTAGTGTATCTTTGCTAGTAGTGTTATTTTTTTTAGCTACATAGTCTTCTGTAGTGTTTCTTTACTTTTACTTTTTCATTAGGAACCTTTGACTCACCTGACACTTCATAAAATTATACCTACAGGGTATGATGTCATTATGATGTCATAAGGCTCCACAGATACTCCTGCAGGTATTCTGTTGAAAGATATTATGTCATCAAGCTCTAGATTATTCTACTCCAAAATGACATCATTTTGATTCTAGAATATTCTGCTTCACAATGATTCACTCTGACTCACTCATGCAAAGTTCTGGAATCTTTTGCTTCACAATGATGTCATAGCTCTCTATTTTATTCTTTTATTAGGGTTTGACCCAATATTTTGATTGGTCCTCCTTATTTTTTGTTGTTTGTGAACCTAGGTTACTTTCTCATGCTAAATGTATATAAGGAGAGCCAATTCTCCCCCAAAATAATAGATCTCCCATTTGTGAAAATCTGTCTGTCAGACATTCTGCTTACAAAGCCAGTGCCTTTGAAGTGAAACAAGTGCAGGGACACTGAATCCCTTGAGATTACATAAGTTTCTCACTATAGAGACTTGTGACATTTGAGACCAGCTTCTCAAATTCAGTTTTGTGAGACTAGCTTCTCACCACGTGTAACAAATTGACCAACTACGAGTTTTGGTCAATATCTTCATACTATTGAGACCACATCTCAACCGAGTAACATATATTCAAGAGCACAGTTCAGAGCCTAGACAGTTTATCCTAGGCTAGTTTATTGTATATTTGAGACCAGCTTCTCACCACGTGTTACAAATTGACCAACTACGAGTTTTGGTCAATATTGTTGTATATCTGAGACCATGTCTCCACAGAGAACCCTACTTTTACGAAACCAAGTTACAAGTCTAGAAGCTTATTCCTAGACAAAAGATTTGAGTTTCAATAAAGAAAAGTTAAGCTCCAGCTAGGTTGATCTTAATAAAGATTGGTTTAGCAAGCCTCCCAAGAACTCACATATTATCTACCACAAAATAGGAAAAGTTGTAGACCGTTGTAACGATGGTCATGGCATTGGGCTTGGAACCACATATTTTCATACTCATGTCAACACCCGAAACATATGCGCACATGTCCGACACACTTTTGCACATGTCCGAGCCACTCTGCATCGGACCTTCAGACATTGCATCGGCCAATCACACTTTGTGCGCACTTGTCCATCCCATGTCCTGTCCATCTGAACTAGCCTCACTAAGTGCGTAGTTATTCCCATGCACATTTTCTGACATTCGGACTGCGTTATTACATGTCCGCAGCACCTCAGTGTCTTATTACATAGGACATCGGACCCGAAATATATTGCTACTATCTTTGCCTGTATTATTCTGGATTTCTATGTACTTACTTAAATACTCTGTAGTGACCCGTAGCAATTATCACCCAGTAGTTAGGAGCCATTTCCCAACTCTGCGGATCACCCAGAACACTCTTGTAGTTCTTAGTTGCATTGTGAAATATTATCTGTTCATTCACTGTCACAAACCTGCCATTTGTTATACTTGCAATACTGCTTGCAACCCGACACTCATTACATAGTTTCCGACCTATATTCGTGAAGTCCAAAAGTCCAAAATCTTGGACATCACACTTTGGCTTCAGACATTGGATAAGTACCCTCAGACATCATCAGATTACCTTCAGACATTGTTTCGCAGCATCGGACATTTTGTTATTTGCATTACTGATACATTTTATTATTAATACCAATTAGCAATCCCTTTAGGATCGAACACACTTGCTTGCAAGTATAGCAGCATAGGTCATGCTAAGATCTACCTAAATATTTGTTGACTAGGTAGTACAGTTTCTGCTGAGCCCAGCAGAGATTTACTCTTTACACCGTGTTAATTGAGGACTGGCAAGAAGTCTTATCCAAGTGTAATTGTGGTGTCATTACATTCTTATATGAATTTATATAAGACCCTCGGTTATTAAGACAGCATTCTCTTCTCTGTCTTGTTTGATGTGTGCAGCATCTTGATCGTAAGCTGCTTCCAGCTGATGCATGTTGGTGTAGAACCTTTCTAAGGAGATTCCTCGATGAAGGATCTTCTTGCCTTTGAGGTGGGGGCAGAAGGGAGTAAGATGTCCAGGGGTGAATTGGTTATAGATACAGCAGAAGTAATGCTCACATTGTTTCTGTTTGTGGCCATACTGAGAGCAGACCCTGCAGATGAAATTGTACTGGTAGGGTTGGGAGTTACTCCTGGTGTGCACATCATTTATTAACTCTTGTCTGGTAGGGTCCTGACCAGGTACATGTCTGGTGATGGGTAAACCAAGGACGAGGATGCACTTGGTGTGCAATCTATAGCTTCATCGAGGGGAATGTTTTGGTGGTGGAATGGGGATAGGTGTGCTATCCCTGATAGCAGATGATCTGATGGAAAGTAGGGGTATGTCTTTGGTGGTGACAAAACCCGGGGGAGGGGTGGTAAGACAAGCTTCCAAGCTTGGTTTGTTTTCTTTGTTCATCTTTCCCCAAGGGGGTGTGTGAGTTTCCCCACACCACCAGCTCCCAAGGTGGTGTCGGTCCCACTGATCAACTTACTTCCAGCTGAGGCTTCCAAGCCAATGACCGACAAGGGGAAGCAGCTGGTTCAGGGGACTCGGCAAGTTAGGGAAAATGACTCTGAGGAAGAGTCCAACAAGATGAAGAAGTGCAAGGTCAGTAGGCGCCTGTTGAGGGTAGTCATTTTGGACACTGAGGATGAAGATGGCCAGCCGAGCCGCGGGACCATCATTGTTGTAAAGGTTCATCATTGATTCATTTTTTCTTCTATCACTCACAGAACCATAGTCATCTAAGGTGGCAGTGCCTCAGACTCCAGCCCCTGCAAAAAATGTCAAGCAGGTGAGATTCACCTTGTATTATTAGTTGACACCACTCAAAGCTATCCAGGCTGGCACCAAGGCCCGTACTGGCCGAACAATGCCAAAGGAACAGGGTGGAGACACTTCAGCAGCAATGCTCAGTCCTCAATCTATCGTTTCTGCCACCAACAATGAGCCACAGTCATGAATCATTGGCCACTGTAATGGGTATGAGGTACCTGAATGGTGTCTTTGGCCCTTTGGCTGCTCCTAACCCTCCTTCAGTCAGCATCGGTCAAGCCTTAGTGTCTTGCCCTATTTGGTCATCCTGATGTGCAGGGCAGCACATTTACTAGTGGACAGTCCATCATCTAGGTCAGCGCAGGCCAGTCCTTCATCTGCTCCTGCCTTCCGATCTCATTTTAATGTAACATTACCTGCTTCTGATACTTACTCCCTCCCTTGATACTAAATATACCCCTATGTAGTGCATTATTAGTCACTTAGATACTTTTCACTACATAAATTGCATGAAATCGATCTGGATTGGCTTGTATATGCATTGATTGTGTGATTGCAAGTATCAACAGCGCTTTGGCGATATTTTGTATCTTGCCAACTAACTGACCGACTACCACATGTATGATTAGGTATTTTGTATGTTATTCCATAGATACAGACCATGTCTATTATACATCACATTTGACTGGCCTATTGACCAACCACCTCATCTATGATACTTGGCCCAAGGTAGTCCTGGTAAGTATGTTTGTATAGGTTATTCAGGGGAATTGACTCCATATTCACCATCCATGATATTTGACCGACATATTGACCAACAGACATATTGACCAACTACCCAACTCTATCATGGGCATGTATATTTGGTAAGACTGATACATTGAAGGAGTGTCCCTGATGCATCTATACCCTTAGAATATTGACTCATCTGTATATATCAGTACCACTGCTCACTTGGCCGACCTGTTCTGTTGGTATCACATACATACTTCAACCAGCCCACTTGTTGGTATTAGATATATGTTTGTGATAGGCCCCCTGTTTATATCAGGTACATATTTCATACACTACCTACCATAATCTCTGTCTTGCTTATATCACTTACCTATGTATATCTGCCCAAGAATGCTGTCTGACCCCTATACACTAGTATTTGTACTCCATCCTCATTTCCCGAGTTCCGTTGTCGTCTTAGATAGATGATCTATAGATGAACACCTACAAAATAAAATATCTCCATGGTCAGTAATTCAGACAAATACCAATGACTGATAACATGGTCGTTCATGGGTGGCCTGTCAGAATATTCAAGCTACGGTCAGACAAAGGTACTTTATGGTATCAGTATAGAAACACTAATCAACCCAGTGATATGGTGTTGACAAAAAGAAACAAAGAAACAGAAACAAGAACCAAGACTAAGCACAATAAATGATGCTATATTCTAAACTTACTATGAAAAGTCGTGTGAAGCTGTATTGGTCACTCCCACAGCGCAAACAGGTAGGATCAAAGGTCAAGACTTGTCAAAAGCTTTCGTAGAACTCTTAGCCTAATATTGAATCTGCTGCCAAGGAACTTATGATGAGTATTAAACAGAATCAGAAACAGATGTCCTTGGATTTCAATACCAAGTCCCCTATTCAATAGCTAAAGCCTATCTGACAAATAACAATCCTGGCTCAGTATACTACTCAGATGTGTGAGGTCAAGCGTACAATAAGCAACTTCTGAAGTCTCCCCACTAAGCTACTTTGAGCCTTTGGCGGACATAGAGACAACATGAAGAATCAGAGATAAGGCTCGAATGTTACAATAACATTTACTCCTATTTCATTTTTCCTTTGTAACCATGCCACCGACTCTAGACTCATCTAGACTCGGCTATTCTCTTATCAAGTGGGCTGTCCGCACTTCTCTTCTTCTTGATTGTAACATAGATACTATCTTGCGCCACATAGCGGTTTCACCTATCTTTGCTATCTTGATAGGTTGTACTCTTTTTCCTATCTTTGTTACCATTCTTGTCGCGGCTGCGCCGCTCCCTTTTACCTATATAAACCCCATGTACCATAGTTGTATTCCTTAACTTAATCTACTGGGTTTTCCCCTTGAATCCTGATCTACTAAGGTCTCCACCCTTAGTAGCCTGAATCCTGATTCTAAGACAGTCACTCACTGTCTTAGCCTGAACCCTTGATTGCGGTAAAAGTGCTAAAACCACTCACCGCCTAGGCAGAAGTGCTAAAACCACTCGCCGCTGATCCTGCACAGAAGCCGCGGCTCGTGCAGCGTGAACCCTTGACCAAGACACCTTCCTTGTACTAGGAAGGCCGACAAACTGTTGATTGAGCGATCTATCTTTGATCCTCGACAGCAGAGCTATCCCAGTCGTAACATCGAATGTATTTGCTACAATCAAGAGTACGTTAGTATCAGCAGCAAGAAACAAACACTCAGAATATATTCACTAAAATCTATAACACATTAGTGACACAACAATAAACGAGCACTCAGACTGTTAGCTTTCAATGGATAGAGAGAGTAAAACAGATAGAGTGAAACAGAACCTAGACTAGTGAAACAGAGATAAGGAAATAGATCCCAAGCCTAGAGAAATAGAGATAAAGGAAATAGATCCCAGACTAGAGTAAAATAGATCCCAAGCCTAGAGAAACAGATGGAGAGATAGAGACAGAGAACACGCACACACATGTAAACACTTGGAAAAACAAGAGACTTTTCAAAACAAATAAACCAGGCCTTGCAGGTTGTTGAGCACAGTGAGCTCAATGGCTCCTACTGTCTCATCAATGTACCTGACAATCCCGAACAGCTCTTCGCTGTTGTTTCTGATGCTGATCACATACAAACCTCACTCACAATTTTATTAAAGTGATTCTGGGGAATCTGATTGATTGCATTTCAGGCCAAAACGGAGGTCCTTATATAGACAAATCTACATGGCTATGCTAATTTACTTCCGTATACCTAGGTATATTCAATTTTTGTTTTCTCATGTATCTAGATATACTGCATTATTTGTCATAGATCATAATACTCATGTGAATCGCACGTAGGTGAACATGATTTGTCAGGCTTAGTTATAGATCAGCTGACTGTGGTAAGAGAACATGGTTTACATAATGTGTTGAAACTTGTTTGTATTTGGTGTTGTTTAGAGATGTAGCATATGACATAGAACAAAACTGGGTAACACGTGTATTTAAAGTTTCCTGGAAGTTTCCGCAAACAAACATATGTGGGAAATATTTTTCATGGATACTTCAGATGTATGAGAATCTGGCTGAGTCATCTTTGAGCCAAATAACACAAAATTCATTCCATGCAAAATTTCTGAAAAATATTTACTAGCACCACTCAGTCATGCACTGGACCAGTTTGGTGCAGGTCATTGTGACATCTGTACTAACATTTTACTACTCCCAGAACATAGTTCTACACTCTGCTTACCAGTAGTACAGTGCTTTACAAAGTACTTATAAACCTGTAAAATACCTGTAGTACTTTAGTTAGATTATCAATTGCTACTCAATAACCAAGTTTCCCTTCTCCATAGACTCAAGTTTCATCTCTTGTCGCAAATCTGAGTTCCCTAGGAGTTTTGTCTCTGAAGGACTAACCCACTTCCATTCCTACCCCCATTTCTGGATACTCTGGACTTGGTCCTCTCATTGTCTTTCTTCTATCTTAGACATCGTCTGAATAGCCTTACTCTTCTCCTTTCTACTTTGGACATTGTCTGAGTAGTCTACCTCATCCTCACTTTCACTTTCGACATTGTCTGAGTGATCCCTCTTCATTGTTCCTCTGGTGGGCACATTTTAAAATCAGTTCTCACATGCACTTGTCCTAGAAAGTGTGAATATGAACATCACATGACAACATGTTGACTTACACTTTTACACATAGACTTGGTGCACTCTCATTTGTCCTTTTGAAGATCAAATAAAAAGAAAAAAAATTGATGTAACAACTTGTATGTTTGCAAACACTTGAGTACCTGTGAACTTCCGTAAAAATTTGTCACTTAGAATGTGAAAAAACAAACATCAGGTAACAACATATTTGAGTATGCTATCGTTCTTTTGAAGTTAAATGAAAGAAGATCTATCTAAATGATAGCCATCGGATCAGAAACAACCATCATTGAAAAGAGAACCAAAGGAGGCCTGGCCAGAGAGGGGGATAAAAGTGTCTATCTTTGGTATCTGACCCCTCCCAAAAATGCCTGGCCAGTTCTGAGAAGGATTCACCATGGATATATCAAAAGATACATTAATTTGGACCATGAACAACTCAACTGAATAATATATCTCAGTTTTGAGCTTGTGTCATCAAACTTCCATAGTCTTGGGCTTGTACCTTGATAATGCAGTTAATTTGGTCTCATTCAAATGAATGAGTGTCAGCAGGAAGAGCCAGGAGGTACTCATAAATGAGATGAGTTTGGACCCAATTCTGTAAGAGAGTGATTTCAATTCACCCTCTGTTGTGACTGTTATGGTGAACATGCCGTTGAACCACTCAAATGCAAAGAGCCATCAGGCGTCGTATATTTGATGAGGTGGAAAACAAGCTTTGCAGTTATCTGGTTATGCTTTCACACATGCCGGAACACCTTGAAAAATGCTCAGTAGTACTGTGTGGATTTTATGTATTGTAATAATAGGTAGTCTTAAACATAGACCCTTAGTTCATCATCCCATTTGTCCAGAATGTAGTCAGACATTCCTAATATCACATTGACAACTTTTAGGATGTACTACATACATATTTGAATTAAGAGTCCATATAACAATGTGCAAACTATTTCACTATGTAGGCACTAAATATTATATGTATATCCTATATTCAGAATTTGTAATGTCCAATGCTGCATACTGACTGTTCTTGGAATATAAAGTGCCTCCCTGCCTCTCAATATATCAAAAAGCATGAATCGACTCCATCATCATAGACATCCAAGATCGGATTCAATGGGCTTAACCTTGATTGTGATTCCAAGGTTAGGCTTGATGTCCTCAGTCTTAATTTCAATGCCAAGGTCGGGCTTGAATTACTCGATCTTGATGCTTTTTGAAATTTTGGACTCGATTGATTCAATCTTGAGAGCCATCCCAAGGTTGTGGTCAATTGACTTGGTCTTAAAGGCTGTCCTGATGTTAGGCTTAAGTTCTTCAGCCTTCAAGACCTGCCCAACATCATGCTCTGTAGGCTCTGCATTTGTAGGAATATTAGACTATTTTATGTATGAGTACATTGTGTATCAATCAGGAAAGAATAAAAATAGACTCACCACTTCAGCCATAATTTGCTCCTCTTGATGGTCAATTCAAACCGCATAGCGTCTGCTGCGAGTGCCGCGAAATGGCCCATTTCTGTGTAAGGTCTTCAAGCGATCATTCTAATCCAATATGTCAGACACATGTAAGGTGGACAAAGAAGAAAAACTTACCAATATTTACTACTCGCATTATTTGAGCCATTCTCCTCCTAACCATCATGTCTCTGTATGTTTCTGCTCTTGGCATGGTGTAGATGTAGATGTAGATATGAAATGTATGTGACAGATGTGTGATGGAATGTATGTGATGGACATATGATGGACGTATGAGAGGGACTGTGATGGATTTTAAATAAATGACATGTTTGTTTATGTTATGTTGTGGATTTTAAATATTGTGCAGGATAAGTCGCCAACTAAGATTAAGGTCAGGGCCATAGAGACTGAAAGTACTGGAGAAGAATGAGATAGAATGTTTCCGGAGGTGAACCATATGTATGAAGATTAATAAATTTCATGTTATGGAGTGGTAACCTGACATTGTCTAATGGAATGTGAATGTCAAATGATAATTTAGCATATATACAAATGATGGGCACATACCTTCAGCAGCTTTGCTCTGATAAAAATGGATAAGTAAAGAAAGATAGCACATTTTTCACTAAATCTAAAATAGTAATCAAATATATTGTTGTAAAGGGCTTATCTGAATTGAAGGAAGATTCCACATGATTGTATTTCAACCTCAAGGTAGTTCTGGAGTTCCTGGAGTTTTGTCTTTATGATGGAATTCTGTGAAATTAACAAGCCTAGAAACTCCTTGTTTTTGTTGATGAATTTTATGTCTTGACTATTATGACATAGATAAGCAAATATATAAGAACAAAGAGATAAGAGATAAGACTTATGATTCAAAAGCTGGTGTGCAAGATATATATTGTCCATCCTCTCTAATATCACTACCAAAAACATCATTTATCTATATTGAATATGAACATTAAATTCTTTTTACCTTGAGCTGAATATTTGACAGATTAATGATGTATCCAATACCCACTCCCTCTGCTGGGTTGTCCATTAGACAAGTTTGCCTTACTAACAGGACAAGAAGCAAAGTCTTGCATACAGAGGGGAGATGTTATTATCTGAAGCTGATAGTTGGATATCTCTGCAACACAGCGGTCAATGTTATAGGAGTGGGGCCCTTCTGTAAAAGAAATCAAAGGATTCTAAATAGATTCCCTGGATAGCAGTTTGAATGTGCTAAAGAAAATATGCTCTTTTAGATATCTCTATTCATCAATGGATTATAAAACTTACTTGCATGAAAGCCTAGACAATGTTTTGTTAGATTCAGAAACATTTCTAAAAGATAAACTAAGATCTTTATCACTACCCCCTATATTATTGATAAAGATTAGACAGTTGATAGGTTTAAATTTAGATAAAATGTGAATCACCTATAAATGCTCTATAATTCTTGCTACATGTTTGACTGTCTCATCTTCAGTGGCAAAAACTGGCTGACATCAGTAACTGCTACAGGCAAAATAAAAAATCAACACACTTTTAGGTGAACAGAGAATATTACAGAAAGAGAATACCATTCTGTGGGTTATTTTGCTCCTAGGCTATGAGAAGCAAAATATATGGAGTCCCCAATGAGCTTTAATATATGAAGCTAAAGAAAGAAACAGGCAAAATTACCTATAGATGCAATGAAAGCCAAGTGACTTCTATGTTTGGCAAATTCAGAAATAGTGTCCTGAGATAGACCTGATTCTCTATCTAGATGAGCATATGATTTCTGTTGGTCCTTGAATCTGTGTAAAATATTAATAATTAATCAGATAAAATAAAGAAAACTTACTTTGCAAGGTGAAAGGCTAATTTTATGTAGTTTATCACAAGTCTAAGCTACTATCCCAATGTTCTGCCTCTCAACCAAGTCATGTATTAGATCAGACCTTTCAAGTTATTTGAGTAGGTACTGAAGTGCATGGAGTTCTAGATGATACTGTATGTAATTTGATAGCTGCTGCACTAGAAGGTGCATGATATCTTTGGAGATATCAATAGAATACATTCTGATAGTTGTGTTGAAAGCAATGTTCAAAGATGAACAGTGACTAGAGGTGAGTCACTCCTATATTAGTATCTCCTAAATAATTTTTGCAAATATGTGGGCATCTCCAGATCTTTGTCAGTATAATCCTCATCATAGGCTTGGCCTTCTATTGGAAATTTAGGCAAACTTAGACAGTGCTTATTGAATTAGGGATGATTAATTAATTAATGAAATTTCAGGTCTCTAGCCTAAGCATTGCAGCAAATATTATGACATAAGGCAGCATTAGGCATAATACATGTGTATGTGTAATATTTTGGTATGTATGAAGGATCATTCAAAGAAGTGTTCCTAATTAGTAAAGGTTGGGCAAGGATGGAGATGTTCCTGCAGATGTGGTCCTACAAACTAGTCCTATGTCTGTAATGTAGTTGGTGCTCCAAGGCCACCAATATTAATGCTAGTGAAACTGTAACTATACTACAAATGACAAACTTGGGTAATTTACAAATTCAAGCACATGGAAAATGTCCTTGAATAATCAGAGTTACAAGGGGCACCAGCTGCCCTTGCCTATGCAATAGTTTTAAAGGCTAGCTCTGCAGTCTGGAATATGCTTGCTTGGTTGAATCAAGCACAGTGCCCTCTTTCATTCCCACCATCCAATAAAGAGAAATTTTATGAAATGGAAAGCCTACCATCCATGTATATAAGCTAAAGATCTGATGTCAATGGTATTAGCAAAGGTCTACACCTAGTACAGTGAAGGATCCATTATATATGTCCATATTGAAGTGAAAACAGAGAGAGGAGGGATACATTATAAAGATACCTGCTGGCATCTCTAAGATCAATTCAGCCTTCCATACCATAAGCTAGAATCACTCTTTGCTATTGAACTTGCCCAGGTTGGCTAAAATTAGAACTGAAGCATGGACTATGACATAAGCTTACTATATATGAAGATGACACAGATGTCTATTGTAATATTCTTCCAGTCCACATGGCGACTGCAGTGTTAATTCTTCTAATGATTGAGGAATGTATATTGCCTTTGATGGGTCAGATAGTTGCTGCACTTCCATCATGGCCTCACTATAAAACATAAGAATAGTACTAGAGTCAGATGTTGCAATCACTCATAGTCCTTTAAGATGGACATTCAAAAGCTGCATCTTAAATGTCTTTTCATGTATCAGAGAATTGTAAACAATCTCCATTTTCTACTGGATCTTACATTGGTCATTGATATATGAATTTGCATTGAAACATATAATGTTCTTAGAACCTGACAAGTGTCCTTCTACATTGCAATTGATGGCACATTTGGTCTAAAAATATAAAAGTTATTCAAGATACATAGACAGTTATATCACTGACTGCAACAGATAATACTGCAAACCCAAGTATGAGTGTAGTTATCTGTGACTTGAGGATGTTGTTCCAAAGTAGTAACTTTAGGTCACAGTAGAAGTGGCTTATATGGGTGTTAACCACAACAGGATTCATGAATATAAGCACAGTGTCTGTTCCTAGCTTTCAAATTAGGGTTAATGCTATGCAAAAAGTAATTCAAAAAATCAAAGGAGTCATATAGTTTATCCTCATGACTTTCTATAAAATATTGATGATTATCCTTAGACATAGGCATCTTTGGCTCAATATTACAGCTGTCAATAAATGTCTTGCCTTATATAGCCAATCATGGCTTTATATAAGGTCATTCATAATATACTTGAGGATCTTGTTTATTGTATTTATATCTGGTTTTTACAAAAAAAATCAATAATACTATAACACTAACTGTAAAGAAAACACATACTCCAGCCAAACTTCTCATTTATCTGGTTCAATATTGTTATGATATATACTTTGATCTGCTCTTTTTCTGCATTTGTTGTTTGCAGTAATCAGTCCTACAAAAACCTTTTCTAATAAAGCAATTAAAGAACAGGTTGTTCATGCAAATAACAATGGAATCCACTGTAAAACCATAATGAACCTATGAAAGAAACGAAAAAGAACCACACATATTTGGCTTAAAGACAATAATTGAATCTATGATAGGTGACAGCACAGTAGAATGGCTCTAAATGTTTAGTAGAAGAGTTGTTACTTGGTCATATATATTGCTATTTAGTTGATCAGAATGCAGATCAACATACAGAAGTGCAAAGAACAGACCTTCCATTTCAAAATTCCTCCTTTATACAATATACATCTAGTATGTATATATTTTCAAATCAAAGAGTCTGAGGCTGGTTGTTGCCAAAAACATTGTTATTGAAGTGTTTGTATGAGAAAGTTTATTATAGACCTGACAATTGATTCCATAGAATACTAAAGCACCATAAACATGAGTGTCTTGATTAATTTCATCTTCACCACCTTTATTATCATCTGTCAAAGATGGATGGATGGAATTATCTATCTAAGTAAGATATAGAAGGAAATTTGACATGATGCTTTGGGACTGAATATTACCACACATCTTCATGCATACCAGTAGATCAAGATGACAGAGAACCTTGTTGTAGAAATTCCTATGATTATTGTCTTCAAAGCAAAAAAATTTATAGACAGAATAAAGGTTAAGTAGTGCCACACAGGTAAAGAACTGCATGGGAGCACATCAAGAGACTCTGAAGTTCTATTCATTATAGACATTGACTTTGAACCTTTCCTTATCTAGTAAAGGAAGGTCCTCCAGCTTTTGTTAGGTTTATTATAAAAAATATCATCTTCATTCTACAAGTAGTCAGAAACATTATATTATTTATGAATATTTAGATAACTTTTAAAAGTCAGTCAATCTGAGAAGTAAGGAAGGAATTGAAACTACCTACCTTATATGATTTACTAAAGAAAACGTAAATTGTTGTGTATACAATAATTATAGTCATTTTTCCAGTTTTGATACTCAACATCCAATGCCTCATTGATCATGACAGGCTGATTTTTCCCATACTGAATAGTAACCACTACTAGCTCATGTTTCACAAGGAAATTATCTTCCTTTCATTGCAGAGGTGCTTAGTCCACCCATTTGTTCCAGCCAACATTACAATATCATGAAGCCATTTGAAATCTTTCAGTCATTGAAGAAGAGAAATGAAAACTGTGGAAAAATAGGCAAGAAATCAAAGAATTGTAGTAAGTCCTAAATGTAAGCAGAAAGTCAACTCAAGAACAGCTACTGTTACGACTTGGATGGTATCTGTTGGCGACGCTCAAACAGAGCGTGTGTCATCAACGGTCGAGGACGTCCTTGGGCTAGCCCAAGGTTAGGGGTCTTACTTGGCGAGGTTTCGGCAAGTAAGATTTGACGCCTATGTCCGAATCGGGTAGCTTACGTCAAGTGGATGCTAGACGATGAGCTGTATCTGCCAAGGCTTACGACACCCGAAGGTTAATCGTAAGATCGTCGTTAATTAGAAGGACGGAAGTCCGACTAGTTAACAGGGGCTTTGCTCGTCGACGAAGTCGATGAGTAAAGATCGAGACTATGGGCTTATCCGCGAAGAGCAGACAAGAAGATAGAATATAGACTGCTGGCTAGGCAGAAAGGATCACTCTGGTGAGAGTAGGAGGTCAAGAACCAAGTAGATTCAAGTTAGGGAATATGGTACATGGTAGCGAGTTTATATAGAGGACAGGATGCATATTAGTGGGTGATAACTCGTACTACCAAGTGAAGTAAACGATAAAGGGCATAACCATAAAAGGAAGGCACGTTCGGGGTGAGACACGGGTGAACCAGAACATGCTTGATAAGAAAGTGAGTCAAAGGTCAAAACGAGAAGTGAAACGCGCAGGGGCACAATCGTGCAACTGTGGATCTAAGTATAAGTAACATGTGCGACTGCGCACTGAGTCAGAGATCGAAAAAGGGAAGAGGGCAAAGGGGATGCATTGTGCATCATATCATAGGTTACCGTCCGGA
The DNA here is from genome assembly GCF_016758785.1 of Suillus bovinus. Classification (NCBI taxonomy): domain Eukaryota; kingdom Fungi; phylum Basidiomycota; class Agaricomycetes; order Boletales; family Suillaceae; genus Suillus; species Suillus bovinus. The sequence continues at coordinate 255,249 of NW_024542071.1, forward strand.
CGGTAAGGGTAAGGGGACTGTCCACAGGATCAGTCAGGTGGTGGAACGGAGCATGGGTATGCTTCGTCAGCGAACGGATCCAGCCAGATGTACTGGCTCTGCTGAAGCGACAGGTAGAGAGCGAAAGGGAATGCGAGGATGACAAGGATAACAAGGGTAAGGTTGGGGTAAGGGTATGATGCGAGGGCTGATACGAGGAGGATTAGGAGAAAAATGGTAGGGGCCCAAGCGTCTAGATGTTCTTGTAACAAAGTGGAAGCATTCTGCTGCAGACTTTTCGCAGGTTCTGCAGTTCCAGTTATGACATGGTTCAGCCCACAAGGATAACTCCGAATGTGCCAATGTCTTTCCTGATCCTGTCGCCTTTTCTGACCCCTTATTTCCAGTAAAGGTTGAGGAGGACAGTTGTTGCAATTTGGAGTAGGCAACCATACCAAGAGACGAGAGATAGGTGATTTTGAGACATCAGAATTCTTCAAGAGTGTCAAAGCAGAGAAATTTTGAGTTGACAGGCTTTGTCGAAATCAATGATTCAGGAATGGAGGGAGTAGTGGACGTCAACAAAGAATCCTGAGACATAGTGTTTATATCCTCACAACTCTGATTCTCTCCATGGCATGATGAAAGCAAGCACTTTAACCCAGAGGTTGGTTGTGATGCTCCAATCTCTGTAAGTTCTAACTTTGTGAATTGTGGTTGGCTGCAATAGAGTGATTTCAAATCCTTTGCTGAGAGTTTGCAACTGTTTTGGATTGATAGATGTGGAATAATGTCCTGACAAAACTTTTTTGAGGTCAACAGCTCAACCTTCGAGTAGTAATGTCCATTGGGACAGCAGGAAGCTGGGACACACAGGTGTTCCGGTGACCTGTCCTCGAAAGTATTTAGTGTCATCTGACCACTCTTCATAACAGTTGAGGGTGAGCTGCTCTCCCCTTCTTCTCAGCACATATTGATAGTCCTTAGGACATAACCAAGGGTAGAATTGACTTCGCTCAACTGAGAGCTTTTTCCTTTTCCCTCGAAGGACATACTCATGTTCATATCCAGACTCATCATCCTCTTCCTCTTGCATACAAGCTCGTTGTCATATGGATGATCTGGCAGATTGCTCTGCTTCAACATTTCTTTCCCCTGAAACATTCTGTGGTTCTCCATGAGAGGGGTTATATTGTTCTCCGGAGGAATTCTGTTCAAGGGAGGCTCAGTCAAGGAGTTCAAGGAAATGATTGAACCTGGGTTTGAAGTCAAGTTGGGAGAGAGAGTTAGATTCCAATATAGTGGACTTGAGTATTTGCTGAATTTCGAACAAGGTGTCTCCCTTTTGAATAGACCCGTTTTTGAACTCTCCGACAAGTCTGAGACATTGTTTGACAGAAGATGAGTCGAACTCAGGGGTGTGAGTGTGTTCCCCTGAGGGGTTAAACAATACAGTCCCAGAGATTGATTCAACATTTTGAGACATGAGAAAGAATTTTCAATGAATAAATATTTGCGCAAAATTTTGCTACTGAAACAAACAATTCAAGTGAGAAGAGAAATACCTAAGAAACCAGATGAGCAGCATACCTAGCAAGACAAATGATTCGAGTGAGAAGAGGTAAAGGTACCTTCCCACGAGTCTCGCTAGACATAGACCGCAGGCTCCACTAAAGGAGGTGGCCACGACCAAAGCATAAAGTGAATTAGTCATGCCATCTTAGAGATGTGCAGGGCATCAGCCATGAAAGGTGAAGGGACAGGCCCAAACCAAGATAAACTTCGGGAGGACCTGAAGGAGAGCTGCTGAGGAGCATGCTCGTCCAACTACCCTGGTGTAAATAAAATTAAACTCAATAAATATTTGCTGTGGATTAATTGGGTGTAATTTATTTTATACTAAGCTAATGGGTTGCAGGTTTTCCTTGTGTCATTGTGAATGATGCTGGTTGTTGGTAGCCATAACTGGTGTGTTTCTATTTCATGTGTCTGAACCTAGCCGTAGGTCTCACTTTTGCTCCTATCGCGGAGTATGGGCTTACGTAGCAGGTGACTCATTGTCAATAGAGGCCTGCCCTCTTTCTGACCTTTACCGTCACCTTGCTAGGTATGCTGGACAGTCAGAACTTAGTAGTGATGTGGAGGTTTGGTTCTGAACCATGGTTCAAACCAGACCTTTCATGGACTGGACCACAGTCCAGTTCAACGTTCAGAGTATAGGCTGAACTGGACCGATGGTCCAGTCCAGTGTTCAGCATTCCTTGAACGCATTGGACGTGTCCGAACGCGTCTGAACATTTCTAAACTGCTTCCATTTTAGGCTACTCACACATACAAGATGACATCACCTACACACGCAATACACTGAACATGACATGATTACTCACGACTTTTTTGCTTGGAATCCGATTTGCAAGGACCATGCCACACTGGCAAGGTCCATGAAGGTTTGTTTGCCTACCACTAACCCAAACATCACAAAGGAAGAACCTGGTAAGGTATGGAGACTTTGGTTAATTTGGTTGAGTGCTAATGTATTTGTTAACGGGTCGTTTTTTTTCTAGGGTAGCTACATGAATTGTTCGGCACTCATGAACTCGATGGAAGTTAAAATGGATCAAATTCGAGGTAAGCTCAACTCTCCAAGCTTTCCCCCTCACAACATGGCTGACCAGTGTGGTCTGGGTGCAGATGGTACTCTCCTCGACGCCAATCAAATCCAATGGTACAATGATCCCGACGATGATACTCCACTGCCTGTGCTTCCCGCTCAGGCATGCCGCTCGACTTGTATCCCACACCCTGCACCCAAGCTTGTTGACCCCAACAACACTGTCTTGTGCAAATGTAAGGCTAGCAGGTCAATGGTCATGAGTGAGGGCTCTGAGGAGGAAAGTGAAGGAGACCAGGATAACGGGGTAACTACAGATGAGTCTTGCCTTGCATTAATTTCACTTGGCCTTGCTTCACAGTAGTGTACCAGTACTCCTTACTACTAGCTATAGTACAATCGAGTATATTTACAATGTGTTAGATGTTCGAATGCTGAACCGGACGTGAACCGGACGCCATGAACGTGTTCATGGCGTCCGGTTCAGCGTTCACAAAATTTGTTGCTGAACCGGACCAAACCGGACTTCCGCAACACTAGAATTTAGTGTCAGGCCCTCTTTTTGACCTTTACTGTTACATTACTAGCGTATTTCGAGCACCCACCACTCCCTCCATCTTGGTATCTCTACTATAGCGGGCATACTTCGTCTTTTCATCTTGGTCTGGGGCTCTTGTACTTATCTGCGCTGATTTACTATTAGTCATCAATAATAGTCGGCTCCTCGGCACGAGGAGGAGCCGTTTTGACTATATTTGCTGTGGATTAATAGCAGATATGAATGCTCACTTTTTTAGTGAATTTTGTCGCATTTCCAAATTGAAATTCTCACTCATTTGACCAAATTTGGCGTCCACATCCATCACTGGACGCAGTGGTATGTACATTACTTTTCAATCGATTTGTGTTTACCCACTGTCTTCAGGACTTCCGCAGCGCCTATCCATGTCTCGATGACGGACTCACTGTTTATTATCCCTGACTTCAATGCTAATGACTACGCTAACGCCATTCTCGCTGGTGAGCCGTATCCACAGGTTCAAACGCAATACGCAAAGCCCCGAACGGGCACAACCTTAGAGTCGGCAAAGGAGGGTGTGTCAGTTGCAATATCTAAGCTAGACTTGAGCATTGAGGATGTAGGCAAGCAAATCAAAAGTCTGGTACGAAATTATATCGTTACATCGAGATGTTGATCACGCTTTGATTGCAGGTTACCGCCCATCACGAAAAACTCCTTCGCCGAGCAGCGGGCATCAATAATCTCTCTGGATCACTAACTTCAGTTCGACATGGCTTAGACGACGTTGATGCCTCCTTGGAGAAGTACGTGGCTACGTCCTTTTGTTACGTCGTCACTTACGTGTCCTAATCAGACTTCGCCAGAAAATTCGTGTTCCATACCAAACGTTGGAATCGAGTGCTATCAAACTTCAACGTACTCGTCAAGCGTCGCATGCGTTGCGACGTATTCTACGTTTCGTTGTGCTCTCCCGACGTCTAGAGATGCAGATGTCCGAGCTTGTCACGTTTGACAAGCTGGGCACTGCTGCGAACAAGAAAACACTTAACAATTCAGAAGGCGTGTCCGTGGATCCACAAGATGACAAGGAGCGCACTATTGCTAAGGCGGCATTGACAATTGCAGAGCTAGGTTTGCTAGTTCATTACTTCTCAAGTAGCTCTGAATTGTTCATTTGCATAAAGGCGACTTGTTGGATGGACCTGAGGATACTGGAGATACGCCAGGGAAAGACTCGTCAGAAATCGGCAATAGGATTTCTCCAACGATAGATTCACCGGTCCCCCTACGATTTGTGAAGGCGGCGGCAGCACATATACCATTTATCGAAGAAGCGCAATGCAAGGTCACGCGTGAGATGGAATCGATGATCATGACCGGTCTCTCTACTTTGGTTCGTTATTCTGCATTGCAGTGTAAATCATTAACATAAACTTTGATATTAAGGATCAATCATTGTTGGCATCCTCATTACAAACAGCGTACAACTTGCGCGTACTCCCGAAGCTCATACAAGGTTTATCCACAGACCTTTGTGACGCCGTTGAGGAACGCATACGAACTGCATTTGATCTCTCACGTATTTCCAAGGAGGTTGTTTCGAAGGGTATGTCGTACCCAGATTATTCTTTCTTTCCTGATATTCTTCTTATTCTCAAGAAAGCATACCTTCGTCACAAGGTCTCTTGTATAAGTCGCGTGTCCGAACAGAACCGACGAACATCACAGCACCACAATGGACGGCTGCGCTTTGGACCCGCCTTGATTCTCTTATCGAGGAAATGGCGGCATGCTGTATCAAGGTAGCAACTTGAGCTTATTCTACATTGAGTCGACCTATTACCAGTTGCCTTAGGTATATACCCTCGAGAAGGCCCTGAAAATGAAGAAGGATCCGATCACCCAAAGATTGTTTCTTGACAATGTAACGAAGGTGCGTTCCTTGTACATTAATGTTTCAAATCCGTGAATAAGTGCTTGAAGGTTCTGGAGAACAAACCTAGTTCTACATTCTGGACTTCGCTGGGACGCTCGCTCGAGAAGTATGCTCGTGATGCCGCCAAAGGTTTGTTTAAGTTATTCGTGCCATATACATCACCACTGAAGTATCATGAATAGGATCAACCTTCCTTCAACAAACTCTTAGCGCTGGTTACCCTAAGCTCTTACGTCTCTTCCATAATTTTTTCGCCAAGATTGCAGTACATACCGATACAGTCTACACGCAATCCCAGCAATCGTAGGTCTTCCCCTTCTCATGACATATAGCATCATACATCAATTTTCAGACCAGAAACTGTTCTCGTGCTCCGCGCTCTCTCTACGTTTGAGGCTCTCTACCTCTCTCGTTCAACAACCCGTTTGAATGAAGCCATTTCCCAGGCTTTCGCTGGTGGTTCTCGCACACCTCCAGGAGCTAACGAGGGAGTCGCAATTGCGCGGGCGGTAATGAATGAACTTGATTCTGCTAGGTTCGATCCTTTGTTGATGCTTGCGGTGGCGAGAAACGTTGGTGCGGCTCTCGATGGTGCGACGATGAGGGCTGAGAGCCTAGTGAGTTCTTTCGGCTCTGAATAGGTACTAAATCACTCATGCGTTGAAACTAGATCTCTTCAGATCGCTCAGCGTATACGCTTCTTGGGCCAATGGCAACTCCACAGCAAATTTTGAATGGTCAAGTTGCGACGTGCCTTTATTATTGCTGGACGAATTTGGAGAAGGTGGCTGAAGAACACACCGAGAGTGCTGCTGCGCTTGTGAAACCTGGTGTAAAAGTATTTATTTTTCTCGAATATGAAGAGTACCATGTCTTGAAGTCACTTCACTGCACAGAAACTGCACGTCACTTACGATGGCATCATTGACCCGCTCCTGACGGCGATACGAAGGGAGCTATCTTCCATCATCTCGAGGCTTCACAGGGTTGACCTGCAGAAGACCATGGACCCGATGGCAGGCATGGCAGGGTCCAAGCCTGTACATGAAAGACCTCGCTGATAAACTAAACTACGTCAAGACTCAAATTTTCACAAATTTTACGAGTGATACGACGCAGTTATGGTAACCTTTCTAGTCATCTGCTGTTAACCTGTCGCGCTAAATACAACACCCAGGGTGCTCTCTATCGTAAAATACGTCATCCGAATCTTTGTGCTGCACGCCAGTATCGCAAAACCGTTGGGGGAGAGCGGGAAGCTGCAGCTCACGACAGATATGACGGAGCTTGAATTTGCGTTGGGCGCGTTCCTTGGGTCCTCAAGCAAGCGTGGTCTTGAAGTAGCAGGGGAGGAGTACAAAATGCTCAGAGCCATGCGGTTTGTTCTATTCCTGATGCTAAGTGACGTGCGCTCACCCACTTATGATAGACCCCTCCTCTTCCTCGACACAGCTTCACTCGCAAGTCCAACGCACGCCGCGAACCTGCCTCCGCTCATAGTATTGCACCATATTCTCGTACGGTCCCCACTGCCGCTGCCGCATATAATGCATGGATGGCAGGAGGCAGAGTATGTGCGGTGGGTGGAAGAGCACAGGAAAGAGGATGCGTGGGCACTCATTGAGGCTGCGCTGGTTGGGAAGGAGGGAGACTTTGTAGAGCTTGCGAAGAAGGTGCTGAGGCAGGCGAGGGATGAGTGTGGCGAGAGTTGAAATGCTTATGACAGCGCTCAGCGCTTGCTCCCGTTTATTCATACCTGGACTGTGATACCAATATGCAGTGTCTTTCGTATTGAGAAACTAGATTTTTGTTATCAACTGCCAAGTCCCTGTTTGCGAGGGTTTCAATCACACTTGAGAATATTACGCCAAATTTGGTTCTCACCCTGTTTCTTTCCATGCAACGGCCAGGACCCGCCACGGTGATGATGCTGGACTGCATTACCGATGACGATGTGGGGCGGAAACTCCGTGTTGCGGGACGGTAAGTCCATCGTCTCCTCTTTGTTCTCTATCATTCACAGCATGCAAAAAACCTGCTCATATTCACTACAGGATGCTCACGTACGACCCTTCCACCGCCCTCGTGCTGCTCTCATTTTCGTCCCATGGACTTCTGGTAGACGTTTCTCTCGTGATCGATCCAGATGCGGTGTTTTCTACTGTAAAGTGGGGCGGAACACTTGATTCAAATGTAGACTGTAATTGGATGCACGAACGTAAAGCATGGGTGTGGGTTATGGGATGGTTGGAGAGGTCTGAGGTGGGTCGCGTTCAGTCACTTCACTGGCAGTGCGCGTTGCTTTAGCTGAACCGTATGACACTACATCGACGTGTCTATGGAAAAGGCTCCTGTTATCATAATACATGCTAATATATCGTAGCAGGACCTTCCAATACCAGAACCCCCACCCTACACATCACCACCAGATGTTGACCCGTCGATCGTGCTCAAGGCCCTGAACGTCACTTCTGCGCGTGATCTGGATGTTGTCGGGCTACGGACGGCGCTTGCGGTGATGGGAGAAGTACAACCTACGACGTATCCAGAATGAAGTATTGAAGGATCTACAGGCGCCAAGTTATGTCGCCGATGTCGTGATGTGAGTGAGTGATGATATATATGATGCTCCACTGCATGCTGATTTTCCATTTCGCAGCTATATTAAGCTGTCAACTCAGCGCTGGGCTATTGCAATATTTGCCCTGCGTGTCTGCCAAGGGGCGTATGTGCATATTCACTTGGTGGCCGTGTGGGCGTATACTCCCGTGGATTTGTGTGACGATTGAGTTGTTTTTTCGCATCGACAAAGCTTCCGAGATCAATGCGAAATATACTTACTGGACATACGCATGTGCATCACAACGTCAGAAGACTCAGAACGCACTTCTCGAGTACATGTACTAAATTGGATATACTTACTACTTACACCTATAAGTTATGTTATTGCCATAGGCTATCGTCATCCCTCACCCAACACTCATGTCGCGAAAAGTCGTTCTAGTAACTGGCTGTTCAAAAGGTGGGATTGGCTTCCATTTGTAAGTTCACTGCCTTAGTAAACTGTTTAATAATATCAATCTCGCTACTTCAACTTATGATAGATGTGAGCGTTTCGCCGAGCAGGGATGCACCGTATATGCCACATCTCGTAGGCTGGAGACAATGACCGACTTCAAGCATTCAGTAGAAAAGCGTGCCATGGATGTGACCAGCGATGACGATGTGAAGCTCGTCGTACAGTCTATTCTGGAAGAGCAGGGAAAAATCGACATCGTTGTGAATAATGCCGGTGTCCTGGCCATCGGTGCGTTAAAACATTTCAAGCCACAGTGAAACGGTTGTCATTTTCTTGCAGGACCGTTGCTTGATGTATCATTAGATCAGGCTAGAAAAGCTTTCGAGACCAACACGTTCTCGATCTTGCGGGTTGCACAGGCAGTCGCACCTTCCATGGTGGAACGCAAGCAAGGACTTATCGTCAATATTGGGTCAATTGTAGGAAACATGTGAGGACGATTCAATGATGCCATCTTTCAGCTGACCCCGTCTTAATAGCCCCACTCCATGGAATGGAATATACTGCGCAACTAAGGCAGCACTTCATGCGCTCAGCGATACTCTGGCTATGGAATGTAAACCCTTCGGCGTTAAAGTGCTTCTAGTGGTACCAGGCCGCATCCGGTCAAATATCAGTACCAACCAGGCAGCTGCACTCGAACTATCCCCCACATCCATCTACAAACCTTACTTCGACCGGGTGTACGAACGCTTGCATATCAGTCAAGGAAAAGGCTGCATGCCTACGGATGAATTTGCACGACGTGTAGTTGCAAAGGCGCTGAGTTCCAACCCTCCAACTTATATGTCACTTGGGGCCGACTCGCGTCTTTTCGCATTCTTCCACTGGCTCCCTCGCTGGCTTGTCTTCTGGATTTTGGGATCGAAGATGGTGTGGAGCAAGACCTGAGTCATCTACATAACTACCACATACTTTCTCTCGTCATGGACTGTTGCAGACGACCCAAATGGCTGGTGATGAAGGAACGTTCTGTACGAATATAATCTTTGCCTGGTATCCGCGACCCTGATAGCGCTCTTATCTGTCCCTCGTCGTATTAATCCCTACCCAAACCAAACTCTTCCTGCTATGATACAAATTGATACTAAGTTTTGGAACACGACATTTGTGGGCTGTGTCTGCACTCATTGTTGTGTATCGCGCACTTATTAAAGTTCGCTTCGGAGCGTCATACATACGTTGGCTCGTGAAGTTACGCGATACGGTCGCACACTGGATGAAATGCGACTCAGCATATTAAATGGAATTATGAAGAACGACAAAAGAAGGTAACAAAGCAGTGTTATAGAACGGAAAACATGGTATTTCAAACCAAAAAAAGAAAACTTGACTTGTTGGATGCAACACTGATCATGCAGTTTCGATCCAACGAGCGGTGGCAGCAATGCGAAAATTCATGGGTATAACAGTATGCCTGAAACACTTTCAGATACGATCGCCCCCGTGTAACTCGAGACTTACTCATAATGCTGTTGAACACCATCGCCTTCCATGATCAGTACGTCTCCCTGAGAAATTTCAGGTCTAGAACAACTGCACTTTTGTAAACACGACTTACGTGCCGGAGGATTAAAGTCAACACGTTTGATGATGATTGTTTTGGCTCCTTCGATGTGGCACGGGCACGAAAATGCATGAATGCCGCGGACCCTAGTGAAAGGGAGGCTACGACAGGACCTAGCCCGTGCTCGCTATCGCTGTGGAACTAAAGCACGTCAATACAAGACTACGAGGTAATTGCTTCACACGACTTACAGACATCTTTTGTTTTTCCATGTATGCAGCGCTGAGGATCTCGTTGAACGGTATGTCTTTTTGAAGAGCGAGACGAGATCTCTCTTTGATCAAGGCGAGGGCACCACACACGGATGATGGTGCCTTGTCGAAAGGCACGGTATTCCCTGTTCCACCAACATACTTTTTCGTCCTTGAGCATTGTGTCATTAAAGCAGACGTAGGATGTAATGACCTGGTATGGTTCGCCCGCTGCATATCAAAATGCTCAGGACGAGAATATATCGACAAAGAAAATATGCACCCACAATTTTGAGAAAAGTAATTAGTGAGGAAAGTTCCACGGACTGCAACACGGCTTGAGTGATCATTAGCACGATTCTTAAATCTTTATTGCGTACGTTTTTGCTGGATGGATTTTAGAAGGACCTCGTAAATAAAAGGAAGCCGCTCACAAGCCTGAGTGGGTATCTTCTAAGAAGCAACTCTCCCTCTTCAGCTTGCTCCTGATACTGTCGAAATATCTCATCTGCCTGTTTGTTCGCCAACGGAGTGCCCAATAAGAGATGGATCATTCCTCTGTACGACTTCGTCATTAAAATGATAGCGCAGCATAGTAGTGTGACCCTTACCTCCCATGAGGGAGAATGAATGTGAGGTGGTTTGTGAATCCTCCGCCATCGCCCAATTCGAATGGCTGTGGTCGACAAGCGATGATCCCTGCGAGAATCGCTGAAGGTGAGGAAGAAGTGCCAGTGAATGACAATAGCTCAGCAAACCTGATTGTTTTCCAACCTGCGAATGTAGAAAATCTGCCGGTGGTCGCTGGTGCCAAAACTCTTTTGCTGTCCGTAGTCTTCCGGGAACTTTGTGAATCGACTATGGGAAATGCCTCAAAGGAAGCCTGCACGATAAGAGGGGGCGATACATACATGACAATGAGAACATTCCCAATGTTCCCATTTGAAACTTCAAACTTGCGTCAGGATGGCATAGTGTATCTGTGAGGCTACGCTTACCGACTCGAAAGGCGCCCGCACTTTTCACAGTGCCAGCCCTTGCTAAATGCATACGATGTAGTAATGGAATCCATCGTTTCAATGAGCTTCGCAGGGCGAAGCTCTGGCAGATTGGTAAAGATTGTTTTAATTGGGCGTAAAAATGCGGCGTCATAGTCAAGGTGTTCCAGCTCTCGTCCCCCTATCCTCCAAAAGGAAGTACAAGAAGGGTTCAGACACGTCCATCCCTGTGAATAAACAACAGGACTCTTCTGAGAACATTTATTGCATGCCACATCGACAACGGCATTTGGCGGCGACGAATCTTGTCTAGGGGCAGATTGACAATCTGCTCAAGGTTGAGAGATATCGAATGCGAGAGTCTCAGTAACCCACCTCCCATGGGATCGGAAAGCATATCCACGTCATCGCTCTTGGATGATATCCACCACGGATTGCCCTGTCCTTCGCACCATTGGAAAGCGAACTTCCAGCGGACAACTTTTCCGCATCCATTGGATGCGGGTTGATACTCGGCTGCAGCGGAAGCTCAGCGACTCAGAAATGCGAATCAAATGTAAATGTGTCGTACCCCATGCATGAGATATCCAATATAATCCAAGGACAACATACGTGTAGCCCGAGGCACCAAGATCGTAAGGGAATAAAGCGTACTTATCGTCAGCTAGAAGAACCAAAGGCCGTTTGTCCGTGTAGCTTTTGAGTAGAGCACGGACGGATTTGTCTGTGGCTTCTTGATCCTGAGCCTGTTGAAACCGAGCAGCACCAACCCGGTAATCGAGAATGCTCTCAGCTTTACCGCCACTGTATAGCCACGAATTAGACAACATATGGGAGCGATGTGACATGGACTAACCCATGGGAAACAATTAATCTTCCCTCGCAATGAAATATATCACGGCTGACCTCACCCAGTTAGCGACATCTTGCCTTTGTGCTAAAGAACATACCTTGCGGGTGATCCACCCAGAAGATAGCCTTTGACGATATCCTTCAAAGAATAAACACCACTCTGGTAACTTCGAAAGTAGTCGAATGATTCACAGACTTCTTGGCGAGACTACGTGCCAGTTAAGGGTACTGTATGCTCACACAGCATTGTGCATACCTCAGCCCAAATTCGCGGCATTACCGTTACTGGTAAACGAGGTTTCTGCCGTTCAATCGTTGGCGCACTGACGTCGGTCACCTCCTTACAGCTCGACAGCGGGGGCAAAGCACCGTTAGTTGAAGGTGTATTAAATTCGTGCGCAATATCATCAACATCCGCGACATCATCTTGATCATCATCGCGAGCCCAGTCCTCCATATGCACCGAAACTGTCTGGGAGTGCATCAGCGAGGCATTCCTACCAATATCTGTCAGCAAACGATCGACGCCTTCCTGATCAAGGGCTTGTCTCGACGGTGGAGCATAGGAAATTTGTTGTTCATGTCTTGGTGGAATATACTTTGTGGCTACTTTGCGTGGCAAGGGGCGAAGAGACCGTTTAGATGGCAAAAGTACACCCGTAACCATCAATTCGGAAGATCGCGCTACGAAGTGATCTGAATCGTTAGACTGTAGGCCGCTATACTCCTGACCATGGTTTGGGGACAGGTCACCATTAGCGAGGACTTGTGTACCTTGTTCTGCATGGGTAGTGCTGTCAACATTGCTAAGCGAGCTACTGGCCGGTCCTGGGTGGATTTCACCTGGTGATTGACAGACGGGCGATACAGGTGGATCATCTAAACAATCCTCCTTGGGTAATGGCAGGGGAATCGGTAGGTCAATCGAAGAAAGGCCATCCGAACTGTCGAGCATGATTTTATCATTAGGAGTCTTATTGGACTCAGGTGCTTCAGGTGTGCGGGGATGCTCTTGTGGTGACTCGGTAACTGTAAAAGGTGTCGAGCTTGAACGCTTTTGGCCACTGCTGCGGTCGCGACCCCGACCCCGACCCCGACCTCGACCCCGACCTTGACCCCTACCCCTACCACGATTGCGACTGTTGTCATTGACTCCACGTCTAGGTGCCTTTGCGCTGTGCCCTCCACGGCCCGATCGTGCGCCTTGTGTGGCGCGAGTGTTCAGTAGTTCATGTTTCTTCTGGAAAAGGTACTCCGTTGAGTGGTTATTCGCTTGTAACAGACGATAAAATTCAAAGAAGATGGCCAGCATGTTTGGATCATTGGCAGAGTGTACTGTGGCGCCTGTCTCATCATTCTCCGGCGGAAATGCTAGACGGAGCCATGCTTGAGCTGCAGCAAGGGCTTGTTTCTAGTGAACGTCCGAGTTGTCAGTTATATTTGTACTGGTGCACATGACATACGTCGCGCCGCATATCTTCCACGAAGTTCTCGATAATGGCATTGCTTTCACGACGAGTCGAACGTTCGGCCTCGGAGTATAGAAAGCAGTAAGATAGCAGAGGTTCATAAGCAAGCAAAGACGTGTCATCCCAGGTAACTGGCAACTCCATGAGGCACGAGGTCTCGCGTTGCCTTCAGTAAGTCTGCTATGCCTGGTTTCTGATATATGCCTCGTAGAAGGGAATCCTTGAAATGGAAAGCGACGCGCATAGCTCCCCAGGGTCCAGGTGCCCTTACGCATTACGCGAGGTTCTAGCGAATGAAGCCACGGAAATATCCGGACTTTCAGGCGTGAAGAGCCGCAACTTGCACAGTGAAACTCAAAAGCGCGTAAAAGTAAGAATGTTATCAAGGTTGGAATAAGTAATACTCTAACGATACGGCCTACGACTGGAATCACGAATTTACTTCGACCCCAAAGCATGTTGCAGGGCCTCATACACATCAGCCTCTATCCGTGCTTCCATTTTGTCCTCCTCAGATCCGTTCCCTGCAGCGACCTTCAAAGCCTCCTGTAGGTTTGCACGAACAGCCTGAGAGGACAAATTTAGAGTACGATGACGCGTATGAGAATGGAACTTTACCTCGGAGGAGAATGACTCCAGGGGCGCAGCCTCGACGACGTTAATGGTGAGTTTGTTACCGGGGTGTACAGTTGCAAAGCCACCGGATGCTAGCACTGTGCATCAATATCATTTGTAAAATAATATCAAATTTTCAACACACCAAACCACTTCTTGGAAGCGTTTCCTGACTCAATGACCTCGATCAGACCAGGACGCAGAGCCTCGATGGAGGGAACATGGTTTGCCAGGATACCCATGTCACCGGTTGCAGCGGCAACATTCACCTGGACAACATCTGTGGAGGTGAAGATAGCCTTCGCAATGTTCTTAATTCCGAGTAAATGGGAGAGTTACAGCGGAACGCACCTGGTGAGGAAGAACAAGGGAAAGGCTAATTTTGTCAGCTACTTCAGCGTATCCTCGTCGCTGCTGTGCGAGCGTTGATGGGACACGTCGGGCGGCAGAGGAGAGCAGACGCAAAGCAGACATGGTCAAAATATTTTATGGACGTGACCGAACGATGGAGTGAGGAACGATACGTTCTTTGGTCGGATAAAGCCGCTTCACGGGCACGTGGGCTTGTGTCACATGATTTCTGTTCTCCCTGTCTTTCGCTCAAGTCTTTTGTTCAGGTTATCAATCTTGTTCTATATTATCACGCTGCAACCAGAATATAACTCAGGCCTCCTTGTTACCTCTCTGCTGGCATTCACGGTCTCCAAGGCACCATAACATGATCAGCATGTCCGCACAAGCCACCGTCATGACGTCGTCGTCCTTATGATCATACCCGTGTTAGCATTCCAGCAGAACACCCCATCATGATCTGTCGCACTCATAACATGCTGACCATGCGTGCTTTTCTTGCACTCGTGCCCCAAATCTGAAAGGGCCTGCATATAATTTGAACCAAGTCCATTCGGGATTCATGCTGATGGGACGTTCTGCTGTGGTGTAGTTCATGACGACCGTGGAATGAAATTTCAAAATGGCCATCGCACAATTCCAATGTGTAACGATGGTATCCATCTGCTTGCCCCATTCACCAGCTCGTTGATCCCACAGCTATTGTACTCCGTCTTGCGACAGAACTTCTCAGCTCCGGTGAATCTTTCCTCCACGAGAGATAGCAGCATGATTGTGTACAAGCAACGAACCAGAAGCCATGACGATGAAGACAACAAAGAGAAGAACGGGAAAACAGGGGGTGAAAAAATTCATGCTGATAAAGACTGTTGTGGTTGATTGGGCGGTAAGAGCTGCCATGGTCGGGATTAAACCCTCTTCTAGGGTACAGGATTTGTACACAAGTAATCTATCTACAATTCTCAATAGAAACGATGCAGATCGTCATGTGTCAGGGACTGTTAGGTTTGGAATGGTAGCCGTTGGTGGGCGTGTAATCCTTTGGTAACAACTCTGGTACGCGTCGCACGCCACGCTCACTGTTATAAAAAGAGTTGAGGATCTTATAATATATCCACCATGTAAATCACTTACATCTCATCCACAGCAATCATGAGGTCGTAATTTATTTCCTGGCTCACAACAGAGTCGCGATTGTAACTTGGGTGAGAGCGCACGAAATTACGAATCCAAGTCGCCGGTGTCTGTAAAGAGCCTAAAACTGATGTAAGCACACATCTGAAAAGAAAAGTAAATGTTATCTGTGCCTATTGCGCGTCTGCGGACAAGGTCGAGGTATCTATCTATTTGCAGCTTGTCTCCCTCATCAACGTCTAAGGTGTCGATGTAAGTTTCGACGACGCCAAGCAGGCCAGGGAACTTAGATCCCTGCGAAAATATCAGCTTTTGACGATTGCAGGCAAAGAATACATAACTACCTTCCCAACAAAAATCTCTTCTACAGTCATCTCTTCATACTCCTCTTCAATTGGTCCATCTGCCACATGCGACGGTCGAGGAACAGGGGGGAAACAATTACGAAGTAGTTTCTCCTTCGCTGGAGCACCTTCCACAGGCGAGGATGATCCAGAGCATGAAGGTGGGCTAATGGTGAGAGTGGAATGCCCTGGAGGAAGAACGTCCTTCCGGAAATAAAACTTTCCAGAACGAGCTGCATCTCTCCTCTGCGCGCGGGCCATGTTCTCGTCAACCTACTACAACATCAGTCAAATAGCATAGGCGAGAGATATTTGATTGAACCTTGGAAATAGGGATATAGAAGTTAAGGTTGAATGCTAGAATGGCGCGGGAAAGGAGGACAATGAAGACAGCAAATGCAGCGTTCTCAAAGTCTGTCATTTGCACCTCCATGCTACGAAACTCTACACGCCAGCCGATGGGAGAGTTTGGTGGGGGCGGTTTGAATCTAAGAGTCTGCCAGTTCGTGGATTGAATGTTCTGCCAAGACGTTCAGAGCAACAAAAAAAGGTAGGACGAAGGGTGACATCACCTCAAAGTGGTCACTGCTAGTAGTGTCATCTTGATTGATGGTTTCAGAGAAAATGACGAGAGGATCTCGAATGAATAAATGCGCCATGTGTTTGGAAAGCATTTCATCTATGCCTGAGTCCAAAAGAGTCAGTCGTAATAAAGTCACAAAGATCCCCATACTCACCGTGATTACGAAGACGTTGAAAGATACCTTTATTATAGGGAACATATGCGTCGTTGTATTCGGGTTTGTTGGTCCAATCATTTGCGATATAGAGGTCAACGCTGTCGTAACGAGACTTGGGAATGATGGAGTTGTCTTTCGAAGGCTAGGATACTCGTTTCATAAACCTTACTAATGAACTGAAATGACACTAACCTTCAAACCACGTTCTTCTGGTGTACGATCATCGACGCTGCCAGCGATGACATTCCAACGGCAGTCTACATCAGCTAGGTAACCTCTCCAAGCGGGACTAGCTGCTGTCAAGGCAAGCTGCAAAACGTCTTGATCTACTCAAGGGTTGCCTCGCTAGATCACCAACGTACCATGATTGGTCCAACGGGGACAAGAGCATCATACATGCGCCTTGCTTCATCTACATTGCAACTCTGAAAAGTGAGTTGCAAACAGCAACATCCCATTCCGAAGCCCATTGCGTCCATGTAAATATGATCGATCAATGCCGCGCCGTTCTTCGCCTCTGCTCACCGATAGATTAAATCTGATTCAGTAAATGGTATAGGGTTGCACTAACCCGGATCTTCTGGGTATATCGAACGTTGCCATGGTATAGTGGGGTCGACAAATGGTCGAGGTGTTTTTTCATCGATGAATATGGGAAGGTTGATTGCGACCTTGGAGCCCCGTCTACTACGGATATTGGAAGTCAGAGTACTAAACAAATTGGATAAGTTCTGCGTCCATGTACAGTCAAAATAGCCAGGCACTGACGGGAAACGCGCGTGAGGATTGGTGATCTCCTCCGGCAGGAAGAGGCTATGACTGGATTTGGCATCATCTGACGAGAAGTGTGGTTCGGTAAAGACGCCACGCGTTCCCAGGCGAGGGAAAGATGTGAAGGTGAATGGGATTTCGTTTGCTTTCAGGTGCTTTTTTGCAAGCGTACGTCTTATTAATAACAAGGTTCAATACCACACAGAATATCCGCGGGTGCGACATTACCTGTAGTGCATATTTATCTCGACGGAAAGCAGGTCCGGAATAGAGCCCGTGTATGGAGAGCCGGGAGTTGACTCCAGCATGTATCTTCCGTACTCCGGGTGGAAAGTTGGAACAGTCATACTGAGGAACAATTCTATTACGGCGTTTCGCCTGAGGATCCGATTACTCACAGGGCGGGTGTATCGTCGTCGGTGAGGTTGCCTACAACCTGACTAAGCTTTGCAAGGATCTCTGTCTGACGCAGAGAAAGCTTTGCATTTTTCTCTTCGTTGTCAAAGGTAACAACCATGTATTCAACCTTTTATCATATATGTAAGCGAATAAAACTGGGGCTGGGAGTATTTACCTCGTCTCCCCACAGCAACTCATCGCCACATCTGTCCTTGACTCGATCCCAAGTATGGAGGAACTGCGTGATACCATGCTCTCGAACGTGGTCCGCAAACTGCTTTGCTTCATCCCATGTTAAGGGTGTTCCAAGGTACAGGAGGCCCATGACGTATCGCGGGCACAAGATTGTGCTGCAAAGCTGGTTCCAAGCTTGCGTGATATATAGGATGCTCCGGGTCCAAATACAATCCCGGATAGATTTGACCGGGAGGGTCGCAATTATCGTACCTTACCAATTAGATCACATGCATATTATTTGTCAGGATACTTATTAATTATCGTGTAATCGTTATCTAGCCCATCACGCCTTCTAGTACCACCTTGAGCGCCAAGCGCAGACCTGACAAGTAACAACGACCATCTCATGGACTTAATCCTTTTGTCCTCCGACCGTCCTTTAAAGCGGACAGATAGACACCCACACCTCACGTGTACATTATCGTGTGAAGCATGTCATTCTGGTCAAAAAAATCATCTAACCGCAGCGCTCCAAAATTGGATGATCGCACTGCTCGACTAGCCAGGTTACAGGGAAATGCTGTTTAGCTGTTTCCTCCATTGGTTGTCCACTTCAGCACAATCTTCAGCGCAAGCAGAACGTGTCTCAGCGCTCGAGTCCAGGCCTCTTCCTGACTGAACTGAAGTTTTACAGACGCTTCCCCTATCTTATCTTTGACAATTCTGCCCCCCCAAGGATCAGTATGCGTGGGATGAATATAGAAGGCGTTCACGTACTGATGGGGGAATTCAACGCTAGGATCCTGGGACTTGACGAAATCTATGAGTTGCTTCAAGCATTCTAGGAATGCTACCATAGCAAAATCAAATCGACGGTTATGTAACAGGCGACCGAGGTGGAGATCCCCTGACCCGTACAGTTCGTATGTCGCTTTGTCTCCCACAGTTCTCTCAATGCGCGAGAATGATCCCATTGGAATCAAACGGTAACTGTAAACGATCCTTAGTATGTATAGACGGCGATATTGAGTTCTGACTTGCTTCTCGAATGTGTAATCCAGCTTCCGCGCAATCGTATATAGCAATAGAAGGGTCTGACCCCATGCTGCATTAATTTCAGGCCACTCAACCTGCACGTTGTCAGAAGTCGGGTCATCATGAGAAAGGCTAACGTACTGGGACTCCGGGAACCCGCCCAAGCCTGAGGCCATTGATTGTTCCAAAGACGCCATCGTGACCAATGCAAAAAGCGTCATTGTAAACGTTTGTGCGTTCGAGCTTCTCGAGCGTGGCATAATCTGCAGCATACGCAGCACGCAGTGACGCTAAACGCGAGGCTTGTTCAGCCAAGACTAGGAGGTGCTCATTGTGTGATCGCCAAAATCTGCAACGGAGATTAATATGCGGTCAAATCCCAATTACCAACTTACTCAGCCTCCTCCTCTTCCAGTACTTTTTCCTCCGTCTCCAACAACTTGAGTTCCTCATCAAGCTGCTCCCTCTCCCTATCAGCAAGGCGCAATTGTTCAATGGCAGCCCGTTCTTCGGATTTTAGTCTTTCAATCTTTTTCTCTGCATCCTGTCTACTGAGATCCAAGCTCTCCCGTTCTCTTTCCTTCCGAACCTCCTTCTCGAATGCGATATAACCGTCACGCTCTTTCTTTGTCTCATCAAGCTGCCTTTGAAGTGATGTAAGAAGAATTTGAGTGCATTCCGCGCACAAAGGGTGATCAATGTCAGACCGCGTAGAAAGTACATTAAAAAGCCTCATAGTGGAACGCAGGTGGTGTGAGATAGGCGTTGGATTTGAATGGTCCAGCTCAGGTTGCTGGTGTGCAGGTAGTGGAGGAGTGTTATTGGCTAAGAATTTTTTTTGGTTACCGAGAGCAGCCTTCTTAGGCATTGCAGCTCCTGGAACTGGAGAAGGTATACTGCGTATCATGCTATCCTGCAGGAGCACAAATGACTCATTAGGTGCTGGAAAGTTGTGCTGGGGTTGTTTCCCCCGAGCTCGAGTAGAAAGGGGTGGTGATACCCTCGAGTTGTCTGAGGGTGTAGCCTGTTGCCATGCTGCTTTGCTTGCAGATGGGGATGGAAGTTGAGCTATTTTCTCTGCCTCCGAGTCTGCTGCATAGCGCGCACGCGAAGCTGGCACAGAAGGCAAAGAGGCTACAATCATGTCATACGCAGAGGGTGCGAGATCTACCAGTGATGCGTCAAGCTAATGCTCATCAGTCAGGCCTCTCGTTTCAATAAATGATAAACTGTCACCTGGAGTGGCTCTTTACATTGTTGGCACACGTAGCTCATCGTGATGGTGGATCGGTTCTAAGTAAAGTGATCGATTCTAGTGGTCTGTGACAGTCCGGGAAAGCTCCAGGTATTAATGAAAGCCCAAGGAGCATATGATTTATCAGTGACAAGTTGAAGGAAGCGCAAACTTGCTGAAGGTGTGGCTGGTGTCAAGCTGGTGTAATGTGCTGAAGTGTATGGACTTGTTGGGCTGACGCATTACATAATATTAATTTCGTGTGTCAATTCAAGTTGCAGGTCTTGCACAGATCAATCGTACAAACTATCGTGCTCACTGCTAAGGTTCCACATGAATTTCACCTACAGAAATTACGCCCTCGAACCAGCTGCGGTAGTCAGTTCCATGAAAAAACACGTTGTAAATGACGAAGAAAAAAGTTATGTCAAACACACGTCTTCACCTCATCTGATGTCTTCACGAATGATGAAGGTGGAAATTCCTGATGCCGTAGTCATTTTATCTTACCAGACGTTCGTCAGGAGTCGATCTCGTGGCATTTTCTTCTTCTACTCAGACTGCTCCACAACATGTAGAAGGACAAAATTTTATTCTCAGGCAGGTAGAATTTAGTTATGTTCCGTGTCACACTGATCATATCCGAAGGTGATGCGACTCCTCATGTCAGTGCCCGTGTTTGATGCCCGTTCGCTGGGTCACTAGCGGTGCCTCTGCCGCGTCAACGTACGCGTGTTTTACGCGCTGCACGCATCTTCCAAAGATACGCTAGCGTGATGTACTGTGAGTAAGAAGTACTTAAGCTATCGTTCCCTGCTACATCTTGTCCATAGTTTGGTTCCTCCGCATCGTCAATTCTTTAAGAGGTGGGTGACCTCCTCATTTTAGAGGGTACTCACCTCCTAATAACTTGTGCCTAGATGGCTTCTCACGTGTTCGCTCTGTTGATTGGTATCGACGATTACAAATCCGGAAGAATTTGGAACCTCGAAGCGTGCGCTCACGATGCGCAGCGCATGAAACAATGGCTCACGCAAGACCTCCAAGTACCCAAGGAAAACATTGCGCTTCTTCTCAACCAAGATGCCACCAAACGTCGTATTGAAGATACGTTTATGAGTCATCTCGTAAACAATCCTGCCATTTCAAAAGGCGACGCGTTGATTGTATATTTTGCTGGTCATGGAAGCACCTTGCGCGCACCACCAGACTGGTGCGAGGGCAAGCTTGGTAGCGTCCAGGTTCTGTGTCCATACGACCACGATACGAAAGGACCTGAAGGACGTGTAGCAGGCATATCTGACCGCTCGCTTTTTGCGATGCTAGCAGAGCTCAGCCTCGTCAAGGGTGATAACATCACCGTCATTCTCGACTGCTGTTTTCCGAAGGCACAGCTTGGCTCAAGTACTAGAGACCGCCGATTCGTCCGCTATACGCCCACCTTAAAAGCCATTCCCGAAGACTTATTCTCGGGCTTGTGGCCAGGAGCCGTCGCGCGGAGCTTTAGAGGAGAATTTGGCTTCTTCCAGGATGACTGCCAGAGTCACGTCCTCTTTGCCGCCTGCCGGCCAGGCGAGAAGGCATTGGAATGGAAGGAGGGAGGGAAATTCACCTCAGAGCTTCTAACCATGAAAGACGCACTCCCTCTTCATCAGATGAAGTATTCTGATTTGGCAGAGCATCTTGCAAAAGGTTTAAGTCACATTCAGCAGCACCCAGTCTGCGTTGGCCAACGCAAGAACCGAGTTTTCTTGAATGGTGTCCCTTTCGTTGCCGATGCCTCCCTTGTTCCCGTCAACGGCGAAAAGGATCGCCTGCGTCTGGAAATGGGGGCCATGCATGGCGTTGTTGAGGGCACAGAATTCAGCCTTCACGAGCATAATCGCTTTGGCTCTATCAATCCGTCACTTGACAGCTTCCGCGTGTATGAAGTTCACCCTACGTGGTCACTTGCCAGGCGCAAGAGCATGAGCAAACCTGGGGGTCGTGGTTCATGGGCACGCATTACTCGATGGAACAGCCGCACTCCTTTCCGAGTTTATGTCAAGAGAACGTGCTCTTATCTTCTCAGACGCCTCTTCGTTCGCAACAAGAATTCAGAAGCTGAACTGGACGGCATTCCTGTGAAGGAAGAAGGGTTGAATATTGTGGAAGTTGAGACTTCTTCTAAGGCAGACATGTCGGTTGGCGTTCACACACGAGACGTACGGGTCCAAAATCTTGATCACCTCGTTCCTCCCACTGCCCACCCACTGATACGCATAGAGAAAGATAGGTCCAGATCTGGCGTCATCCTCAGCGAAGCCGCACGCTTCCACATGCACCTTCACAGAACCAATCCCGCCAAGCCGTTCCACGAATCACTGGGCATGGAAATCTTTCGGGTCGACCCTCACACTCAGCGACGGGTTGGCCCAAACCTGTTGGTTGATGGAACAGCTGCAATATCACATAGTGAGGGTGCACGCTACGCCGTAGTCCTCCACAACCACTCAGATACAGATCTCTGGCCGTATTTGGCATATATGGACTCCAATGGAGTTGATATTCAGTTACTCTATCACCCTCAGCCATCGTACCCTATACCCCCATTGCGGAAGCGCAGCAATCTTGACATAGGCTGCACGGGTAGTGGTATCGCTCCTCTGAATTTCCCTTTCCCTGTCGACCAGCAGCAAGAATCTGCTTTCTTAAAGCTCTTCGTCTCTACCTCGTACACCTCGATGGGTTTATTAGAGCAGAGCTCTTCGGCGTATAGCCGATCGCCCACACCCGTCCCGCCTCCTACACCCATGGTGGAATCCAAAGATCAACCGCAAAACTGGGACACTGCACTCGTGTATGTCATTATGAGAAGAGCGAGGGCAAAGAGCTGAGTATGAACCGTAACCCTTTCATTGTCGATCATGGATGGAAAAGTTATCGGAGTGCGCTTCAAGTTGGTATGCAGTATTTAGGTCGTTTATTGATTTTTATAGTGATACAGCTATCTATGGTTTCATGTAGTGGTGAATAAGGAATTTTTGATGAAGGGACAAAGCTGAATGCTAGCGCTGAGCAGCCGATTACTTACGGTGAAGACGCGTGGAATCGTTGTACACATCAGCGTTTATGTTCTCTTGCTGCAGTATAGAGCAGGGTAGTCATAATCTGACGGTGGAATCTGCACTGGGTGACCGGGTCACGGTGGGATTCGACTGCAATTAAGTGCGCGGGAGAACAAGATGAATGCGAAGTACATTTGCAGGGTTCAAGTTTTTGGGGGAGGACGCAATGCGAAACATAGGAAGAGCCAAGCGAGAGTCCGTGAAAGGAGAAGAAATGGAAATAGCTGGTAAAATTGACTTGATGTGTGTTAGACTTCAGTAATCGAGTTGAATACGTTGAACCGGAGCAAAATCGATCCAAAAAGCGAACGATGGCCCCCCTAAAAGCGAGGGTGCACAGTAGGCTGTAATGCATCGTACGGTCGCTCGCTGCATTCCAACACGTTTTTATAGTACTAGTCTGTGAGCGCGCGACTGATTCCCTAAGTGCATACAGGACACACCTGATTCGAAGAAACTGGTCATCATCGAGTGCAAAGCGGGCTGGGATGCAGATGAAGTCCGTAAACTGTTGGACTGGATACTTCTCCATAAAGACGGCGCCGAGAACTGCTAGCCAAAATCCGATGTGAAATTGAGCCAAGTTCCGCGTGCTACGTGATGAACATCAGTGAGAGTAATGTGCATTAGAGTGCTGAAAATGATTGCACTTCACGAGTTGCACTGTGTACAAAGAAGAATGACGTCTGGACCGAAAAGTTTGAAGTTTGAACCTTCATTCTCCTCCTCAACTACAACGAGGTGTATTGGAATATGGTTATGAGGATAGAAGGCTACAGCATCGGGAATACCGTGATATTTGCCATCACTGGCCAATGATTGGCACCTGATTTGATTTGTTGCTCTGCTTGGCGAGTCTAGCTAGACACCATTGGCATAAACCCCGCAGAACGCCAAGCCAAGCCAATTCTATCATCAGGTCGCCAGTATTATTGATCAATGGTACCTGGTAGATCTACCTGGGGAGTGTGTTAGCATTCTGAAGTAGATCGGCTCTCAACAGGGTGGGAAATGCAAGTCCCCGAACGCATCAATTACATACCTGGGCAGCACTCCAGCCACTACCCCCGCAACGTAACCGTAACAACTCGAATTCTGCTTCGAAGCCCGGCAACATACATCAATTTGGCTTCGTGTCCTACCATGTCACTGCTCGGCTCGGCCCGGTCGGGCGAACTTCGGTTCGGACCAGAATGTATCCGAACCGGACCGTGGGTTCGGTCCGAGGTTCGGGGTTCGGACCCTTTCGAACCGACTGAGATATTTTTACTTCTGTATATGATCCTCGATGTCCTTATTGTTACTAATAATACTTTGATTTGATCTTCTGGTGACTTGAACGAGCATGGCCATTGTCAGTCCTGGCTACATTGATCTCAGGACAATGAATAGTGACTTTTACTTGACAACTGAAACACTCAATGTATATCCATTGAACACATCCAACTGTCTCATTGATCTCCTCAATATTACGGCATCCAGCTCCTTTGAGCATTAATTAACTGTACCAGTAATTGCATGGCAACAGTATGTTCAAGGTGTGTCATTTTTTGATATCATGTTATAAATTTCTGTATAAATGAGGTACTCTAGGTTACACATTCACCCTTCCTGCTGTGAGCATGTCATGCACACTTGGATCTGATGGTCAACTCAAAGACACTAGTACCATTGACTGGTACAACAATCCTGACGATGACTCACCCATGCTCCCTCCACCTCCGCCTCTGCCTCCTGCACCCAATGTGTCTTGTCACTCAGGCCGAGCCATCAAACTGACAGAGAAAATATATGATGCTGTCAACACAGCTCCAGTCAAACGATTGACTCCAGCACCTCCCCAAGGATAGCCTGCACCCAAGTGAGTGCAAACACCCCCTGCACTAGAAGATTGTTCAGATGACTCAGATGAAGAGGCTGGGGACAACAACAAGAGGAAAATTACGAAAGAACCAAGGTGTTTGGAGACGAGGATCATGAGAACTGCAAACATAAGAAGAAAGAGGAGTGCAGCGGGGATTCGAAGGTAGTATTTACTCAGGAGAAGGGTCACATCAATCTGCACACCCAAGAATGTGAAGATGGCTGGTGGTGTGAGATATGCAGATACATTTTAACTTTAAACATTCAATACACACATAACTAATGTCAATTCAAGAGCCAATGGTGTACCCTCCAATCAATGCTTTTTAAAGGCAGTGTTTCGACTTGCCACACCCATATCGCTTGTAATGCCAAGTGTCACTTTCTAATATACCATGACCACTGCAATGAACAAGGCATCAAGATGCACGATTGGGCGATACCTTATAACTGCAAAGCAACTGATGGAGCACAGCAAACCTTAGATGCCTCTCTTACAGCTAAAATTCCTGAATTCACCAAGTCCAGTCTAATGGATCACATTGTTGAGCTGATCGTGTCTGAGGACGAGGTGAGTGATTTTTTCATGTAATCACAACTTAGGATGTTCATGCCATAGATAGGCATTCCAACTTGTCGACAAAGGACTGTTTTGTTGGCTGCTTCAATACCTCTGGCGCTCCCTTTCAGACAGAGATATTCCTCATCACACAAAAGCTCGTGATGAAATTCTTCAATGGGCGCAGCTTGCCGTCAAACATGTCAAGGAGAAGCTTAAGCATGTCGATGGCAAGATTTCAATCACATTTGACTCATGGACATCTGAACCTAGTGTACCTTTCCTCTCCATCACAGCACATTATATCGACTCCCCAGCTAGAAAACCTCAAGAGTGGGAATTAAAGACCGAGCAGCTTGCATTTACCATCATCAACAGCAATCACAGCAGGAGCAATATTGGAGGAATCCTCATCAAAAATATCAATAACTGTGGCATTCATACCAAGGTCAGATGGTTTACGGCTGACAATGCCACCAATAACGACATGGCAATTCAGACTGTAGCACTTGCTATTGACCCTTCCAGCAAGAAATGGATTGCTTCTGAGCACTATGTATGGTAAGTAATCTGTTTAATATTGTGATCTATCTATGTTGATGCTGGTCTATTCAGCTGTATGGAGCATCCCTTACATTTAGCTGCCAAACATTTTGTTGAGGAGGTAGCTCCTACACCACTAAGCGTGCTTCTCAAGAACATGGCCGATGAAGATGACAATGACAAAGTGACTGATTTCAATGTTGCTGACACCACAGGAAAAGCCCTCGCATTTGTTACATAGGTAAGTGTGTGTACCCTCATCTGACTAACTCTATTCAATGAACCCTTTATCTAAATACAGAAATTTTCCCAAGCACGTACCTTCTTCCAAAAGTGCTGTGTTGAGGTCAACCGAGCCAATGCTTGACCTTTTGAAGTGGATTTGCACCTGATGGGCCTCACTCTTTGGCATGTTGGAGCACACACTTAAGCTGTGCAAAGTCAGTTGGTTTCTATTACTGTCCCTGAACAATACAGTCATTGACCATCATTTGAGTTCAAAATTTTTGGATGTCTACCACAACACAACCTGACACAATGTCAAAAATTGCTTTCAGGGATGTCACAATAGATAGCTAATCTACTTTGAACAAAATTTTGAAGAACATCAAATGAGATGTTATTCCGCAATGAAAAGTGTGTAAATCTTGGTGTTATCGTACGTTCACCATCATTTGAGTTCACCCAAAAAGGCAGATTTATTCCCTAGTTGCGCAGATTAATCTTCTTCCTCATCAATGTGGGCAAGTGCCAGCTTTGGGAGTGGGGCCTCAAGTCTCCGAAGCTTCGGTTTGACATGTGTCATGTGTTGTCTCTCCAACTTTGCCTTTGCTCACTCTTCCTCCCTATCAGGAAATCTACAGATTACTTAATGATGACTTAATGATGGCTGAGAATGTTCTTGCAATGGACCAAGAGCAAATAAGCTAGAAATCATTAAGAAGAGCATTTCTTGAATAAATTAGATCCAAATTCTTAATGTTCAGCTTAAAGGTTTTTTGAAGCGCTACTTGCAAAAAATGATCCATTGATTCTCAGTATGATCCAAAGTAGCGGTTAAGAGGAATTACCAAGGGTATTAAAATGAGTGCAGGGCAAAAAAAAGCAGGGGAAGAATAACATTGATCATCCAGCGCAAGTTGTGGCCTTCATGTATTGCTGAGCTTGTTCAATTATGATTTTCATCTTGTCAGCGGGAACACGGTTGATGGCAGTCATGAACATTCGAGTGTCATACCCCCAGAGCAGCTCCAAAAAAATTTCATTCTCATCGATGATGGCGATCCATTCAGTTTCTCCAGCTGATGCCTTCCTCTTTCACGAAGGCTTCTTCATGCCCTTAGATGTGGTATTCTTTGTTTCAAAAGTCATCTCTTTACTTGCGAGAAGATGAAGGGCTCGTTTAACCTGCTGAATGTCAGAAGAATGTGTGAATTCAATAGAAGAATAAATACCGCCGCTGCAGCAAGGGAAAGTGCACTTCGGAGAACTGGCTCCTTGCTGTTAAGCTCCGGAACAGGCACACATCCTTGGGTGTAGTTGAGGTGTGCCGCAAAAGTCTGCAGGACGAACATTGACTGCCACATTCCTGACCATTCCTAAATAAACATAGATGTTGTCATCAGCAAAAATTACACCCAATGACAGCACATACCTTCTTGTTGTCAGATTCAACGTCCCAAAGAGAAATCTGTTGTCTGCCAGTCAAAATTTTGCAAAACCAACATGGCTATCCTCAGCTTCATAGAGCAGGTCAGCCACCATGAGACTTGTGATCATCATGATGGCAGCAGAACCAAATCCACCACACCATTCACTCAAGTGTTGCTTAGCCTACATTAAATAAGAGCGTCAGATACAAAAACACTGTATCAGTGAGACTTACCATGTAATAGACAGTGTCTCCTGGGACAATAGAGTGATCAATGAGCATGGGCTTTCCTGCGTAGATGACTTTCCAAGCCTTTGTGAGGATCAGAATAAGTGCATCATCCTCAATGAGCCATGGATGGACATCATCCCCACCGGCGGCGTGAGCGATAGTAGGAATCAGTAAGCCACACCATGCATTTCCATCCTGGCAACCAGTGGGAAGATCACTGTTCTTGTACTTCACCCTCAAGACTTCTTTGCTCATCTTCTCCGTGGCAGTTGCTTTCTTCTCCAAGGCATCCATCATCTCCTTCTTGACACACTTCTTCGGTGGGACATCCACATCATCAAATACTTCAACATTGGTCTGTAGAATAGTTAGTAGATATAACTGCAGACCAATTTGAGTCACCTTGCATACCTTTGATGTCACCTGTTTACTTCCCATAGCAGCAGGGCTTGCCTTAACACTGTCAACAACAATGACATCTCCTGATTCCATTTTGTCGTCACCCATGTCAGCATCCCCTTCGATGGATGAAGAGAAGGAGTGAGCAGACTGATATTGTGAAGGTGGAGGTGGGGTCAGTGAACCATTGCAAATGTCAACCACATCCTGTAGTAAGTAGTTAACAAAGGGAACCCCCGAAAAAAAACACAAACCATTGCTCCTAATACAGTATACAAACTACTTGGCTGTTTCTTCACACTCGCGAGGGCATGTGCCACTAAGTGTTCAGGCTCACCATCCTCATCTAGCAGAGATCCTACTACCTGGGCATCATCGCATCCAATCTCAGAGCTTTTGGGAGTCGCTGGGGCGGCAGTAGCACTGCTAAATGTTGTTACTTTGGTGAGTTGTGTAGGTCCTGGGATGCCCGATACACTGGTTGGATGATTTTTGCTCCTCGGCAAGTGAGACAATGTGCTGCTCGTCTTTGGATTCTGAACTCTGTGTGCCCACACTGAGACTGTGCCCCTATAAGTGCTCTTCAAGTCACTAGTCAAATTATTCAGCAAATTCCAGTAAAAAAGTGTGGGCTCAATTAGCAGCAACATCGTGGTAGAAGAGCAAGGTATGTATGTTGATGTATTCCCTTTTGGGCCAGAATCTGATACACATAAACTCAATGCCACCGTGATCCCATCAGTAACATTGTTATTGTTATCAGCATTAGCTGGTACTGCGGTGCCACAAACAGCCTCAACCGCATCATGGTGAGTTGTCTTCTGCACTTGTTTCTGCTTTTTCTGCATGTTTGCCTCACTACCATCACCCACCTCATCCAGAACCTCTTCCGCTGCTGCCTTTGCTGCAGCACCTCTTTTCAGTCCTGTGGCTGCCATATCCATGGTAATGGTTGCAGCGGCAGCCTTGCCAACAGGACAAGGACATGGTTTTCTTGCGGCGCTTACATTTTGCTCCTGGATGGCAAGTTTATCCTGGACAGCTGCAACTTTGGCAATGCCCTTGTGGGTCCTTGCCTCCTGGTCTTCCTTTTCTCTTTGGAGACAAGCATTGTCCTCTTGTACCTGGGCCAAGGTTCGTCTTTTTTGCTGTGCATCTATGACAACCTGAGTGACTTTTTTTGAAGCATTGGATGGATGTGTAGAGACCATGATCAGTGGCAGGAGTAAAGAAGAAAGCTGGTGAGCAGAGAGATGGACTCTTGGGCAGATGGGCGGAGGCAAAGAAGCAGTGAAGAAAGTTTGTTTTATGCTGATTTTAGACTATACGCCGTGTGAGCCCACTATTATGTACTTTGCTATATACTGACCCTTAGCTCACTTTAGTACCAGTCAGAACTTGATGCTGGCTACTAGTTCTCCCACACACCAAGTCCTCAAACTCATTTCACTGTGTGTCCTTGTCCTTGTGAGTACTTACATGCGTAGTTCTTATGTTGACATCTCATATGCTTGTAGGCAGTTTTGCTCACATCCTCGTATCCTGCATTATTTGGCGCTGTGTTCTTCTCGCTTTGGTTCACAATTTTACTCATTTTTACAGGTTATTCACTAAAATTTGAACTATAGTCATACTCAGTTTCTGACTTCCACACCAATGAAACAAGGATGCAAGACTTTCAATGTCAACTTGATACCTTGTCCGCACACTGGCTGCAACTGCTATTTCAAGAATCATTCAGGTCTCACACAGCACTGTCATGCAGTGCATGGTTTTTCGTTTAAGTTGCCTGAAAATGCACTCCAACACACTGAAAACATGCCCTCAAACACTGGAGAGACATTCATGCACAATGGCGAACCCAATTCAAATGATGGGGAGCCACTGCCCTCAAACACCAACTTCCAGATGGACCATGACAGTTTCCCAACAAACAGCAATGGTACTGTGGGTGACAATACAGCCCCAGATGTCAGTGGGGATGTGAATGAAGTCTACCGTGACTATCACCTTGAGCTTGATGGTATGTAGCTCAATTTTTATTTATTAATGACAATAATACATAGTCCTAATGCTCTCGAGCCGGTCATATTTGCAATGCAGCAGGCAATTTCATTCCCGCAGATACCATACCCCCTCCCTCAACATCAAAACAATCAGACGACTGGACACCTTACCATAGCCAAATGGAGTTCAAAACAGCAAATTTTTTGTACAACAAGGTCCAGATGTCTGCTGGTAACATCGATAAATTGATGCATTTGTGGGGCCTCAGTCTCACACAACACAAAGATGCCCCTCCTTTTGCAGACCATCAGGACCTATATTTGACTATCGATAAAACACTGATTGGAGATGTCACTTGGCAAAGTTTTTCAATGCAATACACTGCTGATGTGGATCCCACTAGCAATCCCACACCATGGATGAACGCAACATACACTACATGGTTCCGTGACCCACGTGCTATCATCCGCAACATGTTGGGCAATCCTGACTTCAAAAATGAGATGGATTATGCGCCATATTGTGAGTGGAAAGGCCAGGGTGATAGTGCAACTCGCCAATGGCACAATGTGATGTCGGGTGATTGGGCCTGGGACCAAATGGTTAGTTCGATGCTATGAACACTATTCCTTTCACTGACACTTTGTCAGGATGAGATTGCCAAAGATACGACCACACATGGATCAACATTTGTCCCAGTCATTCTCGGAAGCGACAAAATGACTGTCTCGGTGGCAACAGGACAAAATGACTACTATCCTCTGTATGCCTCGATCAGAAACATTCATAACAATGTCCAACGTGCTCACTGTAATGCTGTAGCCGTCATTGGCTTTTTGGCTATTCCAAAAAGTACAGATTTACTTTCTCTATGCTTCTCAATACTAACAAAGTCTTGTAGCGAACAAAAAAGCATTCAGATGATCCAAATTTCCAAAAATTCAAGAAGCAATTATTTCATTCTTCACTGTCAAGGATCTTATCATCGCTCAAGCCTGCTATGTCTGTCCCTGAGGTTGTTCAATTTGGGGATGGGCATTTTAGATGTGTAGTGTATGGTCTTGGTCCCTACATTGCTGATTATCCCAAACAACTTGTCCTCGGTTGTGTCGTTCAAAATTGGTGCGCAAAGTAAGTATTTTATTTATGTACCTAGTGTCTACTATGCTAACAGTAATACATTAGATGCTTCGCTTATCCTGACAATTTAGATAGCGGTGAGGGTGGGCTTCGTTCACGGGAAGTTGTAGATACCCTTTGTGATGAAGTTGACTCTGGAGTACTCTGGGATGAATGGGGAGTTATCAGCGATATAGTAGAGTGGAGTATTTCTACTGTTCAATAGTATCATTTTAACATATGTTCAGCCTTTCACCAATGACTTCCCTCATGCTGACATTCACCAGCTTCTTGCACTGGACATCCTGCATCAAGTCATCAAGGGAGCTTTTGAAGACCACCTCATGTTACGACTTGGATGGTATCTGTTGGCAACGCTCAAACAGAGCGTGTGTCGTCAACGGTCGAGGACGTCCTTGGGCTAGCCCAAGGTTAGGGGTCTTACTTGGCGAGGCTTCAGCAAGTAAGATTTGACGCCTATGTCCAAATCGGGTAGCTTATGTCAAGCGGATGCTAGACAATGAGCTGGATCTGCCAAGGCTTACGACACCCAAAGGTTAATCATAAGATCATCGTTAATTAGAAGGACGGAAGTCCGACTAGTTAACAGGGGCTTTGCTTTGTCGACGAAGTCGATAAGCAAAGATCGAGACTAAAGACTTATCCGCAATGAGCAGATAAGAAGATAGAATATAGACTGCTGGCTAGGCAGAAGGAATCTCTTCGATGTTCACTGTGACACGACTAACAGATAAATTTTGTATTACTAGAATACTGGGGGGGGGGGGAATGGAATGTGTTTGGATAGGTTCTGATATGGAGATAGCTTTTGGGCGAGGGCGCGCAGCGCTTTCTGGCCCCGAGGAGTGCACCTAAGAGAAAAGGGAGGTGAGCTGCGATTCCCAGATGTTTAGGAGTTCGTCGACACATCCAGCGAAACTCGTGGTTGTCTCGGATACCCCCGTTTTAGGAGACGGACGTGGAACACTCACAATGGTTTGCCTTTCGATCATTGCCAATGCTTAGCCCCCGTGAACTGGGGGTAAGGTGTAGCGGAGAAACTGGTCCTGTAAGGATGGGACAGCTTGCATGTAGGGCGCTAGGATTTGAGCGTGACGGCGAAGGTACTTGAGAAAAGTGTCGCTTGCCCAACGACCTTTGACTTTAATGACATCGAAAGGAATATTTCGAAGGAGGTATTCGAGGGTGGAACCTATGCGGATTCCATGTCCTTGTAATGGTTCCCGCCCTGCTGCTCTGGTTGCTGACGCTAATCTTTGCGTGAGTTTTGTTTTCGTTAGTGGTCTGTATGAGTCCTTGTGGCAATATGAAAACAGTGCGCTGTCGATGGGAGGGTCGTTAATGGCCATGTGGTTCAGAAAAGCTGCCTCTGGGTCTGAATGTCCTGATTGCTTGGCCCAGTGCACATCCTCTCCTTCTAACGAAGTTTTCGTGCAGGGCAAATGGAAATTCTTGGTAAGGAGGTTTTGTCGGTCGCGGACATCTGTCACGTTGGCAGGAGTTATGTGCAGGGTGGGGTTGAAAGCGTCTAGGCGTGGGACTGTGAATTCTCCCGCCCTCGCTGTAGCATAAAATGCGGTGGTGAGGCACGCAAAGACGGCGGCATCCACGGGGTTTGATAGATTGAGTTGCTCTCGAATGGCTATGATGAGTTCTATTGTGTACGGTTCACGTTTGCTGCGTCTGGCTGTCGCGGGGGTCATGGATAAGCTCGCTTTGAGGAGGGTGTTGATTTCCATGTCGTTTAGTTTCCACGCTACGCCGTGCAAGACATGCCACGTGCGGACGCCGTAGACATAGTTCGATATAGTCTTGCCGGAATAATGACCTGCCATGCAGGATATGAATGAGGAAATCAGGATGTGACTTGCGGGGGCTCTCTGGTCCTCTGGGATGCTTTTGCTGTCGCAGAAAACATGGAAGATGAGCAGCCCCGATCCATACGATTCGCGTGTTCCCTCCGCGTATCCGTGGATCATGACTTCTCGAATGCGCTCGATGTCGGAGGGGGTTAGAGGTAAGACCTGTCCCTGCGCGTCTCTTATTGAGCGCGGGGATGTGGGCTGCCACAGGTATAGCCTGTCCTTAGCTGGGCAATGCAGACGTAGTGGTGATGGCATTGGGCTTATGTCGCTGTTATAGGAAGGTTTGTGACGCTTGGAGGAGTTCCTCCCCTCTTCGTTCGAGTTCGCGATTGACAAGTGCACGGCGTTTGTACTCGTTGTCTCCGAGTTTTTCGACCATTGTCGGAAACGGTTGGTACATGCTGGGTGCGCTAGCCCCGTGGAAGGTGCGGTGATTGAGTTCGTTGGTGGGTATGTTGGAAATGAACACTTGCAATTCCCTTGGGATTGGGATTTGGGGGAGCATGTCAGATGCGGGGGGATATATTCCCCGTGACGGGCCGTCAGCGGGGTTATCTTTACTCGGGACGTATCGAGTAAGGATTGTACACTTGGCATTGGCAGCGAGCGTGTGGATCCGCTTGAAGACTTCATTGCAAGCTCGACTTCTACTGCACCCCTTCCACCATCCTTCAACAATGCCTCTGTTGTCGCCATAGACTTTGAAATGAGTTCCGGGGGGAGCAACCGCGATGGTGGTCCGAACGAGGAGCTTGAACCCAACGCTCTCTGCCCAGCCGATGTCGCGCCCATCCCTTTTCCAACCAGGTACGAGTTTCCACGCTCGCCATCTCCCGCTGATGACGATTCCGATTCCGTGACCAGAGCTAGCGTCCGAATAGGCAAGGGGGTCATGGAGGATGCAGGGTCCTGGTATTGGGCAGGCGATAAGGCTGGGACTGAGGGTTGTTTTCCACCACTCAATGTCTTCTGGGGTGCTACGAGGGGGGGTTCGTGGTGTGTGCGGGCGGTCTTCAAATATGCCCAGCATGCTTTCCAAGCTGGTGAGGTAAGCTCGTCCCATTGGGACCACGAGGCAGGCGTGCAACAACTTGCCGTGCAGTTTTTGTACCTCATGGAGGGTGTGAGTCCGCTTGGATTGCCACACGGCGATAGCCTTGAGGTATTTCATCTGCTTGTGGCTTGATAATGCCACGGTACGTTTGGTAAGGTCCCAAACGAGTCCGGTGAAAAGTGGCTCGCTGCTGAAAGGGTGGTCTTTCGATATTTTCCATATGATCCCCAGTAGATAAGAATAAAAATCAATGTCGTCGAAGCAGTATGAGAACTGAGCATCCTCGAATGACCGTGGGGATCGTGAGGATAAATCTTGAAGGGGGAACAGCATGTCTTCATCGAATTCTTCGACACTGCCATCTGGTCTGGTGGCCCCCTTATACCATATGCGGCCTCCATCAGTGATGGGCCCTCCGTTCTTCTTGATTTCATTTGCGGCACGTACTGTTACGACTTGGATGGAATCTGTTGGCGACGCTCAAACAGAGCTTGTGTCGTCAACGGTCTGTGGACGTCCTTGGGCTAGCCCAAGGTTAGGGGTCGTACTTGGCGTGTCTTCGGCAAGTACGATTTGACGCCTATGTCCAAATCGGGTAGCTTATGTCACGCGCGTGCGAGACGATAAGCTATATCGGCCTAGGCTTTACGACACCCGAAGGTTAATCGTAAGGATCGTCGTTAATTAGAAGGACAGAAGTCCGACTAGTTAACAGGGGCTTTGCTCGTCGACGAAGTCGATGAGTAAAGGTCGAGACTATAGGCTTATCCGCGAAGAGCAGATAAGAAGATAGAATATAGACTGCTGGCGAAGCAGAAGGATCACTCTGGTGAGAGTAGGAGGTCAAGAACCAAGTAGATTCAAGTTAGGGAATATGGTACATGGTAGCGAGTTTATATAGAGGACAGGGGACGTATTAGTGGATGATAACTCATACTACCGGGAGAGGCAATTGGTAAAGGGTAAGACCATAATAGGAAGGCACGTTCGATCTAGGTAGAACGTGCTGGATAAGAAAGTGAGTCAAAGATCAGAATGAGAAGTGAAACACGCAGGGGCACGATCGTGCAACTGCGGATCTAAGTATAAGTCGCATGTGCGACTGCGCACCGAGTCAGAGATCAAGAAAGGAAAATAGGGCAAAGGGGATGCATCATGCATCGTGTCATAGGTTACCGTCCAGACGGTAAGGGTCAGGGGACTGTCCGCAGGATCAGTCAGGTGGTGAAACGGAGCATGGGTATGCTTCGTCAGCGAAAGGATCCGGCCAAATGTACTGGCTTTGCTGAAGTGACAGGTAGAGGGCGAAAGGGAATGCGAGGATGACGAGGATGACAAGGGTAAGGTCGGGGTAAGGGTATGATGCGAGGGCTGATACGAGGAGGATCAGGAGAAAAATAGTAGGTGCCCAAGCGTCTAGATGTTCTTGTAACACGTACGCGATGTCTATTGTATTCTTCCAGGTACTCTTTCCTAATACGTAAAAACAGGTGGTCATCGACCCATTTTGAAATGGGTCCGATGCCCTTGCCTCGTAGGATGTCAGATCCTGCATCGGCCACATTTCCGTAAATTCCTGCGGAGGGGCCGAATCCAAAGCACAGGGCTGTATCGATTGCAAATGTGTCGTCCCCCGGTAAGCGTATGGCCAGGCCAGGCCACTGCGAGTGGTGGAGAGGAATTGTTCTGTATGCCTCTGCCACGTCTCGCACGGCTCCTTGCGAGCCGGGAGGTAGGCTCCAGATTGCTTGGCAAATGGTGGGAAAAGTTCTGTATGTACATGGGAATAAGTCGGAGTCGACTCTGGAATTAATTGATCTAATGGAAGGTAATGGGCGAATCGGGAAAAAGAGGTTTTGAACCAGGCGGAATTCGCCTGGTTTGCCTGGTTTGGGAACCAGGGACAAGGGGGCTGTCTGGAATTCGCCGCCGACGGACTTAAGTTCTTCAGCGCTAAAAGGGCCGATGAAACGACCTTTGGAAAATTCACATTCCACAATGTTCCAGAACGCAGCCACGTTCTCGTTAATGGTGGGGCTATTGGCGGGGGCATATGTACATGTAATTGGAGGGATTCCTCCGGAAAAACCGCTGACCATGCATCTAGGTATAGATGGGTATCTACTAAGGAGGTTTGTCTCTTTGAGGAGACGTTGCCACTTGCTGGCCTTGTACGGGGTGCACGCCTCATGCTTTCTCGACTCGAGAACATTTCTGCGCGCCGTGGTCTTTGCCTCCACAACCTGAGCATTTGTGGGATGATTCGTGGTTTCAGGCTGCGCAGCTCTCGGGGCGCTGCCATTTGTAGCAGAGTGGGAGACCTTGAGGGTTGACAATTCGACTGTCTTGCGTTCGACGGCAATGGGTGTTGGATCCGTCCCAGAGGTTGCTGGCGTTGCAGTGACGAATGTCGTGTGCGAAGCGGCCCAAACAGACAGCGCAGGCTGAATGGCCACGTGAGCCTGCGCCACGAGAAAAACCCTCTCGACGGTTCTTGTCGCGGGTGTTGTCTGGTGAGGATGATCTGCCCTTCTGGGCTTCTCCCCTGCGGATGGGCGAATGTGAACGTGAGTTACGGTTCCGTTGGTTGTTGCCTCGCATGTCGCGATAGCTCGACTTCCGGAAGCTGCTCTGGTAGGCGGGTGCATCTTTGTTCGAAGGCTGTGTGATGGACAGGTGCGTCGTCCACGTGAGCATGTGTGCAGGCGTCCGTGGGATTGACGTCGCAGGCATCCGCGTGAGCATGTGTGCGGGCGTCCGCGGGATTAACGTCACAGGCATCCGCGGGAGTGACATCGCAGGCATCCACATACGTGGGTTGTAGGTGAGTACGAGAACATTGTATGGGTAAAGAGGGTTATATGGTTAGTTGATGCTTTGGATGAGGGGGGTGCGAAACGCACCATGGCCAGGGTTCGGGATCGTACTTTATCCCATAATTCTTCGCTAATTGTGCGTAGAAGGGTCTCGTTCAGGTTTCCGATGTTGAAGCCTTCGTCTCGCTTTAAACAGTCATGCCAGTCGTGACGTACCCTCGAGGCGTAGTTGAGGATCACCATGTCTCCGATGTCGCTGTGGTTGCGAACCGCGTGGTTTTCGAGGCACCAGTAGAAAAGCGAGAGAGCGTCGATGTGGGTTTGGGGCCACTTGGCCTGGCTGATTTGCACGAGGAACATGTTCTTCGCTCGTAGGAAAACCAAGAACGGCAGGTCGTGATCTGCTAGTGCTGCCTTCGAGGCTTGAAGGCTGACACTGGACGAATGGTGAGCTGGTCGTCCACCTTGGTTAGACCGTAGTCGTCCGCGACGGATCTCGAAGTCTTGAGGGCTTCCTTGCATCCGTCAGGGGAGAAGTACCACAACTCTACGTATTCAAAGTTAGTGAGCTTTTGAACTGCGTATTGGGAGGGACGGGGAGCCAGGAAGTCTCCTACTGTTGAGGCTTCCTTGAATCCGTTCATTTTCGGTTTCTTCTTCTCTGCCTCTGCGCGCTCCCTCTGCGCTTCCGCCTCCTGTAGGGCGTGCTCTGCTTCTTCTTGCGCTACGCGAGCTCTCTCAGCGTTGGCGACTGCAAGTGCCTCGTTCTCTTGCTGTTGTTCCCATGCGAGTACTCTCTCTTTGTGTCCTGCGTTCCAGGTGTCTACTAAACGGTCTATGACTTCTTGCTCTGTTTGACCTGTGGCTGCTATTAAGTCGGTGCATATGCCGGCGTAAAGTGCGCCCGCGAATTCTGGGCATGTTTCGGTTGTTGGGTCAACCATGATAGATAATGTGTGGGTATGGGGTGAATTGGTTTTGTTTAAAGGTTCTTAGGTGTGGTTTTTGTTCTTAGAAAAAAGAAATACGAGGAGGAGAGTGAACTACACAGCGACGAACGATGGTCGCAGCACGGGAACAAGAAGCGGTGCCGTGCCTTCCGTTCGATCGAAGACCTTACTCTATTCTTTCTCTCGTGCCTCGTTACATAATAGAGTCCCAAACTCTGGTGAGAGTAGGAGGTCAAGAACCAAGTAGATTCAAGTTAAGGAATATGGTACATGGTAGCGAGTTTATATAGAGGACAGGAAGCGTATTAGTGGGTGATAACTCGTACTACCAGAAGAGGGAACTGGTAAAGGGTAAGACCATAAAAGGAAGGCACGTTCGGGGCGATACACGAATGATCCTGAACGTGCAGATAAGAAAGTGAGTCAGAGGTCAAAATAAGAAGTGAAACGCACAGGGGCGCGACCGTGCAACTGCGGAGCTAAATATAAGTAACATGTGCGACTGCGCACCAAGTCATAGATCTAGAAAGGGAACTGGACATAGGGGACGCAGCATGCATCGTATCATAGATTACCGTCCAGACGGTAAGGGGACTGTCCACAGGATCAGTCAGTAGGTGGAACGGATCATGGGTATGCTTCGTCATCAAAAGGATCCGGCCAGATGTACTGGCTCTGCTGCAGCGACAGGTAGAGGGCGAAGGGGAATGCGAGGATGACCAGTATGACGAGAGTGAGGTCGGGATAAGGGTGTGATGCTAGGGCTGATACTAGGAGGATAAGGAGAAAAATGGTAGGGGCCCAAGCATCAAGGTGTTCTTGTAACACCTCATGGCATGGGTCGAGAAGTACCTCGAAAAAGAGCATGGAAAGACTCGTGCAAAGGCAATTTTGGATGATATTTATCATTGGTGAGTTTTAGTGTTTTTTTTGAATTTTAATTTCTTATCTCTCATGCAGAATTGCTGCAGCTCTGCCTTTCGCAGGACTTCGTCGATTTCCACAAGGATGTGGATTCTCTCAATGGACAGGCGACGACTCCAAGGCCCTCATGAAAGTTTATCTCTCTGCAATCGAGGAACATGTCCCCCAAGATATTATCCGGTGTTTTTGGGCCTTCCTCAAATTTTGTTACATTGTGCGACAAGACATCATCACAGAGGACACCCTTGTACAGCTTTCTGACTGTCTTGAACACTTTCATCGTTATCAGCAAATTTTTCAAGATACTGGTATTCGATTCGATGGATTCTCACTGCCACATCAGCATGCACTGTGTCATTATTCGATGCTCATCTGTTTGTTTGGTGTTCCGAATGGAATATGCTCCTCAATAACCGAATCCAAACACATCAAGGCTGTCAAGGAGCCAATGTTCCCCTCAGTGCATGTCCAAGGTTTGAGGGCTGTATTAAAATATTTAACTCGGCCACAGCCAGTTTTTATGCACCAAGTGACCCAAGTGGTGTTGGTGGAATGCAGTGTGAATACATTCGTGCGGCACCATCATGGCGTCAAGGCCCCACACATAACAACACTGTCTTTGTCAATACTGCCAGCAAGGATGGGATCAATGGGATGGAAGTCTGTTGTGTCTTGTGTTTCTTTTCATTCCAGCACAGTCAAAAGACGTTCCCCTACGCCCTCGTCCACTGGTTCAAGCTGTTACAAGAACATCTTGATGCTTGGGCCCCTACTATTTTTCTCCTGATCCTCCTCGTATCAGCCCTCACATCACACCCTTACCCCGACCTTACTCTCGTCATACTGGTCATCCTCGCATTCCCCTTCGCCCTCTACCTGTCGCTGCAGCAGAGCCAGTACATCTGGCCGGATCCTTTTGCTGACGAAGCATACCCATGCTCCGTTCCACCTCCTGACTGATCCTGTGGACAGTCCCCTTACCATCTGGATGGTAACCTATGATACGACGCATGCCGCGTCCCCTATGCCCAGTTCCCTTTCTAGATCTATGACTTGGTGCGCAGTCGCACATGTTACTTATATTTAGCTCCGCAGCTGCACGGTTGTGCCCCTGCACGTTTCACTTCTTATTTCGATCTTTGACTCACTTTCTTATCTGCACGTTCAGGATCACCCGTGTATCACCTCGAACGTGCCTTCCTTTTATGGTCTTACCCTTCACCGGTTCCCTCTTCTGGTAGTACGAGTTATCACCCACTAATATGCTTCCTGTCCTCTATATAAACTTGCTACCATGTACCATATTCCTTAACTTGAATCTACTTGGTTCTTGACCTCCTACTCTCACCAGAGTGATCCTTTCTGCCTAGCCAGCAGTCTATATTCTATCCTCTTATCTGCTCATCGCGGATAAGTCTTTAGTCTCGATCTTTACTCATCGACTTCGTCAACGAGCAAAGCCCCTGTTAACTAGTCGGACTTCCGTCCTTCTAATTAACGACGATCTTACGATTAACCTTCAGGTGTCGTAAGCCTTGGCCGATATAACTTATTGTCTAGCACCTGCTTGACATAAGCTACCCGATTTGGACATAGGTGTCAAAT
The DNA here is from genome assembly GCF_016758785.1 of Suillus bovinus. Classification (NCBI taxonomy): domain Eukaryota; kingdom Fungi; phylum Basidiomycota; class Agaricomycetes; order Boletales; family Suillaceae; genus Suillus; species Suillus bovinus. Next base: position 295,968 of record NW_024542071.1, read on the forward strand.
CTTACTTGCTGAAGCCTCGCCAAGTAAGACCCCTAACCTTGGGCTAGCCCATGGACGTCCTCGACCGTTGACGACACACGCTCTGTTTGAGCGTCGCCAACAGATACCATCCAAGTTGTAACACAAGCTCATTGCAAATGAGCCAAATTCAGACACCGGCATGTGGATGGTACGACCTTCTTTCCATGCAGACTCAAGTCGAGAGCTCTCTATCATTCATGTTGATTCCATCATTCGTGCATGTCACCTCTTGCCAATTTTTGACTCTGATTTTGCTCTGGAGAACCTTACTCTTCACAATGCTTTAGACATATGGCCCAATTTCTATGTTAATAGATTTGTAGATCATCACACATTTGAAATAGCATATTGAGCTCCAATTTTTGTCACACCTTTGTGTCTTAGCAGCTCCTTAATGACAATGTGATGACGATCCTTGCTGTTACGACTTGGATGGTATCTGTTGGCGACGCTCAAACAGAGCGTGTGTCGTCAACGGTCGAGGACATCCTTGGGCTAGCCCAAGGTTAGGGGTCTTACTTGGCGAGGCTTCGGCAAGTAAGATTTGACGCCTATGTCCAAATCAGGTAGCTTATGTCAAGCGGGTGCGAGACGATAAGCTATATCGGCCAAGGCTTACGACACCCGAAGATTAATCGCAAGATCGTTGTTAATTAGAAGGACAGAAGTCCGACTAGTTAACAGGGGCTTTGCTCGTCAACGAAGTCGATGAGTAAAGATCGAGACTATGGGCTTATCCGTGAAGAGCAGATAAGAAGATAGAATATAGACTGCTGGCGAGGCAGAAAGGATCACTCTGGTGAGAGTAGGAGGTCAAGAACCAAGTAGATTCAAGTTAGGGAATATATTACATGGTAGCGAGTTTATATAGAGGACAGGAAGCGTATTAGTGGGTGATAACTCGTACTACCAAGAGAAGTAATCGGTAAAGGGTATGACCATAAAAGGAAGGCACGTTCGAGGTGAGACACGGGTGAGTCCTGAATGTGCGGATAAGAAAGTGAGTCAAAGATCAGAATAAGAAGTGAAACGCGCAGGGGCACAATCGTGCAACTGCGGAGTTAAGTATAGGTCGCATGTGCGACTGCGCACCGAGTCAGAGATCAAGACAGGGAAAAGGGCAAAGGGGATGCGTCATGCATCATATCATAGGTTACCGTCCGGACGGTAAGGGCAAGGGGACTGTCCACAGGATCAGTCAGGTGGTGGAACGGAGCAAGGGTATGCTTCGTCAGCGAACGGATCCGGCCAAATGTACTGGCTCTGCTGAAGCGACAGGTAGAGAGCGAAAGGGAATGCAAGGATGACAAGGATGACAAGGGTGAGGTCGGGGTAAGGGTATGATGCGAGGGCTGATACCAGAAGGATGAGGAGAAAAATGGTAGGGGCCCAAGCGTCTAGATGTTCTTGTAACACTTGCAAGGACATCAAGTCTGCATCAAGCAAAATTGATGTTCTTACATTTAGCTTAGTCCTCTTAGTCTACTTAATACGAACCTCCGATATTTTAAGGAACATTAAGTAACATGTAGATTTCCTGATGCCACTACCTCAACTCCTCCTTATATTCTTGCCTGCGCACTTCATTTCTCTCCAGCCACTTTGCATCCTCCTCTTTCCATGCTTTCATCAAACTCGCTCACTCATCTCTCTCTTGCTGACAGCTTTCTGTGCATGCTTGGCCATCTCGAGGGGTGAGTAAAGGTCGATGGACTGAACAGCAGACTCATGGATTGCCACTGTGTTACTACTGTACTTGACAGACATGCATGAAGTACACCTGTATTGAAGCTCAACACAATGATCCTCAATCATGTTCGTGTTTATTGGATCTCACTTATTTTGCTTCGGTGATGCTGATAAGATACTATTGAGAAACTCTGCACTGGCAACATTCTGGCAACACACACACTCATCAGCTCCCTTGCGGAATAGAACAGTGATGTGCTTGAAGGTTGTTTGCAGGTATTTCTTCAATTTACAAATACAATGGTAGTTGTTTTGCTTTCAGGGACACATAATAGTGAAAATTTCGCAACAAAACATACCATCGCACATTTGTTCGAGGTCTTTTATACTTATCATTACTGCCAATATGTAGTTAAGTTATCATGAGTTTGTGCTGGTCAGCAAACTTGACTTATCCTCACAGCGTCACACGTCAGTCACATCACGTGAGGTGGGCTGTTTTCTACCTTAACCAATAACCTCCTGCATCTCGGCGCCATATTTACTTCAGTGAAATCTATATGACATATTAAATGTTTTCGAATGGTTGCACGGAGTGTCCGGAGGCCAAGCCCCGACGCTACGGCGTAGAGAGCGCAGATGAAAACGTCCAGGCACGCAAGCGCGGGAACTTACCACCTCATTCGCATTCTATGGGTGTCCTGGCCTCAGACTGGTAACAAAAGCGTTAAGTAATAATTGGTGACGCTCAGGCCAGACGAGCGGATCAGAAGGCATGAGAGGCCAGGCCAGGGTTCGAGTGGTATTGTTAAAAGAAACCGAGTATTACGATGTCACCAAAGAAAGGGAAACCAATACTCAGTAATGATGTTTTGTCGGCGGATTGGCGCTATAGAAGCACTTACCTTACTAGGAAGGTTCTGAGAAGTAGAAGGCTCGGAATACGGTAGAGCACCTCTGGCTCCCCTTTGCAGTGCTCCATTTCCTTCCGGTGCAAAGTTAAGTATGACATTGACATCCTGTGAGTTTGAATCTAATCAATCTCAATCACAACAGCAACGAATTTCACTCCTTTATGTTTGTTTGGGGTGCTGGATTTTGCACAAATGCTTGTCTATCAGGTTCGCAAGCTCGCACACTTTCATCCTCGAACATCATGACTATAGTCTTAAATGATCCCAGTACATGGCCATGGATCGGTTTCGATCGTTTTTACAGCTATTGTATAGGTTTGTGGATGTCCAGTCGGCTGATGTCCCAATCTAACTCCGAGTCGTGCCGTGGTTTCGTAGTTGCCGCCTCTGCTGGGGTGATGTACGATTGGGGTGAGCAACCTAGTATGAGAAACCCAAGATACTGAGTGCTACTCACCGTATTTTTAGTATTGACTTTCGAACAAGAGGTACGTTCATATTCATGACCAGAGCAAAAATCTCACTAAGAATGGGTCCATAGGTGGAACTGATCTGGGTGAGCAAAGTGCCGCACTAGAAGAGCAGTTTGAAAATATAATCAATTCGCAACAGAGGCAACGCTGGTCCCCTATAACCGTTTTGTTTCTCAGTGTATGTGCCTTGTATTAAAATCGTTTGTCGGCAAGGTCGTGCTGACATGAAAATATCCTAGGTGCGCTATCTTGGAATATCATATGCTGTGTAAGTTTCATCGACTGTGTGATTGGTGTCGTGCTCATCAACCTTGTTTCATAATCAGCGCTAGCATGTTTAGTATGTCTCCTCATAGTACATCGCGTTTGTTTCGAAGTTCTGACAGGCTACATGCAGTGTATGTTCCGACGGTCCCAACGACAGATACAGTAAGTATTTCACAATGATGCATGCCATTCCCGTCTAATCACCTGCACTCCCATATAGGGGTAAGTGAGATTCTTGACCATCTTGTTGGTTCAAAATAATGACTGTCACAGCTGTGAGTTAGTTCGAGTGTTTGACCCCCTGATGCTAACCGCCGACATTGCTTACTGGATTTGTCAGGCTTTATTTTGGTCATTTTAATGAATTGGATTGATATCGTCGCAAATGCATTGCTGGGCGGTGAGTAAATACCTTGGTGATCTCGAGGTAACTGAAACTTTATGCAAGTGATCATGCTCATTCGCCTATACGCCATGTATGGACGATCCAGAAAAGTGTTGATACCTCTTGCTGTCTTCTTGGTTGCTGGCAACATGTTCATCGGAGTGGCTGTGGCAACAACAATAGCAATGAGGGATTTTTCACAGGGTGTGTCTAATTGTGGCTCAAAGACTTCAGTGCATCAGGCTCATTAACAAATACCAGAGGAGCTCATTCTTTCCGGTACTCATCAATGCACAGGACATTTCAATGGTTATTACTTACATCTGGATTCCGTATCTTGGATATTCGGCACTTCATGGGAGGTCATCGCACTGTTTCTCGCAGTTTGGATCGCTGTACTACACTTCTGTGAACTGCGACAGCGTTCTGGAGACGGAATTATGAACGACTGCTTCACGGTGTTGATAAAAACTCACCTGGTCTACTTTGCGAGGTGAGCTCATAGGTGAACGCGCGTCCCTTTTTCTGCTGACGTTCCGGCCGTGCTAGCGTCGTTGGTGTTTCATGCCTCGGTCTCGGTGATAATTTTTCGAAAGCTTTAGTGGTATGCCGATCTGTTATTGACCTCTGGATGCGAACACGGTTCATCATTCATACAGAATGAATATTCCCTGGGGACACAGATATATCAGGGGCTTTTTGTGATGTTCCGTTTTGTGCAGATGTTCGTGTTAGGACCACGCCTGGTCCTTGGCGTTCGAGAATATCATGCCAAGCTCCTGAATGACTCCAATACAGCAACCGGCATGACTTCAATTGCTTTCCAGGAGCCCGTGCATATTTCAACCAGGAGTAGTGTGTAACGGGAGAATCTAATTTCAATTCGAAGTTTCGTTGTGGTATTTATCTGAAGTATTATTAGTCTCTTGTATGTAGACTATGTAAACAATAGGAAGATGTAGTCGTTTGGTCGTCTCGAACTGGTAATCGTGCATGAATACTGCTTAAATCAGGAAGACGCCGTGTAAGCCTGACAGCTTACTACGCATTGCAGTAATGCTCATTGCTGATTGGGTACCGCGCCCTGTTGTCAGCTATTTGGTACGATGACGGCTCATCCCTATATATATCATGTCTGTTACTCACTTTTATACCGCCGTGACAATCATACGCCTGTCTACGTTATAGTCTGTCTGTTAGTGTTCGCCGTCTACGTGACGGTGTTTCCACGCCCCCGTTTTTGGCACTCGTTCCTTTACACCTATAGATATAAACCCCACAGAACGCCAGGCCAAACCTCCCAATGCGGCGGATTATGATATACTGCAACTGCGAGGTTCGCTAATTTTGTCGATCAATATCGTTTGTTCTGGTCGTCGATAGATATACATGGGAGACAGAAGATTTTAGCGAATGCGGAATCAATTAACATTCCCGCTTCCGTTTCCCCTTCGCACTACTTGGCCAAGAAAGTACGAGATCCTTCGATCTCTTCGGGGTGCTTTGTGCTTCAGTCTGAGCTTCCATAATGACATTTCTGCTCAGACAAAAGTCAATATGTGCATTGAGCCCTTTGTTGTCAGTCTCCAACAGCTTTCCGCATATAGGGCAGTCCTGATGCCGAACACGATCCCCTTGTCTAGCGCTCATTGGCTTTGACGTGGTTGCCGAGAACGGTGAATCGCTTGGCATAGTCCGTGAGGGTCCTGGAGCTGACACTGGTGGTCGTGTTCGTCGTTCATGATGTGGAGGATTTGAATTATGAGAGATGTGAGTCTGGTCCTCATCATCAAGAGCATCGAAACCCCGTCCTTCTACGTGTTCTTCTTCTTCATAGAACCCTGGCATTGAGTCATGATCTTCTCCAGCGTTATGTTCCTCGTCGTTGCAATCGTCCGCATTGCTAGCTAGTCTCGGTCTCTTTCTTGGCGATGAATTCGCAGGTTCAAAGAACTGGAACAGTCCAGAATCTGATTCTAACGATAGATATAATAAAGCATACCCGCTTAATCCCTCCTGCTGGCTCCGGAGCATGCAGGTCTTTCAGCTTGGTGACTCGCAAGCCAATTAGTCGGAGTGTGAGAGGCAACTCAGGGAGTAATAATTCTTTTCCGATCTGATTTATCTCGAAGTGAGCCTTATAGATGGGGTTCTCGGTCCTTCACTCACTGCAAAAAGGTCTTCCTTCTTCGAGCTGACCCAACGGTCAAATGACTTTGCTCGTGTAAAGACTATGAAACGTGAGCAAGAAATGATATGTCTAAATGTGACGCAATGACTTACCTTGGAATGTGTCCAACTTGAACTTGAGGGTCACCGTTTTCCCAGTCCAGCCCTCTCTGACCATGTCGTCCCCGAGTTCCCCCGCCACCTCATCCAATTTTCTCAGGATCTGTGTCTTGTTACTTAGAGCGCGAAAGGTCCTAAATAGTTGTCACGGCGCAGATCTGACGAAAGGGACATGACGCTTGCCTTTCTGCACCAATGCTTTTCCTCTCTTCTCGTTGAATAGGTTGTACAACATTGGATGCGACGCCGAGATATGTTCTCAGTAGGAATACGAGGCCAAACTGCTTGTCCATTAATTGCAGCGTCGCTCTATGTTTGAATATATCACCACATGTCTATGCAAAATCAGTGCATGTTCAATGCAGAATTATGAGTACTAACCTTAATGCCTAGAGCCTCAAGAAGACGCTCGTTGACACGTCCTACCCCGGGCACCTTGCGGATTGAGAGATCGTACATAAAAGCTTTGATAGAAGTGCAGTCGAACGGCAGATGATACTGGCCATTCGGCTTGTTCTGTGGCAGAATTCAGCGCTGATACCTAGTTTCTCAACGTTCTTAAAACCTTGTCTGAGCATATCTAGAAAGCACAAAAGTTCGATCAGAAAAAAAAACCAAAATAAGTTCTTGAACGACCTTTGCTAGCATCTGGGGACCGTAAGCTATGGCATCGTTGAAAAGAAAAAACAATGCGCACCTTGTTCGGAGCGATCCCAGCGCTTACTGTCAACGATGTCTCCCTGAAGACTGTGTCACGGATTTCTTGTACGCAGGTATTCGCATCTACCATGTGTTCCTCGCAATATTTTGTGATGCTGAGTAAACAGACTATTAGCACCGACACGCTCAGATATAGTTGTCATGACAGACTTCAAGTACCCTTCATCGCATCCGGCCGCGAGCATAGTAGGATCATATCTCTCGAAAATGTCCATGACCGTATCAGACATTTCTGAATAACGTTCGAAATTAGATTTCAGGAGAATGAGGTCGGGGCAGAGCTTCTTGGCGACGAATGCTAAAAGGACTGCAGTGAGAATGATATAATGAGATACAGCAAAATTAGACGGACTCGCCATCCCGGAGCGCACGCCGAATTTACGCGCCTCGTAGGAAGCGGTAGAGAGCACCCCGCCTCCAACCTAAGGAGATATAGCTCACGATACAATGCGGTACTAATATGACATTGGAAGCTCACGGCAAATGGCTTTCCTTGCAGCGATGGGTCATCAAGTAGCTCAACGCTGCAGTAAAATGCATCCATGTCAACATGTACCACGATTTGACTCAAATCGCGTTGCGATTCGAGTTTTTCGAGCTATAACGTGGCTTGTCTCAATAGTCTCCCTGAGCTTTAATTGCTGCTCACGAGGTGGTCAATGTTTTTCTCAATTGGACCTGGTAAGGCATCGAATCCAACTTTCACTTGAGGTGGATTGATTCACGCACGTATATCGACGCCCTGCAGGGCTTCGTCACGTTGCTTCAAAATTCTGGCAATGCGTTCCGATAATTCCTTGTCTTTGAGCTTTTCATTCTGAAGTTCTTTCTGAGTGATGTGCCAGGGGATGACTCGAACGACATGGACTTACCTCATAGAACTTGGAGCCCTTCGAAGCCTCGGCAATTATGCGATTAATCGCAGTCTGATCATGAGTGAGGCTACGAACTGTCAAATGTCTTTTGAAGGTGCAAGTATTATTTGGAGGTGACAAACCCGGCTTTCGTGGAGGAGGGACCAGCTAATCGTTTGAGTAGACTGACGGAGTCTTGAGATGGTTTAAGTGGTTTTTCTGGCTCCATAACACGTCGAGTTAGAGAAATAGACAACAAGTTCGCGTTCGCCGTGTGGTTCTGTTCAGTGTTAGGTGCCACTGTAAGGTTCAGTTATTGTTGTGGCTATGTAGCTCCTGAGAAGCATTACGCGATAAACAATCATTCACAGGTCGGCGCTGCCAACACGGCGGTGTTCTCTTGACTTGAGCTAGGCTTGCCGAGTAGAACGATTGATGCATATATGCCTCATGACCAGTTTGAGACGATCAAGGGAACGACTACATGTAGCCCTACTCAATCTTATTTCGTGACGGATTCAGAAGCAACACGTTCGGCACGCTCATAGCGGCGCTTGAAATCAGTTAAGCGAGAGCGCAGAGTCTCGACTATGCTTACTGCGCAGACGTCGCTACTACCATGGCAGATAGTTCCCCGCACGCCATAACGTTCCACGAAGCACTTCTGCCCCGTCGACTGATCGTACACGGGTAGCACACTTTCTGGGGTGTTGTGATGACCGTGTGCACTTTCTTGCTAGTCCATCAGCTGAGATGTCGAGCACTAAGTACTTTTCGGTTGCTGAACGGACTCTAAGTTAGTAACCTTGATAAACGTTCGACGTTCATTGACTGGCAGAACACTGCTTTTTATTCCAGTGTAACGAAATTCTTTCATATTTATATCTCACGTTATATCGTGGTATCTTCTGCATCAGTCCTCTGGCGCGTGAATCAATTACAATCACCATCTACCACAGTGCCCTGCCATTTTCTCCCGCATCAAATTTACGTGGCCTGCAGTGATATCTGCTCATTTTTTGTGGTGAGTACTGTAATCACCGCTACTCACATTAATTCACTCCCTGTTATGATCCAACTCAACACACAAGGTATCAAGTTGCGAACTAGCCAGGTATATTAGGCAAGGTCAAGTTAGAGAATACATGAAGTATCTACAGGTCTTATATACGAGTATTGAAGCGGAGCTACAATGTAAACGTCCAATAGGAATAATCATAGAGAAGTTGTACGGTAGAAGGTCGTGGAATGTGATGGAATGTTCTGTGATACGTGAAGGTGTGAAGTGTGCATATGTGAAGTGTGAAGGTGTGAAATGGTGAAAAGTGCCAGTGTGAAAGGTGACACTGTGACAAAGTGAAGTGGAGGGTAGGAAACTGTAACATTACCCCCTTTCTAAACTCTGTTCTCCTGAACAACTAATTCAGCCAGCCATCTACTGAGAAATTAGGTAGGAAAAAGTCCAAAGTATCGTAAAAAATAAATTTCTATGATAAGTCCATGTCCGAGTAGGAGTCGCCATTCTTCTTCATCTGCGATACGTCGTTAGACACTCCTCTCTTGAATCATCAATCATGGCTCTTCCGCCATGTCCTTATGGTGCTCCTTCAGAGCCTATTCTATATATCTCTTTACCTCCATTCTAACCATCTGTTAAGATAGCATCTTTCCCACAAGATGGAACGAAAGATAAAAACTCCATTAGAGTTTCTAGAAGTCATAAAAAAATTTCTGGTTTTTTCTGGTGTTTTTGTCGTATGTTCGTATTTTTCAAAGTCTGAAATCTGGGTTTCAATTTGTATCACCGGTTTTCTTCTGGGTCCTGGGTCAATTTGTCATCGGTTTTCTTCTGGTCCTTAAGTTCAATTTCCTTCCTCGTAGTTTTATTCTACTTTAAGATCAATTTAATTACTAGTTTTCTTCTAGTTCAGGATAGGTCCCGTCATTGGGCGCCTATGGTCAATTTGTCCCACGGTTTTATTCCACTGTCCTTTCCCGTTCTGTCGTCTGGATATGTCTAATCTAGGGCTCAGAGGTGTATCTTTCAACACATGTCCTTCGACTTCGCTCAGGGATCTTTTCTTGACTTTCTACTGATCAGACTTTACTGTTTTTTGTCGGTTTTCTTCTCCGGTTTTCATCAACTAGGCATTACAACACCATCTTCGAGCGGGTGCAACCTATAGACTTCAGGTTGTTTGTTCATCGGTTGTCTCCAGTTCACGGTAATTGGTAAAGCAGTTTGCTCTCTGCTCGCACGTTGTCTTCTTAGATAGATGATCTATAGATGAACACCTACAAAATCAAATATCTCCACAGTCAGTGATTCAGACAAATACCAATGACTGATAATGTGGTCGTTTGTGGGTGGCCTGTCAGTATATCCAAGCTACGGTCAGACAAAGGTACTCTATGATATCAGTATAGAAACACTAGTCAACCCAGCGGTATGGTATTGACTAAAAGAAACAAGAAACAGAAACAAAACTAAGACTAAGCACAATCACTGGTGCTAAACAGAAATGATAACTAAAACTAGGCACAATCAATGGTGCTATATTCTAAACTTACTGTGAAACAGTCGTGCGAAGATGTATTGGTCACTCCCACAGCGCAAACAGGTAGGATCAAAGGTCAAGACTTGTCAAAAGCTTCCGTAGAACTCTTAGCCTAATATTGAATCTGCTGCCAAGGAACTCATGATGAGTATTAAACAGAATCAGAAACGGACGTCCTTGGATTTCAATACCAAGTCCCCTATTCAATAGCTAAAGCCTATCTGACAAATAACAATCCTGGCTCAGTATACTACTCAGATGTGTGAGGTCAAGTGGACAATAATCAACTTCTGAAGTCTCCCCACTAAGCTACTCTGAGCCTTTAGCGGATGTAGAGACAACACGAAGAATCCAAAGATAAGGCTCGAATGTATTCGCTACAATCAAAAGTACGTTAGTATCAGCAGCAAGAAACAAACACTCAGAATATATTCGCTAAAATCTATAACACGTTAGTGACACGACAATAAACGAGCACTCAGACTGTTAGCTTTCAATGGGTAGAGAGAGTGAAACAGATCCCAAGCTAAAGAAATAGATAGAGTGAAACAGAACCCAGCTAGTGAAACAGAGATAAGGAAATAGATCCCAAACTAAAAGAAATAGATCCCAATCTTAAAAGAAATAGATCCCAATCCTAGAGAAACAGAGATAGAGAGATAGAAACAGAGACACGTGCACACAAACACAAACACTCAGAAAAACAAGAGACTTCTCAAAACAAATAACTAGGCCTTGCAGGTTGTTGAGCATAGTGAGCTCAATGGCTCCTACTGTCTCATCAATGTACCTGACAATGTCGAACAACTCTTCGTGGTTGTTGCTGATGCTGATCACACACAAACCTCACTCGCAATTTTATTAAGGGTGACTCTGGGAGTCTGATTGATTGCATTTCAGGCCAAACGGAGGTCCTTATATAGACAAATCTATGTGGCTGTGCTAATTTACTCCCACATACCTAGGTATATTCAATTTTTGTTTTCTCACATATCTAGATATACTACATTATTTGTCATAGATCATAATACCCGTGTGAATCGTACATAGGTGAACATGATTGGTCAGGCTTAGTCATAGATCAGCTGACTGTGGTAAGAGAACATGGTTTACATAATATGTTGAAACTTGTTTGTATTTGGTGTTATTTAGAGACATAGCATATGTCATAAAGCAAAACCAGGTAACACATGTATTTAAAGTTTCCTGGAAGTTCCCGCAAACAAACATACGCGGAAAGTATTTTTCATGGAAGCTTCAGATGCATGAGAATCTAGCTGAGTCATCTTCGAGCCAAATAACACAAAATTCATTCCATGCAAAATTCCCGAAAAATATCCACTAACACCACATGGTCATGCACCGGACCAGTTTGGTGCAGGTCAACGTCATGCTAGACTTTGATAACCCAGGTCCTATACTGGGTTCGATTTTCTTAACTCAGATCGTAGACTGAGGTTCTTATGTAATCCTACGTTTTGTTGACCTGGGCTGCTACCGGGGTTCTTATGTCATTCTTCGTTTTGTTAACCCGGCCCGATACCGGGGTTCTTATGTCATTCTTCGTTTTGTTAACCCGGCCCAATACCGGGGTTCTTATGTTGTCATCTAAGTACAGTGACTAATGTAGGGCGCCAACTGCTACTTTTCATAATCGTGGGAGGCGTCATTGCCATATCCCAAAGTGGGGCTACCACATCATGTTCGGGTTTTCATCATCTAGGACCCTGGTCCTCGTCAAGGTCAAGTGGCTAATATAAAGCGCCAGCTATTTTCCTATCCATATTTTCATCATTTGTATACCTCCCTTCTAGGCCATTCCAATACCTCCATTCTAGGGATGAGGTTCAGCTGCACTAGTCGGTTGGTTTAATCGTAGTCGGAGATGAAGATATGCGCCCTTTGCATTAGGGAATCTGATTCGCGTTATCTTATCTTTATCATGAAATCTAATCATGGGAGGGTCCCTGACATAGTCGGATCTACCTCTTCTCCACATGACTGATTCTTCCTAGGGGTCCCCAACATAAGTCGGATCTACCTCTTCCTAGGGATCCTTAACTATTGTAGTTCTATCTAAAGAAGTCTAAAGTAGTGTATCGTAGAGCTCAGCAGGCAGGGTCTTGGGCCAGCACTAAGGTCATGGGTCGAACACCAAATGTGTCCGCCCTCCATAGACTGGCGGCCGTAAGCACGGGGCCTGGTCTAGGACTACTAACTATAAATTCTACTACGTCGTACGGGATGGTTGTTACGACTGGGATAGTTCTGCTGTTGCCGGTCAAGATAGACCTGTCGGGCGAACAGTTCGTCGGCCTTCCTAATACAAGGAAGGTTTCTGGTGGTTTCTACTGCACGAGCCGCGGCTTCTATGCAGGATCAGCGGCGAGTGGTTTTAGCACTTCTGCCTAGGCGGTGAGTGGTTTTAGCACTTCTACCGCAATCAAGGGTTTCAGGCTAAGACAGTGAGTGACTGCCTTAGAATCAGAGTTCAGGCTACTAAGGGTGGAGACCTTAGTAGATCAGGTTTCAAGGGGAAAACCCAGTAGATTAAGTTAAGGAATACATCTATGATACAGAGGGTTTATATAGGTAAAAGGAAGCGGCGTAGCCGCGACAAGAAAGGTAACAAAGATAGGAAAAAGAGTACAACCTATCAAGATAGCAAAGGATAGGTGAAACCGCCATGCGGCGCAAGATAGTATCTATGTTACAATCAGAAAGAAGAGAAGTGCGGACAGCCCGCTTGATAAGAGAATAGCCGAGTCTAGATGGGTCTAGAGTCGGCGGCATGGTTACAGGGAAAAGAAAAATAAAAGTAGGAGTAAATGTTATTGTAACATTACCCCGGTGTAACCGTTGAAGTCTCCGACTTCAATCCATCCTAGCGTCGTCATAGTAGACGGGGTCCGCTTCGGCGTTGTTAAAGTCATCAAGGTCCGTAGAGGAGCTTGGTTGGTTGCGATAGTCTTCATCGGCCTGTTTCGCATTCTTGCTCATAGAATGCTCTCTGGTCTGCCTCCCAGTTGCGGAGGGCTTCGTAGAATCCGTCATCTGTGTAGACGATCGGAAGTGGATAAGGTTCCCCTAAGGTCTTTACAATAGACCGAGAGGTGTCCGGGGGCGATGGCGTGGCATACCACGCAGGAGTACTGAGGGCAGTTCTTGTGGCGATGCCCATATTCTTTACAAATGCGGCATTTGACGTTGTCAAAGCCTGGTTTCTTGGTGAAAGTGCGAGGAGGTGGGGATGGAGATGTGAGGTCAATGACCTCTCTTTCTTTCTGTTTGTCTGCTCTCATGCAGCGCCTTCGAGCGATCTGGTATCCGGTAGGTTTTCTTCCTCTGGTGGCAACCTGCGGTTGCGGTGCTCTGATAGGGTGAGGGGCAGGAGACGGGTCACGATCTGGTGACTGATGACGGGAGAGAGGACGAGGAGGAGAAGGCGGACGAGCGACTTCAGTCGCGGTTCGGTTGGCAACGATGTGTATAACTGATAACAGGTCAGGCTTAAGGCTATCAGGGAGAAGCTGAAGCGCAATCGATCTGATGCGCCTTTGACACTGAATGACTTCATGGGCTTCTTGCGCAGAGGCGAGGGGAATTCGGTTTGCGGATAGTTCAATCAGGCGGGTGGTCCTGATGATATTAATGACGGCAGCAATTATTGCTGCGCTCCTTGCTGGTCGTTCGGCGAGCTTTCTTTCCAGCTCGAGTGCGTGTTGCTCAGATAGTAGCGTTGCTTCAAGGAGGGCGTCTCCCTCAATACAATCAATGACGGTGAAATATAAAGAGGACGAAAGTGATACGTCGGTATCCTCTGACGATTGGGAGTCGGAGACGGAGGATGCAAGGGAGGAGCGTTCATCTAACACGAATCGTTCTGTCTGGGAGATGGGGACGAATTGGTCCTGGAGTTCGGCGGAATCGAGAGTAAGAGTAGAGGGGGCGATGGACATGTTTTCTTTGACTGGGGTTGTTTTCGTTCTTCTGTCCTTCAAGCCAATTTCGTCCTCTTCTTATACGCTTTGAGAAGCGTCTGGGAATTTTCTAGGTCGTCTTCTTTGACCCATTCGTTGCTAGGCAGATGAGTATCCTTTCCAGGATACTAGATAGCGACGGCGTGCCGCTGTTCCTTTGTGTGCGAGGATCGCTTCTACTTCGTACTCCTCAACCCCATTGATAATGTCAGGTGAGGGTTCGATGAAATTCGGGACCGTGGACTTCTGTCTCCCGATAGGAGGATAGCTCGGATGCATGGAATGTGGGGTGGACTTTCCATTGTTCCGGAAGCTGGAGTGTGAAGGTGATGGGAGATAGCACCTTGGTAATGGTAAAGGGGCCGTGCCGCTTTGGCGCCAGCTTCTTCGAGGGTAGGTGCGTCAATAAATGCTTCTGCTGACAACCAGACCTTATCTCCAATTTTCCATGGTTCATACTTCTTCCTGTGCGTCCTTTCGGCCATTCGTTGCATAGCGATGTTGTGGCAAGACACCGCTTCTTCTCTCATTTTCTGGAGGTTGGTGACGCAGGTCCTCGGCCGCGGGGATGTCGGTAGGGGGAAAGGCGTAGGGGATGCCTCTAGGCTCATAGCCCATCATCAGGAAGAATGGTGATGCGTTCCGTGCATCGTGCTTTCGATGATTGATGCACGAATTCTGCCATTAGGTAGATGCTGTACCCAGGTTTCAGGGTTCGATCGGCAAGTAGATTCGGAGGTAGGTCTCAATCTCCTGGTTCAATCTTTCTGTCTGTCCGTCGGTCTGAGGGTGATATGCGGTGGATAAGGCAACTTCAGTAGTCGAGTAATCTTCCGAGTTCCTTGGAGAACTTCGATGCGAACTGCGGTCCGCGATCTGAAATGAGCTTGTCATGGAGCCCAAAGCGTAGGAAAACTTTCTTGAAAAATAGTTGCGCTACTCCTTCGGAGGTGATGTTCTTTTTGCAAGGTGAAATAATTACCCCCTTTGTAAGTCCATGGTCTACCACGACCATCATAGAATCATAACCACCGCTCTCGGGGAGGTCGGTGATTAGATCAACGGAGAGCTGGGAAAAGGGGCGTACACCGGAAGAGCTAATCGGTTTCAGGGGAGGAGTAGTGGGGTGAGTGTCAGATTTCATCTGCTGACACGTGGCACATCCTTCGACATATTTCCTAATAAAGGTGCCCATCTGGGGCCACCAATAGTCACGTTTGACTAGTTCTTCTGTTTTGAATCTGCCGGGGTGTCCGGCGGTCGGGTGATCATGGTGAAGCTGTAGAATACGGCTTCGAAGTGCAGGGGGTGCATAGGCACGGTTCTTGTACTGTAAGATACCGTTGTCGAACTTCCAGTCGGATAATGCCGACTTCATAGGGGGGCAAACATAGCCCATCTAACGCGTCACTGGCGGTTTTGATGATAGGATCCGCCGTAGGATCATCTGCCTTCAAGGCTGTTTCTAGTTCGATATCAATAAGTCGAACAAACATGTCATCTGGGAGTAAGATGACATTCTGGTTGTCGGTCTCGGTGGGATGGTGATCAGGGCGTCGTGATAACGCGTCAGGGACAGCGAGTTTCGTTCCTGCTACATGATGGAATTCAAGGTCGAATTCGTTCAGGGTGAGCTGCCAGCGCGCTTGGCGGCGTGTTAACTGCTGTGCAGATCTGAAGTAGAGGAGGTTCATGTGGTCCGTAAATACGATTACCGGGTGTCCGTGTCCTTCGAGATAATGTCTCCATGCTGCTAATGCACGGATGACGGCCAATAGTTCTCTATCATATATCTGATAGTTTCGTTCTGCTGCATTGAGGGATGCAGAAAGATAGGCGCAGGGGTGGTAAGCGCCGTTTTCGTCGGTCTGTAGTAGCACTGCTCCAGTTGCTACTAGGGAGGCGTCAGTTGCAATAGCGAATTGCTTTGCAGGATCGGGGTTTCTCAAGACAGGTTCCGTCATAAAGCATTTTCTAAGTGCTTGGAAGCTGCTTTCTTCTACTTCAGTCCAGCAGAATGGCTGGGTCTTCTTCGTCAAGGTTGTTCAGAGGTTTCGCGATGTCAGAAAAGTGCGGGATGAAATGCCGATAAAAGTTGCAGAATCCAAGGAAAGATCGCACATCAGTGACGGTTTTCGGTGTCGGCCAATCTGCGATGCCCTTGAGTTTGGTAGGGTCCATTGCGATCTGTCCGGGTCTGATGATCATTCCAAGGTAGTCGACTTCTTGTACGTCGAATAGGCATTTCTCTGCTTTCAAGAATAGTTTCTCTTTTCTGAGGATATCTAAGTATCCGGCGTGTTCGTTCAGTGGTGTTCTTCCGAGGTTCTTTGAAAATATCAGGATGTCATCCATATAACGATGAGCCATCCTTCGTTCAGTTCCTGCTGGAACGTCTGGTTCATATAGGCCTGGAAAGTACCGGGTGAATTGCAAAGACCAAAGAACATGACATTCGGCTCAAAGAGTCCGAATTCAGTCGTAAATGCTGCCTTCCATCTATCTTCAGGGTGGAATCCGAATGTTGTTATATCCAGATCGGACATCCATCTTGGTGAAGTACTTTGCATCGCGAAGTTTCGCTAAGAGTGGTGGGATGAGGGGAAGGGGGTATGCGTTCTTTATCGTCCATTCATTAATATACCGGTAGTCTTGACAAGGCCGTAGAGATCCGTCTTTCTTTCCAACGAAGAAGAAGCCGCTTGACTGAGGGGATTTCGAGGGAGAGATGAATTCCTTTTTACGTGTTCATCAATAAATGCCTTGACCGCAACCCTTTCTTTCTCAGATAAGGGGTAGAGCTTTGGAGGATTTGGGATATATCCGGGTTTGGTTTCAATCTGTGGTCGATACCGGGTCGGTGAGGTGGCATGGAGTTAAGACCGTCTTTGGCAAAAAGGTCGGCGAAGTCGTGAAGGTAAGAAGGGACTAATTCTTCGAAAGTCTTCTTCTTCTTCTCAATCTCACCTTCCATGGCTAATTCCTGAGACTTATTGCTAGTCTTCAGGTATTCAGGAAGTGAGGGGGGTTTTGCCATTTTCTTGGTTTCAAATGCCGAGGTACCGTCACGAGTCGAGGGGGTGTCCAAATCCAAATTCTCTATCAGGCGTACTGCGGTGGCGTCCTGGGAGTATTCAATGAGGAATTCATCGTCGGTAAGGGAAAAGGAGGCCAATTCTTCGACTTTTGGTGCGAAGTTATCCTTTATCCAAGCGTCATACTTCTGATCAAAGTTCGGGATTTCTAATCCTTCATCTTCTTCGTCTGGGATCAGGGTTCAAGTGCGGGATAGGGTTCATCTTCATCGGGGATCTCCTCGATGGAGGCACGGAATTCTTCTTTCCTCTGGCGGGTAGGCTCAGAGACAACGGAGACTTTTCTTGAAGTCATGGGTTCAGGGTTCAGCGCCTTCTTGGGGGCTACTGGTTCTTTGATAGGCACCTTCTTGGGGTGCAGGATATTCTTGGGGGCCTTCCTGGGGTAAGGCTTTCGGTTTGAAGAGCGGCTTGAAGCCTGCGTCCTTCCTTTCTTGATCTATCCAGAGTTCTACTTCTCTAGATCTCGGGGTCTCGTTGAGGGTGAGACAGTTTTCTGCCCAGTTGATGTCTGGGTTCATGGCTTTCAGCCAGGGGAATCCAAGGAGAATGTTGTCCTTGGTTCGAAGCTTGGTCACGTTGAATTTTCCATACATGACTCGCTTGTCAATCTTGATGCCGAGTTCGACATATTCTCTAATCTTTCCGCCACGGCAGTCACTACCGTCGGCGGTGACCATGGTAAAGGGTTTCGAGAGTTTCTTGGTCCGAATTCCGTGATAGTCGATGAATTCGGTGCTGATGAATGATCCGGCGGCGCCGGAAGTCGATGACTACGGTGGTTTCGACTGGTTTCGCACGTTTAGTTGGGAGGAGAGTGGCAGGGACACGTAACTCTTCTTTATTACCAACATGATGTACAGTGCGAACTGGGATGGGAGGGACTGGCGTCGATACAGACCTCCATTCTAAAAATCCCCTTTCTTAGTCATCCTACGGGTATCCATAGTTTCATCGTCAGATTCTTCTTCCTTATGCTTGGCCTCACGGGCCGGTTTCTTCTCCTTTGGGTGGTGTTCCCTATCATTGGCTCTGTGGCCAGTCTGGTGGCATATGAAGCATTTGCCTGCTCTCATATGTTCGGCCCTTTCTTTCTCTGAGAGGCAGTCGACCTCCATGGAGTCTCTATCTCCTCGTGGTTGGTACCTTTCAGGTCCAAACCAGTTCTTCTTCTTCTGGTTCTGGTTGTGGTTCTTGGGCCTCAGCGCTATGATTTGCTGATAGGCGTTATCCATCTCTCTGGCCGTATTGACCATTCCTTCGAAGTCTTTCGCGATATTGCCTGCTCTATAGATAGCATTGGCAATTCCGAATTTCAATCCGGCGGTGAAGAAGTGGACCCTCGATCCTTCGTCAACCAGGCTGGTCAACTGGAAGAGATGTCTAATCTCCGCGATGTATTCTTCTAAGGACCCTTCTTGCTTGAAGGTCCTAAGCTTGATCCACGCTTCGGTGGCCGCTTCTCCCGTGGTGAATGCCTTCAGGAAGGCTTTCTTGAAATCTTCCCACGTTCCATACCCAATGGGTTGCTTGTTCTTGTCTAGCCTCGTGGTGTCTTGGGCTAGCGTCAGGAAGTCCTCCTTCCAGGTCAATGCCGTCTTTTCATTCATGAAAGAGGTGGCGAAAATGATGCATTTCTTGTCAGTGTCATAGATTTCACTGTTGATGTCAAGGTAGGCGGCGACCGAGAGCAAAAAGCTTTTTGCGTTCTTCTCGTTGCCATCAAAGGTCAGTGGGGTTCCGATCTTAATTTCAACTGGTCTGTGGGCGGCGGCAGCTGCTGCTGCGGCAGCGGCGGCACTGGATGAGGCGGATGGTCCCGACATGTTTCCAAATGCAGCGGCAAGGATGTTCGCGGTTATCGAATCAATGGTGTCAAAGTACTGTTGGAAAACAGGTACTGGGTGAGGAACTTAATCTTTTGTTACGACTGGGATAGTTCTGCTGTTGCCGGTCAAGATAGACCTGTCGGGCGAACAGTTCGTCGGCCTTCCTAATACAAGGAAGGTTTCTGGTGGTTTCCTACTGCACGAGCCGCGGCTTCTATGCAGGATCAGCGGCGAGTGGTTTTAGCACTTCTGCCTAGGCGGTGAGTGGTTTTAGCACTTCTACCGCAATCAAGGGTTTCAGGCTAAGACAGTGAGTGACTGCCTTAGAATCAGAGTTCAGGCTACTAAGGGTGGAGACCTTAGTAGATCAGGTTTCAAGGGGAAAACCCAGTAGATTAAGTTAAGGAATACATCTATGATACAGAGGGTTTATATAGGTAAAAGGAAGCGGCGTAGCCGCGACAAGAAAGGTAACAAAGATAGGAAAAAGAGTACAACCTATCAAGATAGCAAAGGTAGGTGAAACCGCCATGCGGCGCAAGATAGTATCTATGTTACAATCAGAAAGAAGAGAAGTGCGGACAGCCCGCTTGATAAGAGAATAGCCGAGTCTAGATGGGTCTAGAGTCGGCGGCATGGTTACGGGAAAAGAAAAATAAAAGTAGGAGTAAATGTTATTGTAACAATGGTTACGTCATTTGTTCAAGGCGGTTTTGTCCGCCTGTTGGTGGCCGAAGCCGAGACCAGTCACAATGACTGTAGGTTTCTTAAGGCACCTCAGGCCTATCGAGAAGTCATTTGTCTATGGGTTTTGTCCCAAGTCGTTCATTCATTATGATGGTCCTGGCCATATAGTCTTGTGCGCCCCCAGGGTGGCCAATCCCAACCCCGGGGGACACACAGAGTTCATGGTCATCTGCTCCTTGGTGGACTAGTCTAGAGAGACGTCCAAGTGAGGTGTTAACTTGACCTTTTGTTATGATCCAACTCAACACACAAGGTATCAAGTTGCGAACTAGCCAGGTATATTAGGCAAGGTCAAGTTAGAGAATACATGAAGTATCTACAGGTCTTATATACGAGTATTGAAGCGGAGCTACAATGTAAACGTCCAATAGGAATAATCATAGAGAAGTTGTACGGTAGAAGGTCGTGGAATGTGATGGAATGTTCTGTGATACGTGAAGGTGTGAAGTGTGCATATGTGAAGTGTGAAGGTGTGAAATGGTGAAAAGTGCCAGTGTGAAAGGTGACACTGTGACAAAGTGAAGTGGAGGGTAGGGAACCGTAACACTCCCCACGACCTGAAGGTTTTCACTGGCTGCAAGGCATTGTTCGTTGTTATCGACAGCAGACAATTTATGTACTCGGCTCAAATTACCTTGATGACTAGTATACCTAAACGACACATCCAAACATTTATCTCCTGGTTGAGGGTGATTGTCAGGACCGCCCTTAGCTCGGTCATGCGCAGATATCTTCTCTGCCCTACTGCGACTGATTCGATACTGTTATGTCGTCATCAGTCGATCAGGAAAAGAGAGAGCCTGTCAAGAACGGGGTTTGGCATTCAGCTCTCAGGCAAACGAACAAGACATATCGATGGCTTCTGCGACTCTCGCAGTGCCGATTCTATATGACGTTGAAGGGCGCCAATTTGGAACGGACATTCACCCTCCAACTCAGTACTTGATGAAGGATCAAACGTTTGGCCCGCAAATTTGAAGCTCTGCTGATCGATCATCGATCATGAATATTGAATAGGATGATAAAATGATACCATTGAATGCATCGTACTTGCCCGTACCCCAATACCGGCCACCTATTGGACCTTTAATTTAGATTAGCAATCCTTCGAACCTTGACCGAGATATATATAAAATCCCGGCCATCCTTGATATTATACAACGATATCATGCATTTAAGCTGAAATAATTTAGGATGTTGTGTTCCTTGCGAAATAAAGTCGAGTTGTGCAAAAGCGTAGTGTGAAGGGACGAGTGCCAAAGAACGGCGGCGTTCTCATGCATGATTATCAGTTCGAAATGATCAAACGACGAAATCTTCCTTTTGTTTAGTCTACATACGAGAGAATAATGATACTTAAAATAAATACCACAACAAAATTTCGAACTGAAAACAGAATATCCCGCTACACAGTACTGCTGGTTGACACATGCAGGCGCTCCTGGAAGGCAATTGAAGCCATGCTGGTTGTTGCATCGGAGTTGTCCACGAGTTTGGCATGATATTCTCGAACGCCAAGGATCAGGCGTGGTCCTAGCACGAACATCTGCACAAAACGGAATATCACAAAAATCCCCGTACATATCTGGGTTCCCTGGGAATCATCCTATATGAATGATGAACCGTGGTTGCAAAAGTCAATGACAGATCGGCATACCGCTACAACGTTCGAAAAATTAAAACCGAGACCGAGGCATGCAACACCAACAACGCTAGCACGTCCGAGACGTCAGCAGAAAAAGGGACGCACATTCACTCATGAGCTCACCTCGCAAAGTAAACCAAGTGAGTTTTCACCATCCAGCGCTTTACGGTATGCGCCAAACAAGTATAAAGGAGTGAAATTCATTGCTGTTGTGATTGATTGAATGATGCAAAATTGCAAATTCACAAGATGTCCTTCTTGACTTTGCACTGGAACCGAAGGCAGTGAAGCACTATGGTCCGCGACTCCGCGCTGCTCGTAATAAGTCAAGCCACGGGGTTCAATATAGCAGTATACCCTGAATTCACTGGAGGCGACATAGACTGATCATGGTCGTCACGGTCGTAGTGCTTAGCAGCTGCAAATTGACAATATCAATGTGGTCTATCTAAAAGCGAATCTGGTAATACTAGTAAGTAAGTGTGTGATAGCGAAAGTGGAGAGAGACATGTTCTTACCGTCAGTCGCTAGCACTAGCAGAAGCTCTATCACATGCAATGCCATTAACGCCGATCTCGACCCCTGAGGTGGCCGCGGGGTGGCGGTCCAACTTACACCTGACCACGTATATTTACCAACGCCCAGAACAAACGATATTGATCGATAATATTAGGGCGACCTGATAGATGCGGCGTGCCGCATCAGAAGGTTTGGCTCTGTATTCTGCGGGGTTTGTGCTAATGGGTGTGCCATTGACTCGAGGGACGAGTCACGGTGATGCTTTGCCACCACTGGCCCATCAGGGTCCAGCACACTGGCACCAACAAGTCAAATCAGGTGATCAACTTCATACATGGCCGCAAGGCTCAGCACTTATAAGGGCATCATTCAAATTGATTCATTGTATCACTTACCCTGATGCTGAGACAATGTTAGGCTGATCATATACACAGCGGTTGGTAGATGTGGTTTATTTGAAAATGAATCTCGTTACTAACAAGTCAATGGTGAGTCACGTGCACTTGACATCAACGCCCGCACGTACCAGTGCCTGTAGAAGAACCATTCAATGCCATCATGTCTAGTCGCTCGCCATCATGTTCTTCGTACAATTCTCTCACAAAGGGATCTCAGCATCGAGCTCTCTGTCTTGCGTGACTCAAAACAATCAAGGTCATTTCTCACTGGCCGGCGGCGGACTCGGAACACCAACAGCTCCACCCGAGCATACAGCAATCGTACTCAAACCTCTAACGATTCTCTAGGGAAGAATGCATCTTCAAGCCAACACGGGGTCTCCGCTCTCTTGCACAGAACATCAACATTTTTACCTCGCGCACTACCGGGATCGACCACTGACGGAGGCATACAGTCTTCCCAACTCTGGAGCGAACTTTTGAGCGAGGTCGAGGCAGATTTATGTTCCCTGCCAGGAGCGCATCCGAATGCTCGCGTAGTCGGTCAGTACTCCGTCCCACTTTTTATGTTCATGTATCCAACGAAGTTACCTCTTTCCAGTATGCGGAGCTGACCAGTGGGCCGGCTCTTATGAGCTCATCACAGCTCTCCTCGAAAACCTGTTTACGAGCGATGAGGCTTACAGCGACATCCTACGAAACCGGTGGAAAAACCAGTCTGCCTACCTTACAATTGAGTGCGTCCATGCCTTATGTTCGATGTCGGTGCATTAACTTAACAGATATTCTGAACAGTCATAGATCATCGACCTCCCTCGTCAACGGCACCCTCACCATCCCTGCCTCTTGGCTCCAACAATACCCCTTCCCCATACAACTCACCGAAATCCCATCTCTCTCCTCCCATCCTTCCTTCCCAAAAACCCTCCTCAAAGGAGACGTATTAATCTTCCTCTGGAACCCACTAACAAACCCCCTACCTACGCTTATCTCTAATGCCCAACATATTCTTCAGAGGCCGAACACAATACTCGTTCTCACCGCTTCTAGCGCATCCAAACATGCGCTAGATTACATTTCCAAGGAACTGGCAGCTGCAAATTGCAGCCCAGGAAAGATTCTTCCTGTGGACCCTATTCGCGCTTTGGAAGCCGTTTCTGCTCTCAAGTCGGATCCTTCGTCTCCTACTGCTATTCAGAGATACCAGGAGGATTTTATGGGGTCAAGGATATCGCTTCTTGGCGATGTTTTGGCGAAGATGTTTGGATTGAAGGACTCTGGTCGCACGTCATCGCCGCCATCGTTGTTGTCAGCTATTCGCACTCGGAGTGCTCTGATACAAATGCGGAGCGCGTTGTATATTAGCGCCCGATCGGTATCCCAAACACGCGTAGCGATAGACCGCGTCTTTACAAGTGCCAGCGAGCTCCAGTCGCAAGTTGAAGAAGTCCGTGCGAGGACAGGTAGGGAGGTGCTTGTAGAGTCTGGAATAGACGAAGCTCTACTTCGCGGTTCGAAAGAGATGAAAGCCTTGCTAGAGTCGTTGACCTGGCTTAAGATGATATGGCGTGTTGACGAAATAGATTCTTTGGTGGGTTTTGCGATGGACAAGCACTGGTGTAGGGAACTTGAAAACCAGGTATGCACGCATCACATAGATGTTTGTTGTTGGTGTTGTTGTAAAACTGATAACCTATAGCTCATCCTGCAAACGGGTCGTCTCGCCTCCACTCAAGCATCCCTAACATCATCCACCTTTTCTCAACTTGCCAAACTCGCATCGCCATCGCCATCCCCTGCTTTCCATTCCCCTATCCTCGACAACCGTCTCCGTCAACTCACACACTCCCCAACATATGCACTAACCCCAGATGCCCTCACCCGCCCCATCCAAGCGCGACGTTCCCAACTGATGCAACACACCACCACGAGGTTACAACGTGATGCCCAAAATGCAGTGCTGGGTGCGTTTGGTGGTATGTTTGGCGGTGCTGGTGTAGCATGGTGGCTTGCATTTGGAGAGAGCGCTTTGAGCGTTGGCGCTGGTTCTGAAGCTGGGACTGCGTTAGGTGCTGGTGCACTTGTTGCTGTTGCTAGTATAAGGTGGGCGGTGGGTAAATGGGAACGAGCAAAGAGGAAATGGGTGGAGGATGCCGATAGGGTTGGGGAGGGGCTGAAGAGGGATCTAAAGGTAAGCTACCATAGATTTTTGTTTCGTGTGGACTAGGCTCATGTGTGTGTGTTTGATAGGTGACTCTGGAGCGAGGGATTGAGAAAAATGTTGCGGTTGTTCCTATAGCGGCGTACGAAGGACTGCGAGAGCTTGCTGGGAAACAACAGGAAGAGATCGATGTTGTCAGGAGCGATCTTATTTCGATGCAAGCTGACGTTGAAGCTCTCGAAACCGCTCGACCTTCATAGTATGTAGCACGATTGGATATAGATATACTGCATCGCATTCGTCACAGATGATTTTGATCCAAATAGATGCTACCCTAAATGATGGTGTACGTGATGCCGTGTTGCATTCATGCACCATTTGTTCAGGAATGAGTCAGAGACCTTGTGTTGAGACAGCCGAATGTCGGGAAGGGTGTAGCATGATTACATTTGTTCCGCATGATCTAGATTTATCTGTATGCAACGCATGCTACGCTAAATGATGGTGTACATGATGCTATGAAAATTCCGGTGCGTTCATGAACTGGTGATAATTATCTTCGGAGGAGGGGGAGGGGGAACATCTGGAGAACTTTCGTGCTGCGGTCGTGGTGTGCCTGCACCATCTTCTTCGTCGCTATCATCGCCAACATCAAAAAACTCTTCTCTTTCGTCCCAGACGTCATTTAAGCGGGCGACTTTAACAGGCTTCGACTTGATTGTAGCTGGAGGGTGAGAATACAAGGGTAGGAGTTGTGTTCCAGACGCTCCTTCGCCATCTGACGCATCGTCTCCATCGGAAATGTCGTCCGTGTCTAAGGGGCGGTATAGGCGTGCGATCTGAAGAATTGGAGTCCGCATGAGATCGCTGGACGATATGAGAAGCGACTCACCTCTCGCCGCGAACGGTAATATTTCTCGATATGATACGCGAGATAGAGTCCGACGGTAGAACCCAGCCAATTTGCCTGTCAAGTATGATTACTGGATGAAAGGCCAGAGTCAAGAAAACATACCACCACATCACCAGATTGAAACTCCTTGTGCTAGTTCCGCATGATTTCGTCGTACTCGCTCAGACGAGGAAGGGGGGAACGTACTGGAAGCATGGACTGCACTATCTCACTCACGAACCCTCCAAAAAAGAAACATATGACAGCAGTGAATATCAGCCCTGAATGGCGCCAGAACCAGATTCTACGAGCTTCTCTACAATTAAACACAAGTCTTTAGCAAATATCCAGTTAGCCAAAATGTCAGAACTCACTCCTCTACGTCGAATATAAAGTAAAACACACCCGTTGCGACGCACAAGCAAGTAAAGTGTAGGAACTTGTCGTTCAGGGGTAGGGCCCGGGAATAGTTTGTGAAACCTAAGAAAGCGAGTATTATCATTATCACGCAGGTGAATACGAGGAACCACTGATGAATTTAGTGATCATGAGTTGCTAGCGCTTCGTGTGATAGTCCCGGGGGAGGCTTACCGGTCGCAGTCGAACGGGTAAGTCGTATTTTGGAAGTCGGACACGGTGAGACTTCATTATTGCTTTTGATATTTTCTTGAAATGCTTGCGCATTGGCTTTGACGGCGAGCTTGGAGAATTTGATGCCATGGGTAGTCGGATGTGCCCTTCCATGGCGAGCGGGTGAGCAAGTCAATTATTAATAGGCTCCGCAGCCCGGAAGTGATTTCCTTATATAATCGTGATGGCGCCGGCGCCAGTTCCTGCTCCAGCATGTCTCTTTTGACTGCAATACCCTTGGAAGTGCCATCTTACTGGTATACGACTCAAGACATCTACGGTTTATCGATACCACACATAGACAGATGGCGAGTCAAATGAATGAACCAACAAGACCATCAACCAGGCTTTTAAATATTTCGCCGATCGACACCAATCCAGATTAAACCTCATGGCTGCGGTCACTACTCACGCTGGCTACACCACTACTGCGTCCACCGCCAACATCAACAGCCGTACAAACAGCACGAGAAAAATTCCCCGCCAACATCGCAAACGATTTCGAATCCATTACGGACATCGCTGATGCACATGATGCATTTTTAGCCGCAAAGATTACACAAGCGACATCTGCAAACGCCCACTGTAGAGGCGACGAACCAATATTTGGAATCGACGATGTCTACCTCAACAGCGCATCGACGATGAGAGTACCTCGACGCCGAACGAAAGCAATAAACGCATGGTGAAATTCGTACCTGGTTACGATGGTCCCCACAAAATTGTCTTAGCAAATCCGCCTGCACATCCTAACATCTATTCACCCTACCATGTCTCCAAACTCAAATGCCACATGATGAAGCTATACCACTATGAGAACCGCAAAGACCTGGTAGGACCGATCACCACGGCGACAGGTGCCGAAGACTCCTAGAGAACATACTACTATGACTGTCGTGCACGCGGGCACCCTGAAGCTGACCTCTGGCTTCCCGGACACGAGCTCAAAGATCACGACGCAGTGCAAGAATGCAACGTCACGCTGGAGTCTTGAGGACCCGGGTGTAAGCCAGATGCTTACTACGTCAAGCGCCACTTCAACGATATTTATATCACCCTGTTTTGGCTTGCTTATCTTGAACTTGGGTCTCAGAAATCCACAATGTCCTGTTGCCGTTCGCTCGATTGGCATTCTAGTGTTCCCCGCTGTTACGCTAACGGGTTTCCACCACCCTAAAGTTCGTTAGACCAGGACCCTCCGAAGAGGGTCCTGCGATGTCGACGGGTTGATTTCAACAAGCTTTTTAGTTACTCAAAACTGCCCACTGCGGAACGCGCAAATGACATATGTGCAGATATAATGACGTAATAGGTCACAAGAATGATGCGTTTGACTACGGATTGGTTACCACCAGGTACCAGTTAACTTGGTGCCAAATTGCCAATCAGTCACAGAATGGTCATTGGCTGACGTTCAGCATTTATCCAAGCTCGTAGGGCAAATCTGGAGCATTATAGTTTCGTTTTGCTGAAGTTTTGACAGACAGAATGTGGGGAGGATACGCGAGATTAGTATCAGCTGGTAAGCAATAGTACTTCAAGGTGTATTTTTAATGTCGGTGAGCTCGGCCTAGCGATTTCAAATTAGATACTAGACTGAAAATTCGACGATTCATGTCCAGAAATGAAGCCAAAAAATCCACAAATTAGAATCGTCGGAAAACATCAGACTTCCGAGTCAGCGGTCCGGCAAGACCAACTTCGTCCTGATTAGTACTCAAGCCTGTACTGGACGCGCGCCTAGAACGACAGGTCGAGAGAGATCAAACCTCTCGGAACACTCCATGACGATAAAGAA
Organism: Suillus bovinus; assembly: GCF_016758785.1. NCBI lineage: Eukaryota > Fungi > Basidiomycota > Agaricomycetes > Boletales > Suillaceae > Suillus > Suillus bovinus. The sequence goes on from NW_024542071.1 coordinate 323,832, forward strand.
TCTAAATATACTAAATCTCCTCAACTTCAAGTCGACCAATTTCTGAACCGCCAGGCCCAGGACCACCGAGCACTTGGTTCTCGGCGCTGAGGGCAAATTGTCCCTTTATTCTCAGGGAGTGATCTAAGGGGGCATGTGCGCACCTAAAAGTTCGTGAAATAGTCATGCATGTAATCATGCATAACAAGATATGAGGCACATTAATACTTTTCATCCGTGATGTTAAGCCTGTGGGTCGCTTTTCTTGCTACCTTGACTATAGACTGCGATCACTGAAATTAGTAGCTAGTCCAACAGTCGAAAGAAACGGTGTTGCGGACCCGACGGTGACAAGGTGTCATGCCTATAAACTGCGAGCAGATCGTTCTCGATTTGTTCTGAATTAGAATATCAACAAAAATGTCGCTCAGGTGAGTAGCTCATAATATAACCTACAAACTGCCATCCTGAAAATTGTCCAGGCATGGATCAGGCCTTCGCCATACTTGCTTGGACTTTTCCCGATAAAGATAGCCCCCCTGACGACAAAACACTGGAATCTTTCCTGAGCGCATCAAGCATCAAGCATACCGCCCCCAGACCTCAAAACAAATCTGGAATGGCCCCGGTTGGTCTTTCTGCCTTACGTATATCCAGGGGTCCTCGTATCACCTGTAGTAAGCGGTCATTTTATGAATGACCGCTGTGGAGACGCTCACATCCAGTCACCTTGAAAAAGGATGCAGAACGCAGCAGTAAAACAAATTACACCCCACAAAAATGGAAGGTACTGCTAAACACGATGGCTCCACAAGGCAGTTGGGCGACGTGTCATTTCGGATTGCATCAGCGCCAACGGTAGACACCAGCCTCTACAGTTTGTCCTCCGAACAAGCTGAATTCTTCAAGGCGCAAACCGGTATTGACGACGACGAAGACTTGAAGAGACATATCTTGGAGGTGCAGGCGAAAGCATACAAGGCAAGTCATTCCCATATGACTTCGCAATGAGTCTGATAACCATCTGCTGCTGACAGGTTGCACCATATCCTTGTATTCGTTCATTTGTTTTCCTTCGGTATGTTTTCAGTGAATTTGCACACCGAACAGAAATACAACGTTCCTCAGGTTGAACATATCAAATCTTTCTGTGTATGAACACATCCTTGAGCTTGGTCGCAAGCGCCCCAATGCCGTGTTACTTGACATTGGTTGTTGCTGTAAGTCAAATCTTAACGTTCTGTCGTAGATAATGTTGACTCCATTGTAGTTGGTACTGACGCCAGAAAGGCTGCGGCGGACGGGTTTCCTGCCAAAAACATCATTGCGTCGGATCTCTTCAATGGTAATTTTTCCCCTGCAAACAATCATTCTCGTTAATGGTCTGTCTGTGCAGATTTTCTCGAACTAAGCCACGAACTTTTCAAAACGACACCAGTTTCTTACCCCGGATGCTTCATCCCTGGAGATGTCTTTGATCCAGCATTTCTCTCCATAGCTGCGCCGTCGGACGATGTCTCTCCGGTGCCAGCTATTGATCTATCCTCCTTGAAATCCCTCAACGCTCTTCATGGTCGTATTAGCGTAATAAACGCTATTTCATTCTTCCACCTCTTCAGCGAGGAGAAACAATTGCACATTGCCAGGGCTCTCGCAGGTCTGTTATCTGCCCAGCCAGGTTCCGTCATTTGCGGTTTTCACGTCGGAACTCTCGAAAAAGGCGTGGTCAATAACAGTCTCTCAGGCTCCGAGTACAAATTGTTCGCCCATTCTCCGGAAAGTTGGACATCTTTGTGGAACGGTGAGGTCTTCGAAAAGGGCAGTGTAAAGGTGGAAACAGAGTTGGTGGAATTTGCGACTGGCGAGGTGAAATACTTCATGATGAAATGGTCAGTGATGAGATTGTAGACACAAGCGTCGCAGTCGATTTGATGCTAGAGGAGGTTTGATGATGATCTAGTCATAGCTCTGGGAGTATGGTTCAACCCCCCATTCTACCAATGGTTCATAATTATATCGACGTTAATAACGATACTAGAACACAGGAGTATTGCATGTGCTGTCTACATTGGGCGTAGCCCCAAGTGGACATTAAGTAGTATAAGAAAAAAAGGTTCAACCCCTCCGACTGCTAATGGCAAGGAAATCAACAAATCTCAAGACTGGGCCTCGATTTCTATGTAGCGAGTGCAGAGTCTCGCCAGCCTATGAGATAAACCATTCAGAATTTCGTAACCTCCAATTCAAGACCTTGAGAGACCGCAATTACAGCCTGAAGTAGTGTAAACCTTGCTGCGCCTGAACATATTCGAACTGTTCTCCCTTGGAGGAATCCATGACATCAAAAACTGCGGAAGATAACACCAAGAACCATCGTCTTGGCACAGGCTGTGTTTGTGACACAAATTCTCGCAAAACACAAAGGAAAATCGAGAGCAAAATTGAGCTGGCGAATATGACCTTGAACTAGATGATAACCTCGCTAGTAGTGACCCGGTTGGCGAGATGCAGAACAGGCTTTTCTTAGAGGCGTTGCCCTCCGGAAGAAGTCACGGTAGGAATAGAATTATAAGGAGTTAGCGACATGGGGGGAAATGAACCGTGGTTACAGCGTGCGCACCTGGTGAGGAAGGACTAGGGAAAGGCTAATTTTGTCAGCTACTTCAGCGTATCCTCGTCGCTGCTGTGCGAGCGTTGATGGGACACGTCGGATGGCAGAGGAGACGCAAAGTAAACATGGTCAAAACATTTTGCGAACGATGGAGTGAGGGATTTCAGATACGTTCTAAGCTGGTCGGATAAAGCCGCCTTGAGATAACTGCACAAGATCACAATGAATATGGTATAGTTCATGTGGCTCATTTACTCACCATCTATGTACATCATGCCATCTGGTGTTTCCCTAATACTGAAGTTACTGAACTCAACTTACAGGTAAGTAGGCCCGCACATAACCGTTTTGATGATACTGAAAATCTGATCGTGGACCGTAAGCGTCCAGCCAGCGGACTGTCAAATTTTGAAGTATGGTGTTTGGGTACCAGGTCACGGCTTGTGGTCCCACGCACAATATTTGCGACTCCGATAGGGTGCAGATGACAATGGGCAACAGTAAAGGAGTCAAACCAGCTTCGTCTCTTACTCGCATGCCATGGAACCACCTACTCCCATTTCATTTAGGTTTAGCGACCTTCCAACTGAGCTTGCCCTCATCATCTTCGAGCATGCTGCACGACCAACCTTTGCTCAATATGCCCCTTACACCAAAGACCCATACTTATCCGCCCTTTCACTATGCAAGGTCTCCAAAATTGTCAGGCGCACTGTACTGCCTGAACTTCTGCACACGGTATTATTGTTGGAAGCTTGCCACCTCCTTGCTTTCATACGGGCTCTGCGTATGCAGAAAAAATACATTGATCAACAACATGAATTAGCTTTTGATTACGCGTCTTGCATCCACAGGGTGTCCATCGGAGAGTTTTGGGGGGCTGTGCGAGACCCACTCGTTCCCTTCTATCCCCCTGTCATGGCTAAGCTTGACTGGGAGCTCGATATCAGTCTGCTAGCTCCAGTGATCCTCGGTGTACCATCCCTCGCAATCAACTTTGACAGTCTAGATATTCTTTCAAAGTGCCTCAAAAATGTATACAACTCCAATGTCGACTTGAATATTGACCACAGAAATTATCTGCGTCCTTGGAGCACGAAAAGTTTGACATTATTGGGTCACTGCAGTACTCCATGGTGGTCCCTCGTGGAGTCTGCCCATGGATATGCTTTCCTCGCTTCCATCCAACACCTCACCGTACTCTTTCCCACATCCCTCAGCGGATCCTGCCTGCCCTCCCAGTGCGACTGTGTGAGAGAAATTGAACATAAAGGTTCGGTACCCTACATGCTGCCGTTGCGCATCGCGCGTACTCCTTTCAAAGTACTGCAAACATTCTCGCTGGCCATTCCGCACATGAAACGTCCGTTCATTCATTGTGTGCCTGGTGATATATGGATGAAGCTGGACACCTTCCCTGCTTCCGTGCTGCCTGACCCTTGTACACCAGAGGAAATAAAGTCGTTTGTTGGAGCAGAGTTTGTTCCATATGTTCCATTTCCGCTGTTGCTTTATCGCAGGGTGTGCCCGACACCCACCCCACTGCCAGGTAGTGGGTTCCGCAGAGAATAAGTGTCCAATGTGTCAGGGACTAGCGTCGTTACCGATACTATAAGTACTCACTTGCAATGGGTTTCTATCAACCTTTTATGACGATAGTAGTACTTGTTCCTTATGCTGTCAACACGAAGGACTATTCATAATCGATGTGTATCACAAGGACTGCCTACCGTGACATTGTTCTCTGTCGACGCCCGTATGTTCTGAGGTCATTGAGTCGCATGATACATCTCACATCATCTACGCTTCTCTCCGGTTTTCAATGATTCTATCCTTGACTATGAAAACTAGATCGGTCATTAGTAGGAAGGCAGGACAAGGGAGCTTGACTAGGTTTCGGGTCATGTACTATACTGTACTGGGAAGTTACGTCCTTTATATGTACACACTTAACTCAGGTCACAGCCGGGCATACCTACTGCTTGATTCATGATCGCAAGGACTCGTCTGCTCGCCACCAGTCGTGCCATGTCGACCTCGACGCGCTCCTCCGCATGTCCACTATCACAATTTTCCGCTTGTGAAATATCAGATGCCCTCATAAAGCTCGGATCTCCAAACGGAGGACACATCCCAGACATTCATATGCTCTCCCCAATTTCCCAAGTCAAGATCTGTGCACCAGCATACACCGTCCAAATGGTGCTCGCATCAGACAATTCAGCCCCAAAGCTCTCCTCCCATTTCGTAGATACCGCACCCCCAGGATCTGTAGTCGTCGTCAACGCCCCACCTCGTTCAGTTTGTTCTACTCCCCGTTCCATGTCCCAACTTTTACACTCATGTCCTGTCGCACAGAAATAAAGAATGCAGTTTGGGGTGGTTTGATGACTGCGGGAGCGCAAGGCTCGGGGAGCTGTCGGTGTCGTCATCTCTGGACGTTGCAGAGACCTTGCTGAACATCGTGCAGCGGATTTCCCCGTCTTTGCGCGTGGTCATTCGACAGTCGGGCAGTCCCCTTTCGTACGCCCATCTGGCGTAAATATCACCCTCACCATTCATCCCAAAGATGTGGGCGATGGCCCTGACGCATTCGCTCCTGTTACAGTGACACCAGGCGACTGGATCGTTGCAGATGAAGATGGGGTCGTTTGCGTGCCAGTAGATATGGTAGACAAAGTCGTGGAGCTTGCTCAGAAGGGACAAGATATTGATGCTAAGTGTATGGCCGATATTAAAGCCGGCAAGGGCATCCAGGCATCTTTCAAGGAGCACAGAGGCAAATAGAAACTGATATTTGGGCTGTCTCCGATACACATTACAATACTGGATATGCATAAATGCGTCATTTAACAGAAATCCTACGTCAAGTCTAAGTACTGATACTGGTTCGAATACTGTACAAACGTGGTCCTCGACAATCTCAGTCAGATACATGATTTTTTGTAAAGAAAGTGCGCATATGACATGTCTAGAATATTCATGCACGGAGACCGGTTTTGAGAGAAAGCGTGGCCTTGAGAGCGTGGAGAACGAAACGAACACTGTGGTGCAAAGCCCAAAGAAGAGAGACTGGAGGAAAAAATCAGTCACACATTTCATAGAAAACGAAATGCGCATACTCAGCAAAATAGGAAGCCAGAACAGGACGAGCATTCGGTCGCCTAAAAAGAGAAATCGATAAGATTCATCGTCGTTTGAAATGCTGAAGCAACACTTACGCCCATGCTGTGCTTTCTGAACATCATTCACAGGCCTATAACCATACGACTCCACTTCTTGAGCTGGCACAGGAGCTGTAGCTGTAGCATAACCAACGCGCCTGCTCGGGCCTGTAAGACGCGCAGGTACGTCCGCATCAAAAGCAGAGGACTCCTCAGTGCGCGACGTACTAGCCACAGGCTCCTCCGGTTGCTTCTCGAGCGTCTCTCGTGGAGTATACATCGGAGGCGCTTCCTCAACAGGCACCGGACGGAGTGTCGCAGTAGCAATAGCGAGAGCCATCCATTTCTCCCAGGTTGCTTTTAGTTCCTGTGCCGCCCGTGCTGCTGGATGAGTAGCATCCCTCACTTCCCCATCGACTTGCTGTTCCTCCCGCTTGTCACCGAGAAACGGCCATCCCGTTATCGGGACGAAGATGGGGAACACCATTGGAATCTGTGGAAGAGCGCCCCAAAGGACAGCAGGCATCTCAGGCAGATGCGGAAGAGGAAGCTGAGGCATGTTTGGTATGATACCTTGAGGCTGCAGCTGCGCAAGTGTTCGCTGGATCATATCCACAAAAGACGCTGTTTGTTTCTCGTCCGTTGCATTAGGAGGTAACTCGGTATCTGTGTCTTTACTGGGTAGTTCCGGTGTTTGCTCTGTGTGGGATTCAGGGCTTGTTTGTTCCGTGGTATCTAATGTGCGCCGACGGAAAGTACGCATTGGTCGGCGTTTGACGATGAGTTCTCCCTCGTCACTCTCCACGTCACCCCACTGACTCTCACCATCATCCTCATCTTGACTTTCTGTCTCGACACTGGGCGAACGCCGTGAGGTGATATCATCAAAGAAGCCTTCAGGGGCAATATCCTCTGGGGTTTTACCAAGTCCGTTCACAATCTCCAAGTCCGCTCCAGCCGCCACCAGCAACTCCATACAAGGTTTAGATAGAGACAACACAGCAAAATGAAGAGCAGTGCAACCATTCCTATCGCGCGCGTCCACGTCGATATCATGCGCGATCAAGAATTTTGTAAGCTCCGCGAAACCCAAGAACGAAGCGAGGTGCAAAAGCGTCTGCCCATCAGGCGTAGAGTGCGAAACTGCGGTGCTCGTGGCGATAATGGACTGGTTATCAACGGATATATCTATCATGGAAAGAAGCTTGACGATCGTGGTCTCGAAGTTTTCTCCTTCGTCTGACCGGACGAAGAGCAGTGGTCGTATTTCGCGATAAGACGAAGATGCAACGACGTGCATCATGTCGTTGGTGTCTGAGGATGTCGGAGACTCTTCGTTTCCTGCATTTCCGACGATACGGCGGGCGACGTTCTTTGCATCCTCGATCTTGCCTGTCATTTTGAGTCCAACGACCTGTAGGGCCAGTTCCATCCTGAAAATGAAATACTTAGCGAAAAATATAACATGTTATCGGTGTGACGTACAGAGCCCTGTCTGACTCGTCGGTGTATGTGAATAGAGAAGGGAGCGAGGGATCGTTTGTCTTGTCGAAGCCTTCGAACCAAACAGCGACGATACCCGGAGAGGCTCGAGGGGGTAGGATACAGACCAAGGTATTGTCGCTCCAACGTTGCGTAGAGCTTGCGGGAACATCTCCAAAGACGCAGTTCAGTTGAAGAACATGATGGAAATTCTCGCCAAGGACAGTAACTTCAATGCCGCCATGTGTGGGACCAGAAGCGGGTATAAGGCGGTGGATTTTAGGGAGAGTAAGGTGGGGCAACGAGAGAAGGTGATCTAGCGTTGAAGAAAAGGAAAGATGTTGGTTGTGAAATAAGTTGTGGGATCGGCGGCGATACAGGGGAAACGAGAGGCGATGATACGGAGCTTGATACTGGCGATATTACTGGATTTGCGACGAATAAATTAGCTTGCACGTCTTCTGGTTGTTGGAATCCATTGACACCAAACATAGCTGCAGAAGGAACGGTGCCATTTTCAATTTGAGATAACGAGCAAGACGGCGCAGGCACAAGGCGAGAAGGTGTGGGAGACCGGGAACTAGGCACTGTAGAAGGCTGAGACGGTGTGAAGCTAGCCTCTCTCACAAATTTTACCGGGCTGTTTCTACTAGTAGCATCATATGGTTTTGCTCGCTTCTTTGGCTGGCCTTTCACGTTCGCCGCCTTGCGCTTCGAGGGTGCACGCTTGTCTGATAATTCTCCACTCGCTGCTATCTGGGACCAGTTGACTTCAGTTTCAGTGAGGGGATTGAACGCAGAATTTGACTTGGTTGTCGACTTGTGATCATCAGTAATCATAATCGGAGGAGTCGTTCCCGATCCGACGATGCGTCCAGTATGATCCATCATCGTGAAATGAATATGAAACCCGACCTTTTCGCGGTGATGTCTGCAGTAGCACGTGATGCGGACGGGCAGCACGACCGACCCTGTTTCGAAGTCAAGGACTTCGGGGCAGTTGAACTGAACGATGCTAGTCGTGTCTTCCTTGTTGCCTCTCAGTCGTTCATTACCATCCTCTGGAGTATCTGAGCCAGACCTGGCGGGTCTGACACGGGCCGCGATTTTCCTAGCCACGCGCTTTGCCTAAAAGGGAAAACAAAGTTAGCATGGAACCTTGATGATAGAGATGTACCGACCTCTCGGTTTCTACAACTTCCGCAGCTTAGCACGCGATTGTGTGGTGATGTAGCGCACGTCACAGTCGTGGTAAGGTGTAACATATCCAAGGGAGAAGGGTCTGATTAATGATAAATTTGTGCAAAGGACAGGGGAAGATTCTCAGTACCTATCTTCCCTTCCCGACGAGTGCGCTTCTTGGTGAAAGTCCCTGGCGAAAGTTTTAGCCATTTCCATGAACCGACCCTATCGTACAAGTACGGTTCCCCTGACGATGAGCTAGCATGCGCCAAGTCCAACGCAACGCGCACTTGAGTCTCTACACGAGACTTTGTACCGTGCTTAGGTATATTAGGGGTAAGGATAGGAAGACTTCACGAATTAAATATGAAAAACTGGATACTCAAATGAAGGAGAGACGCACTTGTAGCAAGATTCTCGTGGAGGAAAAACGACTCGATGCGAAGCGGTGGATGAATCCCTTTTAGGTGAATGCGCAGCAGGAGGAGGGATTACAGGTGAACAATGCATCTGCATGTGGGAGGGAACAACATATTCGGACTCAGGTAAAGGAGCTTGCGCAGTAGAAACACAGCTGTCGCCTGTCGGGTAAATTTCATCCGGTTTCAAACAATCTGGAGTGACTTGAGGTAGAACAGGGGAAGTTTCTGGAGCAGAACAAGCAGAACTAAACCAAGGTATATGACACGTCAACGACAGCAATCGGACACGAGAACCTTTTCGAGACATACTCTTCATAGGCCTGCTCATCTATTAGGTCGTCAAGCTGAAGCATCCTCTCGTTGTCAGGTTTGTTCATGACACTACGCATAGACTCGTCCCAAATGCCAATCTCGGAAAAGGTCTTCCTTGGACGAATTGAGTTATACCAGGTTGATAGGTTATGGTCATGGTGTAGGGCAACAGGATGATGACCGTCGGAAGATTCAGGTGTTGTTGGTGATGAAGAGCGAGAGTCCATGGCCGTTACGGTTGTCGTCGACATCAACGACGAGCGAAAGGCGTGTTCACGGAGCAGTCCAAGTGAGGTCGATAGAAAGGGATAGCGCGTATCTTTGAAACAGTTTAGCACCATGACCGTGACCCCAACAACTCCGACAATCTGCCTGATTACCTAATATTTATTTCACTTTGAATTAATCCTGAAGGGCCTTGGGTCAGTCTGTTCGTGTGCTTTGTCCACCATGAAGAGAGGCGCAGAGAGACAAATCAGCAAAGACGACGGCGATGACATAGAGGTATGATGGTGCTTTTCATTAGCTTGGCTGGTCATTGACGCGAGTAGGAAGTCGAAGACCCTGGCAAGGGTTTCCAAAAGGCAGACGAGTCCGTCCTCACAAAGCGACAGTGAGTGTCCAGCAACTGTAGCAAACAATGCTTATTCTGTAACACCCAGAATACGTGGTTTGCCTAAGCGAACCATGGCTTCAAATAAGGCTTCGTCTTTCGCCGGACTCCCCAGTGCACCTCTTTCACCCGCGGATTCGGTGAGTACTTAGTCAATGCCTTGCAGATCTTTCCAATAAAAGTACATTCAGGAACCACCTGCTGCCCCAAAATTTGGTGGTTTTACAGGGTTTGGCTCAGGAGCTGGACCGAGTCCTTTCTCGTTCACCCCTCCGGCCGTCACTTCATTCGCGACCTCAAACGTTGCACCCTCTGTGTCTGCTGCTACGAAGGGCTTTGCATTGGTTGTACAAGCCGCTAGTACTGCCAATGCATCCCCGAGTACTTCAGATGAAGATTACAACGCAGAACTGAATTACTACAAGTCTATTCGTGGTCTTAACGTCTCCTTTTTGTCAGCAATCCAAAAAGCTGTAGACCAGGATCCCTTTATTGACATCGCGGGCCTTCTTGAGAGTTATAAGAATCTCCGGACTACCGTCCAAACAGAGCTTGATAGCTCATCCAAAGGCACTAACCAGAAGGCATCAGCTTCTGACCCTCCTGCGCTCGAGAAGACTGCACCTTCAGCAACTGGATTTCCCGTTCCAAAAGGCTTCTCTGGATTCGGTAGCTTTGGCTCTCCATCATTACCTCCTTCGTGCACGAATGGAACAGATAAGAGCTCGACATCCAATAGTGCCTTTCCCTTCTCTACATCAACTTCCAGCACGAACTCAACTTCAAGTTTCATTTTTGGTGCCAAAATGAGCGAAGACAACCCTGCACCATCTCCCTTTGGCACTTCGGAAGCCCCGAAATCGGCTTTTTCATTCGGGACTAAACCGAATGATGCCGGCTCGTCAAGTCCGAGCCCGTTTTCATTCGCCCCATTAGCCGCATCTGCACCTGCATCTGCACCTAGCAAGGACAAAGATAAAGATGATTCAAAATCCTCATCCGCATTTGGCACTAGTTCAGGCATTCCCAACTTCTTCGCGTCATCCAAGGCAGCATCGTCCACGTTCTCCGACTTAAAGCCAACATCAGCATTCGGCACCACAACCTCATTATTTGGTAACAGTACTGACCCAAAAACCCCATCATTCTTCATCCCAGGGTCCTCAGACCTATTCAACAAAGTATCTGGTAAAACTGATACGGGAAACGAAGAAATCAAAAGCACAAGCACTGGTCTATTTGGTAGCTCCTCCTTCACACCACCTACCAACGCTTTCGCATCTGCTGCCACCGACAAACCCACCAGTGCTTTTGGCACGTTTGGTGGAGGCTCGCCACCAAAAGGAAACGGATTTACATTTGGGAAGGCGGGAGGAGGGAGTATCGGCAATCCAGTAGGGTTTGGATTCGGCGTCGCGAAGCCTGCAGATGGGACTTCTGCGTCTTCAGCGAGCGCCCCCACGGAATTTAGTTTTGGTGCTCCGTCAACGTCAACCAAGTCTGTCTCTCCGCCAACTGACACCGCCAGTCGATCAGGGTCGCAACCTGTTGTTAGCGACGAGGGCACAGACGATGTAAAGTTGCTACCGACTAGTAATCACGATGGTGAAGGCGAGGGTGAAGAAGATGAAGAAACAACGTACGCTGTGAAGGCTAAAGTCTTCAAGCTTTCAAAGACTTCTGACAAGTCCGAGTGGAAGGAACTGGGTATTGGTCAGCATGTTTCTTTGTTTTGGTATCATCCACTATTAATCTTGCTGACTTCTGATAGGTATGTTCCGTTTGAAGAAACATAAGGAGACAGGCGCACGACGTGCACTCATGCGAAACAGTGCCACCGGGAGGATTGTCATTGTTAGTCTCCACCCTTTCGTATTCAACTCCAGTTGCTTACCCATGCATGCTGCTAGAACTTCAGGTTATTCGTTTCACTAACCCCAACACTGATGAAGACGATGGTATCCTTTGTTGGACACGATGAAGGTGCTCCGGCATCGTTCCGAATCCGTGTAAAAACGCCTGAGCTTGCTCAGGAGCTCAAGAATGCTTTGGATCGAGAGGTAGCAGCTGTCAAAGAGTCGAATTGAGGGGCTTGTAATTTCATGTCTCTAATATTCTCCATCTCTAATTTTACATACTCCCTCGTATACCTCTGCCTATTCACTGCGCATTTCCATATTCTTTACTCATCGCATTATCTAGCATAGTTGCGAGCATTTCTAAGAAGGGCTCCCTTCGAGTTGTTGAAGACCCGGGCACCTTCGCCCCTTGCATCATAGATTGTACTTCGGACCATATCTTACACGTACGCTGCGCCGTTGAGGTATGGATAAGACAGCTATTTAGCATTAAAATGACTTTGAGCGTTGTGCCATATGGAATTGAGCACGAAGGCTTCGCTGAGAAGCATCTCAATTTCGTGGTCTCCCCAGTCCTGCGTCGGGAGGGATTGCAGGAACATGATGATACCCTGACACACGTAAGATATGCAATCCTGACAAAAAAAAAGGTGGACGTACCTGGAAATCCATTTGCCGGAGCTTTTCGCTCCACTTGACAAGGAATGCAGAGCATACATAGAGGTGGAATTGAGAGAATGCATCCGCTCCTTCAGCCTGGGAGCATACGATCAATAACGCACATCCTATGAAAGGGTGACAAGCTAACCAGATAGGTGTCCCACATGCGAATCGTGTTTCTTACACTGATTTCTCGCATCAGAAGACAGTTCATCCAGCGGAAAGCGAACTGCATGAATTCAACATTTTGGGACTCGAGGTGTGCATACAGGGGAGCTGCTCGATCATCAGCAGCCATTGTGCGCAGGTGACAATGAACTTGCCATCGATACGTGCAACAAGCTCGGCCATGCGCTTGACACTTCGCTGAATGCCAGGTTGTGCTGAGATATAGTTATCCTGAATGCCGTCCAACAAACGTGACAAGCACCAAAACGAGTCTGCCTCGACAGCATTCAGGACAGCCGTCGGGAGCAGAGAGATATCGAATTCTTCCGGATCCGAATCTGCCAGTAATCTTAACGTTACACTGAACCATGAAATAACTTTGGCATACCAATGTAAGCGGAGAGGAAAACCTGGAAGAATGGGGTAACGAGGTCATTGATGCCTTGAACGTATCCACTTGCTGGGTGTCGTATTGCCCAGACATAGAGAATTCTTTCGAGACTCTACTTGCGGCAGAAATATCAACATCTGCCGGAATTACATCGCGAGCACTTACACGTTGAGTGGATGCCTGCATCCATAAACGTACACCAGGTCTCGTCCGTGGTACGTCAATCTCGATCTGATGCCATATTTGTTGGTCGACACCTTGGCGATCCCGAGCGAATGCTAATTCAACCAGTGATGAGTATTCTCCTCTCTTCCGTGCAAGAGTAGAAGCTCGAAGATTCGAGGGCAAAGGGAGGTAACCCTAAGCATCGACATTAGAAGGTAATGGTATACAGGGAAGATAACTCACGAGAAGAATCGGCCATACAGCAGCTCTTAGATCGTTTGGAGTACCCGCCCAAGCTAATTTACGGAGTTCGCCTATTTGTGAAACCTCAGGTACATGATCAGTGAAAGCCTACAAGAGCGCGCACTAATATTGACATCATCTTTGCCAAGACAATCAATGAATTTAATTCGTCGGTTTGTGCGAATTGAGCTTTCCCGCAGGAGCTTCTCGGCATCACTCGAACGTGGAGAATGACCCATCCTATGATTAAACCTTGGTTCTGGTGGTGGTTGAGGAGAACAGAGAAACCTGTGAAATGGATCTAGATGTCTGATTAGATGTGGAAAGCAACTTAATAAAAGTTAATACCGTTCATGATCTCAATAACATCAGATTTGATGGAGCCTTGGTCTAGTTTAGCTTTGACGCCAGTGCCAGCCTGCTCCATTTCTGGCTCGAAATCACCTACGACCATGTCACTGTCGACGTCTGCATCGCCATTTGGATCAGAATCTTTGGGTAACTTGGCACATAAAGCGTCTTGTGAAGTGCCAGATTTTCTAACCATTGTCCATCCACCCTTTGCGGGTTGAGAGGTATCGGCATTCGAAGGGTAGGAGCCTGGACTTGGCGCGCTGAGATGAGTGTAGGAGAATGAGACATTGGATGAAGAGGAGTTGCTAGAGGCTCTAGGGACTGATTTCGGTGCTGTTATCGGGGACTGGCGTCTATATGATGGAGAAGGGGGGAGCCGCCACGAATTGGAGATTGTGGACTGGCGGGGTGATTCAGAGTCTGATCCACTATCCCAAACATCATCTTCTCCCCAGTCTGCGTTAGATTTCGCATTGAATGATGAATGCAGACCAATGTGCGGTCGTGCAGGTGGAGGCTTAGCCGCCATCGTGTCACGGCGAGCCAAGTTATTATCTGCCCATTCGTGGTTAAGCATTAAGTATTACATTATATTATGTAATCAAAACATGCGCGCTATTAAATTTACCGCTTACTCGGAGGCCAGCTGCTTTTCTCTTCCGTATTCAAGCTTCAATGTCTTCAGAAGATAAAGATTTCAAAGGACGGTGTATGTACTGCAACACTGACGTCGGTCGCGACAAAGTCAAGACATGCGGTCGCTGCCGGTAAGTAGAACTCGCGGAGGAGCCGCTCCTCATTGCCTGCAATAAATATTAGCTAATCCTGGTCTTTGTAGACTGGTACGTTATTGTTCGAAGGAATGTCAGATCGCGTCGTGGAAAACGCACAAACTACGATGCAACCAGAATTTACGCGAGAGCCTTGCAAGCGACCCCGCCAGTAACGCCCTAAATACAGCCCTTTCCAAGTGGATCAATAACTGGAGGGATGAACTGCATAACTGGGCGATATGGGCAATGGATCTTGCAAACAGTCCACCGAACCGACTTGCTACGCATTGGTTAGTTGATCATATATGATCCCGTGCCAGCAATTAAATGTAGTGCAACAGCTTCGTGATCGAAATCGAGCGCCGGCCGAATCCCCCGAGCGCTTCCCAGTTCTTCCGGGTGAGCACTTTCCGTCGGTATCCTCAGTCCGTCTGAAATCCCACAGATGCATGGAGGAGGTGTTGAAACTCGAGCAAGCTTCATCGCACGATTGGAAGAAATAAACGAGGCCAGTGAGGAGACCGTTGCATGTGTAAATGAGCGCCGAGGCACCGACACCGCTCAAATTATCGTCCTCTGCGAGGATTTAATTCGATTCTTATGGTTCTCTCTCCGAGATGGTGGTGCATCCTTGCGGAACCGCGACTCTGCCATGTCCAAAGCACTTGCTGAGAACTGGCAACAAGGCATGATTAGCGCAATCGAGACTGGCCGCCGTGAGTGTAGGAGCCTTGCGCCTGACTAGTTCTAATTGTGCTCCAGCCCGAGCATCCAAGACTCATCTAGATAGAGCTGCAATCAAGGTCATAGGACCGCCTCCCATATGAGTTGATCATATCGCAGGCGGCTGCTCATGACGGGCTGAGCAGTTCGTCTACATACTTCTACGGACATTCTCATGCATTACATCATGTACCATATCGATAGGCAAGGCCCAAAGGATGATTTGAGCAAAACAATCAAAAAGGAATTACGCAGCAGCAGCGGCCCGCTTCAGGAAATCTTCTTCATCCCATCCATAGTAATCTTTTAACTTCTTACCGAATTCCTTGATCTTCACAGGGTACAGAGTGGGATCCGGGTGAGCTATAAAAATATAGATAAAAAAGGGAGCTAAGTCGGCGAGGTTGCACATACGCTTGTGGAATGTGATGGACTGTGCAAGCAGCTCAGTATCATGGTAGGATTGCTGGATACTGGATAACATACCCTATCTCCTTCATCAGGCGGATCGAATCGTACAGACGACCCAGCGGTACTGGGATCATATGAAAAGCCCATGTCACGCATAACCTGTGGACACGCATGAACATCCCCCGAGTCGAAACCAAAGAAAAAATGAAGCACCTTGAGGAAACTCTCCCACTTCATTGCTCCCCGTCTCTCGTCGTCTCCAGCGCGAAGCAGCTGATGCATGTACCCAGTTGTCTTCTTACCCAATTTCGAAAACCACGTGTGTTTGCTGTTCACCATATCCTTGTTTTCCTCTTTATCCTTAGCTTTGTCTTTGCCCTTGGCCAAGAACCCGCGGCTGAACATGGAGGCATGATCAGGACGAGATTTGATCTTCTCCTTCTGAGACATCTCCTGCAAGAAAGAATGACCAGAATGAGCCGTAGTCTGTTCTGTCAGCGGTAATGAAGTAGTCGACATGTTGAGAAGCGTTGACGCCGAGCTGTTCAAGCTGGCCCTCCTAACAGGATTCGGCTTTGAGGGACTAGAGGGGGGAGATGCGACCCGCGCTGCAGGTGTTACAGGAGACGCGGGGCCATCTTCGGGGAGGACAGGCAGATCCATGTCGGTCTTCTTCTTCTTCGGCTTCTTTTTCTTTTTCTTCTTGCTAGAAGAGGCAGTGTCAGCATCGGCGTCGTCCTCATCGTCAACCTCTTCAACTGTCGTGCGAGTATCTTTAGGCTGCGCAGAAGGGGCTCCTGCATAGAGATACATCAGGCCTGGATGCACGGGAAAGTATCGACGGACACCAACCAGCAGCATGTGGCGGCTTGGCCCCGAGGGACCTAGCCACTCGTTTGTTCCGAGGAGTCGGGAGGGGTCGCAGCGGAGGTAGCTCATCCTCTGGAATACCGGACAAATCAATCTTAAGGGCTGGAGCTGGCTTGGACTTTGAGGCAGTAGTCTTGGGAGTGAAAGTGCTCTTGCGAGGTTCACTGCGCTTCGCAGAACTGAGCTTCGCACTCGATGAGAACATGCGTCCTGTGTTCCGCAACCATTGTAAGCGGATGATAACCGTAAGAGCTGTTAACTCGACCTCTTAAAGAGCCAAGGAGCTTTAAGAATGGGTTTCCCTTCTTCTCCTCAGCTATCGCTTCGAACTCGGGCACTTCTGTCTTCGCATCGAAAAATTCGGGGATGGCCATTGCCGTGTCCATAGCCTCTCGTAACATATTGCGATATTGCTCGTCTTCATCAGAATCATATTCAGATTCCGTCTCGTACTCATCACTGTCATCGTCTTCATCCCCAAAGTTCTGGTCAGAGTCAACCATATCGTCGTCGCTGTCATCAGAGGTGTCGGAGACAGATTGGAGGTCGGGCATGGAGCCATCACTCTCGTCGTCTCCACGACCGTCGGTAATAGCGAGCAACTTCTTCGATGGTCGCTTGTGTCCACCGCCTTTCTTTCCGCCTTTGCTCTTGACTGGGATCAAACTCAAATTACCCCCATCGTCTGAATCTGAATCTTGGCCTGCAAAGTGAGGGACATAGAATGCACTCCATTGAGGTGTACGGCGGAGGGCTTCATCAAGCTGCCAAAGAGTATCTATGGACATGTTAGAAACGCTTTGGTAATTCTAGAGTTTATAATGTCAGGGCAACAGGACCGATAAAAAAATTACTACACAACGTACCACGTTGACGTGTTTCCACATGTCTTTGAGGACTGTCCGATCTTCAGTGCGACTGAGCGGAAAGACGAGGTCTTTGAAATTGGCGTAGTTATTCGATGCTTGCTGGGAAAATATCTGCGCATCAAGCCATTGCTCGTACTGCTCGGGCATCTTGCGAGGGGTCTGCTTCATCTTCTCACCCTGCGGTCCTAACAAAGGACTATCAAGAAGCTCCTGGAGTTCTAACACGACCTACGGATGCCGATGATCAGCTAGGGAGACCAAAAGACCTGCAGTTCTACAACATACAGATAATTCGCCGACGGCATCCCACATAGTCTGAGGAAAACGTTTTGCCTCTCTTGGGGACTCATCAACTGCATCGTGCAGAATGTGGTATAAAATCCTCTTCGGATAGGGTTGCTTGGGGAAACATAGCTCAATGATGATGGAGTCTAAGAATGACTTGCATGCATCCTTGAGACCAGCCCAGTCAAATGCCATCTCGGGTTCACCTGGATCGGTGTTCTCGACCGCCTTGAAGTAACGAGCATAATGAGCTGTCATATAGTTAGAGCGTGTGATGCACAAAATTGAAGATGTTGCCGTACGTGTAGTGGTGGCAAGCACAGAAAATTTCTTTTGACCAAGATCAACTAGGTTAGAGACCAAATCACAAACGATAAGATAACGAGATAGTAACCCCTGATCCCTTTGCAACTGGATGTGAGCCGTTGCGTCATCGAGGCCGGACTTCTCAAGCGCTCGCAAAGAGTCGAGCACGATCTTCCATGCAGAAGCAACCATGTACGTATTGTGAATCCTACATAGCCGGCATATGATTATTGGACCATTTCAAAATAGAGCATTAGACGTACCTGATTGCGATGATGGACGCCACATAGAAAGGATCTGATCGTACCTCTATGCCGTTCTTCGTTGTTCCGTATGGTGTACGAGCATTGAGCTCCTCGGTGATCTTACGATGAAAAGATTCCGGGTCTTGCAGATTAGTGATATCATCCAAATATGCTAGACCACATGAGACGAAGGTATAATTTAGGCATCTGATCGCGTACCATTGAACTGAGAGTCTGCGATCTTGATGCATTTTGCCAATTTCAGAGGTGACATGACAGCAGTTCGCGCGTGCTCGTTGACAAGGTCCTCTATCATCGTACCTCGAATGAGCGGATCGCGTGACAATCGACAAGTTGCCCAACTTGCCTGCAAGTAAATCAAGTTTTTCCCTACCACTCATTTTACTTGAAAGCATAACCTCCCCAGTGCCTCTTGCTCCAAATTTACCATTTCGTAACACCAGGGCTCGAGAAGTGGTTGGTTTGAGACCATTCTCATCTCGTTTACCTCCATGTTTTGAGGCTTGAACATGTCGTGGCCCTACTGGTACGAGGTCTCTTGAGGTAGAAAGAACAGGTGGCACTTTCGCAGGTTTTTTCTTGGACGCCATGGACGATGGATGCTAAAGGCGCTTTGCCAGATCGTGAGAATCTTTGCTTTTGTTTTGTTGACGGTAGGTCAAAGTGGCTCTACTCGCTTTAACGCCCCTACTACAGGAACTACCTAGTATTCAAGCAACCGTCGGCGACAAACCGTTTGGATGATTCTCGGGGACGGTATACTCACGGTCCGGAATTCTTGGTTCGCACGGATTTATTTATGAGGCACAGCTAAATCATGAATAGACAAGTGATGGTGGCGGGCGCCGTGCACCAATAGAACTTTGGTTATATCACTGCTACTCTGCGCTTTCCACGTTCCTCTCATATCTCTAGCGCGGTAATCGCCTTCAGGTGAGTACCTACCTGCCAAGTTCCAAGTAATGACTGGTAAAACGATACTGCCTCTGGGCGGTTAACACGGTAATTGCACCTCACCGATATTTGACATTGTGGTTGCGGTATGCGCGCTCACATGAAGAATGGGGCCTTAAAAGTGCAGTGCAGCGTATCAGGCTACCGCTTGCCCGTCAATCATCATTTCTCTGTGCATCCCAAGATATCCACCAATACTATCTCGCCGCCTATGACAACCAGTTTCTCATAGGAACTATCTCTCAATTTCTAAGCAAACTCACACCTAAATTATTGTACTACTAATCTTGAGGTTGAGCTTGCTTCAAGCCGGTCGCGTCCCTTGCACCTTCACTGCTCTTAATTAATTTTCGTGATAATCTCGTAATACAATGAATTGCTTTGCCGAGCGGCCCGAGCCTCGTCTGAAGAGATGTCGAGTTTCCGAATTTTATATTTGTATTAGGTAATAATACCCGAACAATAAATTTCGCCCCTCGAAGATTGCCTTAGAGACCCATATCCAGTACGAGCGCGCAGGTTGATGTAGCAGTGCCAGGTTGCACCGTTACTTCCTGCCAAGTGTATTTGTGTCCTATAAAGTCTTCATCTTTGTATCACTAGAGCTTCCGAGTTTCCCCAACTTCAAGTTTCTTTCATTACTTTTCGTTGAGGTTAAGCTGGTCTCCTCCTTGTGCATTATTGCACATTTTCATTCACTTCCTTTCGACACACCAATCGTTGTTTTTTTGATTCGACTCCGAGCAGCGCTCGATACACTCGCTTCTGCGGCCATCTACCTCTTTGTCAACCTCTTCAATCAATGGGAAAACTCATCTGGCACGAACTAAGTCGCTACATCTCCCTCACGGCGAGTGTTTGTACGTCGAATCCCCTTCATCTGGCGGAAATCATCTTACCTGACGTTTACAGATGCGGTATGGGCTAGTTTCTGGGGTTTCTTCTTCCGCAAGTTCTTTTGGGACTTCATCGGTGGCATCTTGCGCTCTCCCGGTGGTCTGCAGTAAGTGTCGGAAGACTTTGTGTCTTGAATTATATTCATGTTCTCTTGCATAGACCATCACCCAAGTTTGCTGTATTCATCACCATTATTGTCAAATTCCCTATTGTACAGATAATCACCATGGTCCTCGGGTTCATCCTAATTGCGGTGGAATATCCCATTCCCATCTTGAAGGGAACTGCTATATTTAGGAGCATCGCTCTTAGAGTGGTGTTACTGATCATGCAAGCCGCCGGAACGGTATTATTCTACCAAGTGAGTTTCCGTACTTCTTTGTTTTATCAGATATCTCATACAACAACAATACAATAGGGTACAAATGCGGCATTGTGGTCATTAATTGCTGCGATGTTCTATATCCGTGCATTGGCATTGAAAGAGAAAATGGAGGGTGCAATAAGAAACAAAGGCCGAGTGGATCAGGCTTAACGAGTACGTTTACACGCAGTGCGATTCCCGAATTTTCTGAACGGCATATACTGCCAGTCTGTGACTAGTACAGTGTACCAGTTTCCCTTTTCGATCTCTTTTTCTTCCCTGTTGTACGTACTTACATGTACAGTTGTATCAAGATGTCAGGCATTGGATTTTAGACAACATATGTTCACACGTGAACCTACTACGTGGGCGGCAATTATGTGTGTACAAGCGATCCGTTCGCCTTTGGACTTTCACTACCATGAATCACAATTAGAGATGTTTGTATACTACGTTTGCCGTAGAATTTTAGTCTCTTTTTAAAAATAGCGCTCGAGTGTCTCTACGACGACGTACTTTTAACAGCACAGTGTATAGCTATCCATGTGCGACCGAATCTGTGCGGAGATCAAGCCGCTTTTTCGTCGTCACATAACCAGGCCACAGGGGAAACTGCTCACGATCCACTGTCACCGCTGATGAAGAGCGGTGATGTGCTGCCTCTTGCGTTTCGTAGTACTAATACGTTTTCGACAGACATATTTCTTTTTATTGAGCATGTTATATTGACCTTGGGATTCTATCGATAAGGAGTTGTGTTTGGATGAGTTAACACTGCGAGGTAGTCTGGAGTTTGTTCAGTTGCGCCTGGTTCTTTGCGAGTATCTGAATCGAAGTACGATTCTATTCCGTGTCTCGGTATGTGTTTTTTTCTTTCATATTTCATTTATGGACACCGCAATCGCCCAGGGGACCACTGACTGCGAAAAGAATGCAGCGCATGCGGAGCCCAGGTGGAGGACGCACATGGCAGTCGTGCAAATTGCTTCCGCAGATTCAAACGCTCCGTGCTTATTGTTAAAAAAGCAATATACTACGGCTATGATTCACTGAGACTGAGTTACACATGGTCAGTAGTGTAGCGCTGTCAGCCAATTGAAAATCGTTAATCGTTGATCACTGCAAGATCGCACCTATCACTTTTGCAAAATCGCTCGTCTTTCATCGCCGTTCCTATCATTTTTCCGTCAAATTTTTCGCTATGGAGAAATAACATACAAAGATCATCTTTGCGAGCGATTTCAGACCTCCGGTGTACCATTATACTGCCCAGGACGTGATTGCTGTGAAAAGCCCTGTGAGTTGGCTGATTCTTGGTTGGTGGACGACGCGGTGGTTTGTATGGTAGAGTACAATGGCGGCGGGAATGTGCTCGGATCTGCGGGATCCTGCGTAAGAAGATGAGCATGGTGCATCACAAACATCATGGGCCCGGAAACATACATAGATTCGCGGAGGCTGCGTCATTTGAGGTTGGCTAAAATCGGCTGAGGCCGTTCTGTGAGAGCGACGGCGCCTGATGAAGAACCATGTTGCAAGACCTGCGATGACCCCAACTGCGACAATTCCTCCGACAACACCCCCAGCTGTAGCCCCAACGTTCGAGCTCTTCGAATTAGGCGTTGAAGATTCTGTGCTTGTGGTCAACTTGGATACGCTAGTAGTGAATGCGCTAGTAGTGGATGCGCTAGCAGTGGATAGTGGCGTGGTTGCATTAGATTCCGGTAAATCTACAAGAAAGTGAGCAACAGTGTTTGTACCACAGAAAATGATGCGCGTAAGCTGACCTCCATCCAGCTGCGCTGCAGTAGCGTTAAAAATGTTACTGGTTACCTTTGAAGAGATTTAGAGTAGGACAGTCAGGATGCCTCGTGTACCTACGACATCCAGATAAGCCCAATTTGGAACTGCAGTGCCGGTCGGAATGATCGTGGGGTATCTGCAAATCGAGTGAAATACATTTAAGATCACGATAGCTCAGACTAACAATTGAGTAAAAGCTGGTGAGCAGTATGTTTTCCAGGAACTCCAGCTGTAAGGGAATAAGCACTTCGTTTCAGTTGAGCATACTTCATGCGACTTACGTCACAGGAATGAGGCCCTGACAGACACCACACGCGCTTGTCATTGAATAGGTTACTGAACTGCATTGGCAAGGATTTGTTCCATCGAGCGGGGGACCTGAATATTGAGTACCCGCAGGGATAGCAATGATTTCATAGCCTGCCAAAAAAAATGAGTCGTGGAAGGTCAAGGCCCGCTGAGAGATGAAGGTCATACTTCCACCAGAGCAGGGGCTCCCAAGGTAGGCAGTAACTAAGCACGGGTTCTGATCACGACTGTTGTTCATCTAATCATACCATCAGAACTTGCAACTTCAAGGTAAAGCAAAGAAAATGGTGTACCCAACCAAAGGAAGAAAGACACGTTATATTGGCCACTATCTGCGCAAATGCTCCTCGGGGCGCAGCAGCTACCACCAGGGCAACTATTGATGGCCATGTCTTCAAGGTAAGTAGCGACATGACGGAAAAAGAAAGAAGGAACAAAACCGATGCTCAGCAGACTCTGGTTATATATAAGGTAGTCCCTCGCCATTAGCCCTTATGCGCAAGCGTCAAAAAGTTCTTCTTAGCAACCAGTTGATGTCAGGCGTCAAGCGAATTGGCTCCTCCAGATATCCTCGGCGCATTCCGAAGCTTAGCTATCCTCGTCCTCGGTAGACACATCCAGCTTGAAGTGTAGTCGCCAAGTGTAGGTATAAATTCATCATACTTCCATTTCACCAGTCGTCCGCATCAGATACATGCGTGCTGTGGCCCTGCGATGGGAAGATTCTAAGCAGTGTTCAGTAGGCCTGGATGATCGGATCTGCGTCCATGCCACCAAGATTCGTTCTTCCCACATGTGATGGTCTGTAATCAAAATTCTGGACGATCCAGTCACTCCGGAAACGACCCAACTCCATCAATCTAGTGGAGTAGCTGGTGTAGAGCCTTGTGGAACACAAACACCCGTTTCTCTCTACATTTCTCTGCGCCCGATCATCCGGCGCGCCGGGCCTAATCCTTAATACAAGCTTGAGGCGTGCATGTGAAGCTGTGTGTAGATCTAGAACGAAATAAAATAAACGTTCAACTGCAAATAATTGGAGTGGAAGTGAGCTTAGCGAGGAACGAATGTACGGTCCGGTGAAGAGTCAAAGCAAGTCAAAGCAACCACAAAGACAAAGAAAAGTGCGCCGGCTCCTTCCGACCACTCAAAATCGGTTTGCGGCGATATCCAGACGCTTTGATCTTGAACACAAAGGATCATCATCATTCCTTTCTCTAGTGATCTCATCACAGAAATCTACAAAGGGACGTAGACGTTCGGTACTGGTAAGTGAACGACTTCCGATGCCTGATAAGCACGCTCTGGATCTTCGCCTTTGATGCTCACCCACAATATTTAAGATACAGATCCTATCCACGAATTCCTTCGTCGTGGCGTACCGGTACACCAGTCACTTTTCCCCTCTTTCCTAGTAGTCGTGGAAGGATCGCACATCCGATGCTAGAGTTCGTGGTGAATCAAATGATTTTGCTCCCGTCGAGGACTTGACTTACTGCTGAATCTCGTCATCTCGTACTCATCTTCATCTGACTCTTCACCGCTCGCCTCAAACGAGGAGGTGGCTGGCGCGTGCCATTCTGCCTTCGACAGAAGAAACCGGTCTCTTCTGCTGGTAAGTTTTTTCTCGGCCTAAAGTATTTAGTTAGTTACTCATTCTATTCGTTGAGAAATTAGCTCACCTCTATCTTGCGGATGCCGGGGCACTTTCCCCTGTGCTTTACCCATAGTCCAGGGTAGTACCTGGAGCGCTTGTCAATGGTGATGGCTTTCTGACATCCGCGGCAGGTGACGGATGTGGGTTGGACGTCTTCGGTGTACTCGTCGTCCTGGAGCTCTTGTTTTCTTTCATTCTCCTTTTTTCTCCGCTTGCTACCCCCCGCAATGACTGTATCATGGCGATTACCGTTGTTGATGCACGAGCTCCGAGGAGCGAGCTGCGGAGAGCTCAGCCCTTGTTGTGCGTCGTGTTTGTCGGAACGGGGAGGTGCATGGTTGAGCCCGTAGAACCCGCCCTTGCAGACGGGCGAGTGGCCGTTGATCAGGCGACTGACCGTGGGCCAGTCGGTGCCATCACCGTAAACGAAAACAACCGGACATCCGACCCTGCCACAAGGTAGCATATGGGTTCGGGCGGTTGTTTGTTTTATGGTGGGGTTTCGACTGGCGACGCAGTCGTTGCTTGTTGATTGCATGGCGGCTGAGGGACTGGGGGTTGATTGTTGCATTTGTTTTACTGGTGGAGTGCCCTTTGGGATGTATGTGGGGAATTTGCTGGAGTGGCGCGAGGTTTTTCTTTTGAGCCTGCCTCCGCGGAGTTATATTGTTCACCATCAAATACACGTGTTTTTTTTTTCATTCCGACTTTTGTCCATCGAGGGTACTGGGTGTTGAACACTACTGACTAGTTTAAAGGGTTTTTCTATAACACTGGACTCGCAAATGCCCCAGCAGGAAGATATCCCGTCAAAGTTGGGTGACTGACGTTTTCGTACTCATTTACGCTGTAAGGCACACATGGTTTTCCAGCCGGACATTCACAGTTATGAAAATCATACAACGCAGGCTAATGCTAATTCTCTTGTCACTCTTCTAGATGAGTTGTCCATTCAAAGGTTCTCCAAGCTGTAGGGTACATCTTCTCTTGGTGAACGTGAATATTGTCTAACACGATCATTCCAGACAAACACATCAGCACAGAAGCACTCTCGCCGCCGCCAGGACACTCTTCGATTTTCCCACATGTTGAAAACTTCTTTAGGCCTACAATGGGGATGGTGAAGACACTTAGTCACGATAGCGGGTGATCAATTACCATCATCTTGTCTAGTATCTTTACATGCACAATCCTAGATTTCGCCCACGTAGTTCCTGAATTTCGTGGACAGGGCTTCAACTCAAGCACGCAAGATGCAGTAGGTTCAGTGACCATACTTCCGTTCAAGTGACTTTATCAATTCATATAGTTCAATCTGGAGTGAAAATTCGCCCTGACCGCAAAAGTACCTCGATCTTTACTGAAATTCTATGATGAAGAACGACTTCCAGTCATACAAAAGACGTTTGATCTCAGTCGTAACTTTTCTTAAGAAAAGAACTGTAAATTTACGTGTTCAGGCTTGGTTGGATTAGCAGTGGTGTGGTGTACAGCGATGTGATGGGGTGGGTTTTGACGTTGTACATCCCTGATACAACCATGGTTGCATGAACCGACGGCATTGCTACAAAATGTGTTTATGAACTGGCGCTGTCGATAGTTCTCTAACAGACTCCGATACATGTATTAATCTCGATTTGTCTCACACCCCGGTGACCAAATATTAACGCGCAGTTCAGTCATGAATGCCTCTGATATCATATCCGCATTACCCAGTCGGTTCGAAGCTGCGCAATCTTCAGGGGATCTATTTTTCTTCCCGTCGGAAGTGAGCAAGCATGAGGAGATCGGAGTAGAGGTGTGTTTCCGTCCGCTCCTCATCATCACAACGGTATCTCAACGAACGAGTGATCGCTCCACAGTGGGAGATTCGTGTATGTACGGCGCTTCAGAAGAAACCAGTCGCGTCTCTACCTGCTGGGGAAGCAGGACTCGCATCATCTAATCAGTCAGACGAGAATTCCAAGAAATCTGATCCATTTGCACCTCCGTATGTCTCGAATCTCCATGTCGGTGATTTACGCGACGAATCGTCTGGGGCGGAATATGGTGTACTGGTACGCTCGATTTTCTCCTCACGAGCGTCCGGGTCTAGCTCAAATGCATCCAGCTAAACAAGTACTCGGTCGTCCCTCATCATTTCCTTCTTGTAACCAAAGGTTCCCTGCCAAAGCTACCTAAACACCATGATGACGCACTGATGCATATGATCGACAGAATTCATGCCGCAAAACTCACCCTTACTCCCTCACGATCTAGTCCAAACTTATCTGCTCCTCCTTGCAGCCCGCAAAGCACGTAAAAACTTCTTCGCGTTCTACAACTGTGAGGATCTCTCATGACGTCACGATCTGATGGCAAGCTTATACTGAGTATTCATCAAAGGCGGATCAAACAGCGGAGCCAGTCAAGACCACAAACATATCCAGTTCATCGAAGTCGAGGAGGATGGACCTCCGATCGAAAGATTAGCCAGAGCCGCGAATCTTGAAGTCTCAGGTACTCTATGCTGCTGCTCTCCCAGATATCTATGATCGAACCAAGCTTACCCCCAGGCAAACCCTTTTCGCTGTCATCCGTACGATATGCAAACCATGTATATCGGCTTCCGACTCTGTCGAATAGCGCATCGCCGGAGCAGCTCGAACAAACGTTGTTCCTTCCGTTTCTAGCCCTCTTGGATCTTGTGATTTCGACCGTACGACATGCCCCGGATTACCCGTCTGGTACCCCCTCCTATAATGTGATTCTGACATTGGAACACATGCACCTGATCCCGCGACGCTGGGAAACCTATACCCTAGGAGAGTCGGGGGCGACGCTGGGCGTCAACTCGCTTGGGTTTGCTGGCATGCTGATGGTGAAAAGCGAGTCCGAACGTCAGGCATTAGAGCAAGAGAAGATCGAAACGGTCCTGAGAGGTGTTGGTGTGGAAAGTGTGCATGAATTGCAAGTTGCTGGTACATCGATGGAAGCGATGGATGAGACAAGTGCTTGATAGTAATGTATACATGATCGTAGAGATTTCATACACGTACGAGGCAAAATTTCTACTCGAAGGATAGCAAGAAATAGGAAGCGTTCAAGACTATCAGAGATCATTGACCAAGAAAACCCTTCACTCTCCACATGGCGTCCAAGGAAGCAAGCTGAGAGATCCGATCAGCAGCGTTATGATTCCTTTCATTTGATAACCCTGAGAGCGCTTACCAGTTGGACAAAACCCTCTTCTCTGATGACTTGTGCTACGATGGATTCTAGCTCTGCATGAGAGAGCTTGTGAAGGGCTGGATTGTCATGCAGTGATGCAACAAGCTGGGTCCGAGTCGGATTACGATTTTCTAATGATCGACTTTCCGATTGAAGAGATCGTGTGACGCTCGAAGGCAGTGGAGGTGGGGGCATCGTATTCAAACTACTACGGGTAGACGAGGACGGCTGGGAAGAGTCGGGTAAAGAGCCTTTGGTTGAGTTGATAGAACCAGACGGTGCTTGACATTGGCTGGACTTTGGGACGGTTGTCCGAGGTGTTTCTGGAGGTGTAAAGAAGGTACTATCATGAGATGGTGCAGCCACAGAAGTCGTTTTCGTAGAGTTGCTGGTCAGTGTCAGAGGTGTGAACCTAACGGGCGTCGATGGTGCGAATGTGGGTAAATTGGATTCAGATGATGGATTGTCTGAAAGAAGTATAGTGGACGCTGATCTGAGGGGAGTTGTGCCCATTGACGGCCGAGCTTGTGAAGCAGCTGGGAGTATAGTACCTCGACGGGAAATGTCGTCAATAAGGCCTGTCGTAGCCACACTAGGGATGCGAGTGACCAGAGGCTGCGGCTGTGGATTCAATCTACAAGGGCAAACAGGTCTGACAGCATCGATGAACTGAGCTGCGTTCGTTGCAGTGGTAAATGTGATCTGAATGCGCCGATATACCTTGAAAAAACAACACTTGGTCAAAAAGATTGGAGCGAACGGCATATATAGGTACTGGCTGATGGGTCGAGTCTGCTGTTCTCGGGTGCAGATAGCGAATTCCAACAACAGCATCTCGATAGACAGCTCTGAGAGGAAGGCCATGGTCAGGTTGCCCAGAATTTGTCTTGGAGTTTGAGATCGATGAGAAGGAGAGCAAATCAAGATCCTCCTGGAGGGTTATGCTTTTAGTGTGATTCGTTTTATCCCGTAGTAAGAGCCTACGAGAATAATCTCTCTCTGATCGACGTCCGCGCTATTGGTGTTGCTGTCAAAATTCCACACAACTCGAAAGCGGACAGAGACAAGATTTCCTGTGGAAGATTTCTTCGCGTCCAAGTAGAGGTTGATAACGGGGTGGACGAAATGTTGCCATTCTGCATCTGTAGCGGGGTTCTGAGAGCTCGATGATGAGCTCGTAGTAGGATATGAACGCGAATATTTTGCTAGTGGAAAAGTAACAGACGTCGTCGTGAATTGAGCCATTTCGTGGGTGTAGTGTTGCCGCGAAGTGAATTGAAGTGGAAAATTGACGCACTTCGGTACACGAAGTGGCAACAATTTTTACTTCGATTCACCTCTCGAACACTTCATCTGACTTCGGAACAACGAAGTCAACTGAATTCTCACGTTTTTGAAGCGAGGAGAAGTTACCTCGAAGTCAACACTAATCAGGGCGGATCGTGTTGCTAAAAGTCCGCTATTGCATTGCCAGGTAGCCGCAAGTAACACTAGTCTGTGTTCTGTGATTGAGGATCGTGGAACTTTGAGCGCGCGATACTCTCCAGGGTCTGGTGAATATGGTGATGGCCAGCGCTCGCGTGTCTGGTCAATTCTAAAATGCTTAAATGTTTCCTGATTTGGCCACCACTCCGGTCCACGAGTACATCTGATCTAGCGACATCTCGTCACCTTCGGCATCAATCCCTGATACTTAAATTGAAGCCGCATCATAAAATGCGGCTTTTTCAGTTTCGCTTGACGCTGCTCTATACTACGTTCACCCCGTCGTGAACGTCTCTGGTGCATACTAGTACCTCTTTGCGACCCTCTCGACGACCTTCACATGTGTTGTGGTTGCAACGGCTATGACTCTGAATCGGACCCCGATTTAACGGACCTGGACACGGACTCGGACACGGACTCACTGGAAGATATCACTAGCAGTAGCCAATCTAGCGACCTGAGTGAAGTGCCCGGCAAAGACGGCGTAGCTGACCATGGCGGAGATACACATAGTAAGCACCGTCTCTTTTTATCCACGCGAAATTATTCACCAACTTTTGCTTTAAAGCTTCAGATAAACAACCCGCGGCAAAGCGCGCCAGGGCAGACCAAGGTTCCGATACCGGAACAGCACCAGGAGCAAAAGATTTTGGCACAAAAAAGAAAATTCTCGATCCCCTTTTTACCGTGCCAATCGATATTCTTCTCGAGGTAAGTTAATCAGCATTGCGCATGCATCTTACTTATTCGTCTGGCCTCCGCTTCAAATTAGATCTTTGGCCACTTAGAGCCACTGGACCTCTTACGTCTGTTCCGCACCCATAAGGCTTTCCGCCAGGTTCTATCATCTAACCATGCAGCCTCAGTCTGGAAAGCTGCTCGCGTCAACCGTGGCGGTGTTCCCGACTGCGTGCCTGGCATGTCCGAGATCGAATGGGCCGAACTATTATTCAATAATTCTTGCTGTGAAGTTCGTCTGGTTTCCATTTACAACTTTTGTACTTTCGTGACCACAAGCTCAGGAATGTGGCAAGAAGGGAATATGGAGGATAGACTTCGGTTTGAGGCGCAGAATATGTCGCCTTTGCCTCAACGAGGAGTGAGTACACTTTCTATCATCGTGCTCTTCTCTAGCCAATAATTCGTCAAGCCTGGTCTGTGACGAAGCCTTTTCATATGATTTTCCTGAATACGATCCGATCATCCTGGATTTCATCCCATTCAGTAGCAGTGGGTGCCGTCTTACTATGACTTATCCGTATCTGATCTTCCTGTGCAGTTCGTGTTGACGACCACGATCATAATGACTGCAGGATGTTTTGGCCAAAGGACATAGAGAGAATGGCAAAAGAGTTGGAACCGTACCTCAAGCCAGGTGCCGAACAAGCACTAGAAGATTTCAAGCAATCACGCAAGAAATATATTGATTCCAATATTGATGTAAGATTCCTACAAGTGGTTTTGCTAAATCTAACAACTTCGAAGCATATATCAATCTGTGATGCTTGGACTGGCAAGGATAATCAACGTCGATTGGAGCGTGCCCGTCAGCTTCGTGACCAAAATTCAGAGTTGTAAGTAAATTCCATAGATTCGTCATCTAATCGTGTCTTGATCTTCTCCTAGGTTTGTAGCTAGACTGATTGCTCTCGGACACAATGCCAAAGATGTAAAGCGCATGTTCGATCGTCGTCACTACGGCATACTAGATAAGGAGCTTACCGACGCGCGTCAGTGCTCTGCTACATTCGAAAAGATCCGTCCTTACGTTGACGATTTTTAGGCTGGAAGCGTTTAATCCCCAAAGTCGAGTATAAGCTTGCTGAATTACAGGAAGAATGGCGCCTCCAGAGGCAAAGCGAGGTATCGTTTCTCCGACAGTCTCGCCTGTTGACTCTGTACAACAAATACGTGCTGCCGTTGCCACAGGGTATCATACCTCCTGTCGCAGATTTCTTGAAGCTCTCTGACGTTGCGGAATTTATCAAAAGCCCACGCGCTGAGGATGGCGCAAGCGATTATCCACCTTGCGATGCCTTTGCGGAAAGAATTCCCGAGTTTTATGCTGAATATATGAATAAAAGGAAGCTCGAGCTGACGCGACTCCTTGCCCTCTCTGCTGATGCAGTGCAAGATACCACGACGCCACAAAGCCAGGGAATTGAAGCCCCTGATGATATGTTGATGCAGCTGGCAACCTCTATTGTCCAATGTACTCACCCGCGCTCCCAGGCCTTGCCATTGATTACATGGGACAAAGTGCAGCACCACCGGTTTCACGATCGAGGTATGGCCCATAGTTACGAACTATCGGCGGCGACATCGCCTTGCATATTTTCGATCTCTGAGCGTGGGGTGGCCGCTGCACGTTCTTTGTTAACCTTGGTCGGTCTCAATGCCCAAACTACGACAGCAACCACGATGGATAGCCTCCAATGTCGCTTTTTCTGCTCCAACTGTTCTCCCAAGTCAGAGAATGGAGGAACCTACCGGATGGCAATGGACTGGCGCCAGGGCGTTCGTCTTGCGTTTGTGACTTTGATGCTATGCTCACCGTCTTCCAGGTTTTCCATTACGTTCAAGAACGAAGTCCATCGCACAAAGAGCCTCATTGGGAATTATTAAGTGCTGCGCAACTTCAAGTTGTCCAAAGTTGCCCTGCGCCCGAATATCCCGTAGCCACTGAGCGAGTGTGGCGTTGCAACCACTGCATTTTGTACAGGAACGGGCCGGCTACAAAACCTATCGTGATTAAGCATACAAGATCGTAAGACATCATCTGTTTTACCTGACGTTTTTTTGATGTTTACGTAATAGGCATGTATTAAAGACACCAATTGAAGGAACTGACTTTAGCTATGACCAATGTGCCGTCGAGGAACCGCCTCCAGCAACGAAGTTCTTCGTTACCCCTCAGACTAGAGTTCCTGACAACTCGACATATCGCTGCCAACATTGCAACCGCTCAACTCGGACTTTCAAGTTGCAGGGCGTCAAGGCGCACCTCAAAGCCAAGTAAATGAGAATCTTGTCAAATGGTCCGGATCCGCTACTCATTGATTTTTTCTTCAGGCACAAGATCATATACTCAAGTGAAGGGCCAGACTTTTCTAGAATCGAGTAATTACATCACACTTTAATCATTCGTAACCTCCTCCATACAAAGCTCAGCGCTCAGCAGTTACATACACCGTCTACATCCCTAACCCTAATGTTCAAGTATATACCGGGCTTTGATCCACAGTACTAGGACGGTTCCTTAAGTATGCCGACTGGATGCCAACCTGTGTGGATATCTGATTCCGTATCTCTTACGATATCGTCTTCAGAACGTGTTAATATAATAGGACTCGGATCACACCATTCTTGGTGCTGGGCCAGTCTCCTATACAGCTTTCAGTCGAACGAAAATAAGCATTCCTTCTCCACTACTATAATTTGCTCCATGATATTGTGTACAGGTGCCGTCAAGACTGAGGATATCATCCGGCATGTTTGCAAGCTTTAGGCGTCGAGAAGTGGAATGAGATATGATTGCATTGACATAATTATCATGGAACTTAATATGTATAAGGCGGTGTTAGTTGTTGCTAGTTGAAAATTTTGAAATACGCACACCTGAACAAATTTCTGCCCTTCAGATAAGACGACAAGGCAAGACCACAGACCCTTCAAGCACCATTGCCGTTCCAGGTAAAGCCCTAAATATGCGGTTGGACTGGAGTCATCCTGTGGATCTGGAGCATGCAAGAGATGCGTGGCCCAGTTTTGACAGGCGTACTTCTCGAAGCTGAATCCCGAATTGCCTCGAATTTGAAAGCTGTCGGCAAACGCAAGCTGCGGAAAGCTAACATACCACTTCCAGTCAACAGATTCGATCTTGCCCCGCGTTCGCAATGGCGAAACTACTTTCCCACTAGCGGGATGGCATTCAAGAGTCGTATTTCCATCGCTAACACCGAGACGGCGGCATTAGTTGCAGATTCATTCGTTCCTAGCGGTTCGAGGGATGAAGTTGTAGAAGCGTAACCCGGTGAGTCACGTACCGATACTTAAACTCTTGAATCTTCCTGGCAGCAAGCTACAATAGATTGATGCGGAACTGAGATCAATCACATTGTGATACTGACACAACGCACTTCCAATGACAAAGAAGAAAGCAACCTGACCAGTGTGATGCTGATAATGAGCATGCTATCGATAAAATTGCTGAATGAGGCGGGTTGCAGGTCACGTGAGGTTGACAGAAAGGCGGGAACTTTCGAAAACAACCATACTTACTTCCGACATCGACTCGGAAATTTAGGGTTATGGACCCAAGTGGGTCAACTTCAAGTTAGCAAGGTTACGTGTTGGGCCACCGAGATGAACACGAGCAAGGGCGTGATAGTGCTATTCAAAAGAATATCCGTGTCAAGACAATGGGCGCAGTGACCATCTCCTTCAATAAGTACTACTACTACAATATCATACCAAATGCACGTAGTAAGGGGGCGAGAAAGTGTGTTGATCGTGACATACCATTTTGAAGCGTGTGCGTTCTGATATATCCAACCGTTTTCAAAAACATTCAGGTTACCGGGCTTCAAAAACCAGTTCGTCAAGATGCTCTTCTGGGATGAAGTGAGATATAATCGGTATGTGATGATATCGATATTACCCCTCTGTTGACTGCACAAAGTAAATTGATTTCTTTAGCAAAAAAGTTCGTCATGTCCGTGTTTATGGCACTTAGTGATGTGCGGGCCCGGCTTGGCCTGAAAGCCCCAGCTTAGGCCTGGCTTTGGGGGGCTTGGGCTTTCAAAAATATCAGGCCCAGCCGTGGGCCAAAGCCGCGGCTCGGCTCGGGCTAGTTTTTTTGCTATTCGTCGACCTTGATTATGATTAAATGTGCCTGCGACGAGATGATGAACACGTGAGTTGAAACGCAACGAGAGCATGATGGTTAGCATTTTGCTGCCAGAACCAGCTCACAGTTAAGTTCCTCACAGTGTACGGGTGCAACTGTTTGTTCCATTTGCATCAAATAGAAACCACAGAGATTTTGATACCTCGACACGAACGGCTAGCTCCGCTATTTCAACGATGAAATTGCCGAATCGAGCTGCGCTGGTCCACAAATCGAACAATTGTGGACTCTTAGTAAGTATTCAGATCCACAATATGGCATTGGTCATTCGTCTGGTGACTTTAGAACGCAACCACCAACCACTACCATCCAATACGCTTTTGAGTCTCACAGACCACTCCAACTTCGTTCTTCGAAACCCACTTACTGTTATTCATACTATGGACGCATTCGCATCCATCGCCTCGCAGTTTTACCCATCGAACGATGGTTTCTCAGGGGATTCCGACGGACTCCCCGTTGACCATGAACATAAACCAGAGCTACCTGGTATATTTTGCGTCATTGCTTGATGTCGATCGTTGCTTTTGCGACAGTGCAAACCTTTTTTCATTGCTCGCCGATCAATTCAGTACTAAAGTACACTTTGGCAGTCATTGAGCTTGCGACTACCGTCTATTCATCTTCTCTCACCATCAATCTCGTGTACATTCCACTCTTTTGTCGTCGTTTTCCAGTCGTGGGATATCCTGAAGGGATGTCGCTTGTACAACAGTGTAAACCTCTTTTCATTGCTCGCCGATCAATTCGGTACTGAAGTACACTTTGGCAGTCACCGAGCTTCCGACTACCGCCTATTCATCTTCTCTCACCATCAATCTCAATCTCGTGTACCGTCCACTCTTTTGTCGTCGTTTTCCAGTCGTGGGATGTGCTGAAGTGACTATTGAAGGTAAAGACAATAAGTTAAGCTACGTGATACATTTCTCAACCTTTGCACAATACAGCAGCACCACAATCACACTCGGTGACCAATAGACAGGGAACAGCGCCCGCGAAAGCGGCCGAGTACGCGTTATATATTATGCAATTCGCTAGCACATATGCATGATCCTGTTTATGAAAGTCATCTCATCTTCGAAGGGCGGCGCGTCTAAAACGGCCGGCGGGAACGGCGGACTGATGGGGGTACGCCTCACATCAGGGCATTCGCGCGCCCAAGTGCATCGGGGACACTGGGGGTCCCCTAGACTAGTTTTCCTCCTTATAGTACTACTCTCCATATGACATGAAAATGGATATATATGTATATGTATATAAAGACAAGGAACAGGCTGAGACTGGCACGTCGGCACAAATAAAAATACAACTTTCCGTATAACGAACGAGAACGAAGCAAAGTCTTCAACCATAAGCCCGACATTGAATACTGCAAATACTTTCTCTACTCGACCCGGCCTGCTTTAGAGAACTTGCATCGTCACACTCTTGTGTATATATTCGAATCTTCCAAGCCTCAGGCTGGTGCTGTAAGGTTGCACATCTGCTGTCAAGGTGTTCTTTCCTCTTTTAATTTTAAATTCACTCTTTGCCAGCGAGCAGCTGCGTATGGCGTAGTCCAAGTACTCTATATTGGAAATATAATGCCACCAGTTTCACGACACGGGTAGAACCTGCTACCGATTTTAATTTTTGACTAACTTCCCTGTGCAGTCTGATTCGATCTCGCACGGTGTCGCGACGAATGCACAATTCCGAAACACATCTGGAGTTGTATCTGGCAACTCCCATAGTTAATACTTGAATTCAAGCGGCGAAGGTCAGAAACTGATTGAGCGAACTTGAAAGTGGGCCTCAGTGTCTGATGCTCTCGTCAGAGGGAAAAACCTATGAATACTTTTCATTGTCATCGTATGCACGCAGACTCTGATTCTTCCGGATAAGTCATGGATTCATAGGGTCACAAGTTTCACGAGGGTGGGTATGGATCTCCTCTGCGATGTTGACCTCGACAGGTCGAGCGAAAGTGGGTTCCACAGTATCTGGTGGATCATCATCATGTTCTCTGCGTGTCCCCCTAATATCGGTGATGAGAAGAAGAGGTGTCAAGGTCTAGAAGGATGTGAGACTACGTAGAAAATAAGAAGTATAAAATGCTGACGGCAAACTGAACGCCGACGTGCGTTGCCATGAGACCAGCTGGATTCCCGGAAAGCTGTAGAGCGCACACTACCACGATGCTGATAGTGTAGATTGTACCGCACTGAATGATAGTGTATATGGCAGGTTTGTATGCGTTGTGGCCAGGATGGCATTCAAGAGTCGTATTTCCATCGCTGACACCGAGACGGCGGCACTAGTTGCAGGTTCAATCATTCCTAGCGGTTCGAGGGATAAAGTTGTAGAAGCGTAACCCGGTGAGTCACGTACCGATACTTAAACTCTCGAGAATCTTCCTGGCAGCAAGGTACAATAGATTGATGCGGAACTGGGACCCAAGTGAGTCAGCTTCAAGTTAGCAAGGTTTCGTGTTGGGCCACCGAGATAAATACGAGCAAGGGCGTGATAGTGCTATTCAAAAGAATATCCGTGTCAAGACAATGGGCGCAGTGACCATCTCCTTCAACAAGTACTAGTACCATGCTCAGGCTGAAGCCACCGAAGCGAAGACTCAGACACCAATGGCAAAGTTTTAGAAAGAGGCACTCGCTAAGCTCCACCGCGGAGCCTATAAGAGAATAATCTCTGAGGACACGTGAAAGCGCAACTGGCAGTACCAACAGCTAGTACCAAAAATGCATACTAGCAGAAGACATTTGAGAAAGACTTGGCAGGACAACGTCGCTCACAACGGCACTAAACATCACGTGACCTACTAGCTTAAAACTGAATGCCCCTTGAAGCTCAAGGGGCCATTCGGAATTCCGGACGACATTGCACTCTTTACTGTTAAATTTATCAAGACTCAACGCCACTTTACTGGAAAAACTCCGGCATTTCAATACAAACAGTACAAGTCACGTCAAATAGCAGAAATATTTGTGTTTATATATACGGCAAGGCAAGTGCACTTGCGCGTGGTGTTTAGTTCTTAACGCAGCTGCAGGAACCAACTTGGCAGTTGCAGCTGTTTACAAACAGTCAGAATCCCGTCATCGAAATGTCGCAAGGCAAAACTCACTTGGAGGTGCAGTTGCATTGCTCAGTGTTGTTGTTGTACATGATGGTGGTTATGAGTGCGGTTAAGCTGCAACACGGTGTCAGTCACGTCATGTTCGTGATGGATCAGTCAGACGACCGACCTGGTATGTAAGACAGTTGATGATGTAGCAGATTGCTGGAGGGAAAGCCAGCTAAAGAGGGGCCATTTTATATTGCTAGTTATTGGCGCCGTGACCAGAATGGACAGAAGGTAAATAGACAGCCAAAGAGTGCATTCGTCTCCGTCAATCCCAGGAGTGTCAACACTAGCATGATATGATACAGGCCCCCTGGGCACAGGGCGCAGGGAGGTAACTAAAAGAAATTAGGTTCTGCTCCAGCCCGATAAGATAAAAACTTTTCAACTTGAAGAGCAGTGGCGCAAGCATGCCACCATCTAGGGTTGCCAATACCAAATAGCAATGCCACAGGGCATCACTGAAATAAGAGATCAACTTCTGCTCCGAACCTGTCAAGATAGAAGTCTGCCGGCCAGAAGCAGCTGCATCAGAATACAGCAAGGGGGGCCGGTATATAGCCCACTTACTTGACTTATATGTTGGCCCATTGTAATCTTGATTTATTCAAGGCACGAAACACGCGTGTGGACGAGCTTCAATGGAGTGAAGTTGATTCTGTTCCTCGGCATTGTACTGGCACCAGCTATGCTTCATCAAGAAATTCCCTGACAAATCTCTCGGCATCACTTGATAGTGACGTTAGTCACTTGGCTTGTCTTTACACGCCATGTCTTCTAACCCGACGCCGGGCCGCTGGCCAGATACGTTTTCAGGTGACCGTCATCTGAGTGCTCAGTGCTCAGGCCAAGCTCAGGCACCAAATAATGAGATAGCCTTGTTGCGAGCGTGTGAAGTGAACTGGTGCAGAAGCACAGTGGCTAACCAGATATCTGTGACTCACTCATACGGAAGTAAGCAGATGTGAAGTCACATCAATGATAACTGAGACGCCATCACGTGCAAAAAACCAGATGGAGAAAGCATGATAGGAATGATAGGAACGGTGGTGAGAGACGAGCGATTTAAGCGGCCATGAGCAAACGTGATAGGTGGGATATTGCGGGTGATAGAGTGTATCATCATAGTATATGGGGTAATCAGATATGTCATAGGTGATCGGCGGTGGGCAGTCACATTCGTCGACCACACGAGTGGCAAGTATACCGAGACAAGTGTGAGATGACAGATGCATCGAATGTGATGGTAGCGCGTGCCCAGGTTGGGAGGAATTGGAAGTTGCAGGAAGTTCTGTTCTGCGGTTGCCAACGCTGTGGCAGCACTCATTCGTCTGTCCCTAAGAAGTCCCGCAAACCTTCACTGACTGGAACGGTCAGGGTTCCTGTAAATTTTTTTATTCGTGCAGTTAGTTCAATCATTACCCCATCTATGGATAGCAAAAGAACGCTGGCGATAGTAATGGGGTCGTTCTTGTCCTTGTATTATGATAACGAGCTATCGAATACCTTTGTTTCGCGGTTTTCCTCAATGCACGACAGACGAATTCATGAACTAGCCGATCCTCGACAACTTCCTCTTCAGAAGACTGGAGGAGCTGCTATGACTTGACAAGCTTGAAGACACATGCAAACCGATCTTAAAATGTCTGCCGCGCGACCTGTACAATGAAATTAGCACTAGTGCGTGAACTCGAAAAATCAATGATATGCCTTGTGTGCCTTGCAGCTACACTGGAATATCCTTGCAGGTGTCATGAGTGCAGCCTGGATCCTGGCCTGATAGTGGGGGTAGACGCCGCCAGTTTGCCTCAGCGACGTCCCATTTCACATGAGCATATCTCAGCGCTCATTGGTACCACTTGCTCACAAACTGTAGTTGCAACGAGAGAGAGAGAATTTCTATACCGTGTTACGGCGCGGTGCTCTACGTCTTACGAGCCGAGTAGTTGCAAGTTGTCGCTGTCGTGGGAACAATATCTCGATGAGTAGGAAATTCGCCTCAAGGGTAGCGCATCTCACTCATACATGGCCTCACCCTACAGTGATGAAGAGAATGGACGACGAAATGGAGTCCAAAGGAGAGCTACTGTCCGAGCATCTTGTGTATGACTAGAAGTCGTTCTTCATCATAGAATTTCAGTCAGGGCTGATTTCCACTCCAGATTGAACTGTATGGATCGATAAGTCACTTGAACGGAAATATGGTCACTGAACCTGCTGCATCTCGTGTACTTGAGTTGAAGCCTTCTCCACCACTTCGGGAACTACGTGGACGAAATCTAGAATTGTGCATATAAAGAAACTGGACAAGAAGATGACGATTGAGGCCTGCTATCATGACTAAGTGTCTTCACCTATTGTAGGCCTAAAGAAGAAGTTTTCAACATGTGGGAAAATCGAGGAGCGTCCTGGCGGCGGAGAGTGCTTCTGTGCCGACGTGTTTTTCTGGAACGATCCGTGTTCACTTTCACGACGAGAAGATGCACCCTACAGCTTGGAGAACCTTCGAATGGACAACTTATCTAGAAGAGTGACAAGAGAATTAGCATTAGCCTGCGATGGATGACTTTCATAAGTGTGAATGTCCCACCTGGAAAACCATGTGTGCCTTACAGCGTAAATGCGTACGAAAATGTCTGTCACCCAACTTCGATAGATCAAGAGTATATCTTCATCCCGAGGCATTTGCAAGTGGAGTGTTACAGAAGAACCCTTTAAACTAGTTAGTAGTGTTCAACACCCAGCACCCTCAATGGACAGAAATCGGAATGAAAAAACCACGTGTATTTTATGATGAACAATACAACTCCGAGGCAGCGTCAAAAGAAAAACTTCGCGCCACTCCAACAAATTCCCCACATACATACGAAAGGGCACTTCCCCCAGTAAAACAAATGCAACAATCAACTCCCAGTCCCTCAGCCGCTATGCAATCAACAAACAACGACTGCGTCGCCAGTCAATACCCCACCATAAATGAAACGACTGCCCAAACCCATATGCTACCTTGTGGCAGGGCTGGATGTCCAGTCGTTTTCGTTTATGGTGATGGCACCGACTGGCCCACGGTCAGTCGCCTGATCAACGACCACTCGCCGGTCTGCAGGGGCGGGTTCTATGGGCTGAACCATGCCCCTCCCCGTTCCAACACACAGCAGGCGCTGATGCCTGCGCAGCTCGCGCCTAAGAGCATTGCGGGCGGAAGAAAGCGGAGGAAAAAGGAGGATGAAAGGAAACAAGAACTCGAGGACGACGAGTATACCGAGGACGTGCAACCCACATCCGTCACGTGCCGCGAATGTCAGAAAGCCATCACCATTGACAAGCGCTCCAGGTACTATCCTGGACTATGGCTGAAGCACAGGGGAAAGTGCCCCGGCATCCGCAAGATAGAGGTGAGTTAATTTCTCAAGGGATAGAATGAGTAACTAACTAAATCCTTTAGGCCGAGAAAAAACTTACCAGCAGAAGAGACCGGTTCCTTCTGTCGAATGCAAAATGGCATGCGCCAGCCACTTCCTCGTTTGACGCGAGCGGTGAAGAGTCAGACGAAGATGAGTACGAGGTGATGCGATTCAGCAGTAAGTCAAGTCCTCGACGAGAGCAAAATCATTTGATTCACCACGAACTCTAGCATCGGATGTGCGATCCTTCCACGACTGATAGGAAAGAGGAGAAAAGTGACTGGTGTACCGGTACGCCACGACGAATGAATTCGTGGATAGAATTGGCATCTTAAATATTGTGGGTGAGCGTCAAAGGCGAAGATCCAGAGCGTGCTTATCAGGCATTGGAAGTTGTTCACTTACTAGTACAGGACGTCTACGTCCCTTTGTACATTTCTGTGATGAGATCACTAGAGAAAGGAATGATGATGATCTTTTGTGTTCAAGATCAAAGCGTCTGGATATCGCCGCAAACCGATTTTGAGTGGTCGGAAGGAGCCGGCGCACTTTTCTTTGTCTTTGTGGTTGCTTTGACTTGCTTGGACTCTTCACCGGACCGTACATTCGTTCCTTGCTAAGCTCACTTCCAGTCAGTTCCAGTCCCATGCATTATTTGCAGTTGAACGTTTATTTTATTCAAGAGGCTTATATATGACACGCTCCCACCCCACCCTCGCTCTTATTGCATCAGACGAAACTGACAACCCCTTGTTTCGCAAATCAACTGACGTGCCGTTCAATCTGTCATGATGTTATGCTATATTACAGTCTTTCGAGACTTGTGGCCACGCCGACAACTCAGCTGATGGTTCTTCGAAACTTCAAGATGCGAAGTCTGCACGTGAAACATACGTGCCGCCTACCCGTCCCTTTGGCCTTGTGACACTGAAATATTCTTGGTACGTTATTGCTGTCCTAGATGGACTTTTAGTCTGACGATCCTCTTGCAGGTATGTAAGGCCCCTCGCCAGACGTACATGTCCTCTTCCGAGCTTCAGTACATCGTTGACTGAGTGGACAACGGTTACTCCCTGGTCCCAACACGGACAATAGACATTCCTGTTTCTAAGCGCGTGCAACTTTTGAGAGACAGAGCTCACGCATGATCCAAGGTTGACATTCACCCTTTCAAAATGGTCCCCATAGGAATGGGACTAGTACCTTTGAAACGACTTGTTGCTGGTGGGCACATCTTGTGGAATCCCCACGAACCTGAAGACACGGCCGAATCTTTCCATCACTTCCAAAGCCCTCACAACAATAATTCCAGCGCAACGGGCCCAGGAACGTTATGTTCAGCTCCCCACTCGCAAACCTGGTCGTCGTCGCCTATATTGTTGGCCACGCGAGACGGTCTATATTAAGCTTGGAGCCCTGGATGGTGGTAGTGTTCACCCTCAGACTGCTGGTGAGAGACTGTTTCTGTCGGACGACTCGAAAAACCGCCCTGAAACCATTGGCGCATTTCTCTTCCTTCTCGGCTATGTAAGGAAGCCTATGGCATTGGCATTGGACAGCTCACCACTTTCGCGCGTACCTATTTTGCGTTGTTCACCTCACCTAAACGTGCATCGCCGAGCTAGTTGCTCGACTTATCAGCGCTTAGCACCGACGGACGGACCTTGATTGGAGTAACCGCAACGATGCATATGGTTGAGTTTGGACAGCACCCCCCATACACCACTTTTTGGTCTTCATCCTCGTATGCGTGCCCATCTCCCTCGTGTTTGCCATCCTCTCCCATACAGAACTTGGGTGTGTAGTGTAGCATTTATTTGGAATGTTTCGTCCTTTACATATGATAAAATATCGATCATGAATCAACTTAAACTCTCGTATCTTTGATTTGCTGGTGATATGGAGACGTGTTGACAATGGCAATAACATGTATGTAAACATTGATGGTAGGGTAGTGTGTACGAGGTGAAGCTGCAAGCTAGGATAAGAAGGAAAAATCCAGGATAGTGGAAATTGCTGAAGAAAGAATGTGAAGGCCGCGCTAGTAGAGATGACTGACAGGGAGGATTGATGAAGAGGCAATGAGGGAGGTGATATCGACTGCGACCGTGATGGGGAATCTGGAGCTAGATCTTGGCGCGGACGTACCGCGCTGTTCCACAGATGAAAACGACCGACAGCGGCGACATAGCTATATTCACAAGAACCAGGAACGGGGGCGAGATCGGTGTCGAGAGCTGGATTCAAAGAGATGGCGGCATAGGTTGTCGGAGTTGGACGAGTAGAACCCTCCCACGCAGTTTGCCGGGTCCTATACATAACATCAGTCTAGAGAGCCGATCTATTTCGGAATGTCATTTCAGCTCATCTGATCGATTTGCTTTTGTCTTCATCCCTCAGTAGGCATCGTGATGAGTCCCTGAATTCACTGTCGCTCGAAGTTGTCTGTAGACGGCCGACTGTCCCATTCAGTTCATGTTCCTTTCGACTAGCTAAACAATCTCGTTTTTTCGACCATCGTACTAGTCCGTTCTGCCAGTGGACTACTATTAGTAGGTCGCTAACACGAGATGGCCAATTGGCTGGCCTAATATACCATGGAACGTCGAGAATGTCGAGTGACGTACCTCAAGCTCATTCTTCTCTGAGAAGGCGGTCATGAGTCTACTTATCATTGTCGTGAAAGGCTGGATCTCTAATTCTCATCTTCGAACCGTCATGGGTGTAGCTGATGCATATGGACAATCTGCTCGGCTCAGGTCATGGGACCTTGTGATCGAGGCTCATTCGGCTTGAGTATAACGATGCATCCCCTCAATATAAGAGACGCGGTGAAATACGCCTCCAGCAATATCCACCTTCATTCAACGTCAATCATTTCTGGAGTAGAGATGTAAGTTGACCATCCACCAAAATATATTATATCTCACTTGCAACGCCATCCAGACATTCCGTCCCTCGTCCTACTGGGGTGTCCACCCCGGGAAAGCTCATTCTGACGGAGGAAGATATTTCGTCAAGATGCTCTTCTGGGATGAAGTGAGATGTAATCGGTATGTGATGATATTGATGTTACCCCTCTGTTGACTGCACAAAGTAAATTGATTTCTTTAGCAAAAATGTTCGTGTTCATGGCACAGTTAGTGATGTGCGGGCCCGGCTTGGCCTGAAAGCCCCTGCTTAGGCCTGGCTTTGGGGGGCTTGGGCTAGTTTTTTTGCTATTCGTCAACCTTGATTATGATTAAATGTGCCTGCGACGAGATGATGAACACGTGAGTTGAAACGCAACGAGAGCATGATGGTTAGCATTTTTCTGCGAGAATCAGCTCACAGTTAAGTTCTTCACAGTGTACGGGTGCAACTGTTTGTTCCATTTGCATCAAATAGAAACCACAGAGATTTTGATACCTCGACACGAACGGCTAGCTCCGCTATTTCAACGATGAAATTGCCGAATCGAGCTGCGCTGGTCCACAAATCGAACAATTGTGGACTCTTAGTAAGTATTCAGATCCACAATATGGCATTGGTCATTCGTCTGGTGACTTTAGAACGCAACCACCAACCACTACCATCCAATACGCTTTTGAGTCTCACAGACCACTCCAACTTCGTTCTTCAAACCCACTTACTGTTATTCATACTATGGACGCATTCGCATCCATCGCCTCGCAGTTTTACCCATCGAATGATGGTTTCTCAGGGGATTCCGACGGACTCCCCGTTGACCATGAACATAAACCAGAGCTACCTGGTATATTTTGTGTCATTGCTTGACGTCGATCATCGACATGATGTTGCTTTTGCGACAGTGTAAACCTCTTTTCATTGCTCGCCGATCAATTCAGTACTAAAGTACACTTTGGCAGTCACAGAGCTTCCGACTACCGTCTATTCATCTTCTCTCACCATCAATCTCGTGTACATTCCACTCTTTTGTCGTCGTTTTCCAGTCGTGGGATATCCTGAAGGGATGTTGCTTGTACAACAGTGTAAACCTCTTTTCATCTCTCGCCGATCAATTCAGTACTGAAGTACACTTTGGCAGTCACCGAGCTTCCGACTACCACCTATTCATCTTCTCTCACCATCAATCTCAATCTCGTGTACCGTCCACTCTTTTGTCGTCGTGTTCCAGTCGTGGGATGTGCTGAAGTGACTATTGAAGGTAAAGACAATAAGTTAAGCTACGTGATACATTTCTCAACCTTTGCACAATACAGCAGCACCATATCACACTCGGTGACCAATAGACAGGGAACAGCGCCCGCGAAAGCGGCCGAGTACGCGTTATATATTATGCAATTCGCTAGCACATATGCATTGATCCTGTTTATGAAAGTCATCTCATCTTCGAAGGGCGGCGCGTCTAAAACGGCCGGCGGGAACGGCGGACTGATGGGGGTACGCCTCACATCAGGGCATTCGCGCGCCCAGAGATGCATCGGGGACACTGGGGGTCCCCTAGACTAGTTTTCCTCCTTATAGTACTACTCTCCATATGACATGAAAATGGATATATATGTATATGTATATAAAGACAAGGAACAGGCTGAGACTGGCACGTCGGC
The DNA here is from genome assembly GCF_016758785.1 of Suillus bovinus. NCBI lineage: Eukaryota > Fungi > Basidiomycota > Agaricomycetes > Boletales > Suillaceae > Suillus > Suillus bovinus. The sequence goes on from NW_024542071.1 coordinate 368,621, forward strand.
ACAAATAAAAATACAACTTTCCGTGTTACGAACGAGAATGAAGCAAAGTCTTCAATAATAAGCCTGACATTGAATGCTGCAAATACTTTCTCTACTCGACCCGGCCTGCTTTAGAGAACTTGCATCGTCACACTCTTGTGTATATATTCGAATCTTCCAAGCCTCAGGCTGGCGCTGTAAGGTTGCACATCTGCTGTCAAGGTGTTCTTTCCTCTTTTAATTTTAAATTCACTCTTTGCCAGCGAGCAGCTGCGTATGGCGTAGTCCAAGTACTCTATATTGGAAATATAATGCCACCAGTTTCACGACACGGGTAGAACCTGCTACCGATTTTAATTTTTGACTAACTTCCCTGTGCAGTCTGATTCGATCTCGCACGGTGTCGCGACGAATGCACAATTCCGAAACACATCTGGAGTTTTATCTGGCAACTCCCATAGTTAATACATGAGTTCAGGCGGCGAAGGTCAGAGCGAAAGTGGGCCTCAGTGTCTGATGCTCTAGTCAGAGGGAAAAACCTATGAATACTTTTCATTGTCATCGCATGCACGCAGACTCTGATTCTTCCGGATAAGTCATGGATTCATAGGGTCACAAGTTTCACGAGGGTGGGTATGGATCTCCTCGGTGATGTTGACCTCGACAGGTCGAGCGAAAGTGGGTTCCACAGTATCTGGTGGATCATCATCATGTTCTCTGCGTGTCACCCTAAGGTTGATATCGGTGATGAGAAGAAGAGGTGTCAAGGTCTAGAAGGATGTGAGACTATGTAGAAAAGAAGAAGTATAAAATGCTGACGGCAAACTGAACGCCGACGTGCGTTGCCATGAGACCAGCTGGATTCCCGGAAAGCTGTAGAGCGCACACTACCACAATGCTGATAGTGTAGATTGCACCGCACTGAATGATAGTGTATATGGCAGGTTTGTATGCGTTGTAGCCAGTCAAATCAAACGTATTTTTTCCCGCGCGCCAAAGACGGTAGGCAATACCAGATGTGAGACAGATGGTAAGCACGAGGTTGAGCACGCAAAGAGACTTCGCCAAAGCATTGGAAGCCGATAAAAAGACGACACCGAAATGAGTGACCACACCCCAGGCCGCGAAGGCAGTTGCTACGCAGAGAAGAAACGTTAGCTTAATCTGCCAGTCAACTCAAGTAAACAAACCCACAGAGATGTCCAATTTCCAGAATTATCTAGCGATTTCAATACTAGTAAAAAGTGCGACAAGTAATATCTTACCATGAGGATAACCAGGATCAAATTACGATCCCAAACCAAATAAAACCTCCAAATCTGTCGTCGCGTGTGTTAGTTGAACACCTCCACATAAAAAAAAGTTATTCTCACTAGCAAGAAATGTAGAACAAGAACCTGGCAGAAGGTAAAATAAAGTTTCATGACAAAAATATGATGCCCACATCAAAAGTATACAATCCTATCATCGTCGATGAGAAGGCTGTAACCCTAGCAAAATACAAGGTACTTCCGTCAGGGACGGATATTATAGCAGGATTTGTGAGGCCCTGAAGGGCATATAAAAGGCAAACGATGCAGCTTGCTGTCGCTATCGAAAAGTGGAAAATGCATGAAAGAGGAATAATCCTGATCCAAAGGTGAGTTGCCGGCGAATGATTGAAAAAGTAATGACACGAACCAATGTGCCCTTGTTCTCCGAATAGAAATGGCATAGATGCATACGCCAAATAGTACGCAGCTATCGATGAAAATGAGCCTGATGTAAGCCTTTGAGGTCCTTTCTCACTTGATTCCTGTTGAGCGGGATATCAGCATTGAATCTATACGCTGCTAAGGATGCATACCATAAATTATAGACTGTAACCAGGCGGAGGTTATGAACATGCGATTCAGCGCAGGAAGTGGCATTTTCGCTTGTCACAAATGAGTGAGGTGCCAGTTCTTGGCAGAAAGGGTTTTTAGGGGCGATCGATGGATTAGCTTCCAAAAATGCATCAAATGCCAAGCCTGTGCAACATCAACCACTAGACCGCTGAGCATGCGGAAGCACCAGCTCAATCTGCAATGCACCCACCGGGCGACACATTCATCTAAGATTTAAAGACTGGAGGTGTCTATTGACCTTGCTCCGCGCCTCTTACTTGCAGTAGATACAAGGGGACATGGAGAAACCAACGCGTCGGGCGACAAGAGCGCATACTGTATACGCGTTGATGCTTGGGCGTGCGCTGGTCCGAGACGCCCGTGGAGTTTCCTTCGTTGACCAACGGTTCTTTAGAGATGACAAGTCCGTAATCGATATGAGCGGTAGACTCGTAACCCTGGTACATTCGAAGCAACAGCATTCGAAACGGACGATATTGGTAAAATGATTCTAGGACGAATTAAAACAATTAGGGAATAGCAAGTCATTGGGAAGTCCGTATCACATCTGCGTAGACTCCATGCGAAAAGTCCGGCGGACACGTCTGGGGTGCTGGGTGAGAAAGGTCCGGGCAAAGGCCTTATTGTTTTAGACTACCCTGCGCACTGGCGGTCAGCCACCGTCACGCATCCCGTCTATTTTAACCACCGTCACTCCAATACTGTCATTCTTTCAACTTGCCATCGCGATTCTATTCACTGGTGTAGCAGCCGTAGACTGGGAGCCGCAAACAACAAAATTATGATGCTGGCGCACGGGTAGGAAATATGTAAGCATGAAGGGAGTAGTAGACATCAGCCTGAGGCAAGTGTGAGAGACTCGCATGGATCGGGAGAGGTAAAAATGCTGATGGCAGGCAGTCGGAATGGATGTTGACCATAAACGGGATGATGGTAACATCATGCGGGGGGCTTGCAATAGACTGTCCCATTAATAAGACGAACTTGGGGCAGACACGTACCCCATTTATAGGCTGGTCTGTGTTGTAGGCAGACTCCAGACCGTCCTTTGGACTGATGAGGAAGGGCTGACTCTGAAGACAAGTCGGCAGTTTGCGGAGTTCTCTATTAGTATCTGCGGCAAAGACTTGCCCGTGGGTATATTCTTCACTTCCATCCTCCGTCCTCGAAGACCCGGTCCTTAGTAGAGAGTACAAGGACGGATTCAAACGCAACTTGAAGGCCACTGGATCTGTTCTGCACAAGACGAAAGAGACATGCAGTGGGAGAAGCATGGCATTGCAACGAAAATCCAAGCAGCTCGCGCAGAGAGTTCCTCTGAAGCTGCTTCCCTTAACGGGTACGCATGCTTTGACCGTTCGAGCATCGACATACATTCAAGTGTCCAGCTCACATCGTACTTAGACACAAGGCTCTGACACCAATAATTGCTGGCAGCGTTTGTGGAGGTGTGCTGGTCATTGCATGGACTGTTTACCTCATCTGGTATCTACTCAAACGCCGAAAAACGGAAGATCGGAATCCTCCTAAAGAGAGCAATGAGGTGGAACAATACATCATGCCCCCAGATCCAGCTATCTTACAAAGAGGCACGGCACCCGACGAGCACGGCCCACGCATATCCGTCTAGCAATAATGTCTTGGTCGTTGATATCAGGTTTTGAACTATATGCGCGGCACACCATGACATAGCTGGTCCGTACGAATGCCAGAATTATAAAATGGTGAAGACGTTTGTCGTATTGCTACCACCCGCAAATTCTGAAAATTTAAACAGACCGAACGACATTAGGTGCAGGCAGTGTGGACATCGCGGGTGCAACCTACGCTGGAATGTGGCGGATTACTGGTTTGAATGTCACGCAGGGGCCCCGTCCTGCAACCTATTCCTGCCCAGGATCAAGATGATGAAGTTGTCGAGGGGGACATATAGGCGGCCCGTGCATTCCTGAGGTCCATCTCATTCAAGTATCTTATGGCGCGCCTTATGCAACTGTAATTTACCGTCCGATTTCAGTCAATAGGATTCATTGCCCGCGGTTCGACTTCATTGTTCATAGGTTATTTCTCATGTTCCACAATATATTGTGCTTGGCTCATACTCAGGCTCGGGCCATTCTTGCTTTGCACATTATTGCATGAACCCTGCTACAGCGGTCAATTCTACATTCCACACTTCCGCAGTCCACACTTCGGTTCCTCATATATAACCCTCATGGAGTTCCCTGATACCGACGCCAAACCTTTCCCATCTGCTCAAATCAAGTCTTCCCCATCTACCTCAATCAAACATGTCCTTCCTTTCCCCCCATACAGTTGACTTTCCAAAGCTGCTCTTGGAAGACATGGAGACACTCGCGGTCAACAGACTGTCCTGGATTGCAGGATATGACATTGAGAAACACGTAAGTACGTTGTACGTTTTTACTGATCTTCAAACCAACTTTGGTGTCCAGGGATGGATTACATTCCAGGGTTTGTATTGCGATGAATTTGATTACGATCAACATGCGTGGAGCAAGCTGGTCAAGGACCAACAGACTAAGGTACGGGCGGGAGTGATTCTGGGAACATCGTCTCGCAATCTAACGCGTTTGTTACAGACTCTCATGCAATCCGTATTGGATGCTATTGGATGTTTTCCTGGCATTCCACAGTCAGTGAAAGTTTGGAAAGGCCTGGTGTGTTTTGAAGGAACATTCCTGCGTTACTCTCGTTTACATTTACCATTTGTAGAATGTCCTGCTGAAAGGAGCCCCGGGAACGGGAAAAAAGACGGTTGCTCATGCTGTCTGCAACATACTCAAGCGCCCGATGCTCCCCATTTGGGCCAATGATATCCCAGACCTTGCCAACGTGCAACCTTGGGCTGCCAAACTAGCATCGGTATGTACCATATGCAGGACGCGATACATCTCTGACGCGACGTGGTGGTTGCTTAGCTTGCGATCAAATGGAATGCGGTGTTGGTCGTAGACCGTGGAGATGTACGTATCGTCTTTTAAAGCTTCCTATATATCCCTTCTGATGATACGTCCCACAGTCATTCATGAAATTTCAAGTACGTTCTTGATCGTTGTACTGTTGATGCTGTACTAGTATAGCTAATTCTTCATCAGAACCGCGTCGAGATGATGATTCAACAGTTTGAGTCGCCCGGATGTATCTGTTTGTGGCCTGCGGTGTTGTCGGACGCGCAGCAGGCAATATTCGGGCCGCTCACCGACAGTGCGTACCCTGGCTATTTGGCCTGACTACATCACTTACTTTTCCCTGTGGCAGCCATCGAATTCCCCGATCTCGATCGGGCAGCCCGTCGCCAACGTTGGCTACTACTCTTTGGCCGAGGTGACCTAGCGGAAACTATCCCTAGCGGCGAACATGTATTTGTCCCTACCGTGAGGGACACAGAGGCGTGGACCTTACTTCGAGAGATTGAGAAAATATCTTGGTACAAACTCGATGGTAACGTCATGTTTAACGCTGGATGAACTAATGGCAAGTGCTGATGCAATGCAAATAGGAGTGCAGATCGAAAATTTCATGAAATTGGCCACAAGGTCGGCTGGGTAAGATGGTTGATATTTTGAAGTTGTTCCTGACGACTAATCAGTGCCTCACAGGGGACAAAAACCAACTCCACAGGACATAAAGGAGTATCTCAAGGAATGGGATGCGCCGCTTTCTGTACGGAAAAAGATGTCTCGGTTTTTTGCTCTTCGTGAAATGCATCGACCCGACTCGGCGAGTGACTCGTGATGGGACCATGTTCTCAAGCACAGTGAAAATGTTGTACCTGTTTGACATACGTGCTTGATGCCTTGTACTTTGTATATAGCTCAATGAAATTGTAGTTTTAACTGTTAACTTATCATTGTGCATGCGAAATACCCATACGCATGTCATGAAGGGGACGGAAGACTTCGCCGGCCCATCAGCTTCTTGCTTCTTGCATGGCCTGGAAGATACTATTACATCGTTTCGTACAAGCTCACCGCGTGCGGCTTAAATGTTATTGATGCATTGGAAAGAATATCTGAACATTCAAATACTCGAGCGATAAATCGATATAATCCATTTTATTCTATGTGTACGTAGCGGCGGTGATCCGCCAGTCCCCGACATTTAAAGATTAATTATCACTCACGGTCACTCACTTACTGTTGTATGCAAACCTGTGAAAGCGACCAACATCTGTGCTCGAATTTGATAGCCTGATCGACATGGCAATCCCTAATGAGGATGCTCGAGCTTCCGTCCCTAACAAAGCCAAACATACTTCATGGTGAAATATTTTCCGAACTAGCCCGTGCACGGTGTATTGCTAACATAATGCCATTTGAATAGATTTCCATGAACCTTCAAGTAACTGCATACGCGCGTTGCTACAGGCGGAAACATGTAGAGCTTACGATTTCATCCCGTAGTGAAAAATTGCCATCGCGCTCATTGTCGATGATCGACCAGAGGCTCTCATAGTCACCATGTGCGTAATTCTGATAGAATTGATAGCAATACCTGCTTGACTTTTTATATCACCTTTAGATTGCTTGCTTGCGAAGCGTCTTTATCGGTGTCGGGCAGCTTGGTTTAATAAAATACAGTCGGTCAGATCTGGGCTTTAAAGGTACGCTGAGTAGTCTTATTAAGTGAGACGGTCGAAGGAGGATGCTAGCTGTTTTGTTCAGCATCTCTGTACATACCGTGCCCCATCTTCGTATTACATGCATCAAATTCATCGTGCTGATGGTCATCGCAGGTCATTTTTATCGCGTGTTCAAGCTATGAGATCAAGAGGTTAACGAGGAAGACGCGTGATGCATTCATTAGGCCCGCATGTATCAGCTGTACTCTATAATTGTTTGGTAATTGTATATTATACCTTTGTGATGCAAATGCAGCGACATTGGTGGCATTGATTTGATCCTAGGTGAGCAATCGGAGTATTCGCAAGAGCATTTACACTTGTATTGCCTCCGGATATGGGCAATTACTTTGTGGTTGTGGACGTGATTGTGGATGTTATGGTACGTCCACAGTAGCCCAGCATTTAAATTCTGACATGCAGATAACCTTCACCATCAGACACACCACCACCACCACTACCACCTTACAGTATTTGCAACGTTGCATCTTCTCTATATCAACTATGAATTCGTTCAGGAACATTTTCCAAAAGTGAGTCTACCGTTCTCGTGCTCTACTCGTCATCATCATACTAATTAATACACCTCAGGTCCAACGATGACCGGAAGGCGTCGCTGAAGCACTCCAAATCAATGACATACTCACAACACCCACACTACCATGGGCCGACTGACGCAAACATCGACTCATGCACGGACTTGCTGGACAAGTCTTCCTATTCCCCTGAACCAACTGAGCGCGTCCCTCGACGTGGTTTCAGGGCGCTTTCTTTAAACTCAAAGAGCTTCAGGCCTCAAGTGCCTGTAAAGCAGAGGTATGTTAATCAAGCTTCAGCAGATGTACTGCAGATCCCTAACGACCATACTTTCATTGTCAGACTGGCAGAACGTATTCGCACCAAGTCCAATGCTGGTCGCTTAAACATCCCTCCTCCATCCGCCCCTGCTCCCCCTCTTCCAAACCACCGCTACCTTCATCGAGTGCTCTCGCGCTCCGCATACAAATCACTCGTAAACATTAGTGAAGTTGCGTCCCACGTCGCCGTCCAGACTCTGGCGCCAGCCCATCCCAAATACGATGAGATTTTGCAGGAGCAGGACCCGATTGTACTCCGTAAAGTGATCAATGATCATCCCTTATCGCCTGTTTGCAGCGAACACTACCCAGAACATATGCATCCCATGCATTTTGACATGGACGAGCCGCAGCTCGGATCTTCCAAGACACTTCAATTCTACATCAATACGGCATTGGCCCAAGGCCGTCCCTTGGATGTACGCGCAGGTGGCCGTTACCGCCGTATCGTTGACGCGCATGACCCGATGGACATCGTTTCGGAGACTGGATCTGATTGGGATGAGCGGAGTGGAGAGTAGTGATTTTATGGACACCAAAGTTTGTTTTGTGAAGAGAAGTTTGGCGCTAGTTTATCTACTCGTATATGATACCTATGGATATGGATATGATTTATGTAACGAGGTCTATTTACCATCCGAACGAGATCATGTTCAGTAGGACTCATCGGAGAAATTTTTAAATTGATTCGATTTAGTAGCATTCACTCATACACGGACTCGGATCCTCCAATATATGTTTTCAATAGTCAACATGGCCAACGTACAGTACCAGAACAGATGAGACATCCGCTCTCTTGGATTGCGGCCTGAAACCTACCAACAAATAATTGTGTACCTTTTATCACACTTGGACATTTACTCACGTACAGATGTTTGTCGGATGTGCATCATGGCGAAAGTGGTGTACACAGCAGAGCTTCTCTTAGATTGACGGGGCTCAAAACCTGCTGACAACGATTCTTTTCATCGGAGCACCCTTTGACACAGAGGGCAGAGCTAGTAGGTCAACTCATGAATTAACAGAAGGAGGGGACGAAAGAGCATATCGCAAGACTGAGGAAACAGTAAGCGGCATTGTCTGGAAAAATATATCACCGAGTGGAAAAGTGTAACAAACTCGCGACAGTAAGATGAGAAGCGAAACAGTGTACAACAGGGGCCTGGGATGATACAAGTGAGTCATGACCAGGCTGAACTGTAGTCGGTACTATACGAGGTAGCGGTCGGACGCAGACGAGGAGCAAGACAAGGTGAAGATGCTATCGACGGAATGATAAACGATACAGTTTTGAAGAGATCTAGAGAAATGCACGCTGGACGATGAAAGGAGGAGAATATTTAGTACACGAGCGCGCTGGATAAACAATGAGAAACGAAAACAAAACGATGAAAGACTGGAGGGAGGAGAGCGCGAGTCACGCACGAGTTCTAGATTGCAGTCGATTTAAGCTGAGATGAAGGGTACCCATTTATATGCATCTAATGATCCATTATCTTCAGCGACATGAGCTAATTCCGGTAACTTCTCGATGTATTAGTTCGTTCGGCGAAAGGGTTGGGCCGAGAATTAGGTTTGCGATCGACACTAACATAACACTCTTGAACACTGAAGTGGAGTGTAAACGCATGCTCGCGTGGTCTTGGCTGTAGTGAGCTCGCCAATGTTAGTAGAGTGTAGCAGGTTTCACCTGCCAGTCGGAGCTGGTTCAAGATTGAACCGGCGGCCACTTTGTGCACTGGCAGTAATTGCAGGGTCACTGGCCTAGCCAAATCGCAGACATGTAACGAATGAGATATCAAAGTAGTACCATGCATCAATGACCTAGACCACTAACATCAGTGAACTCATGAGTTCGCGATATTGTAACCATGATAACTATAGGAATATATAATTCTGTTTTTGCATGAGGTTTTCAGCGATGGACGATCTGAGGGCTAGTAAGTAAACATTTGAGATGAGAAATTATGTGGACGAGTTGTGAGCAATGGGACATGCCGATAATCGTAATACGGACCACATCTCATCTTCTTCAAGGCTGTGAAATTATAATCAAAAGGTAAACACGGTTGAGCATAAATCTACTTGCATACTGTCATTGCCAACACATCAGGCTCGAGCTCGACAAAGAATCAACACACCCAGACTGTCAAGGGATCAGAGGCATGTTCGATCAGCCCACATAGGACCAACACACGTTCTGTCAAGGGATTGTCGACGCGTTCGGTCAACGAGGCTTGAGATTGACAGAGGATCAACACGATTACGATCTGTCAAGGGATCAGCGAGACTTGAGCCCGACAGAGGATAAACACACTAAAGTTCTGTCGAGGGATCAGCGCAACCGCCAGTCGCTCAGCCGCCATGCAATCAACAAACAACGACTGCGTCGCCAGTCGGAACTACACCATAAACCAGACGACTGCCCAAACCCATATGCTACCTTGTGGCAGGGTCGGATGTCCGGTCGTTTTCGTTTATGGTGTTGGCACCGACTGGCTCACGGTCAGTTGCCTGATCACCGGTCTGTAAGGGCGGGTTGTATGGGCTCAACCATGCACCTCCCCGTTGTGACAAACATGACGCACAACAGGCGCTGAGCTCCCCGCAGCTCGCTCCTGAGAGCTCGTGTATCTATAACCGTAAATTGGCAGACTATCGAAGGATCAGCGACGTGTTCGGTCACTGAGGCTCGAGGCTCGACAAAGGATAGACACACTGAGATTAGCGTAGTTTTGGAGAGTGCGTTGTAAGATGGCTCTTGATGAAGGTACCGCATTTGGCTCGAACGCGAATTGACAGAAGACGTCTTGGAGTTCGTTTCGATCGATGGAGAGGAGCGATCTCTGTCAGAGTGTGGGGATATGTTCTGTCCCTCCTGTTGTCGTTTTTGTTTAGTTATGCGTACCGTCGAAGCTGAGGTTGTGCACGCACGTTTGTGTTTTCCGAGTCAACGAAACGACGTTTCGTTTAGAATCGATTCACAGGTGGTGATAAGATCCGTTCTGCTCCGATCGATGAACAGTCGACCAAAGAAATACAGCGACTAAAGTGGAAACTCAGACATCGAAAGCTTTACTGTATCCAAATCAAAGGATCTCACTCAGAAAGCACGATAACAGAGATCGCGCCCACGTATGCCCCATCAAAGATGCAAGTTCGATTTTGGGCGTTGGTAGTGGTGCTAAAGCCGTGGGTGCTGACGAATTGCTGGAAGGCTGAGAAAAACCTTTGGTCATGGTAAGGGTATTCGTCGAGCCACAAGCAACAATAATCAATATTGGGCATTGAGAAAGGTTACTGTTCAACTCGGCCATGAGATCGAACATCTTGTGTATGACTGGAAGTCGTTCTTCATCATAAAATTTAAGCAAAGATGGAGGTGAGATACCTTGTGCGGTCAGCGCTGATTTCCACTCTAGATTGAACTGTATCATCGCAAGTCACTTGAACGGAAATATGGTCACTGAACCTGCATCTCGTATGCTTGAGTTGAAACCTTGCCCACCACTTCGGGAGCTACGCGGGCGAAATCTAGGATTGTGCATGTAAGACAAGATGATAATTGATCACCCGCTATCATGACTAAGTGTCTTCACCATCTCCATTGTAGGCCTAAAGAAGTTTTCGGCATGTGGGAAAATCGAAGAGTGTCCTGGCGGCGGCCAGAGTGCTTCTGTGCTGATGTGTTTGTCTGGAATCATCGTGTTGAACAATTTTCACTTTCACGACAAGAAGATGTACTCTACAGCCTGGAGAACGGCCAAGAATTAGAGAGCACACTAGCCTGCTATGAACGACTTTCATGAGTGTGAATGTCCGCCCTGGAAAACCATGTGTGCCTTACAACATAGATGCGTACGAAAACGTCAATCGCCCAACTTTGATAAATATCTTCATACTGGGGGGCATTCGCGAATCCAGTGTTACAGAAGAACCCTTTGAACTAGTTAGTAGTGTCCGACACATAGTGCGTTACTTCAATGGACAGAAATCGGAATGAAAAAAAAACCACGTGTATTTGATGGTGAACAATAAAACTCCGAGGCAGCCTCCAAGACAAACTTCAGCGCCACTCCAACAAATCCCCCACATATATCCCAAAGGAACACTTCCCCCAGTGAAACAAATGCAACAATCAACCCCCAGTCCCTCAGCCGACCATGCAATCAACAAACAACGACTGCGTCGCCAGTCGATACTACACCACCATAATCAAACGACTGCCCAAACCCATATGCTACCTTGTGGCAGGGCTGGATGTCCAGTCGTTTTCGTTTATGGTGATTGGTATCGACTGGCCCACGGTCAGTTGCCTCATCAACTGACCACTCGCCGGTCTGCAAGGGCGGGTTCTATGGGCTCAACCATGCCCCTCCCCGCTTCCAACACACAGCAAGCACAGCAGGCGCTGGGTCCCTGCGCAGCTCGCGCCTAAGAGCATTGCGAGCGGAAGAAAGCGGAGAAAAAGGAGGATGAAAGAAAACAAGAGCTCGAGGACGACGAGTACACCGAGGATGTACAAGCCCACATCCGTCACCTGCCGCGGATGTCACAAGGTCATCATCATTGACCAACGCTCCAGATACTATCCTGGACTATGGGTCAAGCACAGGGGAAAGTGCCCCGGCATCCGCGAGATAGAGGTGAGCTAATTTCTCAACGGATAGAATGAGTAACTAACTAAATCCTTTAGGCCGAGAAAAGACTAACCATCAGAAGAGATCGCTTTCTTCTGTCGAAGGCAGAATGGCACGCGCCAGCCACTTCCTCGTTTGACAGCGAGCGGTGAAGAGTCAGACGAAGATGAGTACGAGGTGATGAGATTCAACAGTAAGTCAAGTCCTCGACGGGAGAAAAATCATTTGATTCACCACGAACTCTAGCATCGGATGTGCGATCCTTCCACTACTACTAGGAAAGAGGAGAAAAGTGACTGGTGTACCGGTACGCCACGACGAAGGAATTCGTGGATAGGATTTGCATCTTAAATATTGTGGGTGAGCATCGAAGGCGAAGATCCAGAGCGTGCTTATCAGGCATCGGAAGTCGTTCACTTACCAGTACCGAACGTCTACGTCCCTTTGTAGATTTCTGTGATGAGATCACAGGAGAAAGGAATGATGATGATCCTTTGTGTTCAAGATCAAAGCGTCTGGATATCGCCGCAAACCGATTTTGAGTGGTCGGAATGAACCGGCGCACTTTTCTTTGTCTTTGTGGTTGCTTTGACTTGCTTTGACTCTTCACCGGACCGTACATTCGTTCCTCACTAAACCCACTTCTACTCCCATTATTTGCAGTTGAACGTTTCGAGAGGCTTGGTATATCGATGGTTGAAAACGACGTCCAATTATCTATCTTCATACATGACATGCTCTCACCCCAACTCCTGTTTGCTTAACCTCACTGCTATCGCATCGGACGAAGCTGACAACCCCTTGTTCCGCAAATGAACTGACGTGCCGTTCAATTTGTTATGCTGTATTTCAGTCTTTCGAGATCTGCGGCAACGGCGACAGCTCAGCTGATGGTTCTTCGAAACTTCAAGGTCTAGTCTTTACTGTCACGAAGTCTTCACGTGGAACATGACCCGCACCTATTGCCGCCCACCCCCGCCCACGCCATATTACCGGCTCCAACACCACAGCTGGCATATATCTCGACCGACCTCACGGTGCTGTGTATAGCGTCTCGGATTGCAGTCTGCGGCGTCGCTGTGACGATGTTAACGACAGAGGCTCAGTCGAGCAGTACGTTGTTCACGCAGAAATAATACAGATTCAAATTGGTTCTTGATCGCTGCACACACGAAGTGCGACACCTTTAACAGCGAGAGGGTCGTTGTCTCCTGCCTCTGTAACACCGACTTTGAAAGTTCTGGGGTATGATAATGCCTTAGTCTCTACAAGCCAGCCTGAATAGAAGGAGAGGGTTGGTCAACCTACGCATAAACTTTGGAATGAACATGTGGGTGATGTCTTTTTAACTCCTTCAAATTCATTTACGCTTTATCAAACAGACGTCCTAAATCCATGTTGGGCGAATCGTCGACGCGTGCAGCTAGTTCATATGCCGTGGGACGAGATAGTTTTTTTCTTTCTTGTCTGCTGCGGTGCAGACGTTTTCATCTCGGCACGCTTATTCACGGACCACATTCGGGATAATCTTGCTTTCAGAAAATACCGGACCAGATGTTGCCAATGCAGTGGTAGGGGATATGACAATCTGTCCAGCCGTTATGAATATGACTTGCTGGGCAACGACAACATCGTCTCCTCAAAGTCCAGACTCCTGATTGAACCAATATAGAGCCTCGAAATCATGTTAAATATTCGACTTCTGTATTTACAGTTGACATGTTGATTTAACGCATAATGTTTACCGACCACGTTGCTCGATTGATTCGCTACCTTCTAATATACCGTGGCAAGAGGCATCTCAGTCGCAGTAAGCTCCTTCGCTAGCAGGCTATAAAGCATAGTTAGCAGGCGAGGTCGAATCGTTAATCTAAACCTCTTACCGCAACATCACGAGCGTATCGGAACAAGATACCCCTCCGTTCCCTGAGGGCGCTCTTGCCCGAGACTTCCCATGCTTTTCTTCGGTGCGCTTTCTCTTCTTCTCCCACTTGCCAGTCGATGGTCCTACTCTTCGCATCAATGACAATAGGATCGCCGTCTTCCACAAGAGCAATTGGACCACCGAGGGTCGCCTCAGGGACAACGTGACCTGGTGAATCGGAAATAAGTATTCGTTTTCGAATGAAGTTGCGTAAAAGATGCACCGATGATGAAACCTCTGGATGCTCCAGAAAAACGACCATCCGTGATGAGCGCAGTTGAGTTGCCCAACCCAGCACCCATAAGAGCGGCGGTGGGACCTGTGCGTAAAGGGATTAGTGGGACTGTAGGGCTTGTTTAAATTGCAACTGTACCCAGCATCTGCAGTTAAATGTGAGCACGGAGGATATGATGTGAAGGATAACATCCAACCTCTGGCATTCCTGGCGCGCCCTTCGGTCCTTGATATCTAAATATCAAGACCGTTCCAGGCTTGATGTCTCCACGCTCAAGTGCAGGGTAAAAGTCGGGCACACTTAAATATAAAGTATATGAGGCAGGCTAATCAGAAGGTCTCGGGTTACATCGTACCTCTCAAAGCATTTGGCAACACCCTAAACCACCATGGTGTTCGTTAGCTATGACGTCATGGAATCAACGAACAACCATGAATCACCTCAAAGCGCAAACCCTCCTTCCCTGTAAGCTTGGCGACAGCGGTTCCAGGAGCCAAGCTACCTTTGAGAATAGTCAAATGACCAGAGGGCTTGATAGGGTCTTCTAGCTTCTTGATGATGTCTTGGTTATCGAAGTCGAGCTCCGGAACATCCACGAGGTTTTCAGCGAGGCTCTTTCCGGTAACAGTCATCTGGCTACCATCGATTAGATCTGTGTTCTTGAGAAGGTATTTGATGATTGCGGGTATGCCACCAATTTTGTGAACGTCTTCCATATAATACTTTCCAGATGGTCCTGACAATACTGTGAGAGAACGCAATCGACTTAGAAATTTGGAAGTACTTCAAATCAGCAAGGTATGGAGTCCTGTCTGAAATCATCTGGAAGTCGTCGATGGTTAATGGAACATCAGCGGCACGGGCTATAGCCAACAAGTGAAGAACAGCGTTCGTTGAGCCACCAAGGACATTGACTATGGTGATTGCATTCAAGAAAGATTGACGGGTGAGGATATCTCTGGGCTTCAAATCAAGCTCCAGTAGACGTTTCATATACTTGGCGACTTTGAAGCATTCCTGTGCCTTCTCTAATGCGCAAGTTCAAAACTTACATGAGACAGAAAGGTTTTCTAACTCACCAGGGTACATTGCCGGTGTGCTCGAGGAGTAGGGAAGGGACATGCCCAAGACTTCAAGAGCAGAGCTCATGGTGTTGGCCCTTGGACATATGAGGAGGTTTCTGTTTAAAAGCGGCGGAACACTTACGTGTACATACCACCACAGGCACCAGCGCCAGGACATGAATGTCTGACGACATCAAATCGCTCCTCATCGTTGATGAGGACCAACAGCATAGGCACCTGATTCCAGTTCAAGGCTTTGGGGTATTTGGAGGTGGATAATCACCCACCATAAGACTCGAAAGCGTCTGAGATGTTGACAGTCCCGCCTTTCTCGAATCCCATGGAAGGGCAATCGACATGGCGCGTCCCGACCTGAATTGTACCACCGTACACGATAATAGTTGGCCTATTGTGTCTAGCGGCGGCCATCAAGACACCAGGCATGTTCTTGTCGCAACCTGGTATCGAGATATTGCCATCATAATGTTGCGCCTTACACAAGTCAAATAACTTGAGCATCCAAGAGGCTATCAAACGTTGGAGTCTCTCACAAGTGTGACCTGACAAAAAACCGAATTAGCGTGAAATTAAAGCCTCAGTGAGGTCATTTACAGCTTCAATAGAGTCCGCGATGAGATCACGACTTGGGAGTCTGGTATGCTGTATGAACAAGATATCATACCAGTGACTTTTATGATACGCACGAGTACCGCATTCCTGAGCAGATGCAATCAGACATGTCAAAGGGAATTTATTAAAGACGCCTTACCATCTGTTCCCATTGTAATAGCATCACTACCTAACTTCAGTACATACTCATTTAGAAGATGACCAGACACACCTAACACCGATGGTGTTGAAGGTTAAACCAACTAAGCCTTCCTCCGTGCAGCCCTCCTTGACTTTTTTGGACAAATCGAGCTACAAAAGTATTAATCTACCAGCCGCTCGCAAATAGGGAGCAAGACACACAAGATGAGAATTGCATGGGTTACCTGCAAAACACACTTCAGTACCAACGTCAGCACACAGAACTGGTATTATTACCTTCCCACCAGATGGGTGATATACCGATCTAGTGAATTGTCAAGGCAATGCGAAAACTACAAGTTGGTATGAGAGTACTTGGGGCTTGTCCATATCTTCCTCCGTCATACCAACGGCATACACTATGTTATACCTTTATTAGTAATCGCACGTTGGGTGTCATTCAAGGCAAGGACTTACACATAGCCTGGGCACCTCCCCGAGCCTTCGAGCGCAGCGTACATTAGCAAATAGAATTAAGAGGGACGAGTAGTCGATACCTTGTCTTGTGTCAACTGACAGGATATCTTGTTGAGCTTTCCTGGGGTGGACACCCCAGTAGGACGAGGGACGGAATGTCTGGATGGCGTTGCAAGTGAGATATAATATATTTTGGTGGATGGTCAACTTACATCTCTACTCCAGACATGATTGACGTTGAATGAAGGTGGATATTGCTAGAAGCGTATTTCACCGCGTCTCTTATATTGAGGGGATGCATCGTTATACTCGGGCCGAATGAGCCTCGATCACAAGGTCCCATGACCTGAGCCGAGCAGATTATCCATATGCATCAGCTACACCCATGACGGTTCGAAGATGAGAATTAGAGATCCAGCCTTTCACGACAATGATAAGTAGACTCATGACCGCCTTCTCAGAGAAGAATGAGCTTGAGGTACGTCACTCGACATTCTCGACGTTCCATGGTATATTAGGCCAGCCAATTGGCCATCTCGTGTTAGCGACCTACTAATAGTAGTCCACTGGCAGAACAGGACTAGTACGATGGTCGAAAGAACGAGGTTATGATAGTATTAGTCGAAAACTGAATGGGACATTCGGCCGTCTGCAGACAACTTCGAGCGACAGTGAATTCAGAGACTCATCACGATGCCTACTGAGGGATGAAGACAAAAGCAAATCGATCAGATGAGCTGAAATGACATTCCGAAATAGATCGGCTCTGATGTTATTTATAGGACCCGGCAAACTGCGTGGGAGGGTTCTACTCGTCCAGCTCCGACAACCTAGTACTTGCCCGTGACTCATGCCGCCATCTCTTTGCATCCAGCTCTCGACACCGATCTCGCCCCCGTTCCTGGCTCCTGCGAATATAGCTATGTCGCCGCTGTCGGTCGGTTTCTTCTGTGGAACAGCGCGGTACGTCCGCGCCAAGATCTAGCTCCAGATTCCCCATCACGGTCGCAGTCAATATCACCTCCCTCATTGCCTCTTCATCCTTGTCAGTCATCTCTACTAGCGCGGCCTTCACATTCTTTCTTCGGCGATTTCCACTATCCTGGATTTTTCCTTCTTATCCTAGCTTGCAGCTCCACCTCGTACACACTGCCCTACTATCAATGTTTACATACATGTTATTGCCATTGTCAACGCGTCCCCATATCACCAGCAAATCAAAGATACGAGAGTTTGAGTTGATTCATGATTGAGATTTCATCATATGTAAAGGACGAAACATTCCAAATAAATGCTACACTACACACCTAAGTTCTGTATGGGAGGTGATGGCAAACACGAGGGAGATGGGCACGCACTACGAGGATGAAGAAGCCAAAAAGTGGTGTATGGGGGGTGCTGTCCACACTCAACCATATGCATCGCTTGCGGTTACTCCAATCAAGGTCCGTCCGTCGGTGCTAAGCGCTGATAAGTCGAGCAACTAGCTCGGCGATGCACGTTTAGGTGAGGTGAACAACGCAAAATAGGTACGCGCGAAAGTGGTGAGCTGTCCAATGCCAATGCCATAGGCTCCCTTACATAGCCGAGAAGGAAGAGAAATGCACCAATGGTTTCAGGGCGGTTTTCCGAGTCGTCCGACATAAACAGTCTCTCACTAGCAGTCTGAGGGTGAACGCTACCACCATCCAGGGCTACAAGCTTAATATAGACTGTCTCGCGTGACCAACGGTATAGGCGACGACGACCAGGTTTTGCGAGTGGGGAGCTGAACATAACGTTCCTGGGCCCGTTGCGCTGGAATTATTGCTGTGAGGACTTTGGAAGTGATGGAAAGATTCGGCCGTGTCTTCGGGATTCCACAAGATGTGCCCGCCAGCAACAAGTCGTTTCAAAGGTACTAGTCCCATTCCTACATATGGGGATCATTTCGAAAGAGTGAATGTCAACCTTGAACTATGTGTGAGCTCTGTCTCTCAAAAGTTGCACGCGCTTAGAAACAGGAATGCCTATTGTTCGTGTTGGGGCCAGGGAGTAACCGTTGTCCACTTAGTCAACGATGTACTGGAGCTCGGAAGAGGACATGTACGTCTGGCAAAGGGCCTTACATACCTGCAAGAGGATCGTCAGACTAAAAGTCCATCTAGGACAGCAATAACGTACCAAGAATATTTCAGTGTCACAAGGTCAAAGGGACGGGTAGGCGGCACGTATGTTTCACCGTGTCACGTGCAGACTTCACATCTTGAAGTTTCGAAGAATCATCAGCTGAGTTGTCGGCGTGGCCACAGATCTCGAAAGACTGTATTATAGCATAACATCATAACAGATTGAACGGCACGTCAGTTAATTTGCGAAACAAGGGGCTGTCAGCTTCGTCTGATGCAACAACAGCGAGATTAAGCGGCAAACAATAGTTGGGGTGGGAGCGTGTCGTGGATCAAGATTTAACCATCGATATATCAAGCCTCTTGAATAAAATAAACGTTCATCTGCAAATAATGCATGGGACTGGAAGTGAGCTTAGCGAGGAACGAAAGTACGGTCCGGTGAACTGAGTCAAAGCAAGTCAAAGCAACCACAAAGACAAAGAAAAGTGCGCCGGCTCCTTCCGACCACTCAAAATCGGTTGAACTTGCGGCGATATCCAGACGCTTTGATCTTGAACACAAAGGATCATCATCATTCCTTTCTCTAGTGATCTCATCACAGAAATCTACAAAGGGACGTAGACGTTCGGTACTGGTAAGTGAACGACTTCCGATGCCTGATAAGCACGCTCTGGATCTTCGCCTTTGATGCTCACCCACAATATATAAGATGCCAATTCTATCCACGAACTCATTCGTCGTGGCGTACCGGTACACCAGTCACTTTTCTCTTCTTTCCTAGCAGTCATGGAAGGATCGCACATCCGATACTAAAGTTTGTGGTGAGTCAAATAATTTTGCTTCCGTCGAGGACTTGGCTTACTGCTGAATCTCATCACCTCGTATTCATCTTCGTCTGACTCTTCACCGCCCGCATCAAATGAGTAAGTGGCTGGTGAGTGCCATTCTGCCTTTGACAGAAGAAAGCGGTCTCTTCTCCTGGTTAGTTCTTTATCGGCCTACATGATTTAGTTAGTTACTCATTCTATTCGTTGAGAAATTAGCTCACCTCTATCTTGCAGGATGCCGGGGCACTTTCCCCTGTGCTTCAGCCATAGTCCAGGATAGTACCTGGAGCGTTGGTCAATGGTGATGACCTTGTGACATCCGCAGCAGGTGACGGATGTGGGTTGGACGTCCTCGGTGTACTCGTCGTCCTCGAGTTCTTGTTTCCTTTCGTCCTCCTTTTTTCTCCGCTTTCTTCCGCCCGCAATGCTCTCAGGAGCGAGCTGCGCAGGGCTCAGCGCCTGCTGTGCCTCGCGCGTATCGGAGCGGGGAGGTGCATGGTTGAGTCCATAAAGCCCGCCCTTGCAGACCAGCGAGTGATCGCTGATCAGGCAACTGACCGTGGGCCAGTTGGTGCCGACACCGTAAACGAAAACGGTCGGACATCCGGCCCTGCCACAAGGTAGCATGTGGGTTTGGGCGGTCGTTTGGTTTATGGTGTGGTGTTGACTGGCGGCGCAGTCGTTGTTTGTTGATTGCATGGCGGCTGATGGACTGACGGTTGATTGTTGCATTTGTTTTACTGGGGGAAGTGCCCTTTCGTATGTATGTGGGGAATTTGTTGGAGTGGCGTGAAGTTTTTCTTTTGACGCTGCCTCGGAGTTGTATTGTTCATCATCAAATACACGTGGTTTTTTTTCATTCCGATTTCTATCCATTGAGAGTACTGGGCGTTGAATACTACTAACTAGTTTAAAGGGTTCTTCTGTAACATTGGACTTGCAAATGCCTCAGGATGAAGGTATCCTCTTGATCTATCAAAGTTGGGTGACATTTTCGTACGCATTTACGCTGTAAAGCACACATGGTTTTCCAGGGTAAACATTCACACTTATGAAAGTTATACATCGCAGGCTAATGCTAATTCTCTTGTCGCTATTCTAGATGAGTTGTCCATTCGAAGGTTCTCCAAGCTGTAGGGTACATCTTCTCGTCCTGAAAGTGAACACGGATCGTTCCAGAAAAACACGCCGGCACAGAAGCACTCTCCGCCGCCAGGACGCTCCTCGATTTTCCCACATGTTGAAAACTTCTTCTTTAGGCCTACAATAGGTGAAGACACTTAGTCATGATAGCAGGCGCTCAATTGTCATCTTTTTGTCCAGTGTCTTTATATGCACAATCCTAGATTTCGTCCACGTAGTTCCCGAAGTGGCGGACAAGGCTTCAACTCAAGTACACGAGATGCAGCAGGTTCAGTGACCATAATTCCGTTCAAGTGACTTATCGATTCATACAGTTCAATCTGGAGTGGAAATCAGCCCTGACCGAAAAAGGTATCTCACCTCCATCTTGACTGAAATTCTATGATGAGGAACGACTTCTAGTGATACACAAGATGCTCGGACAGTAGCTCTCCTTTGGACTCCATTTCGTCGTTCCATTCTCTTCATCACTGTGGGGTGAGGCCATGTATGAGTGAGATGCGCTACCCTTGAGGCGAATTTCCTACTCATCGAGATATTGTTCCCACGACAGCGACAACTTGCAACTACTCGGCTCGTAAGACATAGAGTACCGCACCGTAACACGGTATAGAAATTCTCTCTCATTGCAACTGCAGTTTGTGAGCAGGTGGTACCAATGAGCGCTGAGATATGCTCATGTGAAATGGGACGTCGCTGAGGCAAACTGGCGGCGTCTACCCCCACTATCAGGCCAGGATCCAGGCTGCACTCATGACACCTGCAAGGATATTCCAGTGTAGCTGCAGTGGCACACAAGGAATATCATTTATTTTTCGAGTTCACGCACCGAGTTCACGCACTAATGCTAATTTTATTGTACAGGTCGCGTGGCAGACCTTAAAGATCGGTTTGCATGTGTCTCGCAGGCTTGCCAAGTCATAGCATCTCCTCCAGTCTTCTGAAGAGGAAGTTGTCGAGGATTGGCTAGCTCATGAATTCGTCTCTCGTGCATTGAGGAAAACAGCGAAACAAAGGTATTCGATAGCTCGGTATCATAATACAAGCACAAGAACGACCCCATTAGTATCGCCGGCGCTCTAGAGATGGGGTAATGATTGAACTGATTGCACGAATAAAAAAAAATTGCAGGAAACCCTGACCGTTCCGGTCAGCGAAGGTTTGCTGGACTTCTTAGGGACAGATGAATGAGTGCTGCCACGGCGTTGGCAACCGCAGAACAGAACTTCCTGCAACCTCCAGTTCCTCCCAACCTGGGCACGCGGCCATCACATTCGATGCATCTGTCGTCTCACACCTGTCTTGGTATACTTGCCACTCGTGTGGTCGACGGGTGTGACTGCCCACCGCTGATCACCTATGACGTATCTGATTACCCCATATACTATGATGATACACTCTATCACCCGCAATATCACACCTATCATGGCCGCTCAAATCGCTCGTCTCTCACCACCGTTCCTATCATTCCTATCACGCTTTCTCCATCGGGTTTTTTGCACGTGATGGCGTCTCAGTTATCATTGATGTGACTTCACATCTGCTTACTTCCGTATGAGTGAGTCACAGATATCTGGTTAGCCACTGTGCTTCTGCACCAGTTCACTTCACACGCTCGCAACAAGGCTATCTCATAATTTGGTGCCTGAGCTTGGCCTGAGCACTGAGCACTTCAGATGACGGTCACCTGAAAACGTGTCTGGCCAGCGGCCCGGCGTCGGGTTAGAAGACATGGCGTGTAAAGACAAGCCAAGTGACTAACGTCACTATCAAGTGATGCCGAGAGATTTGTCAGGGAATTTCTTGATGAAGCATAGCTGGTGCCAGTACAATGCCGAGGAACAGAATCAACTTCACTCCATTGAAGCTCGTCCACACGCGTGTTTCGTGCCTTGAATAAATCAAGATTACAATGGGCCAACATATAAGTCAAGTAAGTGGGCTATATACCGGCCCCCCTTGCTGTATTCTGATGCAGCTGCTTCTGGCCGGCAGACTTCTATCTTGACAGGTTCGGAGCAGAAGTTGATCTCATATTTCAGTGATGCCCTGTGGCATTGCTATTTGCTATTGGCAACCCTAGATGGTGGCATGCTTGCGCCACTGCTCTTCAAGTTGAAAAGTTTTTATCTTATCGGGCTGGAGCAGAACCTAATTTCTTTTAGTTACCTCCCTGCGCCCTGTGCCCAGGGGGCCTGTATCATATCATGCTAGTGTTGACACTCCTGGGATTGACGGAGACGAATGCACTCTTTGGCTGTCTATTTACCTTCTGTCCATTCTGGTCACGGCGCCAATAACTAGCAATATAAAATGGCCCCTCTTTAGCTGGCTTTCCCTCCAGCAATCTGCTACATCATCAACTGTATTACATACCAGGTCGGTCGC
This sequence comes from Suillus bovinus, assembly GCF_016758785.1. NCBI lineage: Eukaryota > Fungi > Basidiomycota > Agaricomycetes > Boletales > Suillaceae > Suillus > Suillus bovinus. The sequence goes on from NW_024542071.1 coordinate 391,547, forward strand.
CTGACTGATCCCTCACGAACATGACGTGACTGACACCGTGTTGCAGCTTAACCGCACTCATAACCACCATCATGTACAACAACAACACTGAGCAATGCAACTGCACCTCCAAGTGAGTTTTGCCTTGCGACATTTCGATGACGGGATTCTGACTGTTTGTAAACAGCTGCAACTGCCAAGTTGGTTCCTGCAGCTGCGTTAAGAACTAAACACCACGCGCAAGTGCACTTGCCTTGCCGTATATATAAACACAAATATTTCTGCTATTTGACGTGACTTGTACTGTTTGTATTGAAAATGCCAGAGTTGTTCCAGTAAAGCGACGTTGAGTCTTGATAAATTTAACAGTAAAGAGTGCAATGTCGTCCGGAATTCCGAATGACTCCTTGAGCTTCATTGAAGGGGCGTTCAGCAATTTTGAGCTAGTAGGTCACGTGATGTCTAGCGACGTTTTCTCAAACTTTGTCTTCTGCTAGTATGCATTTTTGGTACTAAGTAGCTGTTGCTACCGCCAGTTGCGCTTTCACGTGTCCTCAGAGATTATTCTCTTATAGTCTCCGCGGTGGAACTTAGCGAGTGCCTCTTTCTAAAACTTTGGCATTGGTGTCCGAGTCTTTGCTTCGGTGGCTTCAGCATGGGACTTGACACACCTTGGACATCGTAAGAATTGAGCACGCCTATCTATACTCAGGCTCATATCTGCCTGGTTGCTAGGTGTTGTAAGTGGTGTTCTCACTATCTCGCTACGACCTAAAGCAGCAGTTGGTGGTGTAGTTCTTCAGCCTCGCAGCCTTCTCGTTTTGGCTATTTGAATCAATGTCGCACCCTGGAACGTGCCTCTGCTGTACAAGTCTGATGGGCCCACTGTAAATGAGGCTGTGGATGGATCGAGTCGCTTCTGTCCTGTTGACTCATCGACACTGCACGGTGTGGATGCCATGTGCATGGTATAGTTCCCTCCTTTATAATCCTTCAGGACTTAACAGGTACTGCAGTGTTTCATGACCTTCAGCACACATCTTACTCTGAAGTTCTAGTTTGAATATATCCCTCGGCCATCATTATGCCTCGTCGTCGACGTGTCACCTTCGAGTCTCCAAGCTCATCAAAATCAGCAGACTTTTCTCCGGCGTCATCTTCCCCAAATCCTCAAGTTGAGATATATGCTCCCAGTATCGAGCCCTTGAAAGGGAGAAAACATAAGCGTAAGTCGTCGGGCAACGTTAGTGACCAAAAGACGAAGAGTTCAGAAAGTTCACGATCGTAAGTCGTTGTGTGGTACAGCACAAGAATGGACTTAATCTGGCATTTTCAGGCAAAAAAAGGACAAGTAAGCATATGAAACACTCGTCATCTGAATGCCTCACAATGTGCATATTGTTTAGTGAGGAGTCAAGCTACCTAGAACACGCCCAGGACCCAGGAGAGACACAACCCAGTAGAGCGCAACAAGTCGTCATTACTAGTATGTGATATCAATCGCCGTTTAGCACATATTGACGATCTCCAAGCGGTTCGCGCAACTGACCCCACTCTTGGTCTCCGACAGATCCCAACCGGCACTCATGCGGTAGTCAAAGCTGACGGTGTCGAATACCAGACAAGCAACAAACCGCATCTCGACTTCGACATACCTATCTCTCTTTTTCAAGATGTAATCGATTTGCCTCCCACTGGTCATCCAGACCGACCCATCACCCAATTCCATCTTGCCATTGCTCTCTTGTCTAGCTTAATTCAAATGGATGACCATGTCACTGAAGACTTACCATCCGAAGTCCTCGATGTCTGCCACATCAATAGCCATGTTTACGGATCAGCTTTGATCGCAATTGAATCATTCGCTTTACATTCTACTGGAAGCACGTATGATCTTAGGAAGGAGCGGCTCGCCACATCCATCCTTCCGTTATCGTCGAATCAACTTACTCATCGAGTAGAGCGGTGTTTGGAGGGAGATGAATCGCGTGCCTTAGATGAAATGATATCCCTTCTTTATGATGTACTGGGATACTACACCGCCGAGCATGCTGGTCGAGGGCGATTGCTAGGTAATCTAGCTCTAAAGCTGCAAACTCGCTTCGAGCGTCGAGGCAACAACAAAGACTTGGATCAGGCTATCGCAGTTCAGATGGAAATGCTTTTCTTGTGCCCTGTCGGTCACGCAGATCGGTCTGGGGCACTAAATAACCTCGCCACTCAACTCTCCGCCCGCTTTGACCACCAAGGCAACGACAAAGACTTGGATCAGGCTATCGCATTTCAGAGGGAAGCGCTGGCCTTGCGGCCGGTGGATCATCTAGATCGGTTCATGTCGTTAAATAACCTCGCAACCCAACTTTCCACCCGTTTTCAGCACCGAGGCAATGACAAAGACTTGGATCAATCCATCGCAATTCAGAGGGAAGCGCTGACTTTGCAGCTGGTCGGTCACACAGATCGGTCTGGGGCACTAAATAACCTCGCGAATCGAATCTTTAACCGCTTTGAGCACCGAGGCGATGATGAAGACTTGGATCAGGCTATCGCACTTCTCAGGGAAGCGCTGGCCTTGCAGCCGGTGGGTCACCTAGATCGTTTCTTGTCGTTAAATAACCTCGCAACTCAACTTTCCACCCGCTTTGACCACCGAGGCAATGACAACGACTTGGATCAATCTATCGCACTTCAGAGGGAAGCGCTAGCCTTGCAGCCTGTCGGTCACATATATCGGTCCACGTCCTTAAATAATCTTGCGAATCGAATCTCCACTCGTTTTGATCACCGAGGCAATGACGAGGACTTGGATCAGTCTATTTCACTTTACAGAGAAGCACTGGCCTTGCGCCCGGTTGGTCACACGGGTCGGCCCTCGTCATTAAATGACCTTGCAGTTCGACTCTCCATCCGCTTTGACCACCGAGGCAATGACGAAGACTTGGATCAGGCTATCGCACTTCACAGGGAAGCGCTGGCATTGACCTCGGTCGGTCACACAGATCGGCCCACGCAATTGAATAACCTTGCGACTCAACTCTTCATCCGTTTTCACCAGCGATGCAACGACAACTCGGACGGAGACCTAGATCAGGCTGCCGCACTTTATAGGGAAGCACTAGCCTTGCACCCGGTCGGTCACGCAAATCGGTCCATGTCATTAAATAACCTTCGCAGCTCAACTCTTCTCCCGCTGCAAGCACCGAGGCGATGACAAAGACTTGGATCAGGCCATCGCACTTCAGACGGAAGTGCTGGATTTGTGCCCGGTCGGTCACATAGATCGGTCCAGCTCACTAAATAACCTTGCAAATCAACTCTCCTTCCGCTTTAGCCACCGAGGCAATGACGAAGACTTGGACCGGGCTATAATACTTCACAAGGAAGCGTTGGCTTTGCGTCCGGTCGGTCACCCAGATCGGTTCGGGTCATCAAATAACCTCGCGGCTCAACTCTGCTCCCGCTTTAAGCACCGAGGTAACAGAGAAGACCTTGACGAGTCGCGAGAGACCCTACGCTGTGGCCTGACTCTGTTGACGCAACATGACGCCCGTCTATTGGTGGCTCATGAGTCGCTAGCTAAGGTATATCTATCATTCCATCATTCAGGGCTTGACAGCATTGGCGCGGGTGATGATACGGACAGTTTCAATGCTGCCATGCATCATATCAAGGCAGCAGCAAACTGTTGTCTCCGGTGGTTTGCTGTCCCGCATGCGAGCAAGTCTACTCTGGTCTCGTCATGCTGATGAAGCACTGGACATGGTAGTCGACTGGAGGCTTATGCGACTTCCATGCAACTTCTCGACGCTTATATGTCCACGACAGCTTCAGGTATCTTCTCGTCATAGAGCCATGGCAGAACTTCTCACCTACACTTGCCGTGGAATGCTGCATCGTGTGCTCTTCGTAGCGGTGATGTGCCTCGCGCCTGTCGAGCTGTTGGAACAAGGAAGGACTATCATTTGGACCCAGATGACACGACTCCACACTCCTCTTGATAAACTCCAGACGCGCGGCAGTCACGCAGCGGCCCTGGTGAAGAAATTCAGAGGCCTCAGTTCTCTCCTTGATAAACCTCCTGCGGACTATCCAGAAGCAACTCAAAGAGTCAATGTAGAAAGAGAAGAAACCCGGTACAGACGTCTAGTGGAGGAGTGGAATGGAACTGTAGAAGAGATCCGGAAGATCGAAGGCTTCTCTCGCTTCCTCCTTCCCCCGCTATTCTCTGATCTTCAAGATGCAGCTCGTGATGGGCCTATCGTCGTGCTCATCGCGAGCAGGTCGTCTTGCCACGCCATTATCATCCCGCACAAACGACCTCCAACCAGCATTCAACTCCTTACCGATTGGTGGAAACTCGCCAAATTGATGATCGCACTCCGAGAGGCAGTCAAAAAAGAGGCCAGTCCTAAAGGGAACCAATCAAGGCTGATAAAAGCTTTGAGAGAGTTGTGGGACGACGTTGTCTGCCCAGTGGTCGAGCATCTGGATGTATTTGCACGACGAGGTTCCAGAATATGGTGGTGCCCGACGTCTTTCTTTAATTTCTTGCCTTTGCATGCCGCTGGCGAATACAGGGCAAAGGGAAAGTCCCTTTCGCAGAAGTATATCTCTTCATACACGCCATCGCTCACCGCGTTGATCAAGGCTCGCGGAATTCATGAAAGGTCCCCGCCAGTACCCTTCGTTGCCATTGGTCAGAATCACCCAGCCGGTGCCTCATTCACTTTGGATGCTGTAGAGCCTGAGCTGGAGTTGGTGCGGGGACTTTTGCCCCCTCCCCCTACTGTTTCCTTCTCCAAGGTCACCAGCGTTGATGCCACGAAATCAAGAGCGCTATGTGCATTGCAGGACAATACTTGGCTCCATCTCGCGTGTCACGGGACACAGAAAATGGACGAGCCCTTCAAGTCGGCCTTTCTTATGCGCGACCAACCGCTTTCGCTCCTTGACATCACACAAATGAATCTGTCTCAGCATGAATTTGCATTTCTTTCTGCCTGTGAAACTGCAGTCGGTACCTTTAGTACGCCCGACGAAGTGATACACCTAGCGGGCTGCTCTGCAATTCGCTGGGGTTCAGAGCGTCGTTGGGACATTATGGAAGGTCAACGATAATACTGTGCAGCGCTTAGTCGAGGCATTCTACAGAAACTTTTGCGGGGATGGCAAAATGAATTCCAAAAGAGCTGCCCGAGCGCTGCACCAAGCAGTCCAGTCATTGGCTTGTGACACGGACATGCCCTTGGACCAGCGCATAGTGTTCATCCATATTGGCATTTGACCAATTCCGTGCGTCCTCCCACCTTGTTGGTTAAAACATTTTTGAGACAATCTGACGCCTTCGCATGTAGTCATGACCACGCTCAATCTGTTCCCGAGGACTTTGATATTCCAGACTCTGGGATCGTATACCGTCATGATGTGTATACCCAATTTTGATTTCAATTTGTATTTTCCAGTTCTCTTTTTTGGGGGGCTCGGCTACTTAATTCTTGCATCGGCCTATTAGTCTCCAATAACGGCCGGCCCTTCAGTGCATCGAGGAGCCGACTTTTGGCTACACCAGCGTTTGAACACCTCCCTAAATCCTGCGAGACTCATTAGTCACAGGCATTCGTCACTTTCAGTGACAAGTATGCGCTACGATGTAAGCATGTACTGCCAGACAGTTTGCGATCACTGCTTTGATGACTTACTTATGCATTGCACCCGAGCTTACAAGTCAACTTCACTCCATTGAAGCATACCCACACACGTGTTTCGTGCCGTATAAATTAAGATTTCAATGGGTCAACGTGTTGGTCGAGTGAGTAGCATATACAAGGGCTCCGTTGCCGTATCCATGCAGCTGTTTCCGGTCGGTAGACTTTGATCTTGTCAGGAGTTGATCTCTTGTTTTAGTGGTACCCTGTGGCATTGATATTGGCAACCCTGGATGGTGGCATGCATGTGCCACAGCTCTTCAAGTTGAAAGGTTTCTATCTTGTCGGGCTTTGGCAGAACCTAATTTTTTTTTTTAGTTATCTCCCAGGGGCCTGTATCGTATCATGCTAGTGTTGACACTCCTGGGATTGACGGAGACGAATGTACTCTTTGACTGTCTGTTTATCTTCTGTCCATTTTGGTCACGGCACCAATAACTAGCAATATAAAATGGCTCCTCTTTAGCTGGCTTTCTCTCCAGCAATCTGCTATATCACATACTAGGTCAGTCGTCTGACTACCCCCTGATAATGACGCGACTGACACCTTCTTCGTCTTGCAGCTTAACCGCACTCACAACCAGCATCATGTTCAACAACAACTCCGAGCAATGCAACTGCACCTCCAAGTGAGTTTTGCCTTGCGACATTTCGATGACGGGATTCTGACTGTTTGTCAACAGCTGCAACTGCCAAGTTGGTGCCTGCAACTGCGTTAAGAACTAAACACCACGCGCAAGTGCAGTTGCCTTGCCGTGTATATAAACATAAACATATGATATGCCGTTCGACGTGACTCTTGTACTGTTTTATTGAAATGCCAAAGTTGTTTGTTCTAGTCAATTCCGATCTTGATGAAACTGACAGTAAAGACTCCACTGCAACATCGTCCGAGTTCGGAATTTTTAATAGCCCCTGAGGTCGGAAGCCCGCTACTTCAATTATAACTGTCCATGGTGCAATATCCTCGGGTCTAGACCAAACGACTTGCTCACTTGTCACGGTGAGCACTTTAAAAAAAACATTTGAGCACAGTATCCGAGTCGGCACCCAATGCTGTATCACACATATATTTGGAGTACGAGTGAAACTGTTCTAGAACATTAATCTTCCTGATGAGTCCGTCAGGTCTTCGACGAACAGAAGCCGCATCTTAAATTTGACCTGTGGCACCGGTCATACCACCCAGCGTGGAAGATCATACCCATGGGAGTACCAAAACCGCCATTAGCGCTGAGTAGTACTGGTAGCTTGTTAAGGTTATACTGAGATAGACTGATAATCATAGATCGGCGCCGCAAGGGTTGGCATCACTGGGGGCAAGATCAAGATCATAAGAGCTGACCAGAAGGTGAAAGACGAGAGCATCGTGCTCGCGCATGTGAACCTGCATGAGTGGAGGTAAGAATAAGACAAGGCCGGCCCTTGCAACGAGGAGGCGCTAAATTCGTTGTTCGATGTCCACACGGTTCAGCCTGGAAAACACCCGTGCATTTCTTTTTTCAATTCGTTGGAAACGCTATCGGTTGGTTGGTTCGTATATTGTTCGATGTACCTCCTTCGATGTTTCAAATTGATCAACGGAGACTATGGGACAAGCGACAGCGAAGAAAAACGAGGCGTTGTATACATATCATCTTCAGAGAGCTACACAAGTCAGTCCTGCCTTGCGTTTGATGAAGGGGCATGCGAAGTGTGCAGGTTCGAGGTCTTTACTATCAAGATCGGACTTTACTAGAGCAACTTTGGCATTTCAATAAAGCAGTACAGGAGTCACGTCGAACAGCATATCATATGTTTGTGTTTACATACACGGCAAGGCAAGTGCGCTTGCGCGTGGCGTCTAGTTCTTAACGCAGTTGCAGGAACCAACTTGGCAGTTGCAGCTGTTGATAGTAGACAGTCAGAATCTGGTCATCGAGATGATGTCGGAAAGCAAAACTCACTTGGAGGTGCAGTTGCATTGCTCGGAGTTGTTGTTGAACATGATGATGGTTGAGAGTGCGGTTAAGCTGCAAGACGGTGTCAGTCGCGTCATTGTCAGGGAGTAGTCAGACGACAGACCTTGTATGTGATATAGCAGATTGCTGGAGGAAAAGTCAGCTAAAGAGGGGCCATTTTATATTACTAGCCATCAGCACCCGTTACCAAAATGGACAGGTGATAAATTTGTGCATTCTCATGACTGTCAAATACTACACGGCCTCACAAAAGCGCAGCACGAGAGGTAACTAAAAGAAGGCTCGGCCCGACAAGGCAAGGTATATCACTGATCTAGGGTTGTCAATTAATCTAGTGCGAGTAGCAGCCACAGCTTCTTGATTTCTTCAAACCTGACATCATACTAGATCCGTCCGCAGCTTCACAATGCGGAACGTTACTAACTTGACCAACGTGGCCGACACGAATACAATAGCCAAGATCAGGGTCTACATGTGGCGTCTAGTCCATGTGTAATTACTAGAAATCAAATCCTTGCTGCCGAAAAACATCCAAGTTTGACCGGTTCTCAGGTTTAGCCATCTCCGCAAGATCACTGCGCTCCTGGAACGATAAGCCTCAGCATGCCATCCAGGAGATAGAGCTGGATATAACTACCATTGCAGTAAACACACGCCTCAGGGTCAACCACAACTGATCACTAGTGTGACCACCGCCCGTGCTTTTCTGCATACTAATTGCACTCAGAAAGTGTTCAGCTGCCTCTCTGTGCGCTCCTATATTGAGACCTGTGCGTGAGATTAGCCCAAAAACTTCCAGGGGAGTAACCAGAAACGCACATGCTACCCCAACGTTATAAATAGCACGAGTGTAAGTAGGGCGTAAATTCAAAGCTTCCCTGTACGCTCCAAGGGCTTCCTCAGGTTTGTTCCCATTGGATAGAGATGATCCTAATCGGTTCCAGAGTAGGTAATCCTGATCATGATCATCAGTACAATAAAATGACAGCGGCCCGATGTTCCATACCCCAGGACGCTGTGATAATGCGCTCTCAAAGCAATCCTTCGCACGTTCGTAGTCTGTTGATCCGTAAAATAGCACACCAAGGGCAATCTGAGTATCGGGATCGACAACCCCTTCGTTATACTGCTGTCGTACCAGGGTAAGGAAGGTCTCTGTAAGCTTTTCATGTGATTCCCATGTTGAATGCAGAGAAACAGCCCTTCGGGTCTCATCTGAAATTGGAAAATCAGGAAAACGGACTCCCAACCATCGCAATAGCATGTTATAAGCAGCACGGTCATGAGACTCATTGGTGTATGAGATCGCCAAGGACTACAAACAATCCGTCATGAGATGGGCAGGAAGAAGTTTCCAGTTGAAATACGCACCAGCATACCCACTCCGTTGGCATTGGCAGCTTCTGATAAGCGAACACCCTCGGTCAGTGCACGCAGCCCGAGGTCTTCGCGTTCATCCATGTTTCTGGTTTCGCCAAGAAGTATCCATGCTTCATATCCGCCCTCACCGAGCTCTCCTTTCTGGATAGCAGCTTCGAGCAGAAGGGCAGCTTCAGATAACGAACCGCCCTGCTCCAAAAAAACTTTTGCTTCGCTCAGCAGTGACTGACTAGACGAAGATGGATCAAGGTATTTGTTATTTGACTCTGTATAGTTTAATAGACGAGAGCGTGATGTGTCGGATCGGACTCACCGAACACGTATTCGGTCAGGATGGGTATCCCATCATCGTTAAACTTGGACTCAAGGGCACTCTCATTAAAATTTCCATAACTGTTATTCCAAGCGTCCTGCATAGCTGAAGTGTAATCTTGGTCAAGCTCCTCACGATCACGACCCATGAGCTGGTTGAATTGTGCTTCCCATTTGCCGATATCTTCGGTGGAAGGTGGTATATCCGAGTTTTGCATCTGATCCCAGACGCTACAGAAAAATAAGTAGGCACATAACAATGATAATCAAATGACGAACTCCTTGAAATCCCCATTAGTCTTCGGTTTAGAATCTTCAAGCTTGACGTTTTCCATGGCCTGCTCCAAAGAAGCCGTATTATCGTCCAATTCGACGATCCTAGAAGTGGATTCTTGATTTTGCAACGAAGCAGCGTACTGCAAAAACGCAGCTTCATAATCAGCTTCGCGGGCTTTACCCTTTCCTTTGCTCGCGTCTGCACTCAGGGATGTAGGATTGAATCCCTGGAAGAATGGCTGTCCCCCATTCCCATAAAAACCCATGGGCGTTCCATACACCCCATGCGAACCGATGAATTGCTGTCTCTGAGCTGTATGCCTAACATTGACTCAAAAAATTCAGAAGTTTACGCAGGGCAACTCACTTTCAGGCATCTGCATGGCAACAGAATGTTGCATAGCGGAACCACCAACGGATTGCTGCTGAGTGCCGCTAAATTCGTTTGCCCATGAGCCTTGAGCCGCACCATTCTGCATTGGAAGCTGATATCTTTCCCTACTCCATGCTTCATTGAATTCTGGAAGTCTATTCATTTCCGCCATGCGAGCAAGTTCTGCCGGATGAAGATACGGAGGTGTGGCAAGTGCGGGGCCACCTGATCTTTGCTGTCCTTCGAAGAACTGACGTGCCATTGCGACATCCTGTTCGGCAGCTTGGGATGGAACTGATCCTGGGAGATGCTGGAGCTAATGGATGACATGAATACATCTCAGAACAAAATATAGTAAAAGCTGACTCGGGAGGATGAAGGACCAGCTACACGATCCTGTTCGTAGTTGTTGTCAGATGTTGAACTATGGATTTCGGCATTGTTGACAGACCTGCTGCAAGCTTCTGTCTCCTTCTGTGTGTTTCAGAACTTGCGACAGCGGGTTCAGTGGTACAGCACATTCAGATCCGGAAATCAAACCCTGCAGAGACATGGATTCTCGAATGTTTGGTGGAAATATGGGAGATAAATGTGACTTTGATGCTTGCGCTGTGCTGTAATAAGCAGCCAGCTTGTAGCCCACGGCGGTAACTCGGAACACCGAATTCACATGGACACTAATAAACAACTACCGTGACGAGCTCTCGACAAGGCCTCAAGGATCCACTACATAGCTACTTCGTGAATGAACATGATGGCATGGTATCATCTTTAAATGTGTGATTTGAGCAACCATTGTAGAGTACCTGAAAATCGACGAAAACCGAATTCGAGTTTGTTTGTCCGCAACTGTGGTGGTTTGCTGATGTACCCCCAGCCTTCGAGACCTGAGCCTTCTCAACTGTCCACGTTCAGACCCACTCGTGATCTTAACATTTTCGAGCTCTCTGAAGATGAAGCCAGTGCAACAGGCTTGCAAAACGAGACTTCGGTGCTTTCCATCGACCGGGAGGAGATACTCGCGCTTCTAGGGACATTCACTCTTACCGTTTTGAAGGGATCTGTTTCTATACTCGGCGTAACGTTGTCTGCCTCAAAGGTAGCTCACCATGTGTTCGCCTCTCGTTCTTCTCCGATTCCTATCTTACAATGCGCCTCATCGGACGTATCTGCCAACTTGAACATATATCCCCTTCCTCCTCGCGTCAAACATAATCTTGGTGGAGCTGTAGTAGCGATTCAATCGCTCGATACAGGCGTAGAAGGCCTCGGACATGTATGCCGCGTCTTTGATGGTGTTTTTGAACCTTCTCGTTGGCAGCGGAGCTCGGCAGAGGTTATACGGCCTGGCGTGAGCTTGGTACGTGTGTTGTTCTTGAATTTATGCAAAGTATCATTTGTCTTGTCATACAGATGACGCACAGCAACAAGGACGTGCTGCCTTTCGTACTTCCAGAATCATGGAATACTGCCCTCAGCGCTGCAGAGACGCCACCATGTTCAGCGGATCTCATACCACTCCCGGTATATATTGTCAAGGGTCCGAAGAAGTCTGGAAAGAGTACGTTTGCTCGGACGCTCTTGAACAGGCTTCTGGCGAGGTAGGTCTTGAGTTTAACATAGATAAATACTGTTGACAGAGCTTTATAGATTTCAGCGCGTTGCATATCTTGAATGCGACGTAGGGCAATCCGAATTTACACCTGGGGGTTTGGTCGCCCTAAATGTAATCGATAACCCGGTATTTGGTGAGTAATCACTACATCGACCTAGTACAGGCCTTCAATGAGATATTTTTGCATCTCAGGCCCGCCCTTTACGCATCCTAGTCTTCCATACCGAGCGCATTATGTTGGAGCGACTTCACCACGGTGCAGTCCGGCACACTATCTTGCAGCCATTCAAGCGCTCCTCGAAACGTACAAACTCGAGATTCAAACTTCCATGCCCGATGACGAGTCGATTGACATGCGGGTCACCGACGTTACGCCCCTGGTGGTTAATACAATGGGGTGGACGAAGGGTCTTGGTGCTGACCTGAATGCCAAAATCGAGGAACTTACCGAGGCTACTCACGTATTTGAGATCATTGGTCCAGAAGAGAAAGGTTGGCCAGCCGCTCCGCCGACCTATGACACTCTCCACAACCAGTCTGCGCCGAGCAAGGCGTTCCAGTATACCCTCGAAGCAATATCACCAAATTTAACAAATGCGCATTTTAATGCCGTCGACCAGCGCAACTTGAACATCTTGTCTTATTTCCACGCTATCTTTCCATCTATTACACCAGTATCATTCCCATCTCCATCCGCTCCACTTCATCAAATGACGGCAACCAAATGGGAGACCTCTCATCCTCTCTGCTCCCGGTATCCGTATGAGGTAGACTGGAGCCAGGCATTTGACCAGGTCATTTTAGTTGGTGCAGGATACGAGGACGTGATCCCCTCGGAGATCTTCAACGTCTTAAACGGTGCGATCGTCGGTCTTGTTGAATGCGAGCCTGGAACCGAAGATCCAGTATATCTGGACCCCTCTGGCGCCCAGCAATTGCCATACGTCCAAGCCAGGCAACCGCCTGCACCCTCAACATCTACTTGCCATGGCCTTGCCCTCATTCGCGCTATCTCGCCTAGTTCATCGCACATGCATATCCTCACCCCGGTTTCGCCCGTTGTCCTTGCGCGCTGTCGGGTGATTGTTAAGGGCGAGCTGGAGCTGCCTATCTGGGGATTGCTTGACTTTACGGACGCAAATGAAGGGGTCTCGGGTGTAGAGAAGGGCCGTGTGCCGTATTTGCAATGGGGTAAGAGCGAAGGCTTGGGCGGCGAGCGTAGGAGGGTGAGGAGAAATCTCATGCGAAAAGCCCAAATGTGAAGCAAACAAACAAAAGTATATTATCAGATACAACCAGCATTACAACAATTGTCGTACATCACTCAAACACGATAACTACATCTGGACCCTTGGTGTCCAGCCATCGCTTCCAAAGTTTGCTATATTTTGGCGACCACGGCCGGCGTAAAACTTGTTCGTCTGACAGAAGACGCGCAATCCGCTGCATTTCTTTCAGGTCTCTGTGAGAATAATACTTCATGCGTACAGCTGCTTGGGCAAGAGTCGGGTGATGCTTCGATCCCAAACACCAAGCAGGCATCACTTCTTCTGAGTAGCAGTGTCAGGCAGAGGACTCACCGATTCCCGAAATACCATCCTATGCCACTTGCAAAATGTTTTGGCTGGTATAGAAAATTCACTGCTTCCTTCGTCGGAATGTTGTATGTCGCGGTATGGAGGTAGAAGACGTGGGGTATAGTAAGTCACAAGAGGTATCTCAGACGTCTCTTGCGGCGGCCGGCGAGCATTAGACTGTGCAAGGTGGCGCCGGTAACGAGCAGCAATGCACCAATATTTCGCTTCCGCTTCTGGCGTGGGGAATGTTCCGCATCGCGAACGTGCGAGGAATGGAAACAAGAGGCGGACACGAAGACAAGTAGAGGAGAGTGCGTGATAGAGTCTGTCTACAAGGCTCCTGCTGGAGCCCCCTTGGAGTAGGCGCCTCCCAAAGTGAGTTGCGCAGAGAGGTCGCACCACCGATGTGAGATCGACGAGTGGGAGGCTCGTTAGTAGCAAGAAAGTGACGATAGCCGGTGGCTTGGAGTAGATGATGCTCTGTGCCTCGGTCAGGCCTGCGTTCGTGACAAGTAGATCTGGATGCGAAACTCACCTGCAGCTGCATTTTGCGAGTCTCCTCGATGATGATTGAGTCACTGTTAACCTTTAGACACTATGAAGAGTATGGGGCTGTCTTGCAAGCGTTATACGTCAGTTTTGATGGCGATGTCCGGCTCTTACGAGACTGTCTGGATTCCCTAAGCCCATTCGCTTTGGCCATCCGACCTCGTGGTGGGCCGCGAGGCATACTACTGGCTGGGGCAGTACTATTTAGATCATCATGCCAGCGTATCCATACAAAAGCAGGTCTGTTTCAAACGACAAGAACATACCATTTTGTACTGTTTTCATATACAGGGCTTGGGGTCAAGACGTTCGACGTTTTATTGTAGGCACCAGACCAATCAACAGTCTGTAGAAAGCGCTTGTCTAGTTAGTAGTACTTGTTAACATGAAACTTTATGATGAGGGTGCTTTCAATGTTAGGGTAACGTCAATTTTACATAACGTTACCTGATCTGAAGTTATGTACAACAGCAACTCTGCTCTGCTCTCGCTATCAAAATATGGAAGAGGCTAGGAATAGCCTGACGGCTTCACATCCATGAGCTGCTTCGTAAATGAACATGATGCACGATGTGTATCATTAACTCTACAGTGACATGAGTCACAAACCCCAACCAGTCAACGACAACCTCGACTTGCCCACGAATGTGCAGTAGGCGAATTATTTGCCTCTCATGCGTCTCGCCCCGCACGCTTGTCCGCACTGGTTGCACTTGCCGTGCTGCGTACGCTGCAACTAAGGACTTCTCTCATCGTGCCTACAACATACACCGTCATCTTTCTTGTTATCTTTCCGGACCTCTCCGTTTTCGCACCTTACTCGAACGCACTCCAATTTCTGGATAGGACATATTATCCAAAATCGTACGCCCACAATACCTGCTTGACTGTTTATATCACATTTAGATTGCTTGCGATGCGGAGCGTCTTTGTCGGTGTTGGGCAGTTTGGACTTGAAAAAAATGCAGTCGGTCGGATGTACTGCGTTTTAAAGTTACGCTGAGTAGTCTTATTAAGTGAGACGGTTAGAGGATGCTAGCTGTCCTATTCATCGTTTCTGTACATACCGTGCCCAATCATTATATGACATGCACCAAAGTCATCGTGCTGATGGTCATCGCAGGTCATTTTTATCGCATGTTCAAGCTATGAACTCGAGAGGTTAACGAGCAAGACGCGCGAGGCATTCAGTGGGCCGGCCTGTGGCAGCTGCACTTTATAATTGGTTGGTTATTGTAGATATATCGAGCAATTACTTTGTGGTTGTGGCCGTGATTGTGGATGTTATGGTGCGTCCACAGTAGCCTAGCATTTAAATAATGACACGCAGATGGCCTTCACCACCACCTTATAGTATTTGCAACGTTGCATCTTTTACCTATATCAACTATGAATTCGTTCAGGAAGTTTTTCCAGAAGTAAGTCTACCGTTTCGTGCTCTACTCATCGTCATAATACTAATTCATACACCTCAGGTCCAACGATGACCAGATGGCGTCGCTGAAGCACTCAAAATCGATGACATACTCACAACACACATACTACTGTAAGGAATGTCACTCTGCTAGCCACGGACACCAGCTATGGAATTCCCTTTGTACCGGTTCGAAGTACTACTTATGGAACTTCCTTTGTGCTCACTTACATACAAATAGTCGGTCCCTACTTTCTACAGCTTAAGTGAACAACTCCCCTTCACTCATTCTATCAGTCGCGTCCTTCGTTCGAGTCTCGATCAGTTCCCCTTAGTACTCAACAGCCGCCTTACACTACCATGGGCCGACTGACGCAAACGTCGACTCATGCACAAACTTGCTGGACAAGTCTTCTGATTCCCCTGAACCAACTGAGCGCCTCCCTCGACGTGGTTTCAGAGCGCTTTCTTTGAACTCAAAGAACTTCAGGCGCCAAGTGCCTATAAAGCAGAGGTATGTTAGCTTCAGCAGATGTACTGCAGATTCCTGACGACCATCCTTGCAGTGTCAGACTGGCAGAACGTATTCGTGCCATGTCCAATGCTGGTCGCTCAAACATCCCTTCTCCCTTCGCTCCTGCTCCCCCCCTTCCCAACCACCGCTACCTTCACGCGGTACTCTCGCGCTCCCCACACAGCTCATACGTAAACATTAGTGAAGTTCCATCCCATGTCGCCGCCCAGACTTCGGCGCCAGTCCATCCTCAGTCCTACGTGCTTCACTCCAAATACAATGAGATTTTTCAGGGGCAGGACCAGACTGTACTCCGTAAAATGATCAATGATCATCCCTTGTCGCCTGTTTGCAGCGAACCCTGCCCAGAGCATATGCATCCTATGCATTTCGACATGGACGAGCCGCAGCTCGGGTGTAATGAGAAGACACTTCAATTCTACATCAATATGGCATTAGCCCAAGGTCGTCCCTTGGATGTACGCGCAGGTGGCCGTTACCGCCGTATCGTTGACGCGCATGACCCAATGGCCATCATTCCGGAGACTAGATCTGATTTGGATGAGCAGGGTAGTAGTGATTAGTGATTTTATGGATACCGAAGTTTGTTTATGAAGAAAAGTTTGGCTCTAGTTTATCTACTCGTATACGTCGTGTGTGATGCCTATGGATATGGATATGATTTATGTACCCATAATCTCGCTCGAACGGTAAACAGACTTCGGAAGTCTATTTACCATTCGAGCGAGATTATGTTCAGCAGGACTCATTAGATAAATCGATTCAACTTAGTAGCCTTTTCGAAGCTACGCAGGCAAACTTGCCAACAAATAATTTTTCCCTTTTATCACACCTTAACATTCACTATGTGCATATGCCTCAGTGCTTGCTGTCTGTAGTCGTGAGAATAAGTTATCTATTTCAATTGATGAGTCACTTTACGTAACCAGTTAGCCACCGTGTTCTCGATTATGATATAGCCTCCACATGCGTAGCTGCTTCGTAAATGAACATGATGCACGATGTGTATATCATACGTATCAGAACCAAGCTTGCAGGTAAGTAAGGAAGTCGTTTGCTCAAAAGTCCACAGTTTGTATACCATCATCTTCCCACTTGCCCAGTCCTAATATTACTCCAGGGTGCGTTTCTTTCTATCCAATTGCAAGTGCTTCAGATATTGACTGTAGTCCTCAGTTGACTCCACAGTGATATGTCGCAAATCCCAACCAGTCAACGACAACCTCGACTTGCTCACGAATGTGCACTAGGCGAATTATTCGGTCGCGCTCCAATATATGACGCCATCTTCTCATGTGTCTCGCCCCGCACGCTTGTCCGCACTGGTTGCAGTTGTCGTGCTGCGTACGCTGCAACTAGGGACTTCTCTCATCGTGCCTACAACATACACCGCCATCTTTCTCGTTATCTTTCCGAACCTCTCGATTTTCGCACCTTACAGGCACGTACCGGGACGCTTATTGCGGGCTCGAACGCACTTCAATTTCTGGATCGGACTTATTATTCCAAATCTGACATGGACCTTTACGTGCATCCAGGACACGTGAGAGAAGTGTTGGACTATCTGGTTCAAAGAGAAGGATATAAATTCAAGCCAGACTTCACTCAACCAGAGGATTACCGTGAAATTGTGTCTGATAAATGGGATGGCACTCAAATCCGCGACGAGACATGTGATGATGACGCGCTTTTACTATACTACCAAATTAGAGGAGTCGAATCTGTACTTTCACTCGAGAAACGTGGCCGGGATGGTCTTTTGAAGATCCAAATTATAGCATGCGAGACGAGCCCATTCGATGCCATTATAAATTTTCATTCCAGTGAGTACCGAAATATTATGGGATTAGTCTGCTGATCTCTGATGATGACGGACTTACCATGTGCATACAGCCTGCGTTATGAACTTCATAGCCTTCGACGCAGCTTATTCTTTGTATCCAGTGGCAACTTTCGAAAAGAGGGATACTCTATCGGTTTGGAGGGCAAGATCGTTGCATGACCTTACTGTCGTGATCAAGTACGGCGAACGTGGCTTCGCATGGGTTTCCACGCTACCGGCCAGCGCTTCCCCGCAAAATTCCGCATTCCATCCTTTCACAGACCGCACCGTCGGGGACCGTTATACTTGGAAACTACCTCTGGATACGCGTGGGGTCGCTTTGCGGCCACAAATGAACCCCTCTTCTTCTGTTTTCCAGTGCGACCCTGTCATCTACAACGGCTGGGCTCTGGAACGAGTACAACACGGAATGGGCACCGTCTACAAGACAATCAAATCGTCGGTTTTCCGGTACAACTACACGACTACCAACTACAAGCTGAACTTCAAGCTTTGGCTATTTGCAATCGAACAGGGCTTTTTGAGTCGCATACTGTTGGACAATAGTTTGCTGGACAAGGAGAGCTGGCCGTGGTACGTTGACATCATTGTCGCTTATGCTTTATGAAGTTTGACTTTGGTTCGTCTATGAAGGTTCGATGCTGAGCTTGCCAGCTCCTGGGAAACTTTTGAGCATGATTTTTTGTCCTTCATTCGACGGGACTCCACTTAATACAAGACTTAATAGAAGACTACCATCATGCCACCTAATAGTTTCGACATTACAAACATCTGTGATGGTTGTTGAAGCTAAGTAGCCCGTCATTTCCTTTCGTGCAACGTTCCACTCCTATAGACTGTTCAACTCGTGTAGACTTTTTTATATGCACCACCACATGTCTGGCAATAGTCTGCCGTTCAAAATATATTCCCGAGAGTCGATATTCTCCTCGTTGGGATCTTCTAGAGTACTGCCCTCGTGAGAGACGGCGAAGTGACAATCTTGAAACATTTCAGTTGATCGTCTGATTCTTCTACCTCAATACCGTCATTCATCGTACATGAACTCTTCGGCATGCCCGAGCAAATGGACAACTCATACCATATATTACCAGTTGTGAACTTTTCATGCGTCAAAATACGGATAATCTGGTCAGATCGTCAATTTCTCCAAGTGTTACCACGCCGAAGCATTTATGTAACAAGCCATTTAGCCAAACTACATTGTTAATACATATGCGAATCTGCAACAGTCAAAGTCATAAGCGCTATCTAATGAGGATTGGCCCAAGGGGTTGCTGGTATACCGGGGTACACTTGCCGAGCAAGCTGGTCGTACTGAGCTGCTCTGGTGTTTGTACTATCGAGGTGGTGGCTCTCTCCTCCTACGGGAGAGCCGCATTCCGGACAACGACTGCGTTGCATGGCTCCTCCGCACTATAGACATGAATTAGCATTGCAATAAACCAAATAACCAGATGGTGTCACCTCGCCAATCACAAATGTGTGACCATTTGCACAGTTGTAGAAGTGTCCTGTAGTGCCTGTAATACTGTGAAGAAGGATCTGCAGTTTCAAGAACGATGACCTTACCGAAGTTGAAGGCTCGCACTATCTCCATCTGCTCCTTTAACGAGACTTCCTGATAAAATGTGGATCCAAGCACGGCCTGCCTGATGGCCTTCCACTCATCCACAATCGTCTGCGCAGCATTAGAAAAGTTCTCTGCTAGCCAGGAAGCCTCTTCCTCTCGTGATGGCACGACCTTCCTTGCGAAATGCTCTGCGACTACATCCCTCATCAATCCCTGCGCCTTACGACCATGTTGTTCTGCGGCCTGAACCATCTCTGATCGTTGATCCTTCATGTTCCCAAGTTTATTGGACATGTATAGGCCAAACCGGAAGTTCTCTAGCTCGACACGCATGAGTAGAAGGGAAGTCTTGGTGACCTGTCGGTGTGATTCAGAGCTCCTTGCGAGCCCGAGAGCCTTGGTGACATCAAGAGAACAACTCTGCAGCATGAACTTGACGTAACTTGCCCATTGCTGAAAGTGGTATAACGGATAGTCGGCTTCGCGCTTGCCCACCTCCTCTAGCCACGTGCGACCCAGAGTAATCAGAGTCAGGCGAATATGCAACGTACACCAGAAGGCTTCTACAATGAACCGCCTATCGGCTAATGGACGCGGCTGGCCAACTTGCAGTTTCGCAAGTCTCATCGCATTTTCCTGTGGCCGAGCAGGCGTACGGGCTGGGTTGTTGATAAGAGCGGCCATTTCGCGGTGGTATAGGAATGAAAATGCAGACTCCCAAGCATGTACGTGAGCAGAACGTGTTTCGGCAACCACAGTCGCCTCCTTATAGGCGTTGAATAACTTGTGGGTAATCTTGCCCCAAACTCGGGCAACCGCTGAATCGATAGCATGCAGGGACGTGTTGGCAGAGTTGAGGGCGCGTTCTGAGGTGGGGACCTCCATTTTTGAGGTCAATTCCTCAGAACGAGCCTTTGCCTGCGATTTGGACTTCTTGCCCTTCGAGGGCCGGATTTTAATGGTGGCTGCATCACGAATGACCGCGGTCCTCATTTCATCTTCGGAAATAAGGAGAATGGCCGTTTGGACCTTGTCAAGCGCTCGAGACATACGGGCGGCAACATTGTGCTCCAAAATATCTAGATCAGCTCGCTTGAAGATACGACCATATCTGGGAGCTGTGATGGGCGAGCGACAAGTTGGACATGTAGGAGGTTTTCTGAATCCGATGGGGGAAAGCATGCGAAGCCACTGTCCAGACTCGTTCTGGAAGTAGAAATCATTCATACTGCAGTGACCATCCAAAGTTTCTACGGTGAACGTGTGCTTGCACGAAGGAATGGTAATCAACATCTCGTCAAGAGTGTTCGACTCCGGTGTAACTTCGGATAGTGTGCGCTGCAAGATAAAATCAACGACATGGTGTCTCTTGTCATCGGAAGCACACTGCGGGCAAATCTGGATGTCGCAATCTTCCCCGCAGACTTTCCACAATGTGAGTATGAGGTTTCGACGAGGAGATTTATCACTCACCAGAAGGACACTTGTGTCCACAACGCAAAATTGTGTTGCAGGGTACGTCACAGGGCAACCTTGCACAGACCTAGAAATGGAGCCTATCAGGAAAGCACGAAACGGCTGAAGCTAGACAGCACACTGACAGAGCCACATGGTACAGGACAGGAATGGTGTGGGCAGCTCCTGAGGATGTTGATCAGCGAAAATGTGGAAACCAATTTAGAAAAGTTTCAGTTACCACGTGCATGATTCTTGACAAGGCGCGCAAGGCATCGAACAGAGCAATTTACACCGGGCATGAGAGCAGGCTTGTCTACATGGCTTCCTACAAGCGACGGTGTGCTTGTGGTCATCAGAACAAGCCTCCTGACACAAATGCTCGCAGAAAAGTGGTTTCTCGCAAGGGTGAGTAGCATGCTTTGTCCTCTGTGTATGTTCTCCTTGGGAAGGGGTATTCTTCTGCTGACATTCGTGGCACTTTGCATTGCATGATCTTCCACAGCAACTCATAATCCCGTTACATGGAGCCTTGCAGAGATAAGTGGCTGGATCAGTCGAACACGCCATGCGAGCAGTATGCTCGCAATGAAGTAATTCCTTATCAACCATGAAATTACAGTAGACATTTTGCAATGCGTTGATCTCGTGGCTAGAAATAAAGCGTTGATATCAAGTTTTCGACTGGAGATTCAAGACATACCATGGAACAGAGGCCTTCGTGTGTCCGCATGGAAGTTCGACGTTGGCTACCGGGAAGAAACAATCGCCACAGGTGGAAGCGCATTGCTTGGTACACGGATGACCTCTTGCGCAAAGCCTTGTACATGATTGCATGCACATTACAGAGGCATGTTTCTGATCATCACTGTGACACTAGAAGGAATCTTAGTCTCATATGCTACACTGAACGGGAGAACATTACCTTGAATGGACACATGTGACCGCAGATCAAACGGAAGTTGCAGGGCCGCATGCATCCTCCTGAAAACGTGACTCAGTGTATTGCTCGAGTTCAAGGAACGATCGTACACACCATCAGGTGCGATCTGGGGTAGTTGACCCGGTTTGCAGACATACTCGAGTGTTTCCGGGTGCCGATGACAAGCGATAGGAAGTGCTGGACCAAGGGCGTCGCCCTTTTCCAGTTCCTCAATGATATGCCGCCACATTCGGCTCTTGGAGGACAGGTTGGCAGCATTTCCAAAAATGAACAGACCTTCACGTGCACGAGACAAGGCCACTAGAACACGATGATCAGCGTGCCACGCCATTATACCATTAAACAGCGTACCATTCGTGCGGTTCTCAGACTGCCCATGAAATCAGATTTTAGAGCGCACCTCAAAGTTGTATCCCTATTTGCTCACCTTTAGGAAACCGATGCTGGGTCTGGCTCCGTGTGTAAACCCAAGCATAGCCATTTCATCGTCCAGGTCTCCGGAATTTCGGACCAATGACAAGATCACGATCTAGGAGAAAACATCCAGGAAATGAAATAAGACTGATGTAGACACTTACTCTGCCCTCTTCGCCTTGATAGTTGTCAACGGTACGCAATCGAACCTAGAAACAGATTGAGCACACAAAGAGATTGCCTTCAAATAACAATACATACCCTTCTCGTGACTTTTACATGTTCAATCGTGATCCCACCATTCAAATCGTCCTCCTCATTATCTCCCTCTTGGTCAGCAAGAGCAGCTTGGTCGCGCTCATCAATCACGATCGCCACCTCGTTGGCGAGGGCATCTCGCAGCTTGGCAAGCTGACCAAGGTAGGCACAAAGAACCACGATGTCACCTTCCTCAGAATAGCAGCCTTGCCTGAATAAAGCATATTAATCCTCGGACTACGAGCTTTGTGTGCTCAGACCTCAATAGATACAACACTAGTTCGCGAATCATTTCCACCTGTTATGGGTCAGTGAACAGCTACATCATCAAGGTAATAAAGATCCTTGCCTCAAACAAATTGAACTTGCTGGCGGAGTCTTCTGCACCCTCATTTTCCCTATTGTTGTGATTGACGAAGAACAGATTCTTCGTAATGCCGCGAACAGAGGGATAGTGGCGGACAAGCTCATGATCTTCAAGACTGGGGTAGAGCGTGTTCCTGATAGAAGATCAGTATGCGCCTGATATGTAATAAGAGACATACCTAATCAAACTCGAAATTTCAGGCCTCATTCGGCGTTGTACATCAATTCGAGACATAGCAAGTCCAGAGCTCGAAAGACGTTCCATCAGGGACATGTCAAACTTATAGAGATCTCGCCCTCGCTGGCTATCCATGGACATCGCTAGTTGGACGTCAGTCAATATAATATATGTTCATCATGAAGTGCTCACAAAAATTGTTGAGTGTCGGCCGAAGTTGTAAGGGGTCACCAATCATAATTAGGTGCTCAATCGAGGGCACCAAACTTCCGAGCACATGAGCCTCCAGAACCTGTCCAGCTTCTTCGACGAGCAAAACTCGAGGACTCAGACCCTGCGAGAGCTTAGATTAGATGGATATAACGCCAATCTCAATCAAATCACTGACCTTCAAGAGCATGGCCAACTTTGCTGCGCCTAGTGAGTATCACGTTGTAAGTGGAGATGCTTGGCTGAATACAGAAAACACACATACCAGTCGTGGTACAACCAATAATATCGATGTTGCGCAGTAAATTTCGACGGACCTGAACAACCATTCGAACCAGCTTTCAACTAAAGCAAAACAGCCACGCACCTCTTCTTTGCCTTCATTACATTCTCGCAGTATACCCTCGTGAAGTTCGCGAAGGCGCTCAAACTCGCCTGTCTGCGTCTCAGCCAACTCTATGCGCGTATTTTCAACCCAGAAATTGTGTAGGTTGTGCCGCTCTGCCTTGCTCATCGTCCAAATGTCACCGACATCTTCGAGGAGTTCATTCAAGGAGCGACTGGAAGTGGGAATGATAGGCCATTGCGAGCATCCGAGGGCTTCAAGGAATCCCTCAGGGTCTTTGAAGTCCGCCCGTCTCAAGCCAGCATCGTCACGAGGTTCGGGATCAATATGCGGAATGGGGGAATCGGAAGCTTTAGTGGGAGCAGCAGGGACTTCCTTCGAATCAGCAGTTTCGGGAGATGGTGACTTGACCTTGACTCTCGTCCAGGCGTCCTCAACCGGCAGGTCTTCAGAGGGCGACTCATCATCTTGCTCCTCGCCCGTCACGGATTCATTATCCGAGTCGGGCAACGAATCCTGTTCTAAAAGATAAAACTTGTTGCTTGTCGTTTCGTCAGGCGGTGGCGTGGTTTTCCAAGGTGCGTATGAGCCATTATTCAAAGTTTCGATGAATTCCAAGTCAGATCCGTCCCTCCAAAATGCATAGAATGACATGTCCTTGACAAAAGTCTTTTTTCGTCGGCCCTGTTGCTGCCATTCACCCGCATCGTTGTCGTCATCGCCGCCGCTGAAAAGGGACTTGATGTTCCGAATCCACATTGGCGGAGCAGCTAGGTATCCGGAGTGCTCCGGATGCAAGACTGAGATATACTTCACAACCTCGGTGGAGTCCGATTCTAGGTCGTCCTTCAGGACCTTGAACATCAAGTTCCTGATCCTTTCTTGGATCTCCTTGAGTTCCCTGCGCTTGCTGGAAAATGTTCTATCGAGGCGAGACTCCTGGTTCACCTTTTCCAGTGTCTCGATCGAATATTGCGAAATTCTCTCATCCGCCGAGCGAGAACCCAAACGGACGACCTTTTTGGTGATGTCTGCATCCAGCACAGAGCTAAGCATGTGATCCAGTGCGTGATTCGTGAATGCAATCATCAAGATGGGGCCGACATTATTGGCTCGTAGTACACGGAGCAACTCGACACCGGTATAACTCTAGGGTGTGCGAGTCAGAGAGATCTATCAGCTTAGGTGAGAGTTGTTACCTTTCCTGTCCCTGGAGGACTGAACATGGCGTCAGTCAGCATTCACACCCATCAAGTGCGACACGCTCACCCTTGAATTAAGGACACCTCTCTCGTCAGTGCATCAACAACTGCATCTGCCTGGCTCGGGTCAAGGCGGCTATCTCGCCGCAGCTCAGCACGCGCGTTTTCGATAGATTGATGATCTGTCACTGAGAGCGTCAAGTCCTCTACGTCTGTCTTGTCGGGAAAGAGACACGAAAGATTGTACGCAAAGCCAGGCATCGTTGAGTAACGTGGAGGTTCCACTTTACAAGTTTTTAAAAATCCCGGTGGCCGGTGAACTAGATAGTGCGAGAACGGAACTAGTTCGGGTTCGCCTTTCAGAGCTTCAAGGAATGGTCGGATGGCTTCAAACATGACGGAGGATTCGACCAATAATTTGATGTTTTGTCCGAGCCTATGAGGGTTCCTAAGCTCCTGCAAAATACGCAACTCCAACTTTGTGTCGAAGAAGACGATGCGAAGCTTCACGCGATCTGGATCGCTCTTCACATGCTCAGTGAGATCTTTGAGGGAGCTGGCAATCACCCCAAGGTGCACAGAGATATCATTGCCAGATTGCCACACAAGCGCAATCAAGCCGCCCTGGGAAAGGCGCTTGCCGCTCATGCCCTCCCAGAATGAGGTTCGCATACGGGAGTTGTTGGAGCGCGCACGGCCCGGGGGTGCGTCAACAACGATGCTTGCAGAGATACCTCTCCAGTCAGGTACGAGCGACCCAAAATCAACGCCAGTGTAAACGTTAAACATGAGACTGTCTTGTGTGTCTGCATGGCCACGGTACTTTCCTCCTCTGTTCTTTAGAAGCTCTGAGAGCTTCGTCTTCTTCCGTGATAGTGTTTTGAGGTCGTCATAGATGAGCTGAACAGCTTGGCGCAAAGGGGCACTACACAAAGTTCAGCCAGTGCCTAAAACTAAGAGTATCTAGACAGCAACATACGTCAACTCTTCTCGCAAAAGCCTGAACTGGATATCGAGCAAGCGTTGCATGCTCTCCATAGGTGCTGGATGAGGAGCACCAAAGAAGTTCGCAGGCAGAAACGGAGGAATACGGCACATGAGTTCCTCATGTGTGGGAGCAATGCGAATGTCGTAGATGTCCTCAAGGTCATTATCGTGACGAGGTCCACCTTCACGCAAGGCACCTGGACCTTGATATCCACTATGAAGAGCGGCAACGATGCCCTCATTGGAGGGGGCGGACTGTTTTTGACAATCAGGACGTATTTCTTTTCCTTGTTCCCGTTCAACAATGGAAACCAGCTTGTGAATCTTCTCGTTGAGAGTTTGAATGATCAAGTCTCGTACAGTAGGCTGCAGGCCTCCAAGAAAATTATCGAACGAAGGCGAATTAGCACAGACACCAGTCTTCCACTCTACAAACCATTTCTGCAGATTCATAACCAAGGGTGCCAGTCGGGGATATGTCGCAACAGCGTTCTTGAAGCGAACAAGAAACCTAATGCGGATTGCAGTAATAATAATGAAGGGAGTGACAGTTCCTTACTCGTGCAGAACACCAGCAATGGATGCAAATGCCTGTGCATCAACAGGGTCTTTTCCAGAAGCTCCTGGGTCGCTAAAGGAACGGGAAGCAATGATGCTGTCCATAGACTTCTCGACAGCGTCTGCAAAATTTGGAAGGTTCTGTAAAACCGTCATGTACAGTTGACTAGCGGCAGTTCAGTGAGTTGCATCACGACGAATCGAAGATACATACTTTGCTTGAGTCCTTAAAGTGCTCTGAACAACGAAGTCGGAAGACATATACTGCAACAAACGTCAACACTAGCACGGGCGTTTAATATGTCGACGTACTCTAAGCAGGGGGATAAACCCTCTCTGAAATGAAAGAATTTCGCGACTCATTGCTGTTTTTGAAGAAACACTGGGCCAAGTCACTATCTCGGCAACCCGAAGTCGACCAATGTTCTGCGAATTTCGATTGAGTGTGCATCAAAAGACCCTTGATGAACGTACCGAAGTCAAAGCTTCGAGTAGTAACTTGAATAAGCATTGTCAACACAGAAAATGGATCTGGTAGCAGCGGCATACCTGTCCTTCTTCTTGAGTCTGAATTTAACGTTAATCAAGACGAGTTGCATGACATATTTAAAACCCACCCATGAGCTATTTTGAATATTGGCGCTCGACAGTGGGACGAGAAAGCCGTAAATCTCAGGTACAATTTTGAAGCGAAAATCTTCTCTAAGGAATCTCCTCAAACGGCTTTGGGTCTCCGACGGAGTCAGAGACGTTGTAGCATCCTGAGGAAAATAACCGTCGGTACCACCTCCTACGAGTTTTGATAGACCTTTCTCTGTGAGGAATGGGGCAATGAACGCTTGCGCAGCTTGTGTAGGGATTATAGAAGGCTGCGGAGTTCGCCTGCCATCTTGACCCTGCGGGAGGGTGTGTGCACCAAGGCAGCCGAACTCTCGAAAACATCGACCTGTCTCCCAAAAGTTTCGGCATACTCCTCGAGGAGGTGGACCTGAGCGTATTATTTGGCGTTGAGGGCCTTGAGCATTGCGTCGTGAAGGAGATGCATCCGAAGAAGACACGCTTAAGCTTGGTGACAACGGCCGTCCATCTCCTCCTCGACGCTGTGCATTTGGAATGTGTTCAAAAGTACAAGATGTGCCACGGCGGCAACCGCCTGGCGAGTTATAGTATCTACAACTTTGGCGTCGAGACATGTTGGGTTACTAGTAGTAACACAGTCTCTAGCTGTGGCGTCTTTTAAGTGGAAGGATTATCCATGAGGTGACTGGGGACCTACAGATGCAACCAGTGCAAAAAATTAATTCAGAAGTACTAATAGAGCTCTTCCGACACGAGGCTTCACAGGATGTGTTCAATTGGCCGATTGCCAGCTGATACGCGCCCTTTGAAGTTAATGTCTTATGAGATCTGTTTCCGGCGCAACTTGGCCTGGTCTTTCTAACCGACACCAATAAGATTATTCGCATATGATACGATTGTTGTAATACGCACGCTAGTTGTTCCAACAATGGCACTCGCTTTTTGAGTACATCATGATCAAGTGACAGGAGTCAGTCAACAAATGTTACGAAAGGGTTCGGCGAATCAGCTGAGTTACAAATTTCAATCACCCTGTTTGATCAGCGGCCCCCATTCAAGACTCGGCACTGCATCGTGACTCACCACAAAGTATTCTGCACCCTTCTACCCTGTCTTGAGTCACTGGCCTCGTTTGTGGCCTCGAGGAGACGAGTGCCAATTGCCGGGAGGTATTACCAAAGAACGTAAAAGCTCATTGGTCATTTAAATTGCCTGGAACGTCCAAAAATTTGTCTTCTCCAGTCTGCCTTGAACGAATCACCTTTTCATATCAAATTTTGTCTCAATCCTAGATTAAGTTGGTCGAGCATGCTGCACATTTAGTAACGCCCTATTACGCGTTTCCGCAGCACGTCACAACGGGTTACCTGGGGAGGCTACCACTCTGCCTTAATGGCAACGTCTCAGTCAAGCCACTGAGCCCTAGTTGGCCTCGTTGGCAGCCTCGAGGGGATGTCATCATTACGAATGATTCCAAAAGCTATTTCCAAAGAACATATTAAACAAGCTCGTGATTCCTTGGAACTTCCACAAGTTCAAGGTTTGCTTAGGGAAATTAATCGTTGCCTAACTTCTAGATCAAAGTATGTGGGTCCATCAATCCATCGCGCATCCCCCCAATACACGTTGCCTGTGATAAGCCTTCACACGCGTTGTATCTGCCCCACTTCAGCTCCGCTGATCTATGCCGCTTCGAGTTACAGCAAGACTAAATGCTCCGGGGGCCCTCTCTCGAACTAGAAACGTTCGAGAGAGTCACATTACCCCTTGCCTAGTCATTGCATGTTTTCAACCTCGATAGCGTTCTTCGCTATGACATTCATCATGATGTTTTGTCCTTTGTCCTAATCATACTTAGCCCTGGACCCTTTCCCACTTACCTCACAATTAAGTAGTTATATATCTGTATTTTTTAGTTTGTGTGAAATTAGCCAGTCCTATCGGGGGGACTCTATTCAGAGAACTAGATACGATGATTAATAGTACCAGTATACGATGCACAGCAAAGAAAAAGCACAAGCACGAGACGAGCCCGCAATGCAAACATGTCGTGACTGCGTATTTCCTGCAGCTGACACCAGAATACTCATATCAAGTGCAGTAGGCGTCCCTGTCGTGGAAGTCGAGGTGGCGGCGGGTTGAGAATGCGATGACGCTTGGGCTCGGACTTGACCATGCAATTGCTGCGTTGTTGAGGTTTGGTTGCTGAGTCGGTGTTGAGCCGAGAGGGAGGTAAGAGTGAGGACAGACGACCTAGGAGCGCATGAGAATGTAACAATGAAGAGAGGTGGATCACGCACATGTTGCGAAAAGGGCATGTTTCTGCGTCAGTCATGTGATTGGAGTCACTGTCAGAGTATCGTGTGCTCCCCTTCCTAAAGGCTCAAGTGATCTGGAAGCGTCGTTCGCATTCTCGACTTCTCATCGTCAGGCACCATCAGGACCTAGAAAACAAACATACTCACCAATCAGTCAAGCAAACAGCCTACCCTCAATATTCATATTTCACAGACTTGACACCAAGACGATTCACAGCGCCGCAAAAATGACATTCATAGTCAACCCCAGAGAGTGATAGTATCTTCTGTTCAACGAAGACCTTCATCACAATCTTCGTGCCTGGTTCAATGCTTGACCATTTGTGGCGTGTAAGCAGGGTTGCTTGCGTGCCCCCGTCAATGCACAAATCGTACTTTCCTTTCTCTATATAATGTCTTCGGATTTTGGGCTTCAATCGCGTCGCGTTCAAACAGAAATCGGAGCATATGATTGAGTCGCTAAAGATAATTTGACAAGTAAGCTGCCACGAGAAGAATTTCGAGGTCAGAGACCGAACCTGATATGAGGTGCACCAGTTTACTGATATCGTTTGCTGGCGGCCTGCTGCATCTACCAGGGTCACGCAGCCAGGCGCGACGCTTCCGGGTATAATTGATGCAGATGGTGTCGCGAAGGCCTGTTCGGTGCTCTGAGGACGCTCCTCCAGCCTCCGCAAAACTTTATAGAGTTCGTGTATTTCACGTCGACTTTGTGTTTGGGACGACAACTAACCATAGAGTAATGAGTGAATGCAAGCAATCACCAGGGAGTAGAACACAACCAAATACTGCGTCAGATAATGGTCGATGTCAGTTGAGCATGCGGTGATAGCTTGCGTAACAGATGCATATGCGAGATGCCATTTTTGGAACTTTTCCAGGTGGGCTGAGGTGTCTTGCAACTTCCTAAGTGCGACTAAGTGTTAGATAAATTCAAGCCCACATTCACAAGTGGTTTACCTAGCTGAGAGGTCTCTCCGATAACTCCACAAGTAACAGCACAGTTGATGGAGTCGCGATCCTAGGTCATCTAAAGCTGCCTTGTTCTGATCGCATCTCTGTGATGGCCCTTGAGATCCAAAAACATTCTCATCATTTCATAAGCACTCACAATTATAAGTTGAAGGATTCCCAATAATCCGCCAATAGCCACGTTCATCGGAGTCCCGACAAGCAAACGTGTCAAAGGCTGTACCAAGGACAAAGTTACCTGAGCGATGTCAGAAGCTTCGCAGGCAGAGGATGCGCCCCAAGGGCACATGACAGAGCTATGGCCCTCGTGGTTGGCGGTTATTGAGTTGTGTTGTGTCCATCCTTGATTTTTATGGCGCTTCAAACGTATTGCAATGACCTTTGCGAACACCTGGAACAACTTGAACGGAAAGGGCATTTCGGTTAGATGGCAATGACAGCAGAGGATAAGTGATTCTCTTTTTGCGTCTAAGATTTGGCTAGGGGAGACTAGAGGATAGGTGAGATGTCAGTGGAGAGCGAAGGAAGGAGGGCAGGAAGGCGGTTGAGGTACTTGACCGAAATGACCATCAGGAAGCCATCGATGAGTCTACTGGCTGTGCGCAACACAGCCCTAGCTCAAGAAGTTCTACTAATCAAATTCATACAATGCCACGAAGAAGAGTTTCACGCAAAGTTCACACAGAAACTGTTTCAGCATGATGTGAACATGAGGTGCATGACTTTTTCAATGTTTGTTCAGGCCGTTGGTTCGCGACAGGTTGCTGACGATTCTTGGACTTCAAGGACAAAGGCCACGGGACAGGGTGCCTATGAGACGGTGTTTGCAGAATTTAATATTTATCGTCGACTTGTCCTGCGACGCATTCAGTGGTTCCCGTCTGCAGAAAAAGCTGCGTATTTTGAAGTGAATGATTCACGTCGATATTCCAGATGCGCTGTTTATCCCATGATGTGCTCGAGCTCGCGGAGGTGCGGTTAGGTGTTGACGAAGTGATGAAGTGTTAGTGACGGGTAGTATTTCAGAAAGATTCCTGATCAATTAGTATAAGGACGGAGCCCCAACATGTCTCTGGTAGTATATCGGATAGTACACCCGCCTGTCATGAACAAAACACGACCGCGGGAGAGCGGGGTTCGACTCCCCGCCAGAGAGTTTTTTATAATTTCTTTTTCAGTTCTCAATCTGGTGACCTATTGAATACGTGCGTTTCTTTGATCAAGTGCATTATTTGGGAACTACTCCGCTACCTGTACGATTGTAACATACAAGTTGCCAGTCTGCCAAACGTCGAAGGCGACAATCAGGAGTTTTTCTACGAGAGTTTTGCGATTTAAGCTATCTCGAAACCTTTCAAAACATTCAGATATACTGACTTAAACATGGCGCAAAGTTCGAATATGATGCGGAAAAGGGAGATAACGAATCAGAGGCAGAACCAAATTCATCCTGGACGCACAGAACGATGACTAGCAACTGTCCAATTGGACACACCTGCCATGATCTACTACGTGGCGATAAACGGGCAAGTTGCACAGGAGTGCTGAGAGTGACTAGTGACCGATGAATTGCGGCACGCTATCATTAGCTAGTAGCGTAGGTTTGGCCCCATCTCCAGCGACGTGCCAGAAATATGGTAGCACAGTAAGCAGGAGCCTGGAAGCTGTTGATTGCTTGACCATTGGTCAACGGCGTTCCAACTTCCCAGAGAACGTCAACGAGTCGTTTCGTATAAACCACTCCGTCGTAGTCCCGTCACATGCGTGTTGATCGAACTAAATTTGCAGGGCGGCACAGCTAGTTAAATGATCCACTTGAAACGAGATCAACCCTAAGCATACATCAGCGCTACAGTACCTATTTGTGCTTGCCCGTAGCTTTCCCTTTACCCTTATGGAAAGCCTTGCCCTCAAAACCAGGTCGAGCTTTAGTTGCCCCCTTTGACGACGAGGACTTTCTTTTATCATTCCGTCGCTCGTTTCGCATCGCGATGTTATCTGAGCGTTTCTTCTGCTTTGCAGCCATGGACGCTACGACTTGGTCTTTCCTCTCCTCCCTGCGATAAGATGAGTGTCAATGAAAAAATCAAGTATATTATTGACGGCTTACCAGGACTTCTTGCTCTTCGCTTTCTCCTTTTCTTTCCGTTTGATTGCTTTCTTGAGGCGCGCTTCATCGTCCTTGACCTTGACGCCTTCAACACGCGCCTCCGCTTTTGCCCAACGACTCTTATCTTCTACAGTCTTGCGTTTGTCCTCCGGCATTGAGTCCAATTTTTCCCTCCGCGAAGCGAGCTGGGACAAGGCCTGATGAGGATTGGAAGACGTCTTGAGCGATGCAGCCTTTTTGCTCGAACTCCCAGCCACCACAGAAAATGATACATTGGTCAATGGACCATCGGAACGACCAGATGCCGCAATTTCTTTTGAAGCGACTGGAAAGTGCGGAACAAGTAGCTGATTCTGTTTGTCAAGCACAAAGAGATGAACTCGAGCTCGAGCCTGGCAAGATGCAACATACCTTGACAGGAACACCCTTCGTCACTTCCTTCTTGCTCACTTTTTTGCCTTCAACCTCTGCCTTGCGCCTTTCTTTTGTCTCTTTTCGTCTTTTTTCACGAAGCGCGGCGCGTTGCTTTCTCCTTTGCTCCAAAAGCTCGTCTTTATCTCCTGGTTCTCCACCACCTTGTCCACCACGTCGGAGAGCTGCCATGCGCAAATGTAATTTCTCTCGGAGGGCAGCGATGCTCTCTGGTTGAGCCATGGGTACTATGGTGTCGAGTGGGGCGGTCACAGCGGTATCGATGAGATCCACGTCATCCACTTGCATAGCTTCATCGTTGGCATCAGAATCGGACCCAGGTACCGTAGCTTTCCCCTTCCCCTTAAGAGCAGCTTCATTCTGAAGGTCGATGACTGACTTTCGGTTGGCAGGGTCCAGCTAGGAAAAGAAGAACTCAAAATCGAAAGGGAACATCAAGAAGCGATGATAATGGCTGACCTTATCCCTGCGAGCCTTTTTTGATGCTTCCTTCGCAGCTTGTTTGGACGCCTTCTTGTTTTTGCTATGTTTTTGATACTTGGACGAAACCTGTCCGACACGCACAACACCATTCAGATTTCATCATTAAACGATTGAAAATTTAAGTAACGCACATTGCCGTCTGCATCATGATCGTCTTTGGGCAGGTAGTGCTTGGCGGGTATCAAATTTAGTAAAGCCTCGAAGGTGTCATTATGCGCCTCGACTGAGGCGCGCAGGACTTCGAGTGGTGTGAGCATTGGACCTTGTATGTATTTGTTCGTTGCTGGTGAGATGTGTTAGTTGGGGTTCGAGGAAGAAGAGGGAAGGGTTCATTGCGCACCCAGCCAGAAGGACAAATAAACCGACTAAACAGCGGTGGGCTACAGACGAAACGAAACGAAACTCAGACAAAAAACAACCAAATGAAAATAAGGTCGAACGAAAACACACACCTCTAATCAACACACCATTAAGGTCGAACGCAATGGAAGGAGGAGTGAGAAGAGGACTATGACAGGGGGGTAACAATCGTAATCAGTACCTGGTTCGTCAGTCACCAACCACTACGGCCATCATCGCACATAAGACCAAATCGACGCGTGTAGCAGCATACTCTCAGCTTTTGTACTGTGCAACCTGCAAGCCATGACATTTTATCACCCGACTACTCATTTCAGTACAAAGGGCAAAGTCCTCGTCGTTGTGCGTATGCCAATATTCGATTCAAGACAGCTCACTGAAGACAAACCCTCCAAGGCAGCCAGTGGTTTCTGTCGCGAACGTCGCACAGCTCGCGGCTGACCTCCTCATCGCTTCGCTTTCCTTGCATCGCGTAGGCATATTCGACCCTAGGAGCTTAGTTCCCGTCGTTGGAGCTCGCGAAGACAATCTTCCGGGCGTCACAACACCACTCGAGCGTATGTCTTAGTTCATGGGCTGCCAGAGTCTGGGCTAACAGATAGGCTAGTGTTTGGTCGCGATGATCTTAATATCGCAGTCATACAACAACGTTCACCTGTATTAAAGGTAGTAAAGCCGTCACTCAGACGTGATTTTTTACCGTGCTGATCATGCATCCCACCAGTCCTCGAAGCAGGATTTTGTTGACTCCCTGTTGGAATTCATTCGTACCTCAGGAGTCTCAGCTGTCCTCGTCATCGGCGGAGTAGATATGTCCAACAGGACTGATCCTCAGATGCTGTTGAGTTGCAATAATTCAAAATCTGAGTTGTGAATTGATGTTCTTCCGATCCTTCCAGTACACCCACTTGTCAGATCGTCCCACCTGGAACACCTGATCTGACGTCTGGTCCACTGGCCGCTCTCACGACCCTGCCAATACCCTTCTACGCTTCACCCGTCTCCCAATTCCTGCATACCGATGCAGAAATGACAGACATACCTTTCATACCAGGCGGAGGGTTAGCTCGTCGAATATTCTCCTCACTTTCTGACACATGGCAAATCCCGATTGCATGCCTGTTGCAATATGTCATGGAGGGGGATAACAGAGCAGACGCCCAGCTCATGGCAGCTGTAGTATCCAAGGTGTTGCAAGTAGAGGTCCCTAACTGGAAGCAACCTAGCAGTTGGGGTCATGGTCTTTTCGGTACCCCTCATGATCAAACATTGTACGGTTGACGAGTGTATTCTACAGCCTAGTGCGGATGTTGACAAAAACAATCGAGTAATGATCCAAAAACAAATCTACACGCGCTTTTTGCTAGCCTGCGCTGAACTTTATTGATGTTTTCCAGCAATGCCAGTACGGTTTCGGCCTTTTTTCTTGGCGGCTTGAGACAGCGACACATAAGCATACGGATCCACACCGCCTTTCTTGACGTCACCACCGGCTTTCTGTAATAAATCATCAGACCCTGCGAGTACGACCACAGCAGACAACCGACCTTTGCCTTAAACTCGTGGCCTAGTTTTGGCTCGGTGGGTCGCTTGTGTTTCTTCGTAGTAGTGGCAGAACCATCAGCCATCTCAACATCTTCATCTTCGTCCTTATTCTCGCGACGTCTTTTTTTAGTATCTTTGTTGAACTTGATGCGTCCATTCGGTCCACGGGTAAAGCCATCCATTGAGGTCATACTCTCCTTATATGCACTGCCTGCAACGTCTTTGGCAGCCTTCCGAGAGCTGATTTCAATGTCAGACTCCTCGTCCTCGTTGATAACAATCTTCCCAGTGTCAGTGTCAGTTTTGAAGTGGCCTGCGTCTTGACCTGGCTTGCGGCGTCGGTTGGCTTGGGCATCTGTAAAAGAGGTAAATGATACGGATGCAAGCACATGATAAACACCCACTGGTCAATCGCGATGCAACACCCTGCAAGAGGTCCATCGGTTCGTCATCGTCCACCCGCAGACGCACTCCCTGCTCAATTCCCTTCCGTTTTGGTCCCGCCATGGGTCGAGATGCCTGCTCATCTTCGTCGCTGTCGCCCAACTCGCTTTCACTGCCATACAGAACGTCCTCAAAGGCATCACCTGTAGGAACCTTTCCTTTGGTTGCCTGGATAAAGTCATCAGCGATGGTAAATTATAGACGCTCAGGGGAAAACAACCAACCTCCTCCTCTTCGTCATCGTCCTCTTGAGCTTTCTTCCTTTTAGCTCTTTCCTTCCTTTTCTTGATATTCACCAACACCTTTGCGGCTTGATCCTCACCTGCCGCTTGATACACGTCGTTCCACCCAAACCTCCTAATCATCCGCTCGAAGATATGGCGGACCTTTGTTTTGAAATGGTTCTTGTGATCATGAGACCAGCCGAGGAGTGCAGGGACAAGTTGTTTTATATGCGGTCGTAGCAATTCAACAGGTAAAGTATGAATCGCAAGCTTTATGTACCCGAGCGTAGACTTGATGATCTCACGGTTGGTAGAGGATAGGAAAACAAGAAGAGTCGTGAAGATCTCTGTCTGCATCTGGGTATCGATGGAATCTACTCAAATCATTAGATAAGTTGCGGTGATGACGTCTACTTACATACCTCTGAATTCAAAAACGAGACGGGAGATGGCGGTTACGGTCGCACTGATCATGTGCGGTGAAGCTCCTGCTAAGCCTCCTGCAACCATGGTCATGTACTCGTTGATGCTTGCTTGTGCTGCAAAGAGTACGTCGGTAGCTGGACTTTCAGTGCGATCACAACTCACCTTCGGCACCATCCTCATCCATTCCATCTACCATGCTCCTCTTTACTATACCACCGTGGCTCATCTTTTGACCCATAGCAACAATGAGCTCGAAAGCAGCCAACCG
Organism: Suillus bovinus; assembly: GCF_016758785.1. Classification (NCBI taxonomy): domain Eukaryota; kingdom Fungi; phylum Basidiomycota; class Agaricomycetes; order Boletales; family Suillaceae; genus Suillus; species Suillus bovinus. The sequence continues at coordinate 427,717 of NW_024542071.1, forward strand.
GGCTTTCTCTGATGGCTCCTTCGTACCCAAGACAGCCTCTGGGATAAGCGAAGGAATGACGTGCAAAGACTCGCTAGGTATCCGAAGTATCAGCAGAGAGAGCAAGGTGAACCGATCTTTCTTTGCAGCAGGTGAAAGCCCAACAGAAAGCTCTTCCAGACGTTGGAAAGTCTGGAGCGGGTCCTCTTCTACTTTACCGTGCTCCAGAAGCTTCGCTAGAATCTTGTAACCACGCTTTTGTACGCCGTTGTCCTTGTGACAGAGCACCTCCTGCGCAAGGCACGTCGAGAACAGAGCGGCGACATCTTGTGCATCCAGGAAGGGAAGGAGGAGAATTAAAAGGTCTTGCATCATTGCGGTGGTGTTCCCGTTGTCTAATTGTTGGAGGCTTTGACGGAAAAGGTCAACGACCTTGCGATAGGCCTTTGCAATGTCTTGCTTCTCTGCGAGTCCAGCCCAAACACCGATGACGTCGCCCACCATGCCACGATTATCCCTATCTACGCTACCGAAGACGTTGAAGAAAACAGCGAACCAACTCTCTACTTGGGTCTTGAGGAAAGTAAGGTTCTCAGAAGCTTGTTCGGGGGTAATTGCGTTATCAGTTCTCGAGGACTCTTCCATGTCTGTGTCGACCTGGGATGCGATGGTCTTGTTGGACTCTATCAAAACCTTCAGGCCCTTTAGTACAGGTGGCCGAAGATCAGGTTGGGTGTAAAGTAACTGAGAAAGGAGTTGCGAGAATGCCGGTGTAAGAGCCTAAAATGATATCCATCAACATCAAAGCCTGCATACGAGCACCGCACGTACTGTCTTGATATCAGGAGGCGCATGGCAATAACCCGCAAATCCAGTCCATATCTGAGCGACAAGCACACTCCACACTTTCGCCTCTGATTGCCTTCCTTCACTATCAGCCTTTTGCTGCAAATTGAACATCCGCTCGCTCATGGGCACAAAGTATGAGACAAAATGGCCAAGGAGAGACGGGTGGGGTTGGTTAAGCATAGGTAAAAGGAACGCGCGTGGTTCTTTGCCTGCTTCACTGAAATATATACATATTCAGCCCTAATCTCTTTTCCCGTTTCAAAATGACTCACCGATCTGAGGGCTCTAAATTCAAAGGAATAGCTTCAAGAAGCACGGCGGGACCCACTACTCGCATAGCCGTCGAAAGCACATCATCAGCGGCTTCCTTGTGCTCAAAGCCTTTTTGGATCCGCAGATCGGCAATTTTCGACACCAGAGGCATGAGCAAAGCCTCTGTAGCAGTAGTAGACTTCGCAGGGTCCACACGAACGCCCAAATTTGAGACCAGAGCTGAAATAACCGAAAGCAGCTCCTGCATGGCGGATGCAAAGGACAGGGAGTCGAGGGCTTTCGTCATTTGCGAGATGATGCTTCGCAGGGGCGATTTTCCAGCTTCGCCGTCGGAAATGGAGTTTTTCACGATAGAAGACGTGATACACCGTGTAAGTAAAGCCAGAGATTCCGCAACAGCTTTACGAGTTTGTGGGTTCTTCGTCTCAAAGTACGACCACACCGTTTTCCACACTTTGTTTAATTCAGCAGCACAGGCCGATGCATCCGCAACATGATATGCAAACATTGCATCTCCTAGAACACGAATCCAAGATGGAGAGATAGAATTATCGGCTTTTGTTGGCGGAGACTCCAGGACGGCATTTAGAACGGCTGGGATTTGTTCGATTGCACTGGCAGTGCCGGTCGTAGTAGATGCCGTAAAAAGATCGGAAAGAATCGAGTATGCAGCCTGAGAGAGGTATGGGTTTCCTAATCGTGGAAGGGTCAAGAGTGTGGTGGTGATGGGTGGAATGGCCTTGCGAATATCTATGTTAGCAGACAGTAATTTAAAAACTATTTGACATACATCGATGGGAAGATTTGGAAGTACTGGGCGCAAGAACGCAAGGAGATGGATAGCTGTTTCTGCAGCTGAGGTATCGGACCCTTTTCCTGATGATTTTGATTTCGGTAGGGCACCAGAGCTTGCTTGCTGAAGCGCAATATGAGCCCACTCAGCCACCCGCTGAGCATAAGGATGCCGAATTAAAGGACTCGGTGGGAAGGAAAGAACATCTTTTACGATGTCAGCTGCTTTCTTGCGCACTTTTGGTCGAGGATCCAGACATAATTGCAGTATTGATGCAAATGATTGGCGGACCGCAGAAACGTCTAGTTGCGATTTGTCAAGGGCTTTGAATACAGCATTGTACAGAGTCAATTGTGACCTCAGTGGAGGGGCATGTGCCATCAAGGCAGGAAAAAGTGGTGCGGTCAACGATAGAAGTGTATTGAGATTGGTCTGGATAACTGGCGGAGGGACGAAGGGAGCCACTAGAGCAAGGAGATACAGTTCTGCGGGTAGTACGTCTCCATCTCCAAGTGAAGTCTCCTTCTTTTGAATGCTTCCATCGAGAGTTGTGATCAATGCAGCAAAATAAGCCGTAGGCGTCCTGTCCGTATGCTTTTCCTGAAACGTCGATTCTAGAGCCTGAAGCAGGTTTGCTGGTGCTTTCTGGTGGGCAAGATTTGAGGTCGTGTGAGGCCGTATCTTGGCTAATGCCTCCTCCATGACGATCACTTACAACTGTAAATGACCGTCCTACTGATATGCAGATCAAAATTTTGATTATGTAATACCCAAGACTACTTTGAGTAAGTCAACTTAACGGCTATTAGTAGTAGTGACATGTAGACCTTTTCTTTCCCGAATCCTCCCCATAGGTACAACATTTCATGTACACGACCTTCACGACAAGACTCGCATAAATATGCCTGAAGGTTCCACCACGCCTTGGTCTTATGTCTTAATTCGGTGAGGTCAACAACATACCAAGGTTGACGGAATTTGACTGCGGTGTTATTAGGTTACTCTTCAAATTTGTGCTGAAGATATTCTATGGGACCATTGTCGTCGAGAATGCTGATCTTATACCGAAGACCGGGCAACCATGGTCCGTCCCCAGTTAGGTCATCCTCCATCAGCTAACTTGAAAATGGTTTCGCGACTCAGCATTGTCTGCGCCAACCACCCTAATTCCCTTACGGATGCACTGTAAGAATACATCTACTCTGACCAAGCGCGTTAACTCATAGTTTGTATACGTCAGTCTTCTAGTAACCTCTATGCCGTCCAAAGTAAGCAACTTCGACCTTCAACCTGACGTCACCACTTGGCCCACAATTGCTATGTAGACGCGTAATATGCTGCGGCTCACGGCAAAATCCACTCAATTCGGCCATCGGACATTTACCAGCTGGTTGGTCGAATCAGCAGGCACTGTGCCTATCAAGCGGCGCAAAGACTACAATAACACCGAGGTTGATAACAGTCAAGCTATGGACAAGCTAATGGATGTAAGATATGCCTATAGTATACATAGGAGATCTGACGATCCAATTAAATCTAACAGGCACTCGAAGTTGGAGATGCAGTTTGTTTATTTCCGGAGGGGGCAAGTCGCTATCACCCTACCATTGCCCCTCTCAAGACAGGAGGTTTGTTAACTGATTAGTGACTGTTAATGTTTACTTCACCGAGTTATCTTCTAGTGGCTCGTATTCTTTCGGATGTCTTGAGTCGTAATCGTGACGATCCAAACTTTTCCATATCCATTCTGACGTGCTCAATCACTTACATGTAATCAACTACTGTGGTTCTTCCGCCTAGTCGCTTACCGCGTGAAATTGTAGGCATCGACAACATTTCAGATCAGATGTCCTGGTGACATTCAACCCCCCAATGACGTTCACTCCCAAGGTGCGTGCATACGTATAACCATATAAAGCACTTCATTTAATTTTCTGTGGTTTAGGACAATCCAGAGCTCCTCGCTCCCGTGCAATACGAAGAAATTCGGGCTGTGACTGCACGGATGCAGCAACAAATTAGTTCCCGAACGATTGACTCGCCATCTTGGGAATTTGTGAGATCCGCGAAGATGGCGACACGCCTATATGCACCTCTTGGGACTCGTATGAGCCTAGGAGATTATGTGCGAATCACCAGAACATTTGTCGAGGCATTCAAAGCTTCTGACGATACTCAAAAGAGCAAACGTATTACTGAAGATCAGTCTCTCGACTTCACCAAGGAGGACATTGAGCTCAACCAACTGCGTCGTGACCTCAAGGTAATGCAGCTTTTAACGAATGTACCAGTTTCTAAATTACCGTCAAAAGACTTATCAAGACCGGCTTGCTCTCTGGGGTATCAAAGACGATCGCATTGCGCGACCCCTCTCCTTGGGAACGATCACCATGCGAATGGCTATTCGACTGACATGGTTCATATGTCTGTTCACCATCTCTCTTCCAGGCCTGGTGCTCTGGACCCCCGTATTCATTACCACATTCATCGCCGTCCGGAATTTCAAGAGAACTGGACCAGTCTGGGACACCTTTGATGAAATTGCGCAATATAAACTTGTCTATGGGCTTTTTTCGGGCCTATCCGTCTGGGCTGCTTGTATTCTATTGACGCTTCCTTCCGCCGCGTTCACAACATTTCTTGTCCCTGCAATGATGTGGATGACCCTGAGATGGACGGAAGACGCGATATCGGCTTTTCGCGCTTTTATGGCATTGGCGAGGCTCCTATGTGTTGGGAAGAAGACGCTGAGCGAGATACGAGTGACGAGGCGGGATCTGCATTCGCGATTGATGAATCTTGCTGTGGGGACTTTGGGATTAACGGATGATCCCGAGAAGTTTTTCATCGAACGCGGGGGTAAGCAGAAGGGTCGTGTGAGAAGCACCTGGGACAGCGGAGCCAAGTACTTCTCTGTCAGAAGGAGGCGGAAGAGAGACTGGAATGAGACGTTGAGGCTGTATGACCAGGTGGATTATCCCGAAGATGGTTGAAGAGGGGCTGTGCGAATGAGATGTTATATCCGCCCTACTGATGTTTGGTATTTTGTACATACATCTAGACAATCGCCTTTTGGTTATATAAGTGGAGGGAGCGACTTGTAATAAACATATTTACAAAATGCGTACGTACATACAGTAAGTGCTGCAAAAGGTATCCAAAACATGTACAAGTAAAACCGAAACGCAGTCCGATTGGTCGTGAGGGGAAGAAAGGCACTATACATTTGTACCATAAGTTGGAACGGGTTTGTATGGTCTGAAGCGATGACCTAAAATGGGTGAATATGATCTGTTACCAGCAGCCCACTTATGGCCGCGGTCCGCAGCCACACCAGTTATGATGACGCCAGCTCCGACAGCAAAGCCTAAAACCCAAGAAACCGCGTTTAAGACATAACCAACACCTTTGCAAACCATATTAGGGCCAACAAGACGAGAAAGCAACGCAAAAAACTAACCAGGCTTAGCGTGTTCGAAGGACGGGAATCGGTCCTTGCGGTACAGCTCGGTGACGAGAATGAACGTCACAAGTTGGAACACAGCTGCGGAGTGACGATGATGATGATGATGATGCCCCATGATACCACGTGCTTCATAACGACTTACCGTGCAATATGACTAGACCTGCGACGGCTCTCCAGACCCTTCTCCTTCTGGAGTGGGTGCTTATGCCGATGACCAAAGCGACTAAACCCATCGCTGCAAAACCGACACCAAGCTCGGTGAAATATTGAGCAGAGGTCCACAGAGCACAGAACAAGCGGTTTTCGTTATCACATTTGTCTTGTACGCGGGAAGGAAATTGACGACATTCGTAATCGGAGTATTCCAGACGTCCGCCTTTGGAGGGGCCAGGGATGCTGATGGCAGAAGACTCGCATCGTTCCATTAGCCCATAGCGAACTGTTACATGCGTGTTCGCGGTGTCATATCTTGCAATAAGCCTTCAAATACAATATGTCAGGGTATTTGGTGGTTAAAAGGTTCTCTGGGCGAACCAATCCGGGAGACGTGAAGATAATATATTCTGAGACCCCCCTGGATGAGTGTGGCTCATGAAATGGGAGTTGAACGACGTACGATGACAAGAATGACGACTACAGCGACAAAAGTCGCTGCATACGATGTTTTCCTCATTACAGGGGATGTTTTGAAGGAGATTGGGAGAGAGCAAAGTAATATTTGTGAGGCTCCACAGCTTGTTGAATATGTCTTGCCATGTCCTTTTATTGTTAGTATTATGTAACGACAATTACCGGATCGGTCGGTACCAATGCGATATCTTCGACCATTCGCGCAAATATCTCAGTTATTGCCCTGATGCTCCGGTGAGAGAGACATCCGTGGAAGGAAGTGCGTATACATCGCATTAACTAAATCGTTCTATCGTTGTTTCTGAGCCTGTTTTATACATCATGATGGTGTTTCTAACTTTAAGAGACTCGGATCCCAAAATACAGTGAGATGTAGTATTCATAGAATATTGAAATCCATGACGTCGACGGTCGTTTATGTTATCGCTTCTCTTTGCTTGTTCGTAATGTCCGCTGCCGCATCGTTGAACAATTATGTTACTGTCCAAATAAATAATATGTTATCCGCCACAATAATTTTGGATATCTCAGAATCCGGAACATATTCCTCTGTTACCATCACTGCGTGTAATAGATTCTTGTAAAAACATTTCCACTCACGATGGTATTTTACAATGATCATCTGTCGTATGCTCCGCTCAGTTTGGTCTAGTCCTCGATGGCGAAGACAATGCAGAAGGTGTGGGATTCTTTGTAGTGATGAATCGAAATACAAAAGGCCCTGGTTTGATAGCAATCGCGCCGGCATAGATTGCAGGGATGGCGGGAAATTTCAGATTGGTCGACGCTATGACAGATTGGGCCGGGTTTGGTGGCAAGCACAGGTTAGATAGACGCTGCTTGATATAGCAGGTGTGCACGTTCGTACATGTCCAAAGTTAATTACTTAGCAAAAGGTTGAAGGATTATGCGCACAAGGGTTTATTATGTCAGCGAATATCGCTGGCGTAGTGGCCTGAAATGGAGATAATCAAGTCTAACGTCTCCCTAATTTATGACATGATAAGCTATTCCCATATGTCCAGCTTCGATCGTGAATCACCTTGCTCCGCAATTGAGGTCAGGTTAAAACGTTGCCACGAAAGCATTCAAGGCAGCTGGCAGATTTTGTAACAATCTCCATAGGTATACAAGCACGCACGGCAGGTACCGGGACGAACAGGGAATGACGTAGCTACTAGGTTGGTGGCGGAAGATGGTCCGGGGGATCGTCGTGCGGGGATATCATATGGATCAGAAGTTGAGAAGCCTCTATGTCGTATGGTGATAGCAGATAGTCCAAGATTATCAGCCAACAGGAAGGCCCCGCCGGTTGGAGGCTCAGAACTCGAAGTTTTCCCTATATGATACGCCCCTGGATACGCACAAGTTTTAACAGGCCTACACGACGACTGTCTAATATTTATGGTATATTTCAAACGGCTATTGAAAAATATCGACTTTTCAACCGTACCCTATTGAGCAACCAATTAATTAATGTAACTAGGTTTCGCAAAATCTGAGAGCATCATTCTCGACTGGCATCGTGCTTAAATGCAGATTATCAACGTCAACTTCTGTCTGAGTCGACTATGACTCGAGGGCCCCTTTGATTTCCCCTCCCCAACATGATACATCGATGAGGGCCACTGGCCAATGTCCTTGTCGATTAGTGGTTAAATCATCGCATTGTGGCTACTCCAATCTGCGAAGCCGGAAGTTCGAATCCTCCCTGGGACAAGTGTAATTTTTCCTTCGCGACAACGTTGGAGCGAGCACGTTTATGCATACATACCAGATCTGAAATTACTCGTCACCCCATATCATATCATGGTAGCTTGGCTATCATCATAGTTGACGTCACGCGTGTGAGGCTGTTATGATGCGCTTGTGTCAGTGGTGCTGTGGAGCGCCGGATATACATAGTAGCGCTGGCTCCAACGAATCTCCCACTAGAGATTACCTGTCGCCTTTCATTGCCTAAGAGCGCTTGAATTTCACCACTGGGAACGTACATCCGCACAGGAACTACACCAACACTACCTATTTCAGTGCATCGTACACAATCAGTTGGAGGCGGGCCTGGAAGGAATGAACCTCCAATATGACTTTTCGCCTGCTCCATCCCTCGTGAGTGAAACCTAATTACATAAGAGACATTATCCAACAGCACAAAATATAAATTGAAGTGTCGTACCTCTGTTCCATCGATATTGTCAGGCAAGTACAACAACAAGCCTGAAGCAGGGTCCTGGATGCTGAAGGGAAAATACAAGTCACTCCCTGAAGACGCGCAGTCTATAGCAATACTCACATCCACCTGCCTACCTCGCGGTACGATACAGACCATTCATAGGCTTTGTCATTATAGACCACTTTCTCAGACTTTTTTTTTGCAAAGTTAGCATTAAACTTCAAAACAAGGAAGGAGTGAAACTGACGTCAGCACCGATGTACTTAGAGCTGGAGGTGGACTTGATAGTCACGTTGCTGTACAAGTCTACGCTGAGAGCTTTGACTTCCCACTGTGTGGGCCATGAGAACTGAACAGTAGTGCGATGGGATGGATGTTCAAGAACTTACCTCGATGCGTGGATCAGGGCTATCCGCGTGACGGCCGGCGACGATGATATCCTCTTCCTTAAGTCCTATGTTTTGCATGGCATACAAGACATTGAGGATATTGTAAGCTCCATCCCATGGAACGGCGAAACCCATGATAGTAAGTTGAAGATGAGTGTAGTTTGAAGTGAAAAGATTTCGAGGAAGATGGGGACACCCTGATGATATCCTGAGCCCCTTTATACTACACTTTGCCGGGTTTCAGCCCGGCGTACAGGCGAGTTGGCTATCTTCCATTCCTGAAGAAGTATCAGATCTGACAGCTTGCATGGAACAGGGCACAATTGCGCGAGTCGAGCGAATAGCACCCCAAGATGGTGCGCTTCCATTCCACTCGCTTCCACAAGGGTAAAACATTCTTCAACTTGCGCTCGAATTACTTTCAAGTTCTGGTCAGGTGCAGGCCATTTGAAGGAGCCTATCGGGTGAGCTGACAGCTTGCATGGAAGAATTGGATACTTGCGTAAATTGCACTCATAGCACGGGGCTTGCTGATTACTTGCCAACATCATTCGTGCTCGCTATGAGCGCAAAGCCGTCCATCGGCAGCACGACCTACTGATTTTGGGTCTCATCCAATGGCTGTAAAGGTACGGCAAGTCATCCATCTCCCTTAGGGCACCATACTATCTGCAAAGAAGACGATCGTCGAAATCGACAAATCAGCCTGCACCTTGACTATTGTCTTCATAGAGACACTTCGAGTCCGGTGATCCTCATTACAAAGTTTCACGTTGTGGGGTAACATTCATGTCTGCCGAGGTTGAAAATGATGGATCCAAGTTCAACCGTGACCATTCCTCGGACCGGTAACTGTCATAGCCGTATGATTTGAAAAATCCAAGTTCGGTTCATGGTCATACTTGAGGCTTTATACAGTAACATGTTTTCATGTCGAATGGACCTTCGCAAATCTAAATAAGCCGGATCCGACCAGACAAAATATCCGGACATCGCCGCGTCGAGAGTATCAAACCCTCGGTACTCCTTGAACGACATGAGGATAGGTAGTAGCAATGAGCTACAAAGTTGATCAGGTACAAATATGCTGCGACTTTCGAGGCTCTCACCCCAAATAGGTCAGGTGCACGCGCAGCTAATACTTGTGGATCTTCTCCGAGACCTACGAAGCTGGGTTTCGAGAAATCAGCAGGTTGCCGCATACACTGTGGTTTGCACACACATAGTGGACACACCAGCCTCTATGGCAGCAGACATTGTCATTGCTGCAAATATTAATAATCATGCAGAGCTATCGAGGCGACCGAAAAGAGGCACGCACAGCATTGCAGTCCAATAAGGAATCCAAACAAGACCACCGGCGCTGTGTACTGTCCATCGGCATTGTATGCAGGATGTGTCACTGCAGTAACGATGGTACCGGTTCTTCAAGCACATTAATTCAGTACGCACGGCGTAGGTATAAATACCCGAAGAGTGAGCACAGAAGCCCGATGGCATACGCTCCCCACGTCAAAGCTGTCGAACGTTATCAGAAGATGTCAGCAGTCACAACTAGTAACTCACTCATGCCAACCAATGAATCGTTGACAAGCGCATCAATCCCTAAAATATTGACATCCTGAGAGAACTGACGGGAAAACAAATGACGTACCACGATCCATAAACATGGTCCAAGTGTCTTTTGCTGCTTTAATGTAAGGCTTTCCGTAGAGCGCTGATAACATTGAGTGACTGTTGACTACAACCGGACCAGCTCAGATAACTTACCAATTTCGATGTAGGCATATCTATTAAAGTACCTTACCAGTCCTTCGATACATCCAACGAAGCACTCTGCACAGCAAGCAAGACACGCCTCTACGACTTATCAAAAGCTGCAAATCAGCGTTAAAGTAGGAAGATCCAGATTGACGCTCACAACTCCCTTGCGCGTTTGCATTGTTCCTCGCAGCATCCAGGATAAGGCGAACAATTTCCAGAACAGTAACAATCAGGGATCCAAACGCTATTGACCCAAGAGAGAGCGTTGAAGCACGTCCAAATGCACTGAGGGTTGGATGCTTTGGCTGAAATCAATGTATCAGCACAACTGAGGGAGCATAGAACAGAACGTTACCATCAGTTGTTGTTCTCGAGGTCCGAAGTAATACCAGCCTGTGATGTACATAAGAGATGAGGAAACTAGACGAATCGTTTAGCTATGCTCACTTCCGTACGCTCCACCAGCAAGAGTGGCTAAGGCGACGTTACCAATGACTTGAGATGTCCAGAGGTACGAAAATACGGCATAGAATATTAGGCCTGCCACAGTGCTCCCAGAACAAGAAGTTCCGTTGCTGCAACCTTTGTGGTCGTTCGAACTTGATTAAATTGATTGGTAATGCAAACTTACTTGGACTACCGGGTGTCCATTTCGTATATCTACAAATAGTTTAGAGAAGCTGAATATTGCGCAGCAAGCTGAAACACTGACATCGCAATAAGTGTATAGGAAAACCACCTGAAAATGATAGTGTTTGATACGACTTATTCGAGCGTAACAACGGCAACTTACACGGTTAGAGCAGCTTGCAAGATCAAGGCGATGAAGACAACGACGTAGACACTCTTGTGGTGTTTGGAGATATCCATTACTACTTGCAGGAGAAGGGACGCCAGTGGAATGCGGGACCTGAAACCAAAATAGGCAAAGATCGAGAGCAAGGCGATGATAGTGAAAATGATGGCCCCAGCTGTAGCTTCGCAGTCAATAAAGAGGCGGCCGATGTTCGTATATTGCTCACAATAGTAGCCTGTAGTCCAGTAATAAATGCAAATGGCGCTAGAGTAATGATCAGAACGATAACCGATCTAGGGCGTTAGAGCGGGCTCACATGTTGAGTATTATAGACAACACGAGAGTTATGTGCATCAAAGCTCGTGTAAAGAAACGTGCGAGCACGAGGTAGGCTACAGACAAGACAAGAGCTGCTGCAGTGACAAACAAGAGAAGATAGGCAGTATGCCTAACGCAGTCAACGTCGTATAAATATACCGATAAATGCATACAATCAACACACCGATTGAGGGTCAGCGATGAGCCAACTTGAGAACCATTGCCTACACCACCCCCGAGCCCGTTATCTGACACGTACCCTGAGATGGCGATTCCTGAAAGCACGGCAAAGCCTGCAAACTACCACGGGATTAGAAGGAGTGCGCCAAGAAATAACGTAGACCAACCTGCAGAATGAAAAGGATGAGAAAGAGAACGTCGTTGACCCGATTCTTCGGCTGAAACCGACCGTCGTCGAAGGGTGTTTTTTGGGTTGCGTATGATTGGGGATCGTACTGGGGTTGAACGACTGGTTGGGCATATGGCTGAGAGTGTCCAGGCGTCGGCCCCCCGCTGAGAGGATACCCCTGTCCCTGCTGGACTTTCCACTGATCCTTGTTCCAATGGGTCATTTCTGAATCAATGAGAGAGCGAATAAGGTGTTGTGGGAGGCAACTTCTCGTACACGCAGACTCCTTGAGGCAAAGGAAGAGGTGAATTTGAAAAACAGACTGCGTCGATCATGATGCATCATCTCCCAGTTTGGTGAGACAATTCTTGGAAGTGAGTGCGGACGGTAATTGTACGGATTAAGGAGACCAAGGCTCGGATGTCGTAACGGAGGGTGAACCAACCAAGTCTATCCCTTTATCACGACCGTTTAGGTTTCGGGTCCCAGGAGAAGTTGTTCCAGGCCACTCGTGATGTTACACCTGCCTGTGCAAGTTCCGTGGTTATGAACGAGATGCGGTCCCGGGTACACCTCCATGGGAAGTTTCTTAATCTCGGGGCATTGTTTCCTTCTGAGCAGTAGTATAAAATATATAAATATAGTGTCATATTGAGATATGCTTGATCAGAAGTTTGTGAAACTCGTATGTGTGAATGAAAGACATACTTGGACCACTACATGATAAATTTCCTGCGCGTATAATTATTACGACACCTCGTGGCCTGCAGCATGTTATGTATGTAAAACAAAGGAGCATGTTTTTTCACGCATTGTTCTCTGCTATCGATGGATAACGTTTGGCTGAGAGTTCAGCCAACAATTTACGGTACCGTCAGTGTAATTTTGTCAAGGAAACACATATGGCAAGCTGTGTCGGATCGTGGATTAAGATTAGTAGCGAATTTAGTTTGGTCGTGAAACTGACCACTGATTTACGTACGAAAATTCCGACTCCGGTATTTTGATTGCGGGCGCTGTTCTTCTTCCTAAACTCTCAACGTTCTTCAGCGTGATCATCGTTGACGACGTTCTTTATCCTTAAAACGACGGCGAGCTCATCATTATATTCCTCAATCTTTCTAACTGAACTCTTTTTTCACAGTCACTTTTCAATTCGACTGCGGGGACGTCCTTGTCCCCTTGCAACAGTGTCTGCCATTAATCGCACCCACCCTACTCGTAATCTTTATCCCAGCGTCCATAACCTCGCAAAATCATCAAGACCATCCACCATATTGCTAATGAGCCTATCTTTCGGCGGCCTTGGCTTGATCTCCCTATGGACTCCCCTGTACTTCTGGGATGACTCTGCCCGTGTTCGCAATGAATTCAGGTCTTTCGTCTTTCTTCTTGTATTTGTTGCTGTAATGCTCATACTTGGTGAGCAACATGGTTCAATATTTTTGATAGCCCATATTGACCATTTTATTTCTGATTCTCTCTCACTTTTGCGTACTATTATTGTTCGCGATATCCGATCGTCCATCTGACTCATTCTTATTCGACCCAAAAACCTCTAGCGTATCTCACGAACCCCTCAGAGACATCATTCCGTGCCTATCTGACCGAACAATCCTTCCGTCAACACCTCACACATCTTGATGATACCACAGACGAATCTTCTGATCCTGATCCCCAATTCTCTTCACGTCCAGTGGACCGCAATACACTCACTGATCGTACCCCCCTTCCGTTTCACTTTGCAAACCGTGCTTCAGTATCTTTACGCACCCCCAAGCACATCTTTCACAGTGTCGGCATTTGCACCATCGCCACTACCCGCGGAGCTGCTGGGGTCAATGGACGTGCTTCAAGCACAACTAATCTACATGGTAACGCGAATTTGTCAGGTGTTCATCACGATGGATTTGTAGTTTCAGATTCTTGGTTTATTGGAGCGTTTGGTCACTGGTGGCGCGGCGGTCTGGTTGATTCATGGTATCGTGATGCCATGGTCGGATCAAAGGATGCTGAAGGCTGGAGCTCTGGTATTCTTGGCTTTAAGGCTCTTGACAAGTTCAACGAATTCAACAGTATGTTTTTTCAAATCTCGTTTGTCCTTCCATCTTAAGGTAGAAAGAAGGTCGACCCTTTGCGAAGTCGGTTCCCTGTCCCAGGCTTCCATCACGTGGTACCCCACCTAGGTTGCGTAATCGTGAACGTTTCGCGCCCCGCCTTGGATTAATTCCTCGTCGCAACTCGACCCCTCCGCCACTTCCCAAGTCAGCTTCACTTCCCCTGCACACAGATCACCGAACGCACGAGCACAACCTTCCAATATCTCAGCCAAATTCCGACCAGAGTTGTATTGGCGTCTATGTACCGCCTGTTGCTCAACCCATCTCACGCGGCCCTTCGAGATCTGCATCCATCGATGACTCACCTATGGTTGCGGAAGTCTTGAGGCAAATCGCTGCTCAACAAGCTTTCGTGGCAGAACTAGATACCCAAATTTGTGAGGCCCAAACAGCGGCCACTGTGTCCCATGGTGCGCTGGAAGCTGAATTGGCCGAGCTGCGCGTACGCAAGCGCGATGAAGACCAACGCAAAGCTGAAGGGAAAGCTCGTGCCAAAATGCTTGAGGATGCACGACGCTCTGCTGAAACAGGAAGAAGAGATGCCGAGAAGAAGCTGAAGGCTGCCCGTGGTGTGAAGGAGGGCGCTGTGAGGCGCATTGAGGAACTGGGGAACGAAATTGGCAGGTTAAGGGATCAAATCGAGACGGACCGAGCGACTTTGCTTGAAGAAGCTGAGATTGAGGACACCAACCTAACACAGGAACTGGAGCAGGAACTTGAGGCGAAGAAGAAAGAAGTTCGGATTGCGGAGGATGTCGTCGCCGCGCTTAACACACGTGCAAAGGAGCTCGAGGCTAAAATTACAGAGTCTCGCGAGCGACTTGAAGCCGCTAGGGAGCGAACGGAGGCTTCGAAACATGAGCCGTTGTTCGTCCCTATGCAGGTTTTGAGCAGCGGTCATTCTTCCACGCAAGAACAGTACGGTCATACCAACGGTCACGGCAATGCAAATGATTATGACATGGGTCAAGCAGACGCACCATCCTGGTCTTCAAATTTTAGTCCCTTTGATGAACCGTTAGACATCCATTCTTCACCGGTGTCTTCGGAGCGCGCACAGAACGGTCTTGATTCAGGAGAATTTTCACGCTCTCCGAAACCTCCACGACTTTCGTTGGGATCACTATCAAATTTCAGCCCTAATGCAAGTGAAACCAGTGCTGTTTCGCGTCGCTCCAAGGGGTACACCATCTTTGATGACGATATCGCTTCCCTCGCGCAACCATCACAATCTGGTAAAATTGCTCACGGTCAATTCTCCCCCCATACGACTTTGACATTCTCTCCCTTTGATGTTCAAACGCCGTCTTCAGCATTCATCCCAAGTAGCCTCATTAGCGTGTTAGATTCTCCTTCTGGAGACTGGCGAGGCATTGGAAGAGCTGGAAGCACGCTCAATGCGTCACCTGTATCTCTTACTGGACCTTCGCCTGCACAGGAAATGGATGTAGAGTATGATCCTTTCGAAGTTCGCCACCACACTCAGGCTGTGTATGACAAAATGGGTATGCCTCACCGAACGAACTCTGATCCCTCTGCTGTACGCGCGCTGGACAACAGTGTTGTCAATGATGCCGCTAATATGGGGTTGGATTCTGGACCACGTAGGTGGTTCTCGACGTCTGCCAAGGACAAGCAACGCAAGGGTCTCAATCCGGATGCCAAGGTTTTCAGACTTCCGCGACGACAAGCTCCCGTTGCGTCCGAACCCACCAGCGGCGCTCCTCCAGCTTGCTATGACGCCCTGAACCCAAATGGGCTCATGACCAGCAATTCTTCGACTCCATCTGCCCTCCTTCGCGCCTTTGCTCCCTCTCGAGCGGAACGTGAAGTGCTTCAGCGGGCGCTTGGTGGTTCGACTAATACGAGCCTCGAGCGTCTGCCGAGCCTCAGCGACGTCGGAAGTATTCCATCTTCTCCAGTG
Organism: Suillus bovinus; assembly: GCF_016758785.1. Taxonomy (NCBI): domain Eukaryota; kingdom Fungi; phylum Basidiomycota; class Agaricomycetes; order Boletales; family Suillaceae; genus Suillus; species Suillus bovinus. The sequence continues at coordinate 443,540 of NW_024542071.1, forward strand.
CATGTTAATGCCGAGGCGCAGCCGCTGCCGGCGTTTGGAGGGAAGGGGGCTGTTTTACCTGCGTGGCTCCAGTCGCTGCCGTTGATTCGGAAGCCTAACTTCAGCCCCTGGGAGGACGAAGAACCTGTCTCTGTGAGTACAGGCGGAGAGCTCAAGAGGAAGTAGACTGTGGTGCAAGCGGAGCGGGGCGGGGGAGAACATTGTACAAACCATGGTGTTGAATCGTCCTGGGATGACGAGAAAGGTGTTCGCGATAGAGAAAAAGGGGTGGGTGGGGTAGCTGTATCTGCTTTTCAATTACCTGCTCGTCTGATATATATATATATATCGAAATGCACGAATTTGTTGAACCGTTTCACATAACCATTCAGGAATGGTGACTGAGTCTCAAGCCGGTCACGGCAGCCCGACGGATCATTATCAGCCTCATTTGTGCAGGTGTTCGCGCGTAGGGTCAATGCCTCGGGAATTGCTACCTAGTCAAGCTATGGGGCTGTGGCCAGCGTGCGTGGCGTGTGCTCTTCAAACCCAACACGGCGCATCATATCAACCAACCAAAGTTCTACGATGGAAAGTCTCCCCGCGCTTGAACAGCTAGGCTATGTCCATATGACCCCAAAGGACAAAATAACAAACCTGATTTCACAGGGGGAGCGATCGATAAGTCGGAATCGCGCGTAGAGCGGTGCAAACATCAATTCCAAAACTTCACATCCCGGGAGAGGGTAAATTATGTAGATATAGCTAAGTTACCATCAACGAAGAACGTGACTTGACACATGAACGCTATGACCTCGGCCGCGGCTCTTGTCCTCCAGAATCAATGAACGCCTGCAAGCTTTTCGAAACGGTGTATCCACACTGTTTCAGCTCGTCTAATGCTAGCGAGTACCGCGAATCATCAGCAGCGATGCAAGTCCGAATGATGGCATCATAAACGCTCCGTGGCGGCACGAACTTTTGCGCTTTCATTTCCTCGAGATAGAAGAACGCGTCTTCATATGTAGCCTGCGTTAGGCAAAGGATGATGATCCGCTCGTAAGTCGTTGCATCTGGTTTTATGCCCAACTCCTGCAGATCCAGCAGCAGTCTATCTCCGAGGCCACGGTGACTGGCCACGATACAGCCAGAAAGGAGGGTGTTGAAGGTGTCAACGTCAGGGACGCATTTGTAGTCGGGGAAAGCCTTGTAGGCACCCACGGCACGCTGCAGATCTGAAAGTGATATGGCAGCGCGGATGATGGCATTGATGGCGGTCCTGTCGATCGACTTCCCTTCACTTTTCAGCTTGTCAAGCAGTCCCCAAGCGCTGTCCACCTTGTCGATATCCTGCTTCAGGACGTCATATATCGGCTGGGTCGTTATCGCAGTAGGGAAGATGTTACTACTTCGCATCAAGTCGAGTGTGCCAAACGCGTCTTTTAGATTTCCGGCGTTACACATTGCTTCTACGAGGGGTGCAAAATGGTATTCTTGCCAGTCAGCGCCCATGCTTCTGAGAACACGGATGACATCTGTTGCTAGGTTAGAGAGTCCATGACGTCCAGCGGTATGGAGAACATCGATGCAGAGTCCTTCGTCTGGAGTGGCATTAAGGTCGCCAACAACCTTTTCCCAGCATCGTTGAACACCTTCACCCTTCCGATCGAATGTCAGGTGGAAACGATACAAGATAGAGATACCACATACGTAAAGGGCTTCGGCAGATGATGCTAGACACACCATCCATGTTTCTGAGCTTAATCTCCGGACAGAGGTTGCTTCGAAATTCTCCGCTAGGTCGAGTGCAAGTCGGGGAAAGCCGAGTCCCGCCGCAACTCCTATCACATCTTGGGCGATTGTGAGATCAAGGATGAGCCCCCGGGCCCCCAATTCATAAACACATTGCAGTGCGAACTCAAGATTTTTCCTTTCTGGTGTTGTGTGGCGTTGGATCATTAACTGGAATGTTCGTTCGTTCGGGGGGATGTTTTCTGCATCCATCTTGTCGAGGATATCCCACATAGCTGTCGAGTGTAATCGACGTGATGCCTGGGTTCAACAGTGAGATGATAAGATAAGGTACGGTGATTAGAGAAACACGAACGCACATGTATGAGGTGATTGAAAGTGTTTCGGTCGGGTGCAATCCCCATAGAACTCATATCTTCGACAACAGCCCAGGCCTCTAGCACCTGACAATCTTCCGCAAGACATGCCAGCAAGTTATTATAAATGATGATGTCCGGTTTTACGCCCTCTCTCTTCATTTCTTGGCACATTCTAAGAGTCTGTGCAGTGTTCTTGGAATTGGCAAGCCCTGTAGACCTGAACTGGTAGCGCGCTATAGCACTACTATGTGCAGTTCCCTGAAAAGTTTGGTCGGGAACGAAGGACCATGGTTTATTCCGAATTGTAGACGAGTTTGAACGCTTTGCTGCAACTTGCTGAGTGCTCTGACATCCTACATGGGGTTCAAAACCGCGTTTGCCAACGAGTGGCCGAATTGACTCACGGGAAAAGGTCAGAGGCAGCGCTCCAGTACACTCGGACTGGGATGACCATAAAGCAGCTTTTCTGGAGACTCTTTTAAGAGAGTTCCGCGATGTGGAAGCCAGCATATTGGACCTTTGGCCAGTCTGCTTCCACAAAAATCTAAAAGGTCAATAGGCCAAACACGGTTCAATAACCTTCCACTGCGACACAGCCACCGCCTGACCAAGTTGTTCGAAACCGCGAGTCCGTGACCGGGTGCCTGGTCAACACCTCTTTTCATTTCTTGTATATCACCTAAAGCTTGGGTTATCATGGTGCGTGTAGTCTACTGCTGCAACTACTTGGCAGTGGCTCACTCCGGAAAAGTTTTACTCAGAAGCTATTTTATCGCGCCGTGGGCCACTAGCCAAAGTATGGCTAGCCGCGCATATGGAGAGAAAACTCTCCAAAACACAGACACTACAGACGGATATTGAGCAGGCAGCGGGTGCGTCATTATCTGATATGTTTTTGACGCGTTAAATGACACTTTACGCTCATCCCAGACGCCATCATGGGACAGGAGGTTGAAGTCATGGCGCTACGCCTAAGTGGACAGTTATTGCTTGGTGTTGTTCGAATCTACAGTCGCAAAGCAAAATACCTCCTGGATGATTGTAATGAAGCACTTCTCAAAATCAAGATGGTGATGTCTTGTGCTTTTGGTGTCACATAAATGTTGACCTCGTTCCAGGCATTCCGTCCAGGTGTTGTTGACATGACGGAAGATCAGCTGGCTGTCAACCGCAATGCCATTACACTTCAAAGTGGCAATATTGATCTTGACGTTTTGCTTCCAGACATCAATTGGTGAGATCCTCATGCGTTCTTTTATCTCTTATTCCCCTGGCTCATGCGTTGAGCCAGGGACATCGATTTTGAGGACCGTATTGCTGAACCTCAAGGCCATCATGTTGCACGCCAAGCAGATATCACCCTTCAAACAGCCGACGACCTGCAATTTGACCTTGACGATCCTGGCTACGGTTTTGACCTTGGGCCATCAGATGGTATCGGTTCACAGGACTTTGGGGAGCTTGATCTTGGACTTGACTTCGGAGACGGACCGGTTAGCGTTATCGACGGCAGCGTAGAAGTTGGTCGTGATGCCCCAACTCCACGAAGTGCCAGAGAGTCGTTGGACTCCAGGATGATGGGAAAAGGTGGAGAGGGCGAAGATTTCTTCTCGAACAGAAGTAGAGAACCTTCTGAACATCCGTTTGGTGCCGACATGAATGTGGACATGGATTTTGGGCCAGACATGGGAGGTATGGACATTGATTTGGGCATCGATTTTGGGGACCGCCCCTTGAGCGATCGCGAAAAGACACCCGGACAAACTAGGTCTCCTTCTCGAATGTGTACGCTGTGCCTTTATATTTTTTGCTTGACTTTTTTTGATGCTCAATAACAGCCTCTCCGCTCACCGAGCCTCCGCCAACGCCACCACCTGACCTTCTCCTCACACCAAAAGCAGCCGCACAAGAATTAGCTGACGATGCAGTTGCTACAAAGGCCAAGCGCAAGCCCAAAGAAAAGAAGCAAATCATCGATGCTGTCACTGAGCTCACTGATGGCCCCGGAGCCAGAGCTGGTCGTGGTCTAGGCGCGCCTGTCATCAAGGATGTCAGTGATATCCTTGCAGAACATCCATCTCTTCCTCGTTCTACGATGGTGATGCGGCTCATGGAGATCCGTGAGGATCCCCTTGCCTACTTTCTTCCCACCAAGGTTACCCCCGAAGGCACTTTCCTCCTCGCGGGGCCCCCCGGACTAGCACCCGAATTATCCGACCTGTTCATGCGTCCTCTACAGACCGGCCTCCCATCGAAGAAAAGGGGTGCATCCCCTGAAAAAGCAGGGAGGAAAAAGCCTAGGGTTGAAGGGAGTATACATGAGGATGAGCAGGTCGAACAAGCTCGGCGGGATGCCAGTATTGCTCCTAGCATTGCACTTGCTAGTGAGGCTCTTGCCGGTCGTGCTAGTATGGCTCCTGACGGTGGCTTCGACTTTGGCGACATAACGGGCGGTTTGGACGAGTTTCAGATGGATGTTGGCGGCGAGTTCCCGGTGGCACATGACGATTTGGGATTGGAACAAGGCAAAGGTGTCGCAACAGAACAAAGTCGATCATCCACGCCAGCTGTTGATGGAGAAGAAGGTGAAGAGACCTATGCTGATCTGACATGCCCTATCGCGTCGTTCGATGTGCGACCCTCTCCCACTCAAGCTCAAGAGGCTGCTGGTGACGGCGAAGGCACAGGATACAGCAAGAACACAGTAAAAGCGCTGGGCATCATTCGCAAGGAGCTGAAACCCGAAGCTCGCGAGGATGGCGAGGAGCGAATGATGAGCTTCCGCAGGATGACGGAGAAAGCTTCCCGGCGTGCTGCCTCTGCATTCTTTTTCGAGCTTCTTGTCCTCGGAACACGGGACTGCGTAAAATTGACGCAGAGCGCTGCCTTTGAGAATATCGAAGTCCGGGCAAAGGACAAATTGTGGGAGCGCCAGCGGCACGGATCTATCGCTCCATCCATCACATCTGCAACGGGATTCTAGGTGTATTTATCGTTTTTCTTTTTGATTTTTCAGATCTTGATTTCATGACTATCTACGATATCAATGTGATACTAGGATTTTTATCAGTTTATTCTATCTCGTGAGCTCCCTACACCTAGCTTTCTGTGTTTTGTTCTTTGTAGCTTTCTTGATTTATACTGTATCTTCCTATACATCCTAGAATTGTTAGCTCGATCAAAAAACCTTGTCATTCTACCTAAAAACCATCGCAATCACATGTATCTACCACCAGCTACAAGGTTTGCGCTTTTCTTGGCAAGATACACGAGCTTGCTGCCTCAGACAGCGAGCACGAAGGTTTATAGTCAGAACAGTGAATGCTGACCTGAAAACTAATGAATTCTTGGATAGAAAGGAATTTATGAATTGGAAAAGTTTGGTGCTGGCCATTCACGAGCGGAGCAATAAGTACAATATTTCTATCCACACTTTGGGGCACCTGATATTGCCACGTAGACCTGACAGTACATGATGGCGTATCTAAGTCAGTATGATTTTGCTCTCCCCACCCAAATGAATAAAGGTCGAGCGTTAATATTGGAGCAGAGCCCTCTGCCATGGTAGTACCCGCGTGCCTGGGATGCTTATCACCATTTACCGTTTCGACTGTAGTCAATCATATGATGTACACCACCTTCTAGGCACTGTAAAGCTGACTTCAAAAATATGGCCGGAGGGCGAGGATGATCGATTGATAGTGTTTCGAAAGAATGTTCACTCGATTCCTCTGGAACGAGAGCCACAATCGCGAAGAAAACAGCCGGCTCGCATCATTCAGACCATATTCATGTATATTCATGCCAAGGGTACTGAGTACAGTTCTACTGCTGGAAAAGCACGTGCGCAATCAGGGATGAAGACTTCCTCCACTGTGTGCATGTCAAGTACCAAGATTTGTAAAAGAGCCTTCGTTGTGCAAAGCTTTGACCGCATCTCGCGCCCCGACAGCTGCCGAAAGTGCCCCAGTATTGAGACGTGAAGCTGACTGCATTAGCAATCAGGAAAGTATAAGTATTGAGTGTGATCCAACTGATTAGTCGCTCAAGTCCAGAAAAGATACTCATAAAAAATTAGCTGAGATATCCACAACGGACTTCGCCCTTTCCTTTAATGCGGCAGGCACGAGGGATAATGCATCTGAACTTCTAGCTCACGGATATGAGATAGATAGTGCAGCTGAAATAAAATTTCGTTCAGGTTGTGGATGCCGAGGTCGTTGACATCGCACAAGAGGTAATTCCTGACTGACTGTCATAGGCCGCGGGAGACCCGGTTCAAGCTTAGGGCTGTAATCATCGAAGGTAGAATCAAACAAGTTGCCTTGATACTGCGGATCGCCTCCTGCTAGAGGGGTCACATTGCTAAGTGGTTCATGAGTTTATCTGCTCGCCAGTGGAGCAGATGGACGTGGACGAGACTTGGGTGAAATGGTCTGCGGAATAAGAGGATGAGGAGTTGACAGCACTGGTGTCTGCTCACTTTCGGTCCAAGATTGTGTTTCTTGAGGCGCTTAACAATGACATGGCGGGTCTAGATCTGATACAAGGATCCATCTTTATGGCGCAAGCATTGAGCACAATAGCATACAACACGTTGTTCATCTGGCATCGTGCTCTATGATGATGGATATACGTGAAGGGAATCGGCGATTTTCACTGTTCAGACACGTCAGACACGCGCGCATTCAAATATCAATCCTCACGTGAATCAGAGTAAAGAAAATATACAATATGGGAGCACTGCACAATCTTTTATGTATCTAGATGACTAATTCACAATGATCAGTGTTGTGTTCACTAGGCACAAGGCCTTAGCGCAGGCGGCTGTCATAGAAAGCGTTGAGTTGAGTTCACGACACACACAGACTGAAACTCACCGAGCCTCACGCTCGCTCTCCAGAAGTGCAAGGATATCTTCCTCCCGCACGGGACCTTTGACGTTGCGAATGATTGTTCGCGTAGTGTCATCCATGAACTCCACACGAACTTGCGTGACTCCACCACGGGAGCCGGTGCGTCCGAGGACCTATAAGTTGGAATAAGTACATTCTTAAGGGGTCAGTATCCATATTAACCTTTATAACTTTAGCAAGTTTGACAGGAGCTTTTGATGAGTCCTGGAGAAAGCGAGTTGAACAAATGGCTTGACAACTTTATAAGGCTTACTTACCATGTTTATTCTGTCGACGGCGATGGACGAGCTTTTGGCGTGGATGATGGATGTTTAGAGTTTGAGACACACAAGGTTTCAGTCAAACTCCGACGGCATTCTCCGTCCTTCAAGTTCTAAGCTCACATAAGTCGCCAATTTCACCGTGATCAGCTCTACTTTGATGGCGTCCGTGCGTACCACACCTGACTGTCAGTTGCAGTCGTGCCCTGTCTTGCTGATTGTCATCTGCTCTCAACCGGATTGGAATAGTACCATGTGCGTTCTCATGCTATTTGCAGTCAAATTCATTTGTTGACTAGTGTTGGCAAAAGGTCTCAACTGCTAGCCACGCTCAACCGTATAGATACTAAAGTTGACCAGATTATTCAGTCTTTGGACAAGGTCTCAACCTCTATTCACGCGAACATGGCTATTCACGAAGGCGAATTTCTGGACATGGAGCATGCTATTCACGAACCCAATCGACAAATCTCCTCAGAATGCAATAGTGTGCGGGAAGAAATGCAGGCGATGGAGAAGCGTTTCGGTGATAGGCTTGAGGAATTGGAGAAACGGTTCAGTGATATGTTTGAGGAAATGACGGTGTCGCAGAAGACCTTTATGGATAGAATCTTGGATTTGACCGCTGGCAAGCAATATGCACTTTAATTGTGTTCCATAATAGTCTTGACTGACAGAATGCCTTTGGTGATGTCGTCATTCCTTGGAAGGTCATATAGCTTGAATACCATCGGCACTAATTCATGCTCAGCCGTTGGTTGTGCCATTCACATTAGGACCAGGTCAGCTTTCAACCTCCTGACTCCTGCTTCTTTTGCACCTTTTCCGCTACCTTTAAGTCTGAATCAGAACAGCTCGAGCCCGTCCTTTCTTTATCAACGATGTATACTAGATGTGCCATACTACTTGCATTCGCTTCCTTGGTGGTGGGCAACGCCCAGCCACTGCTCTCATCGTTGACCTACAGTCTGGTCGTCTCACACATTGGTTATGACTTTCTAGGTAATTTCTCTTGGGAGACAGTGGACGATCCAACGAACGGCCGTGTCAACTATGTCGATAAAGCTACTGCTCTCAAGGATAATCTGACTTTCGGTATGTGTTTCCTTTCGCGCTCAATTTATTCGCTCAATTTTTCGCAGTTTCTGACTGCAAGTTTATCATGCGCGCTGATGACACGAAGAAAGTTGCAAAATCTGCCCGCGGGAGAGACAGCGTACGCATACATTCCCTGGATGCGTACGATGAAGCCTTGTTCGTCCTCGACATATCTCATATGCCCGAGGGTTGTGCAACGTGGCCTGCGTGGTGGACATTGAGCGAGGAAGGACCCTGGCCTTTTGGTGGCGAAATTGATATTATCGAAGGCGTCAACCTCGACCAACGAAATCTTGCCTCGCTCCACACCATGCCGGATTGCATTATGCCAAAGGTTCGATCACAGAGAGGGTTCGATATTTTACTACCATTATACGTATTATTTGCTTAAGTTGTTCGTAGGTCCACAAAGTCTACTTCGTGCGACACATCTGTAAACTCCAACCAGGGTTGCGGAGTCTCTTTTCCTGACCAAGATTCTTACGGAACAGGCTTCAACGCAGTGGGCGGTGGCTTTTATGTCATGGAAAAAAGCAGCACGAAGGGCGTCTCAGTCTGGTTTATCACTCGCGATAGCTTGCTGGTTCTCGGTGGCGAGCCCCAACTGGACTTGGTGGTTCTATCAACACCTGATGCGTACTTCCCGACGGATTCACAATGTGACCATTCCAAATACTTCAATGCACATCGCATTGTTTTTGACCTGACATTCTGTGTGAGGATCCTTTTATGTCCTCCGGCGTCGTAATGACCTATTCATCAATTTTGTAGGGCGACTGGGCTGGGTCCGAGTCAGTATGGAATGCATCCACATGTGCAACGAAAGCCTCTACGTGCAACAGCTGTAAGCCTGCCTTGCTTTCATCACTTGCAATCCTGATAGATGACTATCGCAGTCGTGGACAACAATCCCAGCGAGTTCACTGAAGCCTATTGGGAAATCAACTCCCTCAAGATATATACACCTAATGATCTTACCTTAGTTTGACACCCGTACTCATTTATACCACTATACAGTTATTCATGTAGCAGGTCCCCGGTCGACTATTTCACCATCATAGAAGTCTGTCATTTAGCTCTTGCATTGTTTACGTTACTCGTTATTTTGCGTTAGATACCCTGGAGCTTGAATACAAGTTTTCAATGAAACATGGAGTATTATGTGTTTCACTCTATCAAAGGATTGTTGAAACGGAGAACGAAACGCGAACATGAATGATCACATGTGGATTGTTTTTGTGTCAGCCACATCCTAGTAATGTACTTATGACATGGCTCTAGCTGTTCTATACTTTCTACAGGAAACCACCAAGATGCGGTTTTTCAAATCGTTTCGGCTACTTCATCGTCGTACAAGGTCTGAGGGCGATGTGTCCCACATGGTTTCCTCTCCACCATCGTCGACTGGGTTATCTTGTTCGATGGAATTCCGACAGGCCCAATACGTCAAGCCTATATCGTCTAGCATAGTCAGCGGATCAGCGGCCCCGGTGTTTGTATCCCTTGAGGCTTCCCTACCTTCATTCGATCCCGCTCAGCTTTATCAACCCCGGCCAACTCCCCTGGACACGTACACTCGTACCTGCATTCACCAGCCCGAGAGCGATGTTTTCCGCCTCCGTCAGACCAACGCGGAACTCGCAGATGACCTTGCCGATGTTACCAACGATCTTTCGCGGACTCGCAACGAGCTCTATACCGAGATGACCAAACTTGCCCGCTTCCAGCATCAGCTTGCGCGTGGTATGGACCACATCCAGAAACTTGAATCAAGATTTCAGCGCCTCGCAGGCCTTCTCGTCGACATTGGCATTCCGTACTTTACCGTTCAGCGGATCTCTGATGCACTGGATTCTGATCTCGGCACCGCAGATCATATCTTGGTCGATGCTATAGGTGACGCTGTCCACGACCCAGAAGCGCTACTCTCAAGCTTGAAGCCCGCGGTCATCGGTAAAGCTGTCCTAGAACAGTATCAATCTGCGCTACACATGACTCTCAGCGCACGGCGCAAAGTCCGTACGCAGAAGAAGGTCTCCAAGTTCTGGAAACGCCTCGCTCAGGAAGGTGACCGCCATACAGATACCGTCACCCCGTCTTCGTCCAATATATCCTCTATCCGCGAGCCTCTCACCCCTGCCCGTCAACACGCTGTCGACTCCCTCGCTGCTCGTAGACGAGAGGCAAATGCAGGCTTTGGTAGATATGCATTTAGTGGGGCTTCTGTGCAATGCGGTTTGGTTCTACCTGTTTCTGCCTCTGACGGTGGATCTGCTACGAGCTCTGCATCTGGATCGACTGTACAGTTGCAACATACTCCGCCTCCAAGAGCACGTTTTTCGATATCTGAGCTACGTCGGCGCTCGCCCCATGTGGTTTTGGGTGACATCGATCTCAACGTTTCCCAATTGTCGGATGCACCTCCAGAAGTGGAACCTGAACTAGAAGATCCAGAACAGGATGAATCTGACGACCAGAATGTACGCCCAACAGTAACTCTCAGCCAGGACCTTATTCAGGTATGTCAAATTAAATGATTATACATTCAAAAGATAGTGATGATGGCGTCAACAGAATTTGAACCGCGTTGCCCTTGGACGTGGACACCGCCGTAACTCTTCGGTCGTGTCAAGGTCAAGTATCCCGCCCCGCCTCTCCGATTCCACACCTGTCTTGCCCTCTCTTAGCGCCTCGTTGTGCATACCCACATCCGCTCGTGGCCTTAGCTCCGACACGCCGTTCGACAATTCCGCATTCCATAGTCTGCTTTATGGTATCAGTAGCACTCCAACGGACTCACACAGACGCAAACGTTCCGATACGCTTGTAAGCGCCAGGAGGGACTCGCGCTTCCTTGAGCATGTCAACGAGTACTCGACCGGATCCCTTGCTATGCTTGAATCTGCAGATTCTTTGGGATTGATGAACTCTACTGGCTCACTTGCCGTGCTCAACACCACGACTTCCACTACCGCGACGTCCCCTGGACTTTTCGGTACCAGCGAGGAAAGCAAGGACTCGCTGTTTATGTCTACCCAGACACCCACAACAGGACCTACCACGCCGAGCAAGACGCCGCCTACGAAAAACAGTACACCCTCATCCAGTGGGAGCAAGTTGCCCGTATGGAGACACTTGCATGGTCCTGATGCTAGTCCTAATGCCTTCAAAGTTTCCATACGCAACCCTGGGGAAATCATAAGGCGGTTGTCGCCGAGCCCTGAGAGTTTTGTACGAAAGCTTCGGAATTTAGGTTCTCGTGACGGGAGCGAGAATGTGAGTCCTGAGAAGCCATCTGGGATTCCTATTATGCAGCGCAAGATGACGATCAGGGGGCGGGTGAGGAAGTGAGTGGATGTGTCAGGGTAGAATTCGGATTTCGATGAACTACTACTATCTTTTCTTCTCATTATTGTAAAGACTTGGAGGCCAATGTCATTTTTCCTTCCTTCGATACAAGCAGTGGATGGTCTTGAATTATGTGAGTTTGAGTCAAGTATTACACGTAGAGGTCAGTACCTTAGGCTACTTCCTTCGATATCAACGGCCTGACTTGGTGGTACCTTGCATATCTTCATGCGATTGGGGTTTCAAGTCAGGCTCGTTGTGAGTAGGCTACGAACTGATCACACGTTCACTTTAGTCGGGCATAAGTAAGTATAATAACCCCTGTCTACTGCTACCTGCAGGTAATTATCTTGGCAGTACAAAATCTCAGACGAAAGAGGACCACAGCTCTGCTTGTTGTTCAACAAATACAATCTCAAAGTCAGACACGACACTGTATGCATCGTGACTAACCACCGTCAGGTGAATGACCAACAGTTTCACAAAGTCAACATCTTGACATCCACAGCTCGGGAGATCTCGTTCGACAAAATGCAACATAACAGATAAAACCATATAAGAAATTCTACAACTCTCGACTCTTGCGAAATACATGACGGGAAAGCAAACATAAAAAGACAGGCAATCAAGGGAGAGGCCATTGGTTTATATAAACAAAGATACTAGGCCATCAGGGAAACATAATTTGCTACACTGGCAGAGTACTATGTAGCACTCTATATAAAAAGCAGACAAAAGACTGAGGTGCAGACCTCACAGAACATATATTCAGGCGCGCCAATCCGCAATCATTGATCAAGCATGGTTGATTGTGTAACGTCCACTGTTCGGGTCGCGCGTGAGGTTCCAAGTCGTGTTCTGGACGAGCGCGGTGAGGTCCTGCGACCAGATCGCAGGGGTGTCAATTTGACCTCGTAAGATTGAGTTCTCGTCATAGTCCGACGCGATGTAGGCATGCAGGACCGGAGTGAACTTTGCCGTGACGCGACTACTATCCCTGCATTTGTATTATGAGCACTCTGAAGGAGAAATAGAGGAAATATGACATACCCAACGTCGCTGAAGAAAAGTGTGGGAGTGGGTATCAGCTCTCCTTTGTTGAGAAAGCCTGGAGGTGGACAATACAGTGAGGTGAAAGAAGAGGAGGTGGTCACAAACCAAGTGCGATATCTTGAACGGTCCCAGTGTTGTTCACGGCCTGCAGGATGCCAGAGGTTCCCGCCTGAGGGGGCTACACGCGATATTCATCAGTGATCGAGATAAACATGAACGGAAGCCAGACTTACAGAGAATTGATAGACCTCATTTGCTTCTGTCAGGGTTGTTTTCTGGTCGGTCTGTATCATGGCTTGCGTCGGTGCTAGCAATTGCAGAGTAGATGAGAGTGGCTCACATTGATCGTGACAGAAGTTTCAGCACTGATTACCTTCCCATTTTCGTCCTGAGCTCTGGAGAAAGCAAGCCTGTACAATAGATAAGCGAGTTTCATAATCATTGATCTCGTCGGTCATCTTACTGGTTCGTGTAGGTCAACTGAGCCCTGTACGGACCTGGAATAAGGGGTCATACATCAGTTGACAACTTGGCAACACAAGAATGGGAACACCCACCCGTCTTCCCAAATTTGCTAACCCTGAAAAATTACAAGGTTTGAAATGGTCCCGATAAAAAGTAGGCGCACTTACTTCCAAACTATCGGGAAGACGTCGTCGTAGAGGCCTTCCAGGTTGGGTTCCCAAGCGAGCATGATCCTCACCTCCTTGCCGAGGTTGTTGCTGCGAAACGACGACAAGTCGAGTGAAAAATTTATGCAAAGTGAGATCGCAGACACTCACGACTGGAAGGTCAAATTTCTGATAAAGGGCCGGGGTGACATTGTTTTAGATTGTTGAACACGAAGCGTACTAGTTGAGATTGAGTGTGAATTAAAGAGCTTGAGTTCTACAGTTAGAGTCTACTCAGAGAGGCTTTTATATGTTTCGAGCTGTATAGGCTGTACCTCCTTGCTTAGTTTGCGATTTAGCCAGCGTTTCCTTCGTACCTCGGTATCTGCCGCTGGGGGCCCTAAGTATGCGGATATATGCATCCTTTGGATCTACAAGGTGGGTAGCACATGATGGTCCTTGACTTGCTAGACAGCCGGCTTCTCCACGACCCCATTCCCTGAGCGTTCAAGTTGCGCGCTGGGAAGCTCGTAGCCGCTGTTGGCGTCCTTCATACCTTCCTATCGTGCTTCCGTCACAGGTGGATAGATCAGTACCGAGTACTGGGATTTGATCTGCCTGTCAAAGTGGATGACATCGGGATCAAAACAGTAGGCCGATGCTTGTAGGGGGTTGAATCACAGTTACGGTCGCAAATGGGTTTATAAGAATAAGAGCCCGTGGGCCATGGCGCATCTCGCGACGCGTGACTGAAATATTTTTTTGCTGGCCCCGCCGGCCCAGGTTGTCTGGGACGAATCAACCGACAGAATCAAAGTTCCGTCAAACGAACTGCAAAACACCGAACCTGCGAATGCTTAAAACTTCAACCAGCGCATAAAGTTGGTTTCGCCAATCACCAATTCACTATCTTCTTGCTATAGTATTGGCCCGCCCGGCCCAGGTTGAGTCTGTGAATGAGCTGTCAATCAAAGGCAAAGTTCAGTTAAACGAGCTGCAAGACGTTGAACATGCGAGTGCTGGAAGCTTCAACTGGCGCATACATCTGACTCCGCCGAGCTGCAGTGTGTTCAAGGCGCTTCGCCTGCTCAGCTAGTTCTAGAATCTAAAGTAGATTTCATCAGTTCACAAAATCAAATCACATTTATCAGCAAAAGCGCTGAAATGAACGCTTAGCTTGAGCGCGTTATAAACGCGGACAAAATGCGTTATTAGATTAGTAATCAGTCTGTCTATGAGGCAAACCGTCAACAGACGGACTGGGTAAAACTGGGTCTGAATCGCGCGTCACACCAGACTCGCATGATGGAAAAATCCCTGTTCGTGATAAGCTAAAATATTTGTAAAGCGCTCATCGAATCTTCTGTTGAGAACGCGCCATGTAGAGACACCGCAACTTACTGCGGACCGCCCAAAGGTACATCGTCGACCTCTTCCCTTCCTGTTTGCAGAGTGAGGTCTGTCATGTCACTGGTGCTAGCACACGAGGCCGTACTGTGGGCTCGGTATATACTCTCTGCTCGAAGGCGAACAAGTGGAACCATCTCGATCGTGCTAGAATTAAGGCTTTTAGCATCAGACATTATCAAGACATGTTTCGCCATGGAAGATAAACCCATCTTGACATGGAGAACGATACTCCGCACGTCGAGTTCGCATTCCTATCGATCTGCCGTCGGCGGTGAGGAGAGGTCATTCACTTCGCAGCAGGTCTTCAGGGTTAGGTTTAGAGAGCGTCGTTGGCATACTGAGTCTGGGTGGTCGACGACACTGAAACAACATGTTGTTAAAGCTCTCTACGTCGTACGAGATGATGCTTGGGAATTGGAGAAAAGTCGTATCCGCACGAAGGCAGACCGGGCACTTAAACATGCTACGTGCACCGTGAATAAGAATGTGCTGCTCGAGCAGAAGATGGTCACTCATTGATTGGTGCATATGCATTGATGATTGCCGTTTCGCTGCATAGGACCACAAGTTGGTTGCTAACCTGTGCTTATATAATCTTGCTCTTTATTTTATTTTATTATTTTTGAGAAAAGTCGCAGAGGAAATGTGATACATAATATTATGTAATAAGTGATTGACACTACTACTACCGAAAATAAAGCCAATTATAGAAGATGCGTTTCTGCTCAGTCGATATTCAATAGCAATACTACCTACACCTGTAGACCAAGAAAAGTCACAATCATGCATATGCTAACGTCTATCAGGACATCAAATGGGAAGATCGAGATCATAGATCAATTGCTCTTGCCACACACGACAAAGTACGTGGAAATCACGTCTGTCGAACAAGCCTATGATGCCATCAAAGACATGAAGGTCAGAAAGAAAAAAAAAATTATCCACTTCGCAGTTTCTGATGAATAATAGATTCGTGGTGCTCCAGCCATCGCATCGTTGGCATCACTAGCCTTTGCTGCTTACATTCAAGCCGGTCTCGACAGTGCTCAACCACCAGCATTCCTCCTGTCACCCGAATCACTTTCCGCACAGGTGATCCAGAAACTCGATTATCTTTCCGGCGCACGTCCGACTGCTGTTAATTTAGGTGCAGCAATTCGCCGCCTGAAGGCAATCCTTCAGTCTTCTACAGATGCCGGAAAACCCATCGGGCTGATCGCAGCAGACCTGATAAGTGAAGGGAAACTCATAGCCGATGAAGATTTTGACCGCAATAAAAGAATGGCAGAACATGGCGGTGAATGGCTTGCAGAAATAGATAGGGGGTCTGGAGGCAGTGGTCAAGAACTTAATGTCCTCACCGTGTGCAACACAGGATCCCTTGCGACATCGGTATGGCATCTCTTAGTTAATATATCCATTTTTGACAGCGAAATGTGTCACAGGGATACGGTACAGCACTCGGGCTGATTACCTATCTCCATGAACAAAAGAAGCTAGGTAAAGCATACTATACCCAAACCGCACCATACCACCAAGGGTCCCGGTAAGCCGCCGATCGGCCATTGTATCGCCAACAGCTTTCGCTGATGGGCTTTGCACCTCACAGCCTCACAGCACTAGAGCTCAAGACAATGCAGATCCCCTCAGTAATGATTTGTGACACAATGGTTGGTTCTTTATTCCAGCATCATAAGATCCATGCCGTCGGTAAGAACTATCTCATGTCAACGTTTTTCTGATCGCCTGATCCTTCCTCTTCATTCATAGCGGTTGGTGCCGACCGGATCGCGAGGAATGGTGACACTGCGAACAAAGTACGTCATGCTTGTTAACCAAACTCAGTCGCTAGAGGTTATTGTTACCTTTGCAGATCGGGACTTATAATGCGGCAGTACTTGCGGCACGGCATAATATCCCATTCATTGTTGTTGCCCCAATTAGCACCGTCGATCTCGATACCCCGGACGGCTCAAGCATTCCGATTGAGCACCGTAAGCCGCTCGAAGCTTGCCTCGTGCGCGGGGCTGTTCATCCCTTTGAGTTTGATGTCGAAGGAAAGGTTCGACAAGAGACCGTCATGATTACTCCGAGTGGCCTTGAGGGGATATACAACCCGAGCTTTGATGTTACTCCAGCTGAATTAATTACGGCGATTGTCACAGAGAAGGGCGTCGCGACTAGGAAAGAGGGCCAGACTAGTTTCGATCTAAGTGGAGTTGTATGATCTTACGAGTATCGACTAGAAGTAACGTTAATGTAATTGTACCTACACGACGGATCAGAACTTCAGTTAAAAATTAGCCGGTGCTTATTGTTTCTGAAATACTCCGAATCAGTATTACGGTTTGTATTTCAAAATGACATCCAGAAAGCACGGGTAGTCCTGAATTTCTCCAGTTGAGCAAACTTGAGAAGTGGACAGTACCGTACTAAACGTTAACCAGTCTGGACTCTGTTTCCAAGTGTCCGATTTCGGAATACTCAGCAGCTGTTGACGAATATTATTTTTTGCTGTATCACGAGTCAATCTAACTCATGGCGTGTCACTAACAGTTGTCGCGCTGGTTGGGCTACTTCGACATGATTTTAATCCTTTGCCTGCACATCGTTACTTCTGGGTCAGACTTGGACCGTCATCTGTCACCCATGGCGCACCCTTGAAACTCAGGTAGCGGATTTACATACTATAATTATTCCTTAATCTGCTGCATAACTTGGACTGCGAGATCCAAGCTGGTTTATTCGATTAGGGTATAAAAGTATTCAACACTGCGAAGTCCAATTCTAAATTTCTAACCGAATAGCGTTCTACAGATCCGAGACTTTACGTGACAACTGCAGTGCTCGATAACGACGTGTAGTAAGGTGATGCGGAAGTCGACTCAAAGAAGTGCGGCCACCGCGCATTCGGTGACAATGCAGTACTTTCAAGCAAGACAATGAATGACCAGATGAACATGACTAATAATAGTCACGACAGTAGAAATGGGTGTACACCAAATAAGGCAAGTGCTGTAATTTGAGAAATCACATGCAAAAGGGGGTTGTCTGGTAGTTCATGCCTGTCCCACTGCCCCTCCTTACTCGCAACTCATCATGATCGACTATCTTCTAGGTAGACCAAGTCCATCTTGGAAACGCACTCAGGTAACTACGACCATAACTGGCGATTCCTTTGCTGATCAATGATACAAGGTTGTTCTTGTTCTCATCTTCTGGATTTGGCGGTTGGTGTACGGTAGCCCCGATGCTCCACGGTTTCTGTGGCTCAAAAGAGCCAATAGGCGTTTGAGTGAGTGGTGTATACATTCGTACAGCTTTCAATTACATGATGCCTTTAGAACGTTTCTCGCCTTGGCAGATCATTGTTAGTACACTCACTGCAGTGTATGCTGCTCGAAATTTGGACAAGATTACTGGTTTTGGAGGTAAGTCCATGGAACGGTACTAGCAGTTGATTCATCTGATTTGAGCTTGAAATCTCGCAGCACCGGAACCTTTGGCTCGTTTGGTGAGTCTTTCCCCTTTGTTGGTGCTTGACAATGTCATAATCATTGTGATGCAGTACTCGCCCTCGTATTACCGTGCTACATGGATTGCGATTGGCCTTGATGCTGGTTTTGCTACTGCTATGTCCATACGCCCCAAATGGCTTAAAGACTTCTGCTCTATCTTATTTTCCATCTATTATATCATCTACGCCAATGAAGCTGACGAAAAGGTACTTCTTGTGCACGCCACTAATGTCAATACTATTCACAGAACATGTTCGTAGATTCGTAGGTACAGAGCTGTTCCGACTGTCGAGATGCTCAGAACTACCTGGGAGAAGACTACTAATCCATATGTAAGACATCCTCGCAATGCTTTGAGCCTTGTCTTAGAACGTTTCTAGCTCCGTTTAATTGCGTTGACGCCGCGAATGTCTCTGTGCAGGAAATTTCTACTGCCAAGGCCTCCCACGTCGACATACGAGCGTCCTTTAAAGGTACACGTGTACTTTGCGCTACCTACTCCTCAGCTTCAGCAAGCCACGGATCTCATACTTGACTTCCCTGGTGGTGGGTTTGTCGCAATGACTCCGGAACATCATGATGAGCGTCTGCGCTCTTGGGCGTCACGCACAGGCAAACCAGTACTCTCCGTCGAGTACGGAAAGGCACCAGAATGTAATATTGACATAATGTGCCTGTTCTCATGTTACTAACTAACGTACTAGATCCTTACCCTTTCGCGATTGATGAATGCTTCGATGTCTATCGGGTCATTTCCATGTCCATTGGACGATGCATTGGTATGTCTGGTAAGAAGCTTAACATTATATTGACCGGAGACTCTGCGTACGTCAATTCATGAGTAATCGCGTGCCGCTTATTCACGGTTATTTAGCGGTGCAACACTTGTGGTGGGCGTGATGACCAAGATCTTACAACATAACGCCGCGCTCCCCGCTTCTACAGCTCCTCTTCCCGCGCCTGTCGCACTTGTGCTGAGTTATGCAGCGCTAGACTTCAACTTTACCTCGTGGATGTCCCCTGAGAACCTCCAGGTCCTGCGCTCCGAGCAGTCCTCGGGTAATCTTCCGGGCATACATGAGTTGGCATCGCAGAAAGACCACTTGCAACATGTTAGCCCGTTGAGCATGGTGGGAGACCGCAAACACGGGTCCGGACGACGGAAATTACATAGACGCAGGAGCTGGAAAGATGCGCTATTGGATTTTACAGGAGTAGACGCTGACCCTATCAAGTCGAAGCCGGTGCCGGCTCGGCACCACTCTACTTTGGGAATGAAGAAAAAGAGCTCTGTGGTATCGTTTGGAACGCGCGCTGGGAGAGATAGTGCGCGAACCAATCCAGTGCGACATGAAGATAGCGGTTTTTGGGCGGGTTCTGAAAGCGACGAGGACGAGCCCGTGAGAGAGGAGGACCGGCCACTTGAGGATCGTGTGCGTTTTGTGTACCCTGAATGCGTCAGCGGAGGGGACGGTGTATACTTGCATCAGAGGCTCGAGAAACAGCAGGAAAAACTTTCTGCAGCTGTAGCGGAGGCTGATAGTAAAGCGTCGTCTACCAAAGGCGAAGACGAGAAACGCGAACTGATTGGTACCCGATTGACCATGACTAGCCGCACGGGGTATTTTCAGGATAGAATTATACCTCCCAGTATGGTAAGTACTTCTGATCATTGTTCAATCCCATTGGGTATTTATTACACTCCACAGATGCGAGCGATGGCCATCCTCTATATTGGTCCCCACCATAATCCGGATTTTGCCACTGATTACTTTATATCGCCCATCCTAACGCCCGCGAAACTTCTAGCACAATTTCCTCCGCTTCTGATGCAATGTGGTGAAAAGGATCCATTTGTGGACGATACCGTCATTTTTGCGGGGCGTGTCAGGGAGGCCAAACGTGCGCGTAAGATTGAACTAGAGCTTGCACTTTCTGGGAAGAGTGCTCGATTTGGGGAAACGCTCCAAATGAGCTCCGCGCACCTGAAGAGTGACGAAGGACTGGAGAAGTTGGAGAACGAGAGGGAGCAACTTGCGAACGAGACGGAAGATGACTGGGTGCAGATGGTGCTGTTCTCTGATTGGAGCCACGGGTATCTTCAGATGATGACCCTGATGAGTGAAGCACGGGCTGTGGTGGAGGACTTGGCGGACTGGATGGATGATGCATTTGTGAGGTATAGCGGTAAAGAGAAGGGCAGTCCTTGCGGCAGGGTTGAGGTGAAGGCCGTTGATGCTGGTGGAACAAAGAAGATCCGGTCGCGGAGAAATTCGCCGCAATCATCGTCTGTGACTCCGAAACGGGTGAATGGGGACGGACACGCCGATGGTAGTCCTAGCCCGTTTACATCTGAAACGGAGACGGACGACTCGGGTATCACGTTTGTTGCTCGAAAACGGCTTACTATGACGCAGGGTAGCTCTGTGGGATCAACGCCTCCGATGAATTCGCGGAGGGGATCCGGTGAGCTTGTTGAGACCATGTTGCAAGTGCAGAAATCTGGGCAGTTGCGTCGTGGGGAGGTGGACACAGCGACTAGTACGACGCCTCAGAGCAGTACGCCTCGCGGAGGGAACGGGAAGATGGGACAACGGATCAGTGAGAGTGAGTTATTGAGACGGAGGAGGTTATTGGATGCACATATCTTTGAAGGACAGGGTGGTACTAGTTGATAGCCTATTCCAGTGCTGCACGGGTAACCGGAGTACATAGTCACAGCCACTTGGCTTGGTGTGTGTACACAGCCACGTGCACTGGATTCTTTTAATTTTTTTTGGTTTAGTTTTAATATTAAAAGACTGAGGCTGTGTCATCTTCCTTCAAATAGCGCCAGGAGAGCGCTCCAGATTCAGACATCCGCTTCCCCACCCGCTGTCCTGAAAAGTCTCAGCATCCGCTTCTGTTCAGAACTTCCGTTGATCTTAAGTACAACCTTTCAAATCAAAGAAGCCCTCTATTCCCTCGCCTAAATAATAAAAAGGTCCTATCAATCATGAACCTGGATTCGACTCGGGTTCACTGGTCCACATCTCCCACATCTCAACAAGACTTTCAAGCTTATAACAATCATCACTTTATTCCAACTGAACCCACAAACATGTCTCAGCAACAGCAATCCTTTCCTCCAGGCGCAGGTCCGAACGACACTCCTCAAGACCAATACCCTTCAGGTCACGCGTACAGGAGGAGTCAGTCTAACTCTCCGTTCCGACACACCACACATCCATCTCCATATCCACAACCAAACATTCCACCAATTCAGGGTCAACCGGAGTTAAAGCAAGAATCATACTATACCCCAACCTCTGCAGAGTTATACACTCACGCTCAGGTCCTCGCATCCGGAGCAGGAGAGGGGTCTGCTTCCGCCCATTACACTTCCCAAACCGCTATAACTCGTCTCCCCCCTATTCTACAAGTAGAGAAGAAGCAGGTCACAACATCCGCAACACAGGCTGCAAGTGCAAGCAGGCGGAGGAATGAAGCTCATTTCGCCTGTCCAGTCCCCGGTTGTGGGAGCACATTTACGCGTCGATTCAATCTTAGAGGTGCCTAATCATACCAATATTGTCTCTTCATTCTACAACCAACCGTCATCCACTAGGTCATCTTCGATCTCACACCGAGGAACGTCCATATGTGTGCGAGTACCCCGATTGTAAGAAAGGTTTTGCAAGACAGCATGACTGCA
This sequence comes from Suillus bovinus, assembly GCF_016758785.1. NCBI lineage: Eukaryota > Fungi > Basidiomycota > Agaricomycetes > Boletales > Suillaceae > Suillus > Suillus bovinus. The sequence goes on from NW_024542071.1 coordinate 465,538, forward strand.
AGTAAGTCTTACTCCTTCACAATACTCTTCGATCATATTTTTGGCTTCCGCCGGCCGTTGTCCCTTATCGCGTCACCGATCCTCTCTACATCATTGACTCACCTATGACATGCTCACGTCATGATCTGCACAGGCGACATCAAGCACTACACGCCACGCGCTCCCAATCCAACATTTGTCAGGGCTGCAAAAAGACCTTCAGTCGCCTGGATGCCCTAAACGTAACTTCTCTATATCGTTACCAACCCACATCAACTAACATTCATCCCTCTTTTGCTTCCATCCAGCGACATCGTAAGTCACTATCCCTGCCCTTCTCGATACTCAAGTACTTACTACTCCGCGGCATAGTTCGTTCCGAGGGTGGTTCTGAATGCAGACAGATTGTAGAAGCTCAGCAGCAGGCTGCAGCACATGCTCAAGCGATCACACAATCTCAGGGTCCTCCACTACCAGACCACCCTCCCGGCAATCAACCAGGACCCAGCTCAAGCACTGCCAGTTAGAGTTAGTGGTTAATACTCATGGACTCCCAGAACGCTTTTAGATATTTTGTTTTCATGTTTTCATGATTCCTCTTTACACTCAGGATGTAAGATTACCTGAGCTATAGGCTCATCATCATTCATTCCCACTGATGTATACACTCTTGTATCGATTCCTTGGGCTTACAGTTAATATACTTTGCTCTTAATGTTACCCCCCAATCATTATTGCCACGATCCGTGGGAACTTGGAGAAACACGTGAGAAATGCACTCTCGGCTATTATAGGGTAGAGTCACTTGCATGACTTAGTACTCATCCAACACTTCTCTTCCTATCCCATCATAATGTCCCTTGCAATGCTCGTCGGTGGGTCCGAATGCGGCCCATCAAACCCACTTCAGAGCCTATCCAAAAGATTTGACCAAGACCGCGGAGTGCAGCAGGTGCGTGCGGGGTTATGGGAAGTCCTAGGGTCGCATCAACCAATGTACCCCGCTGCAGGATTTCATCGGTGGCACGCGTGCGAGTTCATCTCGAGAGGTAATAATAAAATCTTCGAATCAAATGAAACCCCGATAACATCACACCCAGGTGTTCCGCACCCAACAAACTACTTCACCTGAACTACAAGAGCATGCGGAACGTTTCTTTAATTCGACGCATGCACCCCCGGCCCAGCTTGTAGTCCCTCAGCCTTTCAATCTGGCTGGATTTCACGATGCTCTCCCGCAAGTTCAAGCATCTATTCAATTACCGCAGACCCAGAACCCATTTCCCTCGGGCTGGGCGAGCGATTTTTTGGTACAACAGGTGCAGACGCCTGCATCTGTGATCAAGCATGTCGAGGCTCAGCAAGATCGAATGCAGAGTCCTATTTCTGTGCCTATGAGTCCAGGACTACAAGGTGCGTGCTTGTGGTGGATAAGGTGAATATATGCGGAGTTCAAGTGCTAGGTAGTATGCCCTCGCATATGGGCTACAGAATGAGTCCTATGTCGGGCATGATGTCCGCAGTGCCGATGCCGATGCAAAGATCTGCCTTGCAGACTGATCGTGCGTTTGATAATTTGATTGAATCTGATCAAACGCTTATACTTTGTCTGAAGAGATGTCATGGGACAGAGAGTTTCAGTCTCAAGAAACGATGTTGAATGCGAATGTCGTCCCAGTTGCTGAATCTTTTCACACCGCGCCAAAGCCTGCACCGAATGACGATATGGCACAATTAGCAGCACGTGTCATTGATGCTGTCCAGGGCGAGCAGAATCCCAAATTCCATCAAAGTCAATTCATGAGCCTCATGCGTCAGTTTCGGGATGGGGAAGTCATCGTTGAAGAAGACAAGATCGTTCCGAGCGAAAGCAGCACTGCTGCTCGTGTAGACGTCAAGGGAAAGGGGCGTGCAGTTGACATTCCTGTGCGAGAAGTTCAGGAGCCTGTCCGTGTCCACTCAGTACCAGCGAGTTCCGTCCAGGGTTATCAAGGTTCTTTCGAATTAAGCGAGGCGTACATCCGCCAACGTGACAATAACAATAGCGCCAACGATGCTTATTTTCAACAAGAAAACGAGGAGTTCTCGGAGTACTGGAATGCTCATTATACAGGACCTGTGCCCCACACTATATCCGCGGGTGAGCACGGTTCATGGCATGAACTGCAGCGCGATTGGGATGCCTTTGAAGCTACCTCCACGGGAATTAAAGCCTTGGCAAATTACCAATTTCAGGAGAATAATCCTTATCTCCTGGGCGACTCATCAAGGACGTACCATCATGGAATGCACGTGAGTGATGTTCAACGTGCCTATGATGTCAGTCACAAGACGTTCTTGTTTTTCACATGTATGCTGACTCCGCTCCATCTGAAATAGAGCGTTCTCAAACTAGAGGCGGCTGTCCAGCGTGATGGAAATAACGCTGCAGCATGGTATGAGCTTGGCGTCAAACATCAAGAAAACGAACGTGAGAAGAAGGCTGTCCAGGCCCTGGAACGTTCTGTTGAACTCGATCCGACGCACCTAGGTGCATGGCTTGCCCTCTCGGTATCTTACACCAATGAAAACAATCGCATGGGCGTTTACAATGCAATCAAAGAATGGGCGATCCGCAATCCTAAGTACAAGCATATGGTTCAGAACGCCACATTGACATCGGCTATTAATTTATCATCTCCTGGCAATTTTGAGGCGTTGATAGAATGTCTTATCAGTATGGCACGTAGCGCTGATGAGTTGGGAAGTGTGGATGCAGATGTACAAGTGGCGCTTGCTGTGCTGCTAAACACGACAGATGTACGTACTTGCGATCATCTGTCCGGAGAGTCATGGGCTGATTATCAATGTTCCACAGGAATATGCCAAGGCTCAAGATTGTTTCCTGACGGCCTTGGCGGTACGCCCGAGTGTGAGTGTTTCAAAATTGAGTCCATGGTGCGAGACTTGAACAAGTTATTACCAGGACTGGCTCCTGTATAATAGAGTAGGTGCCACGATGGCAAACAATGGGCAGGCCGAGGAAGCAATTCAGTTCTATTATCGGGCACTGGATCTAAACCCTGCATATATACGAGCGAGGTATCGTGGCCCTTTCCTCATAGTTGGCTGTTGTAGATGCTGAGTAAAACGCGTTATGTGGTAGGTTCAACCTGGGCATTTCTTGCATTAATCTTCGGGTGGGTCTTTCTTATTCCGATTAGCTGTGATGCTGTGCTGTTGTTGACGTTGATTTGACAGCGATACGAGGAAGCACAGTCACACATTCTTGATGCGTTGGTTTTGCAAGATAGTGATGGGGTGGTGGACAATAATGGCATGAATGACAAGCGTGGTGTGACAAACTCCACATTATGGGAGAGCCTCAAGACGACGAGTTTGCACCTTCAGCGGCCTGATCTTGTAGCGTTATGTGATAAGAGAGATCTGGATGGTAAGTTTGGGACATCTTCTGATGTTTCTGATGAGGGGCTGATGACAACGTGATGTACAGGATTCAGGAATGCATTTGAAAGCGGGCCCTGACATGGACAAGCGGGTCCATGAAATACCCGACGATCCAGACTGTAATGTGTCCTGTGATCTCGTACTTTGTTTTACTACGTGTAGCACCGCTTTATCTGTATTTTACCTCGCGTGTGTGTCAACTATAGAACCTATGAGGCTGTCAGTTCGGAGTAGTCTTTCAGCGAGTAGCGCTTGAGTCGAACCTGTACTCGGACCAGGAATAGCTGTGCTCGGGGCAGGTATGCCGAGCCGTCTATTCCTCTCAGCTACTAATAGCTGGAACCACGGCAAGGTCTGTGGGTCGTTTGGCTGGATTGGCTGCTCAGCTACTTTTTTCATTGCGAGCAGGGTCTTTTGCTTGGCCTCGAAGCGAGACTTTTGGTCTGTGACAAGGTCTCGGATTTCTTGGACGTCGGCGTCTGACATTGGAATCATGGTAGGCGTGCGTCTGATCATGTTGTAGTCGATAGAAATAGCAGGCTGGATGGTCTGTAGTATAATGCAAGCCCAAGCGCTGTTGGAGCGGTGATAACGAGGTGTTGAATAAGCGCCCGACAGTTTAAATGGAATTAGTCAATTGAGACGTGTTCACACTGTTTGGTCACTCGGACACGCGAAACGCAGCAGCTGCCGCCGCAGCAGAAAAAACCAGCACTGTGCCCACAGACCCAACTCTTAATCAACCACCATCTACCATCCACTAACAGTTATGGAAACCGTTGTTCGCGTCGTTGACACCCTCAAGTCTTTCCGGGTACGTAGTATCTGCATGAAAGGAAAAAAACCTGGTTTCTAACCCTTGACAAATTTATTCAGGAAACCCGCTTGAGCACACTCAGAACTCCTGCAGAATTCTTTGATGTCCACCGAATTTCAAGACCTGCAGATTTTAACACGGCAGTATCGGTGCGTTTTCGTGCGTACCCTGAGGACGTGTCGCTGAGGACCGAACTCGTAGCGACTCACATATAACACTCGGTATTTCTCCGGGAACTACACTCTCATCGTAGCTGCTCTTGCAGTATATTCCATGTGCGTATACTCCCAACCACGAGCTATCGCTCAACCCCGAACACCACAGCTGATGTCATCCCCATAGTATTGCAAGTCCCCTCCTTCTCTTATCCCTCGTCTTCCTCTTTGGAGGCTTTGCCGTCATCAACCGTTTTGGTGCGACTTCCTCTTTCTCTTTCTTCCCTTGATCCGGCGCTGACCATAGAGTTGTCATTTAGAGGAAGTCTATGGACAATTTGTCACCCAAAAGACCCTGTACACGGCGCTCTTCGTGATCGGTATTCCCCTCCTGTGGTTCTCCTCTCCATTCATGACTTTATTCTGGCTCATCGGAGCATCCGCGTGTCTCATTCTCACTCACGCATGCTTGATCGAACCAGGTGTGGAGAGCGAATATGCAAATATCGAAGGAGCAGTGTAAAAATGCCATGGGGGAAAAGAGAATGAGAAATGAGTGTGCATGTGGTTGGTTGTTGTACTCCTTGGAGATTGGACTATTTTCTTATTGTCTCCACTCGAATCCTAATTACGGCTGCTCGTTCTCATTCGTCGATACCTCGTCTCCAATATATAGGCGTGTATTTCCCTTGCGCGCATAGATTGTACGAATTGGAACAGGATCGACTAAAAGTCAGCTTCATTGTCTACGTTTAGAATATCAGTACTAGGATAATGATTCTATTGCAATGGCGGTGCAGGCGAAATCATGTGCAATATAAGAAGTTCATAAAGTAATGTACAGAGTTAAGCCATCCTCTCCAAGGAATGCAGTATCTCGGTACAAATGTAGATAAATAGATAAGCGAGTCACAACATTATCCGGGTGGGACATCGGGTCATAGGAGCGGTAACCATTGGCCTTTTGGGCACTTATAGTCAACGTATTGATGGGAGTCAGGATATCACTTACCGATAACTATGCTGGGAAGATCAAAGATGTCCCTTCGTATTGAAAAACAAAAGGTCGAGGGTATCGGCGCGCCGGAGGGCTTGAGCAAAACGCAGTGCGAGTATACTGATTTGGTCGTGTTCTCAAAAGCATGAGAGGCGAAGTTTTCCCAGTATTCGACGACGGATTGGTTTTCGAATAACTAGCACCGGGTCAACGTGATTTCAAGAAAGAGACAGAATACACGGACTTCGTATATGTACTTGCGCTTTCCAACGAGATCTTCCAGGCGCCACTCCGTGAGCATGCAAAACTCGGGTGCGACGAGACAGATTTCGCCGGTTCGCCTCCAGACAACCGTTGGTGTGCCGCTGTACGATATAAGCTTTTCGAGTTCCTACACGGGAAATCAAAACCAGCGTCATGTGAGAATAAAGTGATGTACGCACGAGTAGTGATCTTTGGAAACATTTCTCGACGAACACTTCGTCCTCATCCGTCATGGGCATTTGCAGAGCGATAAGCGATGGTCGAAAGATGGCGAGTGCTCGAACAATGCGTAATATGTCATTCTTTTCAAAGCTGAACGGTCCAGGGGTTCCAGGGGCAATCCAACCCAAGATAATATTAGGATTTGACCACACAGGCCAGGAGCTCTCGACTTCTCAGCACACAGAGTATACGCACCGACTCGGGAGATGCTTCATGAGAAAGTGGTAACCTTCGGTATAATCATAAGGCACTGTTACGTTGATGGTCTGAATGGGATGATGAGCCAGGTACAGTATGAGAAAGTAAACACGAACAGAATGGTGATCACCGCTTTGGACCGTAGGCGATGGTGATGTCCGCGAAGAAGACTCGTAGGAGTGAGAACGAGTATCCCTTGATGGCGTGCGCATCACACTTGAGGAACCGAGACTAACGACACCACGCGAATAGTGCGGTGCAAGGTTGTATGGAGCTGATAATTGGGGCTGTGGTTGAGCATATGAGTATTGCAACGCTGGTGACGAAGTTCGACATAGTGGGGCAGGATAGCTTGCAAGGAAGGTTGGCGACGATTGAGAAGCAGATATGCTATCTGACTGCGGCATCGATAACTGAGGCGGATCGCCGAACGGGGAGCCAAAATTGCTTGGCGTTCCCTGAATGTACTGGGGTTGGGCGTGAAGTGGCTCAGGAGACCACGCCGAATTTGGGATTGGCTGGGAAACTTGTTGTTGTTGCTGTTGTGACGGGGACGGTGCTGTACCAGATTCTGGAGGACTTGGATTACCCAAGATCGCAGAAAGAATGGAGTACTCTAGGTTGGCAGCCTCGGAGCCGAACGTAAAATTGGGATCGAACGACACATTAAAGAGTGGATCGTGCGATTGGAAGGTTTCAGCTACACGCAGTGTCAGAATATCACACGACTAGATGAAAGAGCCAAGACGTGTTACATGTCGGTTGGAGCGCGGGTGTCGGCTCTGAACTCGAATCAGGAACTCTGCCCTTTTTCTTAAGTTGTTCTGTCATGAGCACGTGATCAAAATTAACCTGAGGAGCAGAGATGAGAGAAGCACGCACGAAGTTCGTCATCATCGAGAAGATACTTGGCTTTCTTGCGATGACCTTCTGTACAGCTAGAAGCAATTCCACGCTTGACGCAACGTTGACAAGGACGAGCTATTAGAGGAAATATGAGGTTGACATGTGCGAGATCCGGGGAACAAACAGGTGACCTACAATCATCACATGTTAAATGTGCTTTCTGACAGTGCGCGCAGGCACGATTGGCTTTCTTTTTCTTGGGACCGTCCCTGCTTTTGCGAGGAGCTTCAGTGTCTTCATCGCGTCTACGTTTCTTCAAAGCGACTTTGTCTTTTTGTGTGCGGTAATGAGAAGGGCCAGCTTGTGGTTCTGGAGTGACCATCTGGGAAGGATTCACGTATGCATTGGATGGTGAAGGAGCAGCAGTAGTCACAGGGGATGGGTCGACCAAAGTAGACATTTCTGAGGATGTAGTAGTGAGGACAGAATCTGCTGCCATGAGAGTTGCTATGAAGACATATAATGATCAGCAAAGTAACTTGTGAAAGAGTTTGTAAGAAGTAAGAGGAAGAAGAATTATGACTGTCGGTTGCAAGCAAGGGAAACTTTGACGTCGGCCGTAAACCGATTGAGTCTGATATACATCATTTCCAATTATTGCCAAGTACATATAATATTTTTTTTTACTATTTCCTTACATAATAAATAAAACAGCCGTAAACCGGTCGGCACTGCCGATGACGGTCCGGAAACACCGGAGAGGCAAAAGTTCTATAGGTTAGGTTCTAACCTTGAACCAAGTTAGTATGCGTAGTGACAGTGTGAAACATCTATTCGCTAGGCTGGTTTCTTCACTTGGTCGTGGAACTGCCACACGCGAATTCAAATGGATGAAACAAGCTTTGATCCCATCCCATTCTCTCACACTTACCGCAATGCTCCAGCGCAGGTTGAGTGGAGAACCACTCCAATATATCTTAGGTGCGCAGACTAGTTCATCAAATACACGTGCTATTTACTCATGCAAATCTCTAGGTACTACGCCATTTGGTCCTCTTGACCTGCTAACAAGGCCTCCAACGTTGATACCTCGTCCCGAGACAGAACACTGGGCTCTTCGCCTTGCGGATATGATATCGCCGACCCCCCTTCGTCCGCTAACCGTCCTCGATCTATGCACTGGCACCGGCTGCATACCTCTTTTATTATGTCATCTCTGGCCACCAGGCAGTACTCGTGCTTATGGTGTAGACATATCTAAAGACGCAATCCGCTTAGCCATGGATAATGCTGCACGTTGCAATATTCCATCATCCCAGCCCTCGTCCCTGGTTCCATTCACTCAAAACGTATTCATTCCAGTGCTTGGTGATCTCCGTGATCCAGACATCTTCAAATGCCTCCTGCCTCCCTTCGACATTATTACGGCGAATCCTCCTTACATTCCAAAACGAGAGTACGACGAGCTTCCCATATCCGTCAAAAATTACGAAGATCCTGTGGCATTGTTAGGCGACCCGCCAGATTCCGGGGAACAGGATGGCCTGACCTACTATCGTCACATCTCGCAGCTTCTCAGTCAAAAAGGAATGCTACGAGACGGTTCAATCGTGGCATTGGAAGTGGGTCATGCTCAAGCAGATGCGGTCGAGGGCATACTCCAGCAGTCAGCAGGCTTGCGAAACACGCAAGTATGGAAAGACCAATGGAATGTCAAACGTGTCGTCCTTGCACGCACTTGAGGATACTCACTTACACGTGTCATGTCCTCGAGTGATCGACGCTCTTCTCATCTCCAGATGCGCGTAATAATAGTAATCTTACTCCGTTTCTGCCGTGACTCATGACGTCCGAGATATGAAGTCTCTATCGCTTCACTCGACAACGACGTGGTTGACCTATGATCAAACCATTGATTTGTTCTCTGAACGGAAACTCTTCCGGATATTTCTCGGCGACCACACGTGGCAGCCCACATGCGGGGGAATACAGACGGGGATCTCCTACTGCGAAGGGCGAGACGTCATGACAATGACAATGATTGCACGTGGCGCTTATGTGGCAGCAACCGCGCTTGATTGGCGAGGACAGCCGACTGTTGATTATGCTGGGTTTGAAGGTTGTTCGCAATCCAAACACTCAGGAGGTTTGTGATTCTAATGGATTTGATGTTACATTCGCAGACAGCCGAAGTGTAAAATCTTTTGTGGGTGATCTCTTTGTGAGCAGCTTAATGAAAATTTTGATGAGCCCCATGCAGACCCCTCGCGTTGCACATTTCCGCCGTCTCTATATCTCACATTATCTCATCCCATTCCCAAGCCCCGGCAAGCGCCACATCTTCGTCTGTGTCTATTTCCTAATTGGTGCCGACATTTGGCGTGTTCTCGTGATCGGTTGACACTGATGGAGGTGAAGAGCTTTTTAGGAGGGAAGCGAGAAGTGAGTTGGTAGATGTCCGATGAGTCCTCGAGGAGGAATGATGAATCAGTACGCGGGGAACAACGTGCTGTATTTTAGGCTTCAAACCATCGACTTCGACTTTGGAATGCCGAGGACGACATTGATCTGGATCTCTTTGTGACATTGCAACTTCGTCGATTTGATGATTAGTCCCGAGGCTGCGTCATCTGTGGAAGAAATTCCAACAACGTGCGCAATGCTAGATGGCTCAGATGAGGCATTCACCAGCGTTGCCTCCTGATATGGCGATATGAGCTCTGTTGTACTAACCACCGCTTGCACCATTTCCTCCTCCAATGTCCCCATTACTGCCAAAACAGAGTTGCGTCACAGCTGTTCTGCATCATCACCAGGAAAAGTTCAATGACATGACAAATATTCGCGATACTGGGATCCTGTGGGCTAGTGATGGTTACAGCGTCATCCATTTTCTTCAACAATCATCACAACACCATAGAACACCATCCTGTTTTGACAACCCCTTCGATTCTTCGAGATTTTCAAACCACTCAAAAGATGATCAGAACGATGTATGCGCAGCTTCTGTCGCCATCCTCTGGATTTCAAAGTATTCAACAAGGGTTGAGGAGGACTGGTGGGTGCTGAAAGTCTTGCTGTAAGCTGCCGAGCCTAGATAGTTGTTAACCTGATTGCATGGTGGATTGCCTCAAAATGAACAATAATCGTGCTTTAGCAAATGCAAAGTTATGCTCGCATCGAGAGATCGGAACACTTGGATGATGCTTTGAAACCCGCATCAAGCACGTAACGTTCCCAAACAACTTCTGTGAGTGCTAAACGTTACAACCTACCCGAGCATGAAACATCGTGCCGAGTAGCGAAAGTCCCTCACCGGCCGTGAATTTTTAACCCATGTAACGATCGGTGTATCATCTCCGACCAGCGGCCCAAACTTATCCAGATTTTAAGCTCCACGAGCTTCAGTAGCTTTCGATTACCTTGATTACTATTCAATGGATATTGGTGCTTTCAACTTTTGCTATCTGGAACATACCACTGCCTGTGACGCCACTGCTCGTGTGATTGCATTCACGATCCGTAATGGTTAATTGTTATGGACCAATGGATATCGGTTCTGCTATCTGGTCCCGAACAGATCAGTGCCACTGATCGCGTGATGGAATTTACGAACACCTCTCTTCATCAAGGCGTTCCACAGTAAGATAAGAAAGTCATTTGTGACTGCGGGGAGGAGTCTTTTCATACATCCATCACCTTGTAGTACGCAAAGCTTACCATGGCATACGAGAGCATCCCACTTGAAACCTTTCACGAAGCATTCAAATTTAACACTGGTGTGTATTGTATTCAAATTGCTCTTTGTTCGATCCTTACGCAACCCGTTGATTTCAGAGCTCTCCAGTGTCGCACTGGGAGGAAAGGTTGTAAAAGTCTCGGATGAATTCTTCGCCGAGGCATTTCACCTGCTTGAAGTCGAGGTAAGTTCCACGGCCAGTGTGAGTTTGCAATAGCAATATCAAGTCCTTCTCCACAGCCAGCTCCCAGCCTCAAAGGGCAGTTCGGCCCTAAAGGCGCGTTGTACAGCGGCTGGGAGACACGGAGACATAATCCTTCCTATGACTGGTATGTCGACGAGGTATGATCTGCACAATACGTCACAGAAGTATTCCCCGCATAGGTGTATTATTAAACTTGGTACGTTGGGCACGATCGTCGGATTCGACATCGATACAAGTCACTTCAATGGTTTGTCTTTCTTATTTTTACACAATGAATTCATCGATAAGATCGTCACAATGCGTAGGTAATGAAGCTCCCGAAGTGTCCGTAGAAGGTATTACGGACTCATCAGTGGATGAACACGACATGGACAACGCAAAGGTTCGTGTCTGTATCACGCGTCCGCTTGTTCTAAATCGAGATATGACGCTAGTGGACCGAGATATTACCGCGTGTCCCTCTCGGGCCGTCCAAGCGGCATCTTTTCAAGATACCAGAGACTGAGCGAGTGAAGTTCGTAAAGTTAAACATGTATCCAGACGGTGGCATCGTAAGACGCGTGACCAACAGCTCGAATGTGAAACTCACATGTTCAATTATAGGCGCGTTTCCGAGTCTACGGTAACGTCGCTCCTGTGCAGCCTGACAGCACTCAAGAAGTATTCGACCTCGCTCATGTCTTCGCTGGAGGTCGCGTGTCATTTATGTCCGATCAGCATTTTGGTGTTGGCGCAAATTTGATTCTCCCAGGACGAGGTGCGTGTCTCCCGCTTCTCGGAACTTCGAGCTCGCTACTATATCCGTGCAGGTAAAGATATGGGCGATGGTTGGGAGACTAAGCGGAGCCGGCAAAAGGGTCACAAGGATTGGGTGATCATTAACCTGCAAGTCACCAAAACCTCCCAGAGTCCAGTGAATTGAGCTTACCCGCGACTATTTAGGGGCGCACCGGGCCATCTAAGAACAGTCGAAATTGACACGGCGCATTTCAAGGGCAACTTCCCAGAGAGCTGTGAACTCCACGCTTTGAATAGCGAAGAGGATGTACCGGATAGCGATGCTGCCGATTGGACACAGATTTTGTCCCCGGTCAAGCTTGGTCCCCATCGGAGGCACTTCTTTGCACTGGAAGCAGATGTTTCTGTTGCCTACACCCACGTGAAGCTTACCATATATCCTGATGGTGGTATCAAACGCGTGCGAATCTATGGCACGAAAGGGCCCTGTCCTACAGACCTTGCGGTCAGACCCAATGACGCAACAGAAAACGATGCTGCTGCACCACTTGAGTCGGCACCTGTGGGTCTGAAGCAGGTCAAAACCATACCTGTTCTCCCTCTTACACCAGAAGCCTTTTCGCCCTTTGGTCAAGTCATCCAAGCGTATGGCGACCATGCCGCAGCTCCCCCCGGAACTAAGATCACGCCTGCCAATCAGGGATCTGCAACCAAATTCCATAAGCTTTCACTTTTAGAATCGTCGTATCCGGCTAGTTTGGAGGCTAGCAGTGGGCTGTCTGTCTATCGCTGCAATCCGACAAAAGTTGTCAACGGTGGTGTAGAGCTCAAGGTCGTCGAGCGCCACCCATATACGAACCAGGCCTTCGTTCCTATGGGAGGGGGAGGGATACAGGGCGATGAGGCGCTGAAGGAGCCAGGTAGTGCATATCTTGTGGTGGTTGCTCACAATGGAGCCGACGACAGACCTGACTTCAATAGTCTTCGAGCATTCGTAGCGAGTGCAGGGCAAGGAATCATGTATAACACTGCAATTTGGCGTAAGTGACCTACCAACATTTGCCTTTTCAGGTCTTACAACATATTTTTCAGACCAACCGATGACGGTGTTGTACAAGGTAACGGGCCTCTTTGATTTTTGTTTTGGAATACGAGCTCACCATCTTTCTGGCAGCCAATGGACTTCACTTGCGTGGAGACACAAATCGGGAACGGCGACAAGGCAGATTGCGAAATATTGGAGTTGGAAGCTAGCGAAGTGGTCGTCTTGGCGCTTCCGCGTCACTAGGTTACCTTCCTGCTCGACACAAGACACCTTCGGATCGACAAAGCGCGATATGGTATCGGAGTGATGTGTATTGTATTATCTAGGCTCTAGCGTTGTTAGAGATCAAGCCAAAAATCCAGGCCAGTAAGCTCTATGTAGGTCAGTGATGTGTCTATTAATGTAATAAATCTACTTCTTTGCCTGTGGCAGCGATTTGCGGTAGGCTTCTTCCAGTTCCTTCTGAATATTAGGTAGCACAGGCATGTGGTTCTACAAGGATAACATTAGTTTCTACTCTTCAGCCGACGGGGATAACATACCTTATATTCCATGGTAAACTCGCCCTTGCCCTGTGTCGCACCGCGGAGCTGGCTCGAGTAGCCAAACATGTCATTCAGAGCAACTTCTGCAGTGCATACGAACTCCTCGTCGCGAACCTCACTGTCAATGATAGTACCTCGCCGTTGATTTAGTCCACCGATGACAGCGCCTATAAGAAATTAGAGTTCATCCACGCAACAAAAGGTTGCGACGCACTCTGGAATTCGGATGGGGCGACGACCTCAACAGTCATGATAGGTTCGAGAATGACTGGCTTTGTATTTTTATAAGCTTCACGGAATGCACCAATAGTGGCGTTTCGGAAAGCAAGTTCAGATGAGTCCACAGCATGGAAAGCTCCATCCTTGAGCACGAAGCAGCAGCCAGTAATGGGGTTACCCGACAATGAACCCTTCTCAAGCGCCTCGTAAAAGCCCTGTAGAACAATATGAAGATGCGGATCCTCCAGCAGCTACGACAACGTACCTTCTCCACGGCAGGAATGAAATTAGTAGGGATGTTTCCTCCCATGACGACATTCACAAAGTCAACATCACGGCCAAGGTCCTCGCTGTATTCCATAGGCTCAATGTAACCGATGACACGTGCGAATTGCCCTGCACCACCCGTTTGTTTCTTGTGGGTATAGTTGAACTCCGCACGTTGCGTGATGGTCTCGCGGAATGCGACGCGAGGTTTACCAGTGGTGCAAGCGACATTATATTCACGACGCATGCGCTCGACGTAGATCTCCAAGTGAAGTTCACCCATGCCAGAAATGATGGTCTGCAGTGAAACGTGAATAAAAGAGTGACATTGTATACAAGCATACATACCTCTTTGCTCTCCTTGTCAAGATGAACTCTGAACGTTGGATCTTCCTTCTGGAATCTGTTCAGGGCACGAGAAAAATTGGGAGTCTCTTTGCCTTCGGGTTTGATTGCGAGGGAAATTACAGGTTCGGGAACGAACATCGACGTCTTCAGAATAATATGGATCAGACCAGTACCAAAAGGAGAGTATCATGAACGTGCTCACCATGGAAAAACTAGTCGAACCATCGGTGAAAGTATCACCAGAGGAGCATTCAACGCCGAAGATAGCGCAAATCTCACCAGGACCGATGGACTCGATATCCTATTTTCACAAGGTTATAAGGTCTAGAAGTACATAAACGGCAAAGACGCGTACCTCCATCTCGTTACTGTGCATACGGACCAGTCGAGGGACCTTAACCTTCTTGCCAGTGCGGGCATTGTAAATGATACCACTCTTCTTCAGAGTGCCTTGGTAAACCCGCATGTATGTCAGCTGACCAAATCGTCCCTCCTCAAGCTTGAAAGCCAAGCCGACGAGAGGTGCATCTGAGGCAGGGACAAGTGGAACAGGTGGGGCAGATGCAGGTTGCGTTGTATCATGGGCTGTCACGGGTACCTCAGCGGGGTTCGCGAGGTAGGCGCATACACCATCGAGCATAGGTTGGACAGCGGTGTTCTTGATAGCAGAGCCAAGGAAAACTGGCGAGAATTTGAGACCGACGGTGGCACGACGAATGGCCGCAACAAGCTGCGCAGTTGTGGGGATCTCGTCCATAATCAGAAGTTCTCCCATTTCGTCATCCACTTCAGCAAGTTGTTCAAGCAATTCGGCGCGCTTAGCCTTGGCAAGATCGAGCACAGATTCAGGAATATCGTCGGATTCTACGACATTAATGCTGCAGGATACGGTTAACGCCGCTGGGATAGATAGATTTTTAGAGACGTACCCTTTTTCTCCTTCGTTGTAAATGGCCTTCCAACGTACAAGGTCGACCACACCCTTTAGCTCGTCTTCAACACCTATGGGCACCTGAACCGCTGCAGCTGCAATCTTGAGTTTTGACCGGATCTGATTGATAACTCGCCATGGGTTGGCGCCAGGCCTGCGGGAGGAGGTATTAAAATTCGGACTTCAAATGGATAAATCGAGGCCCACCTATCCATCTTGTTAATAAAGGAAATCCGGGGAACATTATACCGTCTCATTTGTCGATCTACTGTGGTAGTTTGGCTCTATACAAATGGTAAGATGTTGTTGGTCAAGTTTGAATATGTTTTGCACACCTGTACACCAGATACGGCACAAAGAACTAGGATAGCACCATCCAAGACACGGAGGGCGCGTTCAACTTCAATGGTGAAGTCGACGTGACCTGCAAAGACGCGTCAATTTCATCACGGAGATAGTTAGACAAGCATTTTACCTGGAGTATCAATGATATTAATTGCATACTTTTGTTTCTCATTTGTCACAGGTGAAGTTGCTTCCCAATCACAAAATGTAGCAGCACTTTGAATAGTGATACCCTTTTCGCGTTCAAGCTCCATGCTATCCATCTTGGCACCAACAGCATCCCGACCCCGAACCTTAGCCGAATTAAAAATCAGTCGCGCCCCATGTAAATAAATTTGACTACAAAACAAATATTTTTTGAAAACCACAAAAAGATTGACTAACTCACCTCATGAATTTCCCGAATACGACCAGTATAGAAAAGTACACGTTCTGTGAGAGTCGTCTTGCCGGAATCAATGTGAGCGGAAACACCAATGTTCCTCTGGAAATTGAGCCTTTGCACATCTTTCTCTGTTAACTGATATGTGGGGTAAGTTGGTGGCTCATATTCCACCGGTTGGGACTTGGCGACCGCGGCTGCTGCTGAAGCAGCGCGTCTGCCTGAGCATAATACCAAGCACTGCGGAGAAGTTCTAGATGACCTAGAACTATACAACGCCCATTGCCATGAACCGGGCAGCCTCCGGACAAATGTTTGCATGACAGGTCAGAAGGACATGCAAAAATTAGGCGGTGGCGAGAAAGTAACCCGCTGCATAGCTATCGGAGTTTCAAACTCAGATATACTGTTCATTGCTAAGGTCCATTTTGAAAGTGTTTATTCTATTCGTCGTGTCCTACCAACGCCTCTTTTTATCCGTCATCATGTTGGAATCAAGGAAAAGGCCCTTGCCGGATGACGGAGAGGTTGCTCAAGCAAAGAAGCGGGTATTGACGAGCACGAGTGGGAGCCCGGAGGTCAATGGCTTGAGTGCTAATCACGACGCAGAAGAACCTGCGGACAACCACCAGTTAGAGGTGATTTTGCATCTCTTGTGCCTTACAGCGTACAAAAACCTTACTCTTTATTAGCTATTTCGCAAGGAAGCTATCTTCAGGCGCATGAAGCATTACTCGAGAGAGAACGAACGGAATCAGGCGCGCATTGCTCAACTGGAGCAACGAAGAAGCTCGTGCGAGGCAGGTCTAGTAGCTATTGCCGCATGCTGGAAGCAGGTAAGTTGTTATATATACTATCTTAGTAGTGGGCATCAACATTCTGGTGGGATAGTTGGTAGACACTGTTCAAACCCTGACGCCACCGGAGGACCTTCCAGCTGTCGAAGTCGATACGAAAGGTGGGTCAAGCACTTCTTTCATGACTTGGCTTTTGTTAAGCATTGTGCCAGATATTTTTGACTTGTCACAGCACATCTCAACTGACTCAAGCCTCAAAGCTGCACTAGAGAAGAACATGCTTGTAACCGAAAAACTAATCGCAAGCTTCATGAAACTCAATCCGGCCACCTTCAATGATAAGGCATATCAACGCTGTCAGGCATCACAGACCGAGGTCAGTATTTCCACTAGGCCACACACACCATATTGACTCGACCTAGTGTGTTGCACTTCGCTCTGAGATAGCAATTCTGCAGCGAAGGCTTGACGAGGTTCAGTCAGAGAAGGAGCAACTACACGACGACCTCGTTGCTGCTGAGATCAAGTTAGACCGCATGCAAAGTGGCACTGTTGCAGCCATGAAGACAAAGGGTGAGGCAAATGAAGATTCAAACCCGGACCAACCATGCCCAGCAGAAGGAAGCACCCCAAATCATGGGCCATCAACTTCACCGGTCAGTGACTATGGGTTTCCTTCATCATTACATAGAACTCACAATTTGTAGCCGCCTCAATTAAATGGTCATAGTGATTCATCCCTATCAGATATGGAAGCTTTTCGATTGGAGCTCAAAATTTCCTCCGAACGTGCAAGTAAACTGGAGGCAGAAATCAGGACTCAGGCGGAGATCATAGCGAAGCTCGAGGTCGAGGTTTGTCGGCCATCACCTTCCGCAGGACAATGCTTAAGTTAAAATCTTAAAGCGTGCCGCTCCAACAGTTGAAATGGTCTCTGGGACTGTGCATTACAAGATATTATCTGAGCGTAGGGATCAGCTGGAGTACGTGAAAGCTGAGAACGATAGCAGAATTGGACGATTGGACGTCACGATACGAGAACTGCAATCAAGTCGGACGCAATTTGAGGAGGAGACTCGGGTAGGTTACCCCACACTTGTTCTCCTACTTGTTCATTTCATCTTTGTCAGGCTTCTGCGCAACAAATGAATCAAGAACTCAAAGCTGTACTTGCTAAGCGGGATGCAGATCTCTCTCGCCTTCGCGACCAACGTGAGCTGCTGCACGCCGAATTAAATGAACTTAGAAGTCGTGAAAATATAAAATATCAGTCATCTCGGGAGCTCAAGGCCCTCGCCGAATCACGAGCGGTGCGCCAGTTACACACAGATTCATACCAAATTGTTGATACATTGCAAATAGGAAAGGATAACGCAACTTGAGTCGGAGGTTAGGAGACATAAAGCGAAATTAGCTGCGCATGCCGGTAATGAAGATCTCGTGAAGCACTTCTGGGAGGGAAAAGTTGACGATCTTCAATATGTGGACGGTCTTCGGAGGAAACTGAGGTACGCATGATATTCTAAAGTGTGGAGACGGGTAACATTGACATCTTACAGTGAAACTGAATCAAAGCTCGCCGCACTTCAGAAATCTATGTCCACCATACGAGAAGAGCAACCTGATATTGCACGTCATATTGCTTCAGAAGCAGCGAGCCGGGAAGAGCTCGCGGTGGTTACAGCAGAACTATCACGGTATCGATCTCTCTTTGGAGACCCTCCTTCTTCAGACCTCGCCAGGCAATTACAAGCGAAGGAAGATGAGCTCCGGAAATTGCGGCTTCTTGCAGAGCAACATCAGCAAGGGGAAGATGCAATTTACGCAGAGGTGGAAAGGCTTTCAGGAGCATGGGAGGCTTTGGATGGGCAGTTAAAGAATAAGGTAGCGAGCTTGATAGCGGCGGAGGAAAAGATCGCTAAGAGCGCACACGAGGTACGTCGCTGTCTCTCGCCCGTCCGGCAGGTTAAGTGTACACCCGGTATGCAGAAAGCGAAGGCAGATAACAAGTACTTTGCGGCCATGCGCGACAGGGAGTCTGTTGAGATTGAGCGGAAAAACGCCATTCGGAACCTCGAGAAGCAAGCCAAGGTTGTTGAACGACTGGCTGACAGCGAGAAAAACCTGCAACAACATATAGTGCGTTCCTTTGGATTCTGCCCCTCCTTCGTCTCTTACCATCACCATTTTAACTCAGGGTCATCTCGAAGCAGCCAACCAGCGTCTGCATCGAGTGATGGATGAAGCAGAAACAAGATTCACTGCTCTTGAATCGGATGTCCTAGTATACAAGAGGCAGGCCGAAAGTACAGAAGAGATGATGAAGAATGTACGTACGATTTTACATTCTTGTATGGTCCATATCTATAACTTCTCTGCCTAGGTTCGAAAGATCGCCGACGAAAAATATGCTCACATCCACCACCTCAAGGGCGCTCTATTCAAGAGGGACGACGATCTTGCTCGTATGAAAGCCGAGGTCGAGAAACTCCGTGTTGAGGCAAAGAAGTTGAAGTCTGCTTCAGCAAGCGAAAAGGAAGCAGACCTTATGGAAGAGGCTGCGTCTGTCTGGGTACGTTGCACATCCTCAGTGTTTAGAGGTGATTGTTGATTTGGTTCACAGAGACTCATCAAGTGTTCAACATGCAAAGAACACATGCGCGGAGTTGCCCTCACTAAGTGCTCGCACAGTGCGTATCGCTGCTAGAAATTAATAACGCATGAGTAAACTGATTCCCTGTTTTCCAGCGTTCTGCAAACAATGCATCGATGCGAGGGTCTCGACACGTCAGCGGCGGTGTCCGCATTGTAATTCAGGCTTTGCACAAAGCGAGGTAGTGAACGTCCTCTTCCAATGACTGCTTCTCCCATTTCATCTATCCCTGCTCAAACGTAGACTTCCGGTAATCTTCGTTGCTTGGCGCCTTTTTTTATTGGACCAAATCTTCAGTCATGCGGCGATGTATTGTAGCATATTTTATGCTTTTTTATGGAGCACTCGTGCCAGGTAATGTAATGATGATATCTTCTTATCTTTGACATTTACGCCGGTGAATGAAAATCGAATGCAAGACGTCGTGATGGCTCACTGAATGGTGATGCAGGATGAATGGGCTCGTTTGCCCAACTCTTTGCAGGAGGACATACAGTTAATTGAGCGCAGAGATCATTCCATATGAGCCGCTACACATCAAGACGGAACGGCTTCATAACAGACCGACGATCGAGGCTCGATCAGCGTACTACTATGTCCAGAGGTCGATTAGAATTCGAGAACTATCCGAGAGACGTGTTTTGGCTGATAGCTTGACTATCAATGAACCTTGACTGCACAAATAATTATCTTGATAAGCCCCCGAAGCAGATCTCTCGTTGTCATGTCAATCGATGTAGGTGAAAACGTTGACTTATGCACTTCACGCAGAATTGTCAAATTGATGGAGTATTGGTGGTACGATAGAAGCGATGGAACAAAATGTAGGCACTGCGCAATACACTGATAACAGCTACCGCTTGACCCAAGCATACTGTAGGCAAGGTGAGCAAACGAGGAAAATGATACAACGGAAAATACACATACCCGCTTGCGTGCCTTCGCAAGACCAGGCTTTTTTCGCTCAACCATACGTGGATCACGACGCAAAAGTTTCGCTATGGACAGAAATGTTAGTCGAAGTTGTTGGATGGAGGATAGCTGAAACGAAGATAATGCGCGACACTTACCCTTCCTCAAAATCGTTGCGACACTTGGTTCGTGTGCTGCAAGACCCTTTGCGATACCATGCGCGAGCGCACCGCTCTGCCCAGATGTACCTCCGCCACGTACGATAGCGAAGATGTTATATGCGCCCAATAGACCCGCAAGTTTGATTGGATGAATCACGCGGGCACGATCAGCGGGAACAGGGAAATAAGCTGAGAGGGGAGTGTTGTTCACGAGAATCTGAGATACGGATACAAGTTCGTCGCTCTTCGATAAAGAATTAGGGTTAAGAAGGGCCGAAAGGGCGGTGTCTGTCTCCGTTGCTGTTGGTATGGGCTGGGAGATGGTGGATTTGTCTGCGGGAGGTTGTTGGACGGGCACGATCCACACCCGCGCAGAGCTCGTCTTCCGCTTTCCAAGTGTATAACTTCGCCCATACTCGTCGAACTGGACGGGTTTGGCCTTTCCCCTCGCCAGCATCGTCGCGGCGTCTGCACGCTCGAACAGCTCTGTGATACCTTTGATACCTTCCTGCAACTCCGCGATCCCAGCTTTTTCCGCAATTGACC
This sequence comes from Suillus bovinus, assembly GCF_016758785.1. Classification (NCBI taxonomy): domain Eukaryota; kingdom Fungi; phylum Basidiomycota; class Agaricomycetes; order Boletales; family Suillaceae; genus Suillus; species Suillus bovinus. The sequence goes on from NW_024542071.1 coordinate 486,296, forward strand.
TATATGTCTCTAGCTCGTTGAGCACGAGAACCACTCGTCTATAGCGGCTCGTCGTGAGGGTGCTTCTGAGCTTCAGGCCGAGCTCGCGCTTGTCTACCCAAGCATTGACACGAGGTGGGAGGGCCTCCCGAGCAAATTGGGGAAGTGGAAGGAGGTGGCATGCCGTGAGCGCAGTCTTAGCATGTTGCAGAGCCGACTCTAACGACGAGAGCTGGTCGTAGAATTCGGGACGAGCAGTATAGAAGGCTGGGCTCGTAGGACGCGGTTTTTCGCGTTGGCGTCGGGGGAAGTCGAGGTGGTTCAGAGAGGCTGGGGGAACAAACGGCCTTGTGGTCTGTGTCGAGTAAAACCGAAACTTGGTTAAGCCCGACGGTCGTCGCAGGACGTTCATTGTTGCCTGGAACAAAATTCAAGAAAACCAGTAATTTCAGTGCGTTATAGACGTCACGTGATGTGCAAAGTTGTATTCTTACACCTACTAGTACATCAATCTTCTAGGCTAGTGATCCGAGTCCGCCAGGCAGAGAATATCATCTTCTCGTGTTATCGTCCCTGAGGCCTGAGGCCTGAGTCACGAGTTGTGTCAGTCGTTCTCGATCACCAGCTGGCATTCAATATCCCGAATCGAGGACAGACTAGCCAAAAACCACCCAAACACTGAACAGCTATTAATGACCAACCCTGTTGATATCTTCGTCGAGGCAATCAACATCTGCATAACTGATAGGTACCGTAACTCGAATTAAGGGTACTGGCACTAACGGGTTCGTAGTAGTCAACTGTTACTCGACATGCGGCAGAGGAAGGTGTTCGAGGTGGCACGTGGAATGTCCAGCCCTCGGCTCATCATGTTGGCACAAGACTTTATTGCTCTCTTTCACGTTACAAGCATTTAAAGGGTGAAATTCATTGCATCAACAACTAAACATGCACTGTGATGACGAGGAAGATTTTTTTTTGGGGGAGATCGTTTTTGACAGCTGTGTTGACTCAGACTAATACGCATTGCGCAATGATGCCCTTTGGAACGGCCACTGAAAGCAAATGCAATCAATTTCCCACATAAATACTCTTATTATAGGTGATAGCAAATGAGTCTCACACCTCTGAGGCGGTTTCAGCAGATCACCGCCTCCTTCAATATCTCCTGGATAAATTAAAGGTGCGAGACCCATCACTTCGCCGCATGTTGAAAACCATTCATACAGCTTCCATTTGCAGGTTCGAGCAGTTCACTTTGTGGTTTGATGTTCGATCCGCTCGGGGTAAGACAATGCGGCGACAGTGAATTCCAGGTGCTCATACTATGTAGTGTTTGTCACAAAGCTCAAGGTCAAACGACAGGCTTCAATCTTGCGAACCACCTTTTTTTGGGAGACGTGTATAGCACTCGCCTCCAGCTAGTAACTCGTCTAGGTTTATCTGCAGGATAATTGTGTCTGAAACACCGATTTATTGTGATAGTAATCGCAGAAAGTGGCTGTAGCAGTTCCTGCTAATACCCGTTATACCCACCTATGAAGAATAACGAACGAATGGAAGCCAATGTCCATAAGGCACTCGATTCTGTTCCAATCGAGTGTATGTGTCGGTGAGCATCGCTGTTTTCGACTTGCCAGAAGGTGTTTGAATACTTCATAGCTTTTCCAATCGATCTTTGCGTTTCCTTGACACATATCGAAGAGGTTTGAGTGGAAAGCAAGCGGCCTGGGCTAATATAAAATACCGAGGTCATCGAAGCTTGCCTGACAGAAGAACTCGACATAGCCATGCGTATAATGTTAATTACATAATGTACACTGGCACAATCGAGTTCAGGAACTTCAGGATAACCAATATACCGAGGCCATATGCAAGATTGCGAAGAAATCTGGAAGCCGTTTACAAACATTTAATAATCGGGTCATTCATTTCCTGTGTAGTCCACGCGTTGTCATACACAGCGTCCTAGTACAACCGGTTCGATAGCAATTGCAGAAAGCGGCCGTAGATCGATAGGACAATGAAACCATACATCCCCTGGAGGCCAAATAAACATCATGATCTTGAAGCGGCGCTCAGCGCTCAACGTTGACGTCCAACGATACTCCGGAGTCCTTCACGGAGATGTGCAATTTCGCTACTGCTAACACATGTCAAGTCCTCAAAATCAAGATTGCGTGCCTACAATCGCCGTATTTGGCGAAAAGAACATCCTTTCCGCTGCTGTGACGAGAAAGAGAGTGTAAGCCTGTGTGTAACTTTGTGAAGCGTTTATCCACAAAACACATTCTGGCTGCGCCCTGTAAGCCAAGGAACAGGAAGCAGGCCAGAATGATGTCCTAAGGGTTGCAGTGCATAATGATGTCCTAATTAAGGGTTGCATGCCATGATGCGGGTCCATTGGAGAATGTCGGTATATGAATCATAACCTGTTAGGGATGATTGCCCGTGGTGAAGAATGACCCTCAGGCTGTCATCGGAAACGTGGCAATCATTGAGTTCAGGAACTTCAGGGTGGCCAACTACTGAGTTGAAGAACCTCCTGCGTAGAAGCACTTAAGACCTGCGGATAAGCCAGAACCTAGCTAGGGATGCGGTGCTGCGGTGTAGCGGTCGTCCACGCGTCGTTGTCCTGGCTTTTATCTCAGATCTGGGTGCTAGGATTCAAACCCGCAACCCTGCCCCGGAAAGCCGCGATGACGTCAGCAATTGACGTGCTGAACCATCAATTCGGGTGACACCTCAACAAAACCTCGAGGCGATATGATTCAAGAGGCGTGCAAAAGGGAAATGCCGAACATACAGCCCACCATTAGATAAGCTTTTAAACCTTAATACACAGCCGCTTGAACTTGCCAGCAGACCGTTCTGAGTTCCTCGATAGCGGCGTCAGAAGTTAGTAGAATCGTTCACTGAAGACCAAGAGGGGGGAGTTTTTGCTAGCGTAGAACACATCTTGATAGTTAAATTAATGAAAAACGCGTGTTAACACGAATCAGATTACACGTCTCATAGCATTAATAATTCTGATTCATCTGGACATTTTCCTACAAGCCTGCAAAACGTACTCGCATTGTTCGTGCTTTACTTCAGCAGCCTACCGCCTCACTTGCTTGATGTTCTCTTCGTTTGCATTCATTTTGTATCACTACTTTCTCGTATTGCTCATTATGTCTCTATTGCTTCAGAACAAATGCTTTCTATTAGTTCGTACGTACTCTACAGCGTGCACTGGAAGCTACAGTAGTTCTCGTTGTCGTGTACTCGCGCCGTTCCCTTGCAATCAATCGTTAACATTGTTTTTGTCTTGTGCGTCCGGATGAAAATGATCGAACGGTCACCATATATGGATATATTTGCGTTACTGTCACTGTGACAGAGGGGTGGGGGGGCTTCCGAAGTTGCGAGAGGTGTATATCCTATATTGCAAATTTGCACACCTCTTGTCTGGAAATGAGGCAAACCGCGTCTATCGACGTCTCTCTATGTAACTGATCGTCACGTGAGAACAGTTACCTTGGGAAATCAACCAATAAAACATCAATTAATCGTATCATCCCAAGGTACCTACTATAACCACCTCCTCCTCCAGGTCGCAGAAATGTTTTGTCAAAATTCCATGGCGCTGTCGAGAAATTCGAACAGCAAGATCAAAAGTGGCCGAAAATGACATTCATGCTTACTGGCGGCTTAACGTGCTGCAGAAACATGCTACTTAGAAGATGCTCATGCTACTAGATTTATTGGTCACTTTGACTCAATAAAAGGACCTTTGATCACCTAGCTTTCAGCTATCTGAACATACACGCTTAATCCCTGTGGTACGTTTGGTACCAAAAAACAATCTGTCGTTAACGTTACTGATCCGTGGTGCAGCATATCCTTCTGACCACCGTGACGTCCATCAGCGACTCCCCTACAGTCTTATACATGCCTTTGGATATCATTCACGTAGATTCTGAAACCATTCTTCGAGCAAACCAAAGCAGTCAGCCAGTTGTCCTTTATAAGTGTCAACTGCAAGGCGGCCTCTGCGGATTGTATGTAGAGGGAACGACCAGTGCAATATCTACTCATCTACGAAGACACGGCATCACTGGTCCAGACAACAGCAGTATAATCTGTACATGGGGTAGCTGCTCCAAGACACTCAAGAAGGGAAGCATGGCGAGACACATCCTTACTCATCTTGGCGTCAAGTTGCGTTGCTCCGTGTGTGGAATCGTGAAGTGCCGTCACGATGTCCTTCGTGCGCACATCAAATCCTCAGGGCCATGCCATTCTGCAATCGCCGATAATGTTCACGGACCCGAAGGACGTGTCGTCATGCCTCCAGGTTGGGCTGCTACCCATGAGGTTTGATTCCTGTGGCATTCCCCTGTTTTGACCGGTGCTAACAAGTTGATTTTTATTGTAGGACAGTGATGAAGACGTCATACCCAACTCGCTTCTTGTGCAGACTACCTGACATATATACGATATAGTTCATTGGATGCTACAGCTACCAATATCGAAATCTTAGCGGCGGCAGCCATCTCGGATATTTTCTTTTGGATAGTGTACATTTACATTTACACAGCTGAATCTGGACTAGATATCGTGTACATGCTCAGTTTTCATACCTGCTTTCGATCGACTAGGACGCTAGGCCGCTGATCTGAGATTGAATCTGATATTATATTCTAAGCTCGATGAGCAGCGCGTGTATTAATATCAAGCCAAACCTGCCACCTGCTGGGTAACGACCCAGATAACTGACTCCGACAAAGGCAAACCTTGTCTGTTACGTTTGTATTGAAAACGTGTAGCGGAGGGGCTACGAGCTTGGCTTTAATCGGCACCATCCCCTTGCTTCACCTGCCCGAAGGCATCGATACCGGCAGGGGTGTGGCATGTCAGCCCGCAGCTTGATTATCAGGCTGAGACGTTAACCGCCGCGCGTGCGATGCCATGGCATAGGAAATATTTCGCGCATTTGCCTTTGGTGCACTGGAAAGGTGCATCATGATTCATGACTTGAGTACGGCAACGAAGACTTGCGTGATGGCGCGACTTTATGTGCCATGGGTCATAAGATCCCGTGGTATATGAGTCTGTGAGACACCGACATGATGCTGCCTGTATGCACACGAGCCTGTCAGAGTGCCTTTGGGTGATATTGATCGCCAGATCCTTGGAATAGGCTGGGTGGTGGGAATTATTTGGCGGTTCCGCTTTGCGGTAAATGCGTAATCAGCTTGTCGCTCAGCCTAACGTATTTTGTGTTGAGTATGTCCTGTCTATTTTTTTTTTTTTTTTTTTTTTAGAAAAGCGAGTTTATTACACAGCAACTGACTCCGTCGAGCTCTATGTAAACGCTTATAGCGACTTTTGCTGGAAAAGCATTTACCCATCTCCGTCGTACTGAGTCTTCGCTGTGAGTTGACTCACGTATCACCCTGTCTATTTTTGCTGACAACCCTGCATCGCAGCACTCTCTAATACCTGGGGGTGAAAACTCGGCCAAAGCCTCGAGGTCTTGGTGTGGCAAGGCATCTTTGCATCTACTTCATCCGTCGGATGCCGATAGACCAGAGCCTCGATCCCATTCACCACGAAATCCGTCTATTGTCACCTTCATAAACACACGTCCCGAGGTATCCCGCCAGATCCTGGAATAGGCTGGTGAGCAAATGCCAAAACAGGCAGAAAGTCTCAGTCTTCGACTTTTCGCCCCATTCGGGTTCGTGCCGAATTCTTTCCCACGATTAGTAACAGACAAAGTCTGTGACATATTACTATCACATCGGGGTTATCGATATTTAAGAGATGTTTTTATGTTGTACCTAGAAAGTGCAACTGTTAGTACTGCCGTTACATTATATAATCTTTGGCATGAATGGCACGAACGGGGCGATTTAATGGGGCGGAAAGTCGAGTAACTACAGTCACGTGGCTTACTACACTCAGACCTGACCATGAGCGCAGCAGAGCACAACTTTTCCGGCGCACTGGCAACATGGAAGGGTACGCAAAGCAAATTATATGAATGACGCGAGCTAATGACTGCAGACATTAAGCTGCAGGAACTGCAAAAGACGCTGGACGCCCAAGGTATCGAGATCGTCGACAACCAAAAGGAATCTATACTGGGTCGCAAGCAGCTTGCTGACCGCACAAAAGGTCCGTGTACATACGTTCTTTGACTGTGAGCCATTTTTAACTTTTGCAGAGTTTAAGAAGATTCCAGATGACGAGAAGTTAAACTCGTTCAAAGGCCTGCTCAAAGGTTCGCATATCCTTCTTTCAGTGACTTGCTATCCATTGTTAACTCTGGTGCAGCATACCAGACAGAGATCGACAACCTCACGAAGCGGTCAAAAGTTTCTGAGAATGCGTTCCTCAATGTATACAAGGTCCTCGCTGAAGCGCCAGATCCATATCCTCTACTCGAAGCTGCTGTCGTGCGTTTCACCCATCTTCTTCACCTCTCCCCAATTTCACACGTGCGCAGGACCAAACGGTGAAAGCCACAGAAGCACACGCACTGGAAGCTGAAGTTTCCCGGCTGCGTGCTGAGAACACTGAGCTTCGACAATCGTCTAGCGCGTTTGATGCCTCCAAACGCCGCGTCGAACAATTGGAGACACGTATGGACGAACTTGTTGCGCAGAAGGAGTCTGAGATCAACGCTGCGTATGACGAACGTATGCGTAATTATGAGGAACGGTATGTTGCGTGTTGTTTGCTTATTGTAGCTGCATGATGCTGATTGAGATGCAGGGAACAGGACTTGCATCGCCAGGTTGCACTATACAGGGACCAAGTGCGTGATCTACGACTGTCGAACGAATCGAATCAGGCAAAGCTCTTTGATCATAGCCAGCGTCAAGGTGAGTTGTGCTGCTTTTCTTCGTCCATTCCTTTCTTTCCGCTTACATGCTGACAATTTTACTTAGACCAAGAGGTCATTTCCCGTCTTGCAGAAGCTGACATGATCATGGTCGACTTGGAACGTGCGAATAGCAGAGTCGTGACCGTCGAGCAGCGGAATGTGAGTTGTGTTAGCCTCTACCCCTTGTTTGTCAATTCGCTGTTGTTCCATACTATTCGTTACACGTCATCTTGCATGCATCCACCTGAGTTACTACACTACCGTCGCATGGTTGACATACAACCACCTTCCATCCGTTGTTATGAAATTCAATTCAATTGATACTGACCGCTTCTACAGGAAGCACTCCGTGGAGAGATCGAAGCATTGCGCATTGGCAGTGAAAGCAGTGAACGGTACGTCTATTTTTTTTCCCTTTCAATATGCTTCCCCCTCCACCCACCCTTTCTGAGTCATTAAATTTGTATACGTGCCCTCAACCCAACTAATATACATGTATTTCAATAGTGTCAGATCACTGACGACTCGTCTCGCCGAGCTTGAGTCCGAGTACACACGACTCGAAAGCACCGTCGACGTCGCACGAAGCGCTGCAGCACGATCAGAGGAACGAATTTCAGAGAAGGTAGGTGTTGTTTTAAGCCTGGAGAGGCATGCTTCATGAGCATAACATAAACACACAGGCTCGTGAAGCAGACTCTGCTCGCGCAGAAGTAGAAGCTCTCAAGACAAAACTAAAAACATACGCGGATTACGACGAGGTGAAGCGAGAACTAGAGATTCTGAAGGTGTGCCTTCCCCTCGTGTGTCATTCTCATCATGTCGACCCCATAATAGTACGTTGAATTCGCAGGTCTCGACCCGGATGATGATTGGTCAAGTCCTGACGAAGATGAAGACGGCGTGCATCTGCCAAATCCCAATGCGGACAAGGCGAATGCACAGCACGGCAAGAGTCTCGAGGTCCTCCTTGCCACGAAGAATAAACGGATATTGGAGGAGTTGACTCGATTCAGGGTATGTTTAATGTTAACTTTGACCGTTGCGCTTCATCCAACTGACTGTTCCATAGATCCTCCACACATCTCTTGAAGCATCCCTCAAAAGCACACAGGACGAGCTCGCAGACACACACGCAGAACTTGTCAAGCAACAAGCTCTTTGCGAGAAACTTGAGACGGACCTGCTTGCTTTGAATACCAACAATGGGAGCGGGCCAAGAGAGGAGAGTGGAGAGAACGGGGAGAGTGGGATTTCGGGGCTGGGGCTTGAATTCGGCTTACGGACCAAGGTTTGTCTACATTTGAAAGAGTTTTGGGCGGTTGATACGATCGATATGACAGGACGCAGCGGGTCCAAGCACCACACGCTCAACACCAATACCTTTCACGTCATCCGCCGATACCTCGATCCTTCCTATCGTGACCAGCCAGCGGGATCGGTTCCGCCAACGGAACGCAGAGCTCGAGGAAGTAAGTATTACATCTCGCGTCCACGTCCCTACTCCACCTCTTTTGTTGACATTCACCTCGCCCGACGCTAACCCATCCCCAGGAACTTCGCAAACACTACCACACCATCTCAGAACTCCGCACTGAAATCAAATCCCTCCAATCCGATAACCTGAAGCTCTACGAGAAAGTCCGTTACATGCAATCATACCGCGAACAAGGCTCCGTCTCGCAGCTCGACCCTCTCCCGCCGTCTTCTTCCTCGGCATTCAACGGAAGTGGGAATGTAAGTGGAACTGGAAATGGGAGAGATGAGCTAGGGAAATGGCGCACAAGGTATGAGGAAGCGATGAATCCGTTTGAAGCGTTTCGTGGGAGGGTATGTTCTCCGTACTTGGCTTTCGTGTGTGCTGGGCTAATAATCGTCGTCCAGGAAGCGACGCGTGCGTATGAGGCTCTCAATCCTGTCGAGCGAGGTGTGCTCGTGCTCACGCGTGGGATCATTGGGAACCGGCGTGCGCGTACAGCGTTTATCTTTTATGCGGCGGCGTTGCATCTCTTAGTTGTCGTTACGGTATATGAGTGTGCGTGGTCGAGCGGGCAGCTGCAGGTTCAGCCGGGGCCGTACTGATCATAGTGGAGTCTTGGGCGAGATAATCTTTATTGAGCGCTTATATTCGCTTTGGAGTTCACCACATCATGGAACTTGGAGGGACACGTATGCTCAAAGCTGATTAGATTATATGCTGTAAAATATCAATGCACTATGGCTACGTTACATGCTGAGATACGCAATCCGCCTCATGCGGTTTTCAGCGTCGAAGTTTTTGCACTCCGTGCCCTGTAAAACGCAAGTGCATGCTCAACAGCGTCCAAGAGTGGTTTCATAGCCTATCACAAAAGCGCGTTCAACACAATCGTCCAAACCAAAGAAGGAAACAAAGACAAAGACTCACCACCTCTACTCTCTCAGGTTCCACACCCTCCAATTGGCCCGCCCGCACGAGCGCCTCGACTTTCTCACGTGTCTTACTGAGGTAACCCGCCATCTTAGCCGCTTTAGCTGCGTTTTGAGAGGGCGTGGCGCCTAATGAAGTAGTTGTTGGGGGAGGATAGAGAGATGTCCAGAATTGCCTAAGGAACTCGTTTTGCCGCCGTTTGGCATGTCGTGAGTTGGCGGAAGAGCGTCGGCGGGAAATCGGCTATAAAACAATTGTTTGAACGAAAGAGATTGTGGTTGAGAGGTACTCACTTTTTCTGGTGCGGATGTCTAGTCGCGCGGAAACATTTTGAGTCATCGAGTCCAGCGCTGCGTCTCCTGCTCTTTTGTCTATTCGAAACTATGGAGGAATTGGGGATTTGCCGTCGATACGACAAAAAAGGAGACTGTACCTGACTGAACCGCGTCTCCCAACCCCTGAAGCCGTGTTTCAATTCTGCAAAAGCTGCGCGGACATCAACGACCTGATCGTTTGGTGTTTGAGCATTTTAGGATACGACATATATAATAAAATGGAAGGAAACCCACCTCACTGCCTGCCTGCTCTGAAGCACTCCGAGCAAGCTGTCCCTCAAAATATCGCTCGCGGTCCTGCATCTGGAGCGTGATTCCATCCATAGCTTCTGAGTCTCTTAAATCATCGAGCGTGATCTGGGCGTATGCGTCGTCGTCCTCATCGTTGCCACTATCAATGCGTCGGCGTTTAGCGGGAGGTACTTCGCCTCTGTCACACATTGAGTTCATCAGGATCAGTGTTGAAAAGAGGAGACAGACAGGGCAGAGTTGAGTAATCGTTCAGAATGCTCATTGAATTTTCGGATGAGAGGGAGGGCCCCGCGTTGTCTTCCGGCTTGCATTGTCACATCCTTCTCGTTTCCTGTCTGTTCGGGGTAAGAAAGAACATGAACCAAGTATGGTGGAGGCATTACCTCTACATGGTCCTCGAGCGTCGCTCCTATATTGATGTAGAGGTCCGAAACTTCATTTCGTGCTCTTCGGGGTTCTAGCTCTGTGAAATAGAATGACGGGAATGAATTTCAGGATAGACAGAAGTGGTGTACCATCGTCGTCTTTCTCTAGGTATTTGTCGAATATGGGGTCGTCTTTTACAACATGTTGCGTAGCTGAGGAACGGATAGAAGCGCGGTGGGCGTTAAAGAGCTTTGACTGGAAATATCTCTTCCAGAACTCGGCTTCTGAGAGCTTGTAGCGGTGCGGTTTAGGCACAGGCGATGAGTGTAGGTATGGGACGAACCTTGTTAGGAACGTTGTCATTGTATGCTTTTGCAACGACGGGGAACTCGTCGAATATGTCGTGGACTAGCTGTGGGGTGATAACAATCTTGACCTCACCACCTTCTACGGTCTGTGGTCTAGGGTCGACAAGCTGACCTGGACGCCCGCGTTTCTGGCCCTCTGCAGCAGCTTCTGCAAGTAAGAGGTGCTTTGTAACAACTCAGGACAAGAAAGGGGTATATAAAGGCAGGATACTATACCTCTCTGCCATCCCAAAACTCGGACTCTGTAATATGACCACTCATAACAAGCTCTTTATGCAGCGACAAAAGCTCAGGATTCGAAAGGAGCACTTTTTTTCTGAGGCGAAAGTCGGTTGCTGCATCTATGCCGGAGAGGATTGGGGTGCGAGTGTCGCTCGAGACGGAAGTAGCACGGGATGTGGATGGGATTGGCGCGGGTGTCTTTGCGGGTGTGCTGAGTGGTGTTGGTTTTGGTATAGGTGTCGGTGCAGCGCTTCGGTTTCGAGAGATGATGTTTGTGAGCTCTTGCTTAAAGACTTCCCGTTCGGCATACGCGACTGCTGAAGGCGACGTAAATGTAAAATTATGTCCTGCTTCATCGTTTACGAGTCCAAGCTTAAGACGGACTTGAGCAGCGCCCTCTTTGCTACAGAAGAGAGCTGAAAGCGATAGTGAGCTTGATGTGATGTGAGTTGAGTTTACTTACAAGATGCTTCTGGGTGTTGAACACGGACTGCTGGTGCCTTCTTGCCTTCTTGTGTCCATGTTAAATGTGAATCTGTTAGCTCGAGAGTGCCAGGTTGTTTTTTGTAGGATGCTTTGGCGGAACACAACGTCGTAGGCATCGTCGACTTTGCTCTCACACCACCACCTTCCAATAATGTACACATTTAAACACCGCGACCTACGACAACCGAGTTCAAATCATTATCGACGTTATCTCTTAGACCATCATGACCACGATCAAAACCCAGCTGGTCGTCTTCGACTTCGACTGGTAATTCATTCTCATTCGCTCCGTCACTTATTATACATGTCTCGCATCCTAGGTCAATGGCGGATCAAGACACTGATCGCTGGGTATTCGAAGTCTTGGCGCCTGATATCCGCAGAAAGATGAAAACTCTCAAAGAGAGCGTTCAATGGACTGATCTCATGTCCGTGCCTTCCATTTTACCATCCAATAAAATTCATACATGGCCTGCAGAGCGCAGTCGTTGCAGGAAATCCATGCACGCGGCAGGACGCGTGAGGAGATCGAACATACCCTCCGTCAAATGCCCTTCGTGAGTAATTCACATGCAGGAGAGTAGATGTGTTAAAGCATGTATTTTAGCATCCTGCGATGGTACGAGGTATTACCAACCTCAAGGGAGCGTCCAACCTCACCACTACATTGTTTTGCCTCTCGAACGCGAACACTGTTTTCATCAACACTATTCTCGAGGTGGGTTCCTTCGCGTTTCGATTTCGGTGCTGTATGACTGATGAGGTATCGCAGTCAAAAGGGCTGCAAAATTTGTTTGAAGAGATCGTAACTAACCCAGCAGAGTTTGATCCTTCGGGTCTGCTCAAGCTCCGTCGTAGGGTCGACCCCGATGGGCTTCAGCACAGCTGTACAGTAGGATGCAGCCCAAACATGTGTAAAGGTCACTTCTTCCGTTCCATATGACTGCAGAACGCTAGCTAAGATAATGCCTAGGCGAAGAGCTTGCTGCGTTTTTGGAGCGCCACAAGCCTGGCTATGACCGTATCGTCTATGTTGGAGATGGGTCTAATGACTATTGTCCTATCCTCAGACTACGAAGGTAAGTCTGTCGTTTTCTACTCAGATCTCGTTGCTGAGGTTGAGTAGCCAGGATATGGTGCTCTGTCGGCGGTTCCGTGGCCTCGAAGGCCGTATTTCTCGAGAGGGCGGTCATCAGTGTCAGGTCAAGTATTGGGCGGGCGCTTGGGAAGTCGAAGAGATCTTTAATCAATTTATAGAGAACAACTGACGGTAGCGATGCTGCTGGCTGGCGTCGATGTTATTATATCAAAGCGATCTAGGCGAGAATGTTGCCAGTACTTTATGAGGTGCCCTGATTTAATATGGTGGAAGGATACATCTCTCGCACATGGCTTTCAGACCTTTTCTTCCTGCAATCAAGGCTCGCCTCACAAATCCAATGACCAACAATGATACATTTCATCCTGGGCCCATCACAGCTGCCACTGAGTTCTCGCAATAGCACTAGTATTGACGCCAACAAGTTGAATTGCCAGGAGGAAGTTCAAGACCATATCCTTGTCTGTGCATCATTCAGTTCTCGCTGAGCCCCCGTTTTCTGTTACGCATGCCTCAGTGGGACACTCTTGCATGAGCTTTCCTCCCACCGATGTCAAGACCATTTATGCGGTGATGTTTATAGTCACGCATCACCTGGCAATGAGTGGTATGGGAGGTGATGAGAAGATATGCATAACTCGGGATGCGTTACATAGTTAAATAATAAGAATCATCTTCATGCCTTTAATAGTTGACATCCTGCTGAATGAGCGCAATAGCTTTCGCAGAGCGAGGCTTGATAGAGCACTTGAAGGGCTTGGGGTGGCTGGGAGTACGTCTATTCAAACAAGCACTACGAACGCGATAGGATGCACGACATACCTGACAAGGCCTGATGAGAAGTCAACCTCAGGGGTATGCTCAACACCGTTCTCGACGATCTTGGAAATATCAAACACGGCGAGCGACATCACGGTAGATATCCAGATGGAAGCGTCAGCAAGGTGCATACCTGCACATCAAACATCACAATACTGTTTTGTTGAGTGCTTCTGTGAGTTTGACGTACCCGGGCAAATCCTGCGGAGCAGAAAGTTAGCATCCCACTCAAAATGAACTCCATGCGTACCGTCTACCAAAGCCAAAGCTAATCGTGCGAGGCTCGCGCTCGGGACCCCTTCCATCATTATCTAAGAAACGTTCGGGGTTGAATTGCGAGGGGTTAGCATATGTCTGCGGGTCATTGAGCATGGACCTGGCATGTAATTCTATCACGTCGAATTCACATGAATGCGAGCACTAACCAGATGTTAGGTATGAGCATGGTTCCTTTCGGAATGTAGTACCCGTCATAGATATCATCCTCAGAGACGCAGTGGCCGAAACCTGACTTTAGGTGATTGGTACCACTCTGCGATGAAAAGAATGCGATAAATGCATACCTGTAGGGGCGACAGCATTCCAGCGCAGTGATTCCTTTATAAGGGCCTCGATATAGGGGAGGGAGTCACGGTCTGCGAAGGAGGGAAGGCGGTCAGTGCCAACAACAGCATCTATTTCAGCCTGAGCCTTCTTCTGCACATCAGGGAACAGTGTCATCGCCAGGAAAATCGAATAGATTGTAGAAACGGTCTGCGGAAACAGATGTTAGTTTGAAAATATGCTGATTAGTCTTGGAGGAGCTAACCGTGTCGGCACCACCGGCATATATAGACACAGCAGACCATTTCACCATGTGCTCCTCCTCCGCAGACAAAGTGCGACCGTTCAACAGATTCGAGGTGTAAGACATTGGGGCAATTCCGGCAGCCTGTAATATGTTCAGCCCGTGATCATCAAATTGTAGATGTTGATTACTATCTGATCCTTGGCGAATTTGTATGGAGCATCAACAGTCTCTTTGAGGTTCTGGCGCCATTCACGGGCCAGGCGCTTGAATCCAGCACCAGGAAACCACTCGGGAACATTGGCCACTAGAGATATTCAGCTCATCGCAAACGTCAGGGCGCCATAGTCTTACACCATGGCATGATGTCTACCATGAAGGCACCTGTTTCGGTGCACCGCGAGAATTGGTGCATTGCACGGCCTGCAAGGTCGACGAAAGGATCATTGTTATCCTTCACTTCATATCCATAAGAGATTCGCAGAATGATGGCGCCAGCGGTGCTGAAAAAAAATCAAGACCTCATTTGTGCAATGACAAATACTACATACTGTCGAATATGTGCATTCAGTTGCTCGGGTTGTGCAACCACGCGCTTCAGGAATCGGCGAACCTCGATCTCCTCGATTGGTTGGTATACATCGATAGCAGCATGACTCCCCATGATGCGGTGGATGTTCTTACGGTAATTGCGAAAACGATCACCATAAGAGAGAAAGCCCAGGGCGTGCTTCCAGCCAACAAGTTCACAACTCATTGTAAGAAATGGACGGTCAGAGTAGATAGAACTTTTTTTGTCTAACAATTCAATCGCTGCCTTGACCGAATTCAGTACAATGATGTGTCGACCCGGAATTTCGATATGCAAGATGTCGCCTGCACAGCATTGAATTGAAATAAATCGTGTTGCGAAACACGAGGCACTCACCATATGTCTTGCTCCACTTCGCAAAGGTAAGCCAGGGCTTGTTGTGAGGTATGTCTGTGATGTTCCCAATGAGAGGCCACCCGGGAGGTCCAGGGGGATATGGTGCAGGGTTCCTCTTGTTGAATGCCTGCTTGACCAGATAGACTCCGGCGCTAGCAAGACATAGATCCAGCCAAGTAACATTGGTGAATATCAGCATGCAGATAGCTGAGGAAGAGTAAGGGTGAGTGATGAGATACTGGTAAGAGGAGTGCTCTCCTGAACATTATATGCGTAGGCAACATGTGATCGACCTATATGGGATGATGAATACAAGTCCGGATCTTCACCCTAGAAATAAGGGAACAATCTAAAGTTCAAAGTGGTCATAGATGTTTGGCATGGTGATTGATGACCTAGAATGTCCGTGTCATCGCAGGCGGAATTTAGTGAGGGAAGATACGATGTAGGCTACGGCCAATAGCATAACAAGACACGGAGATCCGGGGCGATTATCATTCCACCACCATCAAGTCCTGGTATGGCAAATGAATGCGTTTCAATGAGAAAGTTCTATCGTTGACGGCGGCTTCGCCGTGACGTGCATCATCCGAGGCTTTGACTCCGAGCTGAACGCGGCGTAGCCAACTCGAACTTTGAAATTTGAAGTCTTGAAGTGAATGTTCATGACTAAGCGAGAGCGTGGCAGTCTTGGTCCGTCAACAAGGATGCGACGTCGAACGCTATCCTTGCCTCGCCTTTTCTGTAGAGAGCGATGCCTTTGGAGATGTAGCTTGTCAATGAAGACCGGGTGCTGATGGATTGTGTCACAGATGAAAGTTAGTCTTTTCGTGAGAGGCCGAGTGATCATGAGTGTCTTTAAATTCTCTAAGCTGCAGAGGTGAGTATATTGTGCATTTTTATGCTGCTGCACCATACTAACCTAATTTGTTTCTATAGACGCCCAAGACACCAGCCTTGGCAGTTTGCAATCACCATTCCGATAAGCATGTTCCCTAGTCACTAAGAGTCATGTTGAACCGCCTTCCTTGACTGCACTGTGTACATGCGTCCAATTCTCGTCTCTATGGCTTCCAGAATATATTCTCGTCTCTATGGCAGTACTTAGTACAGTTGCTACTTTTAGCCGCTCGAATCTGGCTGAAAGCTACCCATGAGTACCGTTGTTTCTCATGTTCAGGAGTTTCTACGGCTTACCGTATGCAATATCATCACATCATCCCATCGATTTCCAAGATCTGCCTCCCACCAAATTTTTCTCTTCTCGCCTCTCAAATTTACCGCAGCTTCCATCTTTCAGTATGCGTTCCGTTGACACGAGGATTTCCAAAAGTGTCAGCCTTGCTTCTAACGCTCAGCTCCTCGCTCATCTCAATTCCTCAGCCAATTCCCGGCCCATTTGGTTTCAGTTTGTCTCGTTCTCCGACAACTTGAACCAACCCATGTCCATTCTAGTTGCAATCATGCACCACATATGTGTGCAATATGCTCATCACACTCTACTAACATTGGTGAGCTCACTATAGCCAAGGCCATGCGAGCCTGCATTTGCTTTTGTACATTCTACTTCAGTGTTCGTTATGTTATCGATCACCGGAATCCTCAGCCCAACCCTCTCGCCCAACGAATTAATACATCGAGAAGTGACCGGTGTTGCTGAAGATAATGGATCACCAGATGCATATAAATGGGTGTCCTTCATCTCAGCTAAAGTCGACTGCGATCTAGAACTCGTGCGTGACTCGCCCTCTTTTCCCTCTCGGTCCTTCGTCATTTTGTTTTCGTTTTTCATTGTTTATCAGCGCGCTGGTATACTACACTATATCATTTATCATTTTGTTGATAGCATTTTGACCTTGTCTTGCTCCTCGTCCGCGTCCGACCACAAAATCGTATAGTACCGACTACAGTTCGGCCTGGTCATGACCCACTTGTATCATCCTATGCCCTTGTTGTACACTGATTCGCTTCTCATCTTGCTGTCGCGAGTCTCTTATACTCTTCCACTCGGTGATATTTTTTTTCAGACAATGCTGCTTACTGTTTACTCAGTCTTGCGCTATGCGCTTTCGCACCCTCTTTCGGTTAATTCATGAGTTGACCTACTAGCTGTGCCCTCTGCGTCAAAGGGTGTTCCAATGAAAAGAATCGTCGTCAGCAGGTTTTGAGCCCGGTCGACCCAAGAGAAACTCTGCTGTGTACACCACTTTCTCCATGATGCACCTCCGATAAACATCTGTAAATGAGTGAATGTCAAGGTGTGATAAAAGGGAAAATTTATTTGTTGGGAAGTTTGCCTGCGCAGTCCAACAGAGCGGGTGTCTCGTCTGTTCTGGTGCTGTACGTTGGCTATGTTGACTATTGAAAATATATGTCGGATGATCCGAGTGAATGTTCAAAGGTATCCGTAACTGTGAGTAGTAGTTGCCAGCGTAGCTAGACTTCGTACATAAATCATATCCATATCCATAGGCATAACACACGACATATACGAGTAGATAAACTAGCGCCAACCCCCAGACTATATAGAACTGTCCAACATAGAGTAGTACACTCTGATAGTACATTAATGGAAACAAAACAAAAAACTAGCGCCAAACTTTTCTGCACAAACAAACTTCGGTGTCCATAAAATCACTAATCACCACCCTGCTCATCCTCATCCCAATCAGATCCAGTCTCCGGAACGATGCCCATTGGGTCATGCGCGTCAACGATACGGCGGTAACGGCCACCTGCGCGTACATCCAAGGGACGACCTTGGGCCAATGCCGTGTTGATGTAGAACTGAAGAGTCTTGTCGGTACACCCAAGCTGCGGCTCGTCCATGTCGAAATGCATAGGATGCATATGCTCTGGGCAGGGTTCGCTGCAAATAGGCGACAAGGGATGATCATTGATCATTTTGCGGAGTACAGTCGGGTCCTGCTCCTCCAAAATCTCATCGTATTTGGAGTGAAGCCCGTAGGACTGAGGATGGACTAGCGCCGAAGTCTGGGCGGCGACATGGGATGGAAGTTCATTGATGTTTACGTATGAGCTGTGTGGGGAGCGCGAGAGTACCGCATGAAGGTAGCGGTGGTTGGGAAGAGGGGGAGCAGGAGCGAAGGGAGAAGGGATGTTTGAGCGACCAGGATTGGACATGGCGCGAATACGTTCTGCCAGTCTGACACTGCAAGTATGGTCGTCAGGAATCTGCAGTACATCTGCTGAAGCTTGATTAACATACCTCTGCTTTATAGGCACTTGGCGCCTGAATTTCTTTGAGTTCAAAGAAAGCGCTCTGAAACCACGTTGAGGAAGGCGCTCAGTTGGTTCAGGGGAATCGGAAGACTTGTCCAGCAAGTTTGTGCATGAGTCGACGTTTGCGTCAGTCGGCCCATGGTAGTATGTGTGTTGTGAGTATGTCATCGATTTTGAGTGCTTCAGCGACGCCGTCTGGTCATCGTTGGACCTGAGGTGTATGAATTAGTATTATGACGATGAGTAGAGCACGAAAAGGTAGATTTACTTCTGGAAAAACTTCCTGAACGAATTCATAGTTGATATAGGAAAAGATGCAACTGTAAGTGGTGGTGGTGGTGTGTCTGGTGGTGAAGGCCATCTGCGTGTCATTATTTAAATGCTGGGCTACTGTGGACGCACCATAACATCCACAATCACGGCCACAACCACAAAGTAATTGCTCGATGTCCGGAAATAATTGCTCTTGCGAATACTCCGATTGCTCACCTAGAATCAAATTAATGCCACAAATGTCGCCCCATAAGGTATTATATCTACAATAACCAACCAATTATAGAGTGCAGCTGCCACAGGCCGGCCCACTGAAGGCCTCGCGCGTCTTGCTCGTTAACCTCTCGAGCTCATAGCTTGAACATATGCGATAAAAATGACCTGCGATGACCATCAGCACGATGACTTTGATGCATGTAATACAATGATGGGGCACGGTATGTACAGAACGACGAACAGAACAGCTAGCATCCTCCTTTAACTGTCTCACTTAATAAGACTACTCAGCGTACTTTAAAGCGCCGTACATCCGACCGACTGTATTTTTTTCAAGTCCACTGTCCAACACCGACAAAGACGCTCCGCATCGCAAGCAATCTAAATGTGATATAAACAGTCAAGCAGGTATTGATATCAATTATATCAGAATTACGCACATGGTCACAATGATAGCATCTGGTCGATCATAACCCTGAATGATGCTTACATTGTTGATCTCCAGAAACGTCAAGATTCTCTAGCTTGCATCAGGGTAAGTGGATCGTCTACTCAACGATGGGTTACCCGTTTCATGGCGACAAACCTGCGACTCGGATACCTACTCTAACCGTGCAATCCACAATGAGCGTGATGGCAGTTTTCACTGCGGAATGAAATCGTAAACTCTACATGTTGCTGCCTGTAGCAACGCGCGTACGCGTTTACTTGAAGGTGGATGGAAATCTATTCGAATGCCATTATGTTAGCAATGCACGGGCTAGCTCGGAAAAATTTTCACCATGATGTATGTTTGTCTTTATTAGGAATGGAAGCTCGAGCATCTTCATTTGGCATTGCCATATCTATCAGTACAATTCTCGAATCCAGTACGTAGCTAGCAGAGTGATATAGATGAGTATGAATAGTGGTTTACAGATGTTGAATACAAAGTACCAGCGATGCTAAAATCAAAAATGACGAAAAAGCTGCAGAAAGAATCCTCAGGCAATGAACTCCATGCCAGCGGGAGGTTTGTAATCCGGCATTAGATTTTTCGCACGCTTAAATCTCTCTGCCCATGCATCCTCCTCGTGCTTCAGCATAGTCAAGAAGTTTGTGTATTGATGGACTCGATTCCGCGATGCGAGGTAGTTTGAATACATGGTGTCGATGTTATTGGATGATGATGCCATTTTGTTGGTAGAAAGTGGGTCGATGACTCGGAGTTATTGATAAGAATTTCGACCGAAGCATTAACAACATTTTAAAGTGCCGCTTGGAGTTAGTCGCATACGCCGTAATTGGCGAAAAAGCACGAAGTTCACTAGCACGTTACGATCTAGACTCGTGACCAGCCACCCCAAAATGACAACAGCGCCCCGGCCCCGCCCACATGAGCTCAACCTGAGCGATGTCGAAGAGCAACGGGTACATCAAACGCGCATATAGGCCAGCCATAGCAGTAACGTCCGTGTGCAGATGCTCGCTCTTGCTCCCCAAGTTCTAGCCTGAGCAGTTGAGCGAGGCCTCTGGAGAAATCCTTGATAGATTTTCGTTGCAAAAAGGTGGTGATTGGGAGACAAGAATGCCAAACATAGAGTGAGTTCTCGTGTGAGACAAACAGGTTGATGAGCATTGAAGATATCAATGTAAAAACAGCAAACTCAAGGCGTACATGTCTAGCACTAGCTACACAGCGCTTGGGGTTAGGCTGTGAAACGAACAGGTACCTTGCTTGTGCGAACAAGTGTCAAAATCAACATCGACTGGCTCCACTTACAGTCGGCACCTCTCATTGATTATCGGAAAGCTGTGAGGCATCTGAAAAGTGCTCCTCGTGAGTCTACCCCTGCATACAAAGTCAGAAAGCCATGCTGTGAGTTATAATCTCTCGAGTGAATCAAGATGAACTCGTGGACTTACTACTGGCAGTGATTTTGTCAGTTAACGTGTCCGACCCATAACCTTCCTCGACCAGGGAACAGAAGCCCACTATAATGTCCGGCCAGATGATACGAGGCCATACACATTTGATACGATGTGTTGCGCACTTTCCATGCGGACAACATCTATTTAACAGCTCGCACTGGACCTAGACAGCGACACTCGGATCGGGCGAGATGAGGAGGACGAGACAGGAATGAATACCCCTACACGATATTACTGTTGCAAGCATAAGCCATGATGGGACAGTGAAGTGGGGTGTCGAGATAGGGAGCATGGGCCATCACCTAATGGAAAGGACGTGCTTGGAGTGTGCTTAACCAATGCAGTGGTGTCTAGACGGCCTGTGGTTTTGTCTTGTTGTATCCAAAGAGCGGCACTTGTCAAGGTTCGTACGATTCCCGCTGTAAGCAGCAACAACTTCTAATGGCGGTTACCTCCTACGTAGGTGTTGCATCATATCAGCGATACCAGATAGGGACATCGCTATCACGGTGCACACGTTCCAGCAGATAGCATCTGTTCAGTTCAATACAACCAAGTCTCTAGAAATTCCGGCCTAGTGATAAGTGCTCCAATGCGCGTCATCGCATCTAGGATCTCCAGCCTCAGCTCCAAATGCGTCATTGCGATTTCCTCGGGGCGCACGTTGATCATCATGGATTCAATTCTCGCTTCGGTCAATGGCCTGCTGCACTGCGCTCTCTCGAAACCTCTTCCATTACCGCAACGACCTGATTCTTTGACCATCACGCACAGTGCGCTCTCAGAATCTGTCTGTGGGATAAGTCCCGATGCTGAACATCAGGTAGCAAAGCACTCGCTGGCGAGCGATTTTTCCACTAATCCTTTTTTTTTTTTGCGGGGGTGACCCTCATAGGACGGCGGACACCACTTTTCTGTGACAACATCAATCAGTCAGCGAACAGCAGGAATGGGATAGCATAAACCCCTTACCTCGCACATCACATACAGCCGGATATCACTCCTCAAGAACGATGGCATATGCTGCTAGGCTTGACAGACTCCGGGGATCTTAGGCTGGGCCCAGTGATCCTAGCGTTCTCAAAGATATTGTTTTAGATGCTGTGGGTTACACCGGAAGTGACCATTCCATTAGCACTCAAGAGAGCAAATGAAACTGGACGCACTCATATATGTCCTTGACAAGAAGCATTCTCTATCGAGTTGGGCTGGGGTGAAGTACGTTGTAGATATGATGATCCTAGTTTCTATACTGTCTCTGTCCTCGAGTGACTGAAATTTTACTCGTGTTGCTGAAGAAATAGTAGATATATAAGAGGGCGTGACGGCCCCCCTCATTGTGAATTCAGGAGATCAAAATCGTATGTGCTACATCTCAGAGCTTTTCAAAGCTTCTTGATGCTGTGGTGTTCAATACAAGGGGCTTGTTCTTCAGCGCAACCAGAATCCGGTGCAAAGATAGATTGTAAACACATAAGTCTATGACCACAGAAGTGAAGCTCAGCAGGGATTTTCTACCGAGCCCAAGTACTGTAATCTGCGCAGTGGCGCGGATCATAGTATGGGAAGTTAGCGTTAGCAAACAGAGGTACACGTCTAGGGTCAGTAGCAAGCTTAAGAACAGACTACAGGTAGTAGGTTTGGAAGACAGGCGTAAAAGTGCCATTGGATTGAACATGCTTGAGTTAGTACTCAATTGGAGTCCTGATAGATCAAGATCAAGGACTAAAGGGTAAGGTCTAAGACTTCAACTGAGCAACCGGTCTCCTGAGGTTGTCCTGAGGGGTCCTAGAGCTTTGAATTCCCAAATACAAAAGCTACCGCAACAAGACTGAAAGGTATATATCGTGCGCAAATTAGCGAAAGCTAATTAGATGGTAATAGTACTTAGGAAAAGCGCCACCTACATAAACCAGGCGTGGAATGAAAACTTAAATGAGAGCCAAGTCCGTAGGGTGACACTCGAAGTGGATTGCAATAAGTGCAACATCACCTTTACCGGCAAGTCCGCCGCATGCAGTTCATCGACTAAATGGAACTCAGGGAAAAAGCAAGCGGACATGTTCTGAGGTTAGCAACCGCACAATTATGAAAATGTCACCACTGCATGACAAGTGCATAGGTCACCCTGAAAGAGGGCATGTGAGATGAAGAAAAATGTGTAGGACTGCCGGAGGTCTTGGCACCTTGGCAGACCCCGGTCGACGTTGGCTTCTGTCCTGCGGGGTTCGTCCAACGTAGATGCAGCCATGATGGATTGGTCGATGATAGAACAAACGCTCTACTAGCTTTCTAGCATATATTCCTCGATGTGAATCGCGCAAGGCTCTACTTGAGTCCTATCGCGCGTTAAGCCTTCCAAGCAAACCCATCAGGACAAACGCAGTGACCTGTGAGGCACTGATCGCATAAAATGCGCCCACATGTCCGATCCATGAAAGATAAAACAGGGGTGTAGCAAGAACAGCTCTCCGGCGGGTATCATTCATCCAGTCCGAAATCAGGGGGTTGTAGGGCTGAAGATGCGGTGGCGTAAGGGTGGGTCGAAGCCTCCAGGTTCTGGTGCTGCCGCCGCTTTACCCCATTGGTGTACTAGTCTAATGGTTTGTCGAGTAATTGCGCAGCAGAGTCCCTAGATGTCCCATCTGTGCCTACCAAGATGTGCGTAAGGGCGGTCACAGCCAAGCATCAAAGGGTAGGCGTTTCTAAGGAACACTAGTCTTGTGAGTAGCTATGTTAGACCAGCGCAACACAAGTGATACTGATCATCAGGAACAGCTTGATGAACCGCAGACTCGATTGGATTGCGCTGATCAGAGTCATGAAGGTACATTTCAGGACGAAGTCTGGATTGAGGCTGCTTCTCAAGGAGATCTCTGCAATAGGAAGTGGGAACATATATTTAGCCTGACGGATGAATTGGGAAGCACAGGCGGGCGTACGACCATAGAAAAGGTTTCTGTGGATACTGATGTGACAGAACCCTTCCTGTCCGGGACCAAAACTGTCGTGAAAAAACTTTATGGATGATCACAGCTGATTGGACAAGTGAAGCATTCATGCTTGCTTTGGGAAGTCTTTCAACCTCCCTGTCCCAGACAAGAATCAGTAGGGACATGACATAATTTCCAATGATAATGTCCGAGTCTTCGATAGCTGTGTGGCGCGATCGCAAGGTGCTTGTCGTACATCCCATCTTAGAAAGATGTGCTAGACAGAAACCTGAAGGCAATTTTATACACGTAATTCAGGGCAACGTGACATAAGAATAAGGTCAACAACGATAAATTACTGTCAGACAAAACGCAAACTTACGATTGATTGAGGATGTGACGAAATCTCGTGAAGAGAGGCAGCCGTGCATTCGATCGTATGGCTCTAGATAACGCCATCATTTTTGAAATCAAGTGGTTAGTCGACAAAACTTGTTTAAGCTTTCCAGCCAGTCCAATAATGCCTGCAGAACGGTTTGTTTAGGTTACTTAGTAGTTTCACGGGCTTGCGATGCCTTGCACTGAAGATTTGGCTGACATGATCACCGAAGACGATGTGATCTTGCGCGATGTCCGGCACTAGAAGTTTTTGTTATGAGTGAGGTCAGAGGCGTCTATGAATGAGAAAATATGTACCAACAACTCACCGGGTAGAATAAAAATGGCGAGTCCCAAAAGAGCTGGCCATGCTGATATGCCACAACATTTTCTCTGAATGCCAATGTGCTGTTCGTCATACAACAACTGTCATGGTGGATGCAACCTTGAACTAGTATTGCATAGGACGAATCGCGGAAAAAAAAAACGAAAAATATACGAGTAGGCGGCTTCATCGCAGATGAAGCAGTACATGATCAGATTGTGGGTCCCATACCTCTTGATAGATTAGACTCCTCGAGAATAATCTTTTCGGAGAAGGTAAACAATATCCTTCTCGTGAAGGCACCCATTCCCTGGAGGATGCTTCCACGTTGGTATCGAAAAAAATGCCTAGAACATATGCCTGTATTATTCGCGGATCTGAAAATATGACTCAATGAAAGAAGTTGGTCCAAAGTTGTTCTATCCGGAACTTTCAAGTCATACTGATGATACCCCCTGGTCGATGCCGCCCTGCGTCAAATGAAATTCATGCACATGCGTCAACTAATCTGCAGAGCTGCACACCTGTTCTTTACGAGCAGAAAAGCACTGCTCGGCACCAGCTCGTCTACCAGCGCTGCGCCGCTAAGATCTAAGAACTCGTGAGGCACCGGACGCCGAGGGCTGCCTCCACTGTCCAACCTGGTAAATATATTAGACGCAGAAGAGCCTGAGGGTGTGCTTGGTGCGATTGAACATGGTTTGAGATGCTTATCCAAGGACAATGGTCAGCGCATGACAAAGACACCTTACATAAAATTGAAAGCTGCGTCTGACCAACCGTCTCACCCCAACCCCTCATCTCACTATCATGAGAACACACATCCTGCTGAAAGATTGCACATGCTCGGCGATCGGAGCGCTGGAACTAGAACAGAAGGGCTGCATTGCCTTCGACTCTCCATTGAATCGGTCTCTTCCGTGACCTGTCACGATAAACTGATTATCGTTGCTTCGACATTTTTCCTTAAATCTAGGGATCTTAGTTGTCCAACTTCTCCATGACCGACGGGTGCACCTCGAACTATCAAATATGGATGCCCGCTGCGTTGGGCTCACACACGCGGAATGCGAGCGCACGTAATACTGCCACAGGCGATGGTCAAAAAAACTGGGGCGAACATATAATTTCCTAATCGAGACATCATAGGTGGGAAATCACCCAAACAAAAACAAACTTCCACCTTGCTCCCACCATCGACCTGATTTTCTTACTAATACTCGCGCCTCCTCAACGCGACCGTTGTTGAAACTCGATCAGCGAAAACGCCCCCTAGCATCTAAAAAACATATCAATTCACTGCGCCTTTTATCAAGACAGACGTAATACACTAGCGATCATTGCTAATGCTACACGGTTACCCTCCTTCGGGCCAGCAGCAAGGTCAGCAGTCTGAGGCTCTGCAGCAGCAGCAGCAACCGCAACAACCTCAACAACAACCGCAACAAACCCCACAGCCTATTCCTTCAATGCGTCTTCGTGACGACCCACTGCCGCCTCAACCTTCCACATCTCAGGCATCTGCACAGCCAGCCGCCCCAGCTCCAACAACCCGTTCTCGCAAACGTAAATCTCCCCCAACAACAACAACCCAACCACCGCCGCCGCCACCACCATCACAGCAGCTCCAGCCGCCGCCGCCAGGTATATTCCTTCCCCCAATGTTACCACCACCGCATGGACACCACCCATCATCCATGCCCATTTATTTCTCTGGCCCTCCGGGGCCTGAGTTCGGTGGACCTCCACCCCACCCGCCTCCGGGTGAACAACCTTCCCCGCAGATTGAGGGTCAGCCTGGTGGTCCTGAGGACTCAAAGGCCAATGGTCGTCCATTGAGCCAGACGAAGCGGGCTGAGCAAAATAGGAAGGCGCAGAGAGCGTTTAGGGAACGTAGAGATCAGTAAGTGCATCTTCACCCTTGCCTTTTTTTTTCCTTTCTGCACTCAAAAGGGCCATAGCCTCACTTATCTCTTGCTTTCATCTCTTAAACGCATTGTGCGGATCTGACTCACCTTCATTGTAGGCACGTTAAAGCCCTCGAGTCGCGTTCTCAACTACTGGATGCAGCACTTGCGTCAGCAGATGAGGCGAATCGTCGATGGGAAGAGTGTCGAGCGCTTAATGACAGGCTCCGCGACGACATCACACATCTCCGCGAAGAAAACACGCACCTTCGTCAACAGCTGGACGAGGTGTACTCCCAAATTCCACAGGGTTTACTCTCACATCTCATGCCATCTCAACCCCAGCAGCAGCCAGCAACACAAGCACAGCCTCAGCCAGCAACGGCTGAGACGGAGAAGAAGGATGATACTGCCTCCAAAGAGTGAGGCAGCGGAACTGTTGTTTTGTTCTGTAAAAATGACTTCAATAACAAGACAGCAATAGGTTGCGGAGGCGCAGTGTACCGTAGATGTCCATTTTTTACTTTGCTTCACCAGTCTTATTTCTACACGTGTGCTTGCAGTGGGCAGTAGTTTATTCCACGTAGTTTGTACGTACCCGCGCCTGTGCCGTTTATAACTGTCTCCGAATTCGAATTTGTGTTCCTTGATACCACTGAGGTTTGTTTCAGCTCGCCGCACTCTGGCTCTGTTGTCGACGTCGTTGAGAGGAGATGGTGGGTGGGATGAAAACGACGCCGGAAATGCTGACAACTACATTGTGATAGGAACATTTTATGTAACCCGGGGCTTTGTCATCTACGCTGCTCGCCTTCACTGAAAGTTGCCACATCTATGAGCCTTGGGGCAACCTTAGACGGCCTTGTACAAAGACGTTCTGCGCTCTGTTCCTGTTGATTGCAGTCGGAGGTGCAAATGGTGCTTCAACTTCATTACATCTATGCTATTGCTCGAGCTGATATCAATTTCTTGATCTCCGAAGGCGCTTTGGACGCTCAATACTAATCGATCTGACCATCTTGTAGGCCCCCGTTGAGCTGCAAATCGATTCAGGTATCGGAATGCATTTACGGCTCCGGGTCTGCGCGGAGCTTTAAAGAACTGGCCTGGTGAGCAGTGAGTATGACGGGTCTTGCCCATTGACTAGTGCAAGCCTGAATCCTAGATCAATACAGTCGTGTATCAGTGAGTCAGCTTCGCGCTTCGCATTCGTCCTTGGTGTTGTCGTAATTTTCGGCTAGACCTCTGCTCATCAGGGAAAACCCTCTTCCAAAATCTTTGACATTTCAGGTTGCTCGTGTGTTCAAGATACACAAATATCAATTAAATATCACCATCGAAAGGAGGGTCCACTTAGGAATGATTTGTGAATTCCGGGAGGGGGCAGGTCCAGCCGGATAGCACGGAAATCACGTGCGCACATTCGCAATCCTCTGGCACTTGCACCCATCCAGCCTCCAATACCCTCCCAGCTCTCCATCAAACTTACAGTGATGAACCGCATATTTTCTTTACCCCTTCCTGGCTCCTTCGATATTTGGTCTCGCCGCAAGACTTCGGAGCATCTTCATCTCTACTCCTATCTTCAAATACACTGTTTTATTTTCTTCACGGACATGGCCCTGCGAGCGGCTGCGAGCCCTGTAGGCGGTGTACAATAAAAAGGCAAAATGATATATATGTGTAGGGCAAGATGCGTTTGTTTTATTATACACGCAATCTTCACTCGGTCGCTAATGTGGAAGAAGGTAATTCTAACCAAGTGCACACTGGCAGGTGTAAGAAACCGATTTTCTCTGGTCTGGCCGATCTGGCCAGTGTCTATGCAACTCACGAAGCCTGCGTTTCTTTCACTTGTTATATGCCACTTTGTTGTGATGGCATGAACCTAGTCCAAAACTTCGGTATTTATTCACTGGTTGTCACATTGACTCTTTCTGAACACCTGATACTCCGTACGTCCTTAAAATTGTCACCACTCATGTGTAATTGACTAAGAGGCTACAGCAGGTATACATCAGGAAGTGCACATACGGCATGAATATATGCATCATGTACTGTCACTTCACTTTCTCACTCCCCACAAAGTCCATCATTTGTTGGTCTTGTCTACTTACAATAGAATGTTATTGTTCTTGCTAATCACCGTTTGGACTGGCTTCCTTGGGACATCAAGAGAGGGAAAAAAACATTGACCCTGGTTCATCGGGGGAGACAAGCCGCAGGCCCTAGTAACAATCTGAGTGGCATCATTTACCTCTAACGGCGCACAAATTTCCTCGTTCTTGCTAACAGGGCAATAACTAGATATGTAGGGTCATATACTGATAGCATGAAAGTATTTGAAATTTTCTAATTTGCAGATTTCTCGGCAGTTTAATCACAGCAATTGACAGCGCACTAGATTCCCAGGACAAAACAAGTCAAGCCACTGCGTTTAAGGTTACACCCACTGGCACTGGCCAAGCGGGGATGCCTCCGACCCTGTCCTCTGAATGAGGTTTCCGAACCGGAGGCGGCCACGCCCCTTCGTACCCCTCGCCACGTTGGTGGCGTTAGCATCGTGGCGTCTACCACCATAACCCTGTTTCGTTATGACTCATTTCGTTATGACTCATAAGCACTCCTCTTCGTCATCGTATCAGTGGTCTCCGCATCGACGAAGCCTTGTACCCTCTCAACCTCGTTGTATTGCGTCCATTCTTCTGCAAAAAAGCACATTGATATCAGACTTGCGTTTGCGAATACACTCTGTAGTGCACCGCCATTTTCGAATCTCCGCGAAGAAAAGTGCGGCCCATATTCAAGGGGTGTGACTCGGGTCTAACCTGCATATCACGTATTTCTGGTCAGGCCCTTCTGCTTGTTCTTGCACTTCATAAGCAATAAAATCCAATAACAGAATTAAATTGGTTTGAGTGGGGCTACATATCCGATCCCCTGCGGTAGCCATATGTTGGCAGACGTAACAAAGGCCAATGCTGTCCTATCACGAGGTATGTAATCACACTCAAACCGTTTAAGTCACTAGGTCCATCCGGCTGGCGCTAGTAGAGCCTAGCCATTGCGCATTGATCGGCAGTTGGAGCATCGCAAGAGCGATAGCTCGGAAATTCTCTCTGCTCCATGCCCTGACGTTCTGCCGTCATTAAGATGATGTGTCGTTTGTAAAGTTCATATGGTTCACTTCCGTGACTTCTGCTTTACTCGGTGGAAATTGGTAAGCTCCACTATCGTCATTCACATCAGAATTCGTCGGGTACGAGGAGAATACTTACCCTGCCGCTAATAGTCACCAACAGCACTCAGACTTTACACCGCGGCCATGGGTTATATGTCTTTCCGAGGATGCGAGTTTCCGAGTCATTCACCTTTTGAACTCCCGAAAATGAGCTCAGACTTCACCATCACCAGGCGGGTCTAGGTAGGGACGGGGATCTCATAGAGAATCAGATCTTAGTAGACCATCTGACACCGCGCGCACCTGACGGAATTATGCGTTTCGACGAAGAATCGTGAAGCGCCGGTTGCACGGCTTTTGTTGTGCTTTTAGCATTAATGATCCGAATCCGCTGGTGTAACTCATTTAAATTTATGCGCTGGAACTAACTTGGAGAGTGCTCCCTTAGCAGTCGATGCCTAAAAAGCGGACTAGTTGGAACATGCTGCAAATTATGGATTAAGTATGACAAGGGTCGAGGCCTCCTATGGTATCAACCGGAGGCAGTTCCAGACTAGCCCATATGAACCGTAGCCTATAGCCTTAACCGCTGTTGTCTGGCATCGTCTTTGTTCATGATTGAAATATTGAACATTTGGATTGTGTGGTGAAATAGGAAGCAAAGGTTGCTGTGCTGTAGGCTGAGTAAGCGAAATTCAACTTCCCCCTCATGACTCGGTAAGTCGACACAAACGACGCAAAAGCTGCTTTTCTCCCTCAGCACTCAGCTTTCATTGCCGTTTTTTAACGAAAATGGTCTCTGCACATGCCAACAATGAAGGCTCGCAGGAGTCAGCATCTATAACACCTGGAGGAACGTACACTATTCAAGTAAATTTCCGCAGTTTCAATTCACACAGGCCTCCACAGTGCTGACTCATCAAATTCTTTCCTCAGACCGTCTCTGTTGGGTGCAAAATCTACATCCGCCGTCCAACCCCAGACGGGGAGGAAGAGCGGCTTGCAGAAATACTATCAATCCGTGATAAACCCGTGAACTCATATGCTTCAGTATCAGCACAACGCACAAATGCCCGAGGTGGTGTGAAGGAAGAAGAGGAAGATGCAGTCGACAAACCAGAGGACAAGTGGGAATATTTTGTCCACTGGGATCAATTCAACAAGCGTTTGGATGAGTGGGTAACGGGCTCTCGGCTTATCTTGAGCAGGGACCTTGAGTGGCCCCGTCCAAAACTGCTACCGGGCAAGAAAGCTGGGGCTGGCTCACTGCAGAAAGCTCCGGGAAAGGCACCCCGCTCTCAGTCACTATTGAAGAAAGCCACGTCAAATGCTGCTGCAGCTGCCTCACCCACATCTGCCTCGACACCTGGCCGCTCTGCCTTTCCCTCGCCATCACCTGCCCCATCATTGAAGCGGAAGTTAACTGATGATGAAGAGGAAGAGGAAGAAGAAGAAATTGAAGGGGATGACGTAGACGCGGAAGGCGAGATGGATGTCGATGGCGAAGGGGACACCTTTGAACTTAACGTCAATGGTGCACAAGTAGAGACACCCCCTCCCGTCTCTTCATTCAGCAAAGAACAAGAAATCGAGAAATTGCGGACATCCGGTTCAATGACCCAGTCCATATCAGAAATTGCTCGGGTGAAGAATTTAAACCGTTTGCAGATCGGCAAACATGAGGTCGAAGCGTGGTATTTCAGTCCCTATCCAAAGGAATATGCGCATTTACCCGTGCTGTACATCTGCGAGTTCTGCCTCGCATATTTTCCGTCGCCCATGATGCTCTCGCGCCACCGACAACGTTGTACTCTATTTCATCCACCTGGCAACGAGATCTACCGCCACCAAGACATTTCGGTCTTCGAACTTGATGGGAAGCGGCAATTAAGCTGGTGTCGGAACCTCAGTTTATTGTCCAAATGCTTTCTGGATCAGTAAGTCCTTCTCGGCAACGAAGCTCAAATATCTGACTATTCCTTATAGCAAGACCTTGTACTATGACGTGACACCGTTCATGTATTATGTCATGGTATGTACAATGTTTGTTTTGTATCTACCATATATCGACCATTATCCCAGTGTCTACGAGATTCTACAGGCTGCCATATTATCGGCTACTTCTCGAAGGAGAAGGAGTCAGCGGAGAATTACAACGTCGCATGTATCTTGACGCTACCGCAGCATCAGCGCTACGGCTTTGGCAAGTTGCTCATCGAATTTTCTTACGAGTTGAGTAAGAAAGAGGGGAAACTTGGCAGCCCTGAAAAGCCCCTGAGCGATCTAGGCCTGCTCAGCTACCGTGCATATTGGGCGGAGGTCATCGTGGAATTGCTCATCAATACGACAGACGAGCTTAGCATTGACGATATTGCGCAGAAGACGTCTATCACCCACGCGGATATTATGAATACGTGTGTGAAAGAACCTGTTTTCTGGGATGTAATGCTAAATGAATTGCATGCAGGTGCACAACGTTGCAGCTATTTAAACACTACAAAGGACAACATATCATTTGTCTCTCGGAAGCCGTGCTGGAGAAACATGAAAAAGTGCGACACAAACGCAGGCGTCGGATTTATGCCGATAATTTGATCTGGAAGCCACCTGTCTTCACCAGAGATCAACTACGGTTTTACTGATCACTTCACAGTTGTTTTTATTTGCGAGTTTATTTTCCTGATCGATATCACTGTAGCTGTAGAGTAAAAAGGGACGTTGATCGGTATCATGTTATCGTACAGGGTGCAGAAAAATATGTAGTTCTAGCGGCGATTTCAAAAAGGCTGATTTAATCATCATTTTTTGTTTGGGCGCCCCGTCGTCGCAGGATCATGGGCTCATCCTGTACATCACGTATTTCTTCCATTCTCATCGATCCATCTTCTCCAGACAGGTTCTCGTGGGGTAGAACTGGTGACGATGGCTGAGACGGGGAAGGGGACAAAACGCCAATACTAGACAACTGTAGATCCTCCTCTCCCGTGAAATAAGCCTGGAGCTTCATTTCTTCCTGTACTCCCGCACTCTTCATGTCGGTTTTATATTGCCGATGAACCGAAGATATGCAGCTGTCTTGCTCCGCGGGGCATGATGACGTATCTTCAACGAGGATGGAGGGCGTGCCCTCAGCAGTCACAACAGGCTGGTCGCTTGTCGACGCTTTGACATCATCAACAATACCAAGAGTGCGCGCGATCACATAGGAGGTGATATCCTAACGAGAAATCAGATATTAATAAATATTGGAAGAAGCGACGATCTACAAATTTGGCAAGGTTGGATACGCACCAGCAGTGTCAGAACGACGACTGGCAGAATAAGCAGGAACGCTAATATGCGAAATGAATATGCGACCTGGCTGACCCAAGACCCAGGCTGCGGGTTCCATAGATGTTCGATGTATGCATGCCATACGAGATGAGGTGCGGAAGAGAAGGAGAATTGGGAAGTCATTCTGGCCGCTGCGGAAGGGGGTGAAGGGATTTGGAGCTAATTTGGACGGACTCGCTTGCAGGAATATGCAAAAAGAATGCTGGCAAGGTGCAAGTTACGCCTGTGATTTGTATGGTACTTTGGACCCGACACAATGATTTTAACGGCCAGATAGCGTTTTCGCACCCGATACGACGAACGCGTTTGCGTGTAGGGCGATGATAGGTGGGCGTACCGCTGTCAAATATGTCGATATGATGAAAAGTAACGTACAAGCTGACTCTTGAACTCAGTGCTCAGATCTGATAAGGAGAAACTGTAACAAGGTAGTTTCACGGTATTTGCCGTATGGAAGATGGGGCGACAGACAGGAGATAGAAACATCAAATCGAAATTCTTCTAACAGATATGATACAAGGGGGCTACATAGTACTGTCTTGCGCTGGGACTTAGTCGGGTCCATGGTATACAGATAGCAACTATCAGATCCTAACATGTTCAAAGCATTGAGAACGGCGAGATTATAGAGATATATCCAGGCAGGCAGACCAGGCCACAAACGAGCACCGCAGATATACCAATAAATACAATCAAGGGAACATAACGGGTGACGGAAAAACAACACCATCTGGTCGTATCATGATGATCGGACGGCGTTTCGCAACTTGGTTTTCAGGAGGTAGGCAGCCCAACACCTCGGTGCACCTCACTTCGGCATATGGCGAGGGGTCTGATCCGAAGAAGATGTGTACTGGATCTGCTTTGTTGAAGTTTTCTCCGTATACAGTCAACATTTTTGATATGTGAGGATTAGGTTTCGACAGGACCCCACGCGATTGTGCGCAGTTAGACTTCGGTGCTTCCGCAGCACGGTCAGGAGGAAGATATTTGACCACAGCCGGGAATGGAGTGACGGGCTTTGATGGAATTGGGAATGATCCTGTTTGAGGGGCGTTTTGGTTGTCGAACAATACGGGCGGTACATAGAAGTTGTATCGCACTTGATCTGACAAATCTAAGTTGAGTTTTGCACAATTGGTAAGGGAGATTACGTAGTACCTGTGCCAACAATAGTCCAGACGCTCGTCTCGCCGATATCAACTTGCCAAAGAGCACCCGATGATGCGCCGGCGTCAGTGGAAGATCCGCGCCGCCCAGAAGACGCAGACCCGGCGGAGGTCGGGCGCCGTCGCCCTTTGGGGCCCGGATTCTTGATGACACCAGCACTAGATGTTGAACGTTTCCCCTTCTTCACGCGCCCGCCGTCATTTGAGAAATCATTTGATGAGGACGGCGATGCTGGTTCACTTGCAGTGGCTTGCCCGAAATAATCGGCGCTCGACATGGACGCTGGTGTTGAAACTACGGGTGATCCAGGAAGAATAGGGGATGTCGACCCTGCATTCGGCGGGTTGTTCCATAGTCGACCCTCAATTGGACGATAGGTGTTGACCTTTTCACCCATGCACGACAGGAACGCGCCCGTTGTACCAGGGGTTCCAGGCTCAGGCATGCCCTTCGTTGAGTCGTAGACTTCGAAGGCGATCTTGTGAAGCTGCGAGACTGGGTCACCACACACTTCGCCTGGAGAGCAATAGTGGTCTGCGACACCCTTTGCGCCTTCTTGGAGGCCTCCTCCAACTACTGTGGTTTGATGATCAACTTTGCGGATAATCAAGACGGGAGATACGACGCCCGAGACCAGGCACTGTAGCACCACTGTCTGGTTGTAATAGATTGGTATTTGGCTTCCGTTGTTGGTGAAAGGAATGGCATTTGGTGGAGGTGAAGGATAATCAGGCTGTGGGGGTGGTGGGGGAGGGGTATCAATTCCGCCAGCTGGCTTGTTGACATCGACAATATACATTACAAACGGATCTAATACAAAAATGTTAGCGAAGACAGAGAAAGGTGTAGGTGAAAAACTGACCCCAACTGGCAGTACGCGCAATAAATGATGGAGTACTGGATCGCGCACGGGTATCGATACCCATCAAAGGTGCACCGTCAGAGCCCTTGAAAGAGGAACCTGAACCAGAGACGCAGAGGTATTTCGTCGAGACAGTCTGAGATCGCAGACGATGGAAGAGTGAAATCGTCGAACCATGATTTATACATACTGGAGGATCACAGTCAAAACCCATCATAAGCCACAGTGAAACTACGCACGCTCAAGATTCTTTGCACTCTGTCTCTTCTTGCTGGGCTTGCTGATCACTTTGATAGGACGGCTCGGGAAAGTTCCGATGACGCGCTCAGGCTCATCGTCGGAAGACGGAGCAGTAATCTTTACAAGCGCTTCAACTTTTTTCTTCTTCTCGTCTACATCACTGATGAACAATTGCTTTCCAACGCAGCGACCGATGTATGTTGTGCCTGTAGGGGCATCATTCACATCAAAGATCTTGCCGGAAGCAGACGTCCACTCGATGGAACCCTCTTGAGGGACAGGTTCGCCCGATATACAGACGGTCACACGAGGAGGACAAAGTTTTGGCTCTTCGCCGCGGCGTATCACGTCAGTCCACCAAGAGTTGCCAATCATAATTGCAGTTGGAGGGGGGCAGAGGAAACGTTTCTCAGTTCCGTATGATTTTTGAGCTACCCTGCTCGACATGACAATGACCGTGCGTTCACCGAACGCAAGGCGGTTTGGCGTCCGTACGTATTGATCGAGGTAGGGTCTGAAGCAAAGGCATCAGATTCGGAAAGTGTGTTTAACGTAATAATGTTTACCGAATGAAAGCCTGAAGGTCATTAGAGGAGCCCATACCAGGGTGACCGTTTCTCATCCCGGGAAAACCGTCACCAATACCAGACATGCGAAGGGACAAGTCGGCATGAGGGTTTCCAAAATATTGCACGTCATCGTAGCCAGGCAGGCCGGAATCAGGGCGGAACGAGTGCGTTGCTTGCGGAGCAACGCCACGGAACATATCAGGGCTGTGTCCCATATGCGAAGGGACAGAAGGAGGTAGGCCAGAATGGGGAAAGCGACTGTCAGGTTGCAAGCGCATGCGATCTTGGAATGGTTGAAGGGCCGATGGAGGATAGGCTGCACCGCCGTTCATGCCATAATCATCGGAGAAGTCGTTGTGATAGCCAGCGCCGCTAACACCGGAAACACGGCGATCGTTGAGGAGTTCCGGGTATGCGTGGCCGTTAGAAAAGTCCTTCTGGTGTCCATTTATGCCCAAGGAGTGGGGGAAGACCGGAGATTGCTGGATGCCCGTCATCGCGTCATTGGGAGTCAATGGCGAGACCTTTCCACTGGAATACGAGACACTGCTCATCATGTCGTAAGTAGTGCTAGAACCAAATGATGGAACGGAGTCGCCGAAGGAGGCATGTGAGTATACTCCGTCTGGGCTCATAGCGTAAGAAGGACCCAGAGACGAAGACGAAGAAGAATTGGCGCGGTACCGCTGGGAGGCAAAATTGTTATTATTGTTTGAAAAGAGATCATATGAGGGATGATCTGAGACCTCTCGAGATTCTGAATGATCAAAGTTATGTTGAGGAATCGTTTGAGACAAATGATGAGATGGAGAGGCGTTGTCTACAGTCTGTAACGAGTTAAATGCTTGATCGAGGTCGGCCTGGTTATACATTGGCTGGTGTGATGCGGATGCAAAGTCCATCGCTCCTGGACGTGGTATCGAAGTGGTATCGAAGTGAGAAGGAGGACTTTGATTATTGAAAGAATGATGGATAGAAGGAAGGCGAAAGGCGGCAGCTGATGATGTTTCGTCAGTCAGGGAAGTCCGAACAAGCTGTGATCGGTCGTCGGGAATTGCCGCTGTCATCACGGAAACCCAAGTGGCACTTTGAGCCATAAAATATGAAGAAGGCTTATGAACGGGTCCGTACAGGTAGAAACTTTTTATCAAGCTTATCAGGTATGCTGTAAACTTGAGGGTCTTTGACAATTACTACCTTGATGATCAGCATATCAAAATTATTTTGTAGTGAGGCAACACTAACCTGTTCTTCGTTCTACTGATCTCTATCTTTTCTAGACGGTGACTCTATAATCGGTTGCGGCTGGATACGAATTGTCAAATTTATATTGACAAACAACAGACCACCAAGGTTAGGTTAGGAAGGCGCAAGGTCAGCAACGTTGTTAAGGCTTTGTACGTTGCCGGCAAGCTGTGGAACGCTGACGGCCCGCAAGTTTTAGGGGATATCGTGACGTCTACGGCACAGACGAGCTCGAAACTGGAAGGTGTAACAAAAGGATCATAACAGCACGGTGTGCCGTTGCTTTTATAGATCTCTCTTTAGTAGGCTGACATGGAACTCTAATTGCGGCAAGGCAACATTTCGCGAAACACCGCGGCCGACCTGATTCATGAAAAAAAGGTTCCGTGTTTCTTTGCTATCACTGCGTTCTGAATGATTCGACTTGTCCAAACAATGAATGATCTCGATCTATCGTCGCCTTCTTGTGCCTACCCAAGTCCATCTTCTTCGACCTATCGGCGCGCTGGCATATATCTGGCAGTCTACCCGCTCCGAAATCTCATCTGTTTCATCCGATTGGATCTCTCTCGACCTTGTGGCATTGACTCTTCAACTGTCGCACGCGGCGGAAATACTGTACTCATCTTACTCAACCAATCTTCGTTTGGGATCTCACCTATTTTGAAAGTCGCTCGGTTAGACCCGTCAATAGGTACGTATGGCAGTTCCATCAATATAATCTCATTCTTGGTTGCCGTGATAGACGAGGTCAGACGCTTGTTGTACGAATAGCTCATCGTTCCATTCTATCTCAAGCCAGTCGACGATACCCAGAGTGTGGCGCTATGTCCCCCGATTTAGGGATAGTCAGAGGGAACATTCCGTCCCTGCAATGTGACAATCGGCCCCTCCCCACCAATCAGGGTCCTTGCTTCCGTCTTCACGAAAGCTTCAAGGATCAACGTAAGAATCAGCTGTACAGCAATGAAGTACTTTACAGGCCCGAAATAGATGTCAGTCACGCAATGGTCATTACAATGCAGTCGGGACTGAACTTCACCCAAGGTTTTCCAGAACAGTGTAAGTCTGTAAAGTTCGACAGTTTGACGTCGGTTAAGACATTCTGATTTTGTATAGACCGTAACAAATCGAACGTTCATTGCGGTGTATTTTTTGAAATCCGCCATGAACTAAAGCTTAGGCTCTCCTTAGGTGGCTTTGATAGGCCGTAGGTATGTCCCACACATTCATACTAGAGAGAGTTGATTGCGCACAACGTTCAGACTGCCAGTATTCGTCATACTGCCCTTTTGCCATGACACCCCGTCAATATTAATGTGTGATCGCATCTCCAAGATCCACGGTCACGGCTATTTACCTTTTCCTTGAGCCCTTACTAATTTGACTATTGGAGCGCCTTTGCGGAGGTCATGTACGTACGACCCTCACGAAGCAAACGTGGGCAGGGGTAGGTTTTGTATGTGGAAGTAAGTTACAAGGGTCATTTTTGTAAATGGAGATCCACGTGTAAGGAAATTTTAGAATAATAATGTTTTATCCAGTCGATCTTTTTTATTGCGTCACTGATATCAACTAGGTTCTCGTCCACGGTGTCCACTGGCATTCCTGAGATGAAGATAAGCTAGCGGCAAGAATCCGTACAGTGTCGCTGCATACATACGGGCGCAATAATCAAAGCAAAAGATTCTGCACCGAATGGGGTGTGAACGAGATAGCGGAACCATTAAATTGTAGGGAAAAGATAATAGGCTGGTACTTCGTTTGCTTCTTTGCAGCGCTACCGTGACCGCATTGCCTAAAGGAGTTGTTTGTCCCGGGAACTTATTTTATTTTATTTGTTGGGAGCTCATTGCATGGTGAGGCGGCCGGTCGTACCTTGGTTGCACCGCACCCGACGGCCGGTTAAGGTGGAGAGGAAATTAAATAAATTTACGACCTAACGGGCGCGCCCGGCGGCCCGCCCCGGCGCACAATTAAACAGCTAGCGGAGGGATGATTTTCACACTCCGGTTTTTTTTTAAACTCCGCCATGATTTTACCATGTAGGGACTTGTTAGGCCGTGTGGCAGGAGTCGGCCGAATGTATGTATGTAAGTGGCAAAAGGCACAGTCTTCCTTACATGAACGAGTCTATCAAACGGGGCGCCGCACGTGAGTAAGAGGCCCGCGGGAGTTGTACATTGGAACATTTGTTCAGGGTAGACATTGCCGCAGGGATCAACGATAGATGGGCGGTTACTACAGTTCGAAGAATATCGATTTCATTAGACAACCTTACGTGAACGATTTAGTTGTCGAGTAAAGAGGCTAGTCTCTGCACAGCTTCAAAGGACCCCCCTCGGACACCGCGCAGAGATGCATTTAGCCAAAATGAATGGTTGGTGACGAGACATGCTGTTAGAGAAGCTGGTCAGGGTAAATCAAAGCACTTGTTCGCAAACCAAGGCGCAGATGGCTGACATGGACAGCTGAGTGAGAGTCCACATACACGCCAATCCGGAAAGACGCCCAGGTGCCTGGAAAATCAGGCCTCGCTTACCTCGTGAACCCGTTGGTATCGCAGGTCCACTGAGCGCTGTACATCGGCTGCGTCGCATCAGAGGCACTGATCAACACCGTGTCAAACGCATGTTCGCCTTGCAGTTGACATGCTATTGTGAATGCCGGAGTAAATTACAAGATCATCTTTGAGGGAGGTGGGAGCACTGGATACTTGACGACATGTAAGAACGCAGGGACGAAGGAAATGCCATCGCATGTGATGACGCCTCACTGTAACGGCGGCCCAACCGCAGTCAACGGATCAGGTGCTGTTGAAGGAGGCGGTGAAATCACAAACCGCCTTTTGGAGGATGCGACGCAAAAGAATGATTTAAAGATGCGGAAATACAGGTCTACTGATGAAATCACTTTCCTAAGATTGAACAAATGACAGGTAGCAGGGCTACGACCCAAGTGATCATTAAGATGTACAACTTGTCGATCTCAAGAGTTCAGCGTTGATCGACATTTTGGTGCGGAAACCGCACGGCCAAAAAGATGGCCAACCTTCAGGGTTTTAGCTCCCATTGGTAGCAGATGGATGTAAGTCAGAAGAAGGTACTTGCATGGTTGTCGCCAGACCGCTGCCAGCATCATTACTGCATTCGGGTACTGTGGCGGTGACCGAAATTTGGGAATTTGTTGCTTGCTGGCAGTCGTTAGCGCAGCCGTGGCCATCGTCCAGCCGTTGTCATTGTCACCGTTCAACGTAGGTTGTGTCTAACAGTCTAGTGCTCTGTGGGTCAATCCATTGCTAGCCTGTATCAGTTAGTCGCATCGCGATACATTTCTTATTCTCACTCTCTTGTCTTAATCTCGAGCGTGTGCTTTGTTCAAGCTCGAGTTAGATTCCAAGAGGTTATTCAAGCCACCTCTTACGGTGGATTATTTGACGAATCGAGCTGGTTTCGTATCGTCAAACATGTCAGTTCCCTCTTACCAACTCAATACGCCTCGTCAGCGTCCTCCTCCACCTCCTCTGCGCCTTCAGAAATCTCAAAATTCTTCATTGACGAATACGCACTCAAACTCGCAAACACTCCTTTATGATCTTCCTCATTCAAATTCTGCTATTTCTCCTCCTGGTAGTCCAGCCGCGAAACCTGGTGTGATAACGCCATCCTCTCCTTCATTTGGTGGCAGACCCAGAGGGCGCAGAAATGGTCACCCTGGACCAACGCCGCCCCCTACTTCCCGAAATCGATCGATCACTCCTCTTGGAGTCTCTCGCAGCGAACTTGAGAAATTTGCTGAACTTTGTCGTGCATGGTATGCCTTTGTTCTCAAGCGATTGTCCTTGTTAATCATAATTCAATGTTACTAGGTACTTCAACCAAGATGAAGCGTCAGGGCGACTAGTTACACAGACACTAGCAAATTTGCCTCCTGCTCAACGAGCACCATTTTCGCGCCTTCAGGCATCCATTCGCTCTGCTTACCATGCGAGCGTCAATGCCCGTCGACACGCGGAATTTCAGGCACATATCAACGCAACTCAGCCTGGTGGTTCATTAATGCCACATTCTAGGGCAAATCCAGGAGGTCCGGTAGCCGCGAAAGAGCGCTTTGACCGATTAGATAAATTTGTCAAGACCTGGTGCACTATGGGCATGCCTGGAACCAAACCGTTCTTTCAGGCTTTGTGGGCAATTCTACGGCTTCAAGTTATCCCAGAGCCCCTTGGCGGTGCGGGGGCGAACCGAATACGCTGGGAATTCGATGATGCTGTTTTCAAAGAGTCTGCGTAAGCATTCCAAGCTTTCATTGGCATCTATATCTATCATTCTTACCCTTCTCACACGGCATAGTGGGAAAGACTTCATGCTTGATGCTATCGATGTCCTCAAAGGAGTATGTTGTTGTCATTCATTGGTTGTCATGTACTCAACCAGCCCTTCAGGTGTTGGCCTTTGAAGAAGTTTCGTCATCGAAGCATGACAGCAATTGTGTGTCTCACCAACCACAGCCTGCGCACTTGCGCTCCCGTTCACAACCTTTGTCTGCTCAACGCGAGACG
This sequence comes from Suillus bovinus, assembly GCF_016758785.1. Classification (NCBI taxonomy): domain Eukaryota; kingdom Fungi; phylum Basidiomycota; class Agaricomycetes; order Boletales; family Suillaceae; genus Suillus; species Suillus bovinus. The sequence continues at coordinate 527,571 of NW_024542071.1, forward strand.
ATTGGTTCGTATGCTTCGCCAATCGCCATGACTACCCAGGTAAAGCGCGCGAGAGCTACAAGCGACCCATTTTTAGATATGCCCGCCCTCTCACACTCCGTCCCATCTGCTTCTTCTCAATCCTCCGGAGCTACTCTCCCTTCCTCTGAGACTCCAGAAGATTGCCCCAGTTCTCTTACCCCACATGATCAACTTGAGGAAGACGAATTGTTACCCCCGCTTCGATCAGAATTTGTCGCAGAAGATCCAGAGGATTACTTGCGCATTTGGACGTCTCCAGACCTTTCAAATCCTGAATTGTTATCACTACTAACTGTATTTCCTTCCTTCATCACCCGCTGCGCTCTGCCGCGTTTCACAGTACCTTTGAATACTCGTCCCGCCGACATCGAGGAGGGCGATGATGAAAGAGGAGAAGGCAAAGAAATTCACTTCGGCACTGGGTCGATGTGGATTAGTTCCAAGCCACGCGGCGATGGGTGGTGTGGGGGCTGGTGGACAAGATTCGTCCTTTGGTGGCGAAGATTGTTCTGCTAAATATTGTGCTCTATACCATGACACATTGGACATATGTAACACTCCTTGTTTATCATTTTGCATATACCAGCGTACACTTACCATTCACAGAACACTATATGGAATGGACGCGGACTGTCAGAAAGTATATCATTATCCAATGAATTGCTGTGGATACGTTTCGAATATACAATCATAGCATCTTGGACCTTCCACTGACGTACTACGTAGTTCAACTTGATACCAATTACATGAAGTCTCCCGGGACCGTCGATTCATTAATTTCGGGGTGATGGGATCATGTCTGCACGTAAACGCCGAGCATCCTGCACCATCTCGTCAACATGCTCATTGAGCGCTGTTTTCGAGTAATGGCCCCACAGGAACAATGCCGTTTCTAGTGACAGTTGAGTCTTCGAGTACTCGTTTAGGTGCTATGGAAATCCTCACGCGTGAACGTAAAGACAGGGAATTTTTGTGTACACCGAAGTTGCGTCACCATAGGTCACTTCTTGCAAATTTCTCTGACATAAGTATTAATTACTCGGTCGCTGATTTGCGCGCCCCTCGGGCCAGACTTGCAGCCTTTCCAACCTGTCAAACCATGGGAGACTATCGACACTCAGTGTTCGATGTCCAAGATAGCGTACCTGTGACAATTGCCAAGCGCTCTCCATCTTAGATTCCTACAGACTTCGCTTGTGGATTTGAAGGACAGCAGAGGACAGGCTGTCACTCGGCGAGTTGATACATCATGCGGTTTACGCTGGTCCAAGAATTTGATATCAGACAATAGGACCGGAAGGAAATACAGTCACGGTCGCATCCTCACAAACACACCCTTGTCACTGGGCCGAATATCAAACATATCTCTTATCAAAGCACCACAACCCCACAAGGTTCTTGCACCCTGACGTGACCTTCTAGGACACTTGTCAATATTCCGTTATGTTCGAGGCCTTCGCATCTCTGATCACATGGAAGAAACTTTTAAATAATACTCCGACCTCGATACTATTCGTCTTAGTGGCAGATCTGATAGTTATCTTTGCATTTAAAGGTGAGTAATAGAGTTCTGGTTCAGCGGCAATAGTTAAGGGTCTAGCACGTGAACTCCTTCTGGAGGTTACTGGACCCACAATGTTTCCCATGTCCCTCAGGCGCGTTTGGAGACCTGTCACTTGCACAAAGATAGACAAATTTCCCTGTGCTCGGCATGTCTCGGTGGCTTTCGGTAAACCTGCAAGGATTGTGTCGGTGCAGAATTCCCCGAGTGGGCGAGCCCTTTTTGCCGGAACTCCTTCTGTTCCTTTCGTCGGAGCTGCACCATCCTGCACGGCACTTGTATAAGCCCTTTTCTTTGATGGGTTCTCTAAGATGGGTCCAGAATGCTGCGATCAGCTCAGCTATCCTGTAGCACGACCGGCTCAGCAGCAACTGGACACTTATTTTATTTCGGAACACTAATGCCTGGAAAGATCCTCAAGGACTTTGACAACAGCTGCGGATTGATCTCGTACGTTACTGGTTCTCGTTTACTGTTTTTGCTTTCGATTAAAAACATGGACCTCGAACGCACTGACTCTACCCGCAGCCTGCCTAGCTGCGGCACACGTACGCGATGGCAACGGATTTCGCACTAAAGCAGACCATCCTGCGTAGCCATAGTCGTTACATGCAGACAACTTATCTTATTTCTGTCCATACCGATGGAATCGCTGGTCGGATAATTTCTTTTGCCTTCTTTGCGGCTCCTGATAAAAATTCGGTCGCCAGTTTGAACTGGTGAGCCCGGCGTCGTACATGCCAGTGGAGCGTGTTCATACGGCGGCCTTGCTTTTATTCTCAGAAAACTCAATCAACTCCCTTTGTGCATCCTTCATAATCGGGTACCTCCATTTCTCGAAATACATGTCAAGAACTATTTACTCATTTCGTCGTCCTGTGCCCTCGCATGTTTTTTCTCGTGTCTTCGGGTGATATTTCTCTCCATGCGTCCCAGGAGTAGGTTTGTACTCCATCGCGTGCTACGATAATGAAAGGCACAAAGTTTATGGTTTATTGTGGTTATGATAGCGGTAACGAAAATCCTCCACATCGCGCGTGAAGAAAGAAGACTGCGCTAAAAGGCTACTATTTCTTGCTTCTAGAAGAGACAGTGGGGAAGAACAATTTGGCGCCAGGTTCTAGCTTCTGAGACAGCGTCTATCTAGTCGACCTCCAAAGGATTTACGGCAAGCAATTTTGTGCTCTGGCCAGACTGCCCTGCAGAAGCCTCAAATGAATGACTACAACTGCTCCCAATAAATTGATCTGCTTGCACATGGCACCGATATTAAAGCCTCCATAGATTCCCTCCGTGAGATTGAGATTTGGAGCAACCGATAGTGAATTGGTGAGAACAGGGATGTGCCTAGATAAAAATATGGAAGAATAACTCTGGAGCTGGTTGTTTGGGTCCGGTACACATTGTACATAGATTATGTGAAATCACCCTTGAACATAACTTCGACTAGATGTAAAGATGTTGAGAACATAGCCCAGCAGTAGGGACGCCTTACCTCCACGCCGCCGATCAGAATAACCAAGAAGCGAGACGTTCCAATGAAATCAAATCAGATATTCGGAGGACGACGGGACTTGATAGCCGCGATTTCGATATCTTTGGCACGGCTGCTTTGTTCAGACCTGGAAAGTCATTGAACATGACAGGAAATGGACAGTCATGGGTAGAATTCTTACTGTTGCAACCTTTCCTGCAGACGCACATTCGCTTGCGCCAACTGCGCATTCTCTGCTATCAAACGCGCAATTTCACTCTCAGCTTCCGCCTTCTCAGTCTTTAGGTCCTCGAGGTACTTCGCCTTGAATTTATTGCTTTGATCTAGTGCACTAAGCTTCTTCTCCATTCTGCGAATGTAGGAGGGCGACTTTAAGACGTCCAGCGCCTCTAGGCACGAAGCAATGCTTTCGCCAGTAGTTTGATTAACAATAAAAGGGTTGGAAGAGGTGCGTTCGAGGGGTTTAGATGTATGTGCGGGGACGTCACGTTGGAGGGTGCTGCTTCCGTTCTCAAAAGGACCAGGGATGCGAGCATTCGGACTTGAAGTCTAGGAAGATTCCAATCAATATCTCTGCAACAGCCGAATACAGACCAACCGTTTGCTCCCCGCCACTATTTTCCCGCTCCTTGCCTTTGTTCCTGGTCGGAGTTTGTGGGAAATCTGTTTGGGGTATGCCCTGGTCAGAATTATCGAAGCGGCGGCGTATGGTCTGAGGTGGAGTTAGTGGGAAAGGAATTTGGACACCCGATCGCTGCTCAGCGGATGTAATTCTGGGTTTCTTTGGTGTCCTATGGTCTATATTTCCAAGACTCTGGTCCACACCCCTAATTGGACTACTTTGTTCTGGTTCATCTTCTAGCGATGTCTCTTCCCAATCCCCGACCGTCGAGGCCTGAGAGGATTGGGAGCCAAAAAGAAATGAGCGCATTCGGTCATTCATAGCAGTTGTATTTTGCTGGGGGCTACCATGTTGTGTTGAAGTGTCCTGGGGCTCTGATTCATTTAAGGCGGCTGCTATGTCTGCTATCCTCTTCCTGGGACTTTTATGAGGTGTGCTCGATGTTTGAGCTGATTCTGCTCTTGTCTTTGGAGAGGAAGGGGGCCTTGATGAAGCAGGCGCAATTGCAGTTGCAGGTACAAAGTGAGATACAGGTTGTCGGGAAAAGATAGGGTCGTCTACCCAATCTGAGGAATTTCGCTTCAGCTATTTCTGCATACAATAGGAACGATACTCACAAAAGAATTTACACCTTTCACTCTGGATTGACCTCGAGCAAGTGTAGAACTCACTGGGCGGCTAGTGTCAAGCACCGAAACTTAAAAACCGTGTTAAAGTTTGAACATACCGATTGGGATTTGAAGATGTTTGACTAGTCCTTATTATTGCAGCTTCACCATGTGAACAACGCACTACACCATTTGTGTCCATAGGACTGGTCGACTGTATATGCGGTTGACTGAAGGACATGATGATAGTTTTCGAATGGTTTCGGTTGAATTCGAACACCCCCTAGTAGCTGTGCGTTACTATTAATAATACATATCAGGTGACTCATTTGGATTTTGACAAGGAAGCCTTGGCTGCAACCTCCTCAACTCGTGCTTGTCGCGTTGGCTTGTTCGGATAACGTTCACGATGGCGGCCGCACCTCAAGGAAATTCTTCCTCGATATCTGTCACCTCGAAATATGTCGCGCCGTCTCACCCATCCTTGCCTGCCCTTGCCTTGCAAATCACTAGCCTTGTGGGCTCTTACATGATTTGGGTTGGTGCTACGAATCAACCACCAGAGTCTGTGCAAAATGCAACCCGCTCTGGTGTACTTTGCAGAGATTGGTCATGTGCTATGCCCGGACCACCCGGTCATGCAGTAAGTAAACGATGTTAATACCCAATTATACACCAACAATAGCCTGAGCGCGTTCTGGAAGGGCTTTGGACCTGCCACGACCTTGTTCCGATCATCAGGTTCTGATGATATATCTTTCTCGATGGCGCAACGTCTTGGTAAGTTGAACCCATTTTTTGTTCCGTTCGGATTGCCGGGCCTGTTGCTGATTTTATTCCACTGAATCCAGCACAGAGGTTCCATCGACAGATATTCTTATCAGTTGATATTCCTGCTACCATGTTATCAACATCACGGGGATATCATCTGTTGTTTGATGCAGAGAGAGGCATAATTGCAGCGCTCAGCAGTCTTGGAGATGAGCAGGTATCCTAAGTTTTCACTTCTGCCGTATTACTGTTTCCATCTCTGCAGCCCCAATCAGTTTGCTGTGTATGAGGGGGCACGTCATAATGCAGGTGGTGGATTTTATCCGGATTCCATACAATACAAATCGTCGTTGTAAAATGTCGTCGGTGAGTCCTGATCTTGCCACGAAAGTAACCCCTGGCCACGTGTTGTACAAGCTGGGTCTAGAGAGTGGATCGATGAAACTTGGATGAAACTCGTGTTGGCACTGTAGTAGTTTTTATAAATGAAAAGTCAAATTGATTGGGGATCCGTTGTTGAGGCCTAAGATCGATTAGCCGACCCTTAACCCCTCACATAGTAGTGGAACCGTGTGGCTCTTGGCGCTATTCGACTCATTTGTGGCCTGGGACTATTGAACTGGTTCCATTTATTTCTTGTCCTTGCCGTTGACGACAACGACGACGACCAAACAACTAAACGGCCTACTATTATTTTCTGACTTGCGAGGAGAGTAGTGGTACTAACTGTTTTCTCATAGACAGAGCATGTCGGAACCCGAACTTGCCTACATGACCAACACCAACGAAGACTTTGATCTCCCTCGCTGGCAAACTCACGCTCATCTGGAACCGTTGTCTTCATCTGCCCAGGCTGCACAGTCTGCCGCTAGAGCATCCTATCTTTATCCTAGTGCACCGCCTCCACCACCACCACAGTCTCTCACAACTGTCGGTCAGAGATTGCCGCCCCTGCATCAATCTCCTGGCACATCTACTAGGCAGCCTCGTCTGGCTCATATCCTTGACCACGATCAACCAACGGGCATCACATCCTCATCTTTCCTTTCTACAAGTTTGAACCAGCTTTCGAGGAGTGCGTCATTGGGTGGTGGTAGTGGAGCTGGTAACGGATCTTCCAGGGCTCGTCGTCATCATCAACCAGAAGATCTTGAGGGCGCTTTCAACCTTGACGCCCAAACCGTTCCTAGTTCGAGACACATGGCTACAACACCAAACTCCCTCTACCCATCTGGCGTTGCCTTCCACCCATCTCAACCAGGTCCCCCTCCCCCCAACAACAGTGCTTCTCCTACAGCTGTATCCAGCGAACCGTATTCAGAAATGTATTACAATGGTTCCAGTGGGAACATGCCAAAGCGAGCTCTTACACAGCATGATCCTACCACCCGCTCTGCGCGTTCACCAATGCGTACGGGTAACTCACTCCTGGATCCATACTCTCAACAATCCCAGTACTCACCATCTACTACCCCTTACCTCTACGCCTCATCATCTGATGTTCAGAGGCCCAACACCTCATCTGCCTATAATTCCCATGCCCGCAGTACCTCTCAAACCAAGGTTGAAGCTTCGACGCCACCAATATCATCCCCATACACTCCGCAGAGTGCTGCGCAGGCCGCTTATGCTGCGTACGCGATGGACTCATCAAGTCCCGCACCACACCAAAATCAGAGTCATCTATCCAGCCAAGCAGCTATCAAAAGTTCCATCTCTACCCCAAATACTCCTCTGTCATTTGCTCATCCACAGAGTCCCGCCAATCAATACTACCAAGACCAGCCCATGGTAGTTGATCAGCCGCAGCATCGACGCCGAGCTTCTGGTTTCAGAAGAGTCCGTGATACGCGAGATCTTAGACCTTACGTAAATCCCCAGCCTTCAGGCAGGCGAATGGATGCCAACGGGGTATTTTTATCGGTGCGTGTGGTTTTCATTTGATCGCGGTCAAGTTCTGACATCCGGCGACATAGCCATTGAGACAATTGACTACCAACATCCTAGAGACGTATCATATCTGCAACCCGCAGTTCAGATACGAATCTGCGCACAATCCGCGGAGGGTGCTCACCAAGCCGAGTAAGCCGGCCCACAACGAAGGTTACGACAACGAGGATTATGATTATATTCTCTACGTCAATGATTGGCTGGGAAACGAGGACGGTCACAAGTGCGTCGATGCTACATACTCTCAGCGGTATACTGAACTGTTTACAGTCGATATCTCATTCTGGATATTCTCGGTCAAGGAACCTTTGGTCAGGTGGTGAAATGTCAGAACATGAAGACTCACGAGATCGTGGCAGTGAAAGTGGTGAAAAATAAACCTGCGTATTTCAACCAGAGTATGATGGAGGTCACGATACTGGAGCTGGTACGTTTCTCTACGAATAATGACGACATGATGTTCACATTGATCCCCGTAGCTCAACAATTCATGCGATCCACATGATGAGCATCATATATTGCGACTTCGTGACTCGTTCATTCATCGAAATCATCTATGCCTTGTATTTGAGCTCCTCTCATCTAACCTCTATGAGTTGATCAAGCAAAACCAATTCCAAGGACTGAGCACGCAACTCGTGAAAGTGTTTACTGCTCAGCTGTTAGATGCTTTGACTGTGCTCAAGGATGCACGCTTGATCCACTGCGATCTAAAACCAGAAAACATCCTACTCAAATCGTATTTACTCATTTCCTTTCCCTACATTTCTCGTACTCAATCACTTCATCAGGCTCCAATCGCCCCAAATCAAGGTTATTGATTTTGGATCAGCGTGTCATGAACGACAGACGGTGTACACGTATATCCAGTCGCGATTTTATCGGTCGCCCGAAGTCATCCTTGGAATTCCTTACACATCTTCGATTGATATGTGGTCGTTGGGTTGCATTGCTGTGGAGCTCTTCTTGGGGCTACCGCTTTTCCCCGGGACGAGTGAGTATAATCAAATTACCCGGATCGTCGAAATGGTTGGGTGCGTATTTCGTCTCACTGGCTGGGTCATTAACATTCATTGATACGGTGTTCTGTGATCGCAGGATGCCTCCAACATACATGCTGGACATAGGAAAACAGACGAAGCAGTTTTTCGACTCCTACGTAGATGTGTATGGCCAGAAGAAGTATCGCCTCAAAACCTTGGAGCAGTACTCCCGTGAGCACAACACCAAGGAACAGCCAGGGAAGCATTACTTCAAGGCGAATACGCTTCCGGAAATTGTCAACACCGCGCCGATGCCGACGTTCAAGTCATCGTCTAGGCAGGGGCACGAAGTGGAAAAAGGTAAGATTAATTGTTCTCGGCATTTGCCTGACTTGTTCTTACGTGGCTTTGCAGAATTAAACAATCGAGCGTCGTTCATCGACTTCTGCCAGGGTTTACTCAATCTCAACCCTATAGAACGATGGTCACCCCAGCAGGCTAGGATGCACCCTTTTATCACCGGTGAAAAGTTTACCAAGCCTTTCCAAGTTCGTCATCTTGTCTGTCGATCTTCTTGAAATTTTTACTGACAGATCATTACAGCCCAATGGACACACCGCTGCTCAGATTACACAGTTGCCGTCTGCGTCAGGCAATGCAGACCCAAAGCGGCCATACGGTGGTCTTGTTCCCCAGCAGCCGAAAGGCACCAGAGCATTCCAGGACGCAGCGTCATACAATCAGCAGCTCGCTCAACATCAAGCTTACACTGCACAAGCGCAAGCCGCATCTCAGGCGGCCAACAATGTATTCCGTAACCCGTACATCACCCAGACGCAGCAGCAGCAACAGCCTGCTTCTCAGACTCAGCAGCCTCAGCAGCAGCCACCTCCTCCGCCATTGTCCTACCAGCCACCACAAGATGCATCTGCGCCAGCGTCATTCCCGACTCAACAGTCGCAGCAGCACACCTTCTCATCATCGCAGCCTGGCCAGCTTAGTGGACTCAACCCTCCTGGCGCTGGTTACTCGCAGGGGACAGGAATCAGCGTAGCTGGAATGCTCAACCCTAACCCACCCGCTGCCTCGCACTACCCCCCACCCCATGCGCGCGCACGTGCCAATACTATCAACCATAGTGACATGATTCCTCCTGCGCTGGCACGGCTGCAGCATATGAACCAAGATGCGATAGCTGGAAGAAACGCACTGACACCTGTGCTCAACCGGGATGACGCCATGCGCGAATGGGAAAGGCGGCAGGCGGGCAAGCCGAGCGCAGCGCAGCCGTACCCCCAGCTCGAATATCTGCAGCAACAGGCTGAGCTTGCTGCTGCAAACGGCATGTCTGGGTGGGGTGCATCCACCCGTTATCCGCCGCCGCCTTCCAAGCTATCGCACTCCTACCAGCCCACCATTATAGTGGACGATGATCGAAGGGAGGCTGTCATGTCGAATGTTCGCACTGCTGCACGAAGCGAAGCGGGTGCGAGTGGATTTAATCCCAACGCTATGGTGACTAGTCCGACGCAGGCATATGCAGGGAACCCGGCTGGTACCGGTGCGCGGTACCCCGCAGCATTCCCTTCGCAACAGCAGGCCCAAAATCCACCTTTCGACCCGCTGACCCAGCGGACAGATATCGGCGCGCTTTATGTTCCGATGCAGCCTGAGCAATATCAGTCATATGGTGGAGGTAGTGCGGCTCAGGGACCCGGTATGTCATCTTCAAGGCAAGCTACTCAAACTTCACAACCGGGTCCACAATCCTTCTATGGGCCAAGTGTGGCTTCGGCCGTACAAGCTCCGCCGCAGGCAGCTCAACGGAACCCGTTTAATGCGAGTGACGCATCGCAACAGCCAAAGGAGGCGAGAAGACTAAGCGGGATGGATATTTGGTCGCGATAAATGCTGGTTAATATTGTGATCCCCCTCTTCCTTCTATGCGATGGCTTCCACTCAATTTTGACCGGTGCTAGTACGATGTGCTTCCAACCAATTTTTGTCTTTTTTTCTCAGGCATTCTTGCAACTCTGCCCCATTTACCAAGACATCTTCTATGTGTTTTCTGTCTCGCATCATCCAATATTCAGGGCATTTATCATTTTTTGGTCACTGGTTTGGCAACGCTACACAAAACCTGCGATGGATGTGACATACTATGCTCCAGTACAACACATACAGTTCATCATATCCATCAAGGAACTCAAAATATGAAGCTTCGGTCACTCAATGGTGTCCGCTGATAACAAATTGAGTTCGCCACAAAAGGCAGCAGAAAAATGGGTATTGGATCATGGACTATGCCGTTGGGTTGCTGGTTCCTAGATGATGTCCTTCACTACGCTATCGCTAACAATATTAAGGCTCCTTTGAATTAGTTTGAACCCTACACTATTAGTGTCACCTACCGCTTTGGCAGCCGGATAAGTAAGTCCACGAAGTCCTCGGTGTTATACGCGCTTACGATGAAATTGTTTCTCCCGGAGGATGCAGGTAATCTATCTTCGCGAGCGAAAGTGATCCCTCATCATGTCCACTGTACGGGTGCCAAGATGTAAATTTTAAGTGTATTCTGCACCTCGTCTGGCTATCTTCTCAAGTCGAGATAATTTTGTCAAAGCCTTACTAAAGGCTAGCCGTGACGTCAAGAATGCTACTTGAAACGGTGAAGATTTGCAGCTCACTGGTACCATGACTTAGCGAACTGACAGGGAAGCGAAGCCCGTGTCAGAAGCGTCCAGCAGAGTCTAAGGGTCTTGTTAGCTGGGTCAGAGGGAGGCTAGTAGAGCGGAGGACTAAGCCATTTCGAGCCTGCGAAAGCTCTCGTCAGTCTCTCGTCAAGGGACTGCCGCCAGTACGCTCGATCGTACTCTCATTGCGTTTAGGATTGGTGGGGGGTACTAGTACAGGTCCTGACTACAACCGCGGAATGATCCGGCCAGCTGCATTCAGTGGCCAGGTAGTTTACGGTTGGGAATAGGCCTAATGAGACCGGTTCGGTAATACCGAGATATCCGTGCGAGTAGACGACGCTGGACGAGCCTCATCGTCGTTCTAGACTGATGCTATTTCTTCCTTCTAGTAGCTTGCGCCACTCAGGGCCGACTGGAACTCGTGCGCTTGTGAATGGGGACTGTCTGATCTTTGTAGGGTTTTTCCTCCAAATGACCCCTTATTTGTACTAGTACTACAACTGTCTTCAATGACTCAGAACTGCACACCAAGATTGTCGTCCAGATGCCAAGGACAACAACTTGAAGGTGGACTTTCTATTGTGCAATCTATGCCCCACGCTCATTTGTCTTCCAGTTCTTCCAGCGCATCCACGAGGAGCGCGATACGCGGCCATGTCTAGATATACGCAAAAATATTGCGCTCAGGCTCGCCGCGTGCTTAACACGATGATGCTGCGTCCCCCTTCTTCAATATCGTAATTTACTTCTTGATGGATTCTGACCCTGCAATTGAATATCAGCCCTTCTACTTACTCTGGCTACACAATTTAGTCAAAACCCTCCCAGCTGATGCTGCTTAACGTATTGACTTAATAATCTTGCCTCGGCGCGGCGTCTTGCTAGAATGGGACTTCCGACGACTTATTATGAAAATCTGCCAGCACAGAGGTGCCCCGGCGGCTGCCGGTCCTTCTCTGTCGTTGTACGTACTCAAATGCTGGGTTCTGATGGCCTCGAGCTCCTGGCAGATCATCTCGCACAACGGCATTATCTTGTACAGTTTATTTAACCGTCACATCAATAAATCTTTTGTCATCGACTTCTTGTTCAACGCTGGCGGCGTCGTAACGAGGGCTGTTGGATAATTAATCACGCATTCCATTGTTCTGTGTCCAGCCAGATCCCAGCCCTAACCTGTCTATTCATTTTATTTGCAGACCGCGGATAAATTCGAGTTCGATCGAGGAATCAATTGAAGCTGTTCAAACGCGGTGCTGAAGGCAGCTGTGCGGTCATGAATTTTTGGGAGTAGAGCGGACAATAGCAACACTGCTAAGTCCGCGTTCTTATCGACGGAGACTCGTTCAGACTTATCGAATGAAGATGGTCGTTCCCTCGTGTTAGGGCAAAGAGTTCGGTCATAAAGTGGCCGTGGTTTGATGAAACGTATTTCTCAGAGTCCGAGATCGGCCTCGTGCCAAAGCCATAAGGCAACGACCAAAGTTGGCATATGCTCAGATCCTGCAACCGTGTTAATTTTTGCTTACACTCACTAGCTGCTGGATAAAGTTCAGAATTGATAGGAACACAGGGGAAGTTTTGACATTTTGCCGCCAGTGAAACTACATTCAAAAGGTATTTTGGAACGCTCTGGGCTAGGTCTGGAATGCTCTGGGCAGGTTCAGATCTGCTTTTGATTGAAATCTTGCAAGATGTAAAATGTTGAAATTCCCGATCAGTGTAATTGTATTATCCGTTGAACGAACTGACGTATATGCAGGAGCAATGCAGGAGAACTATTCTCCTTGACAAATATACGATAGAGCTGGGAAGCTTCAAGCAGCCTTGCGGTGAATCGCCGATTCCTGGGCCTGCCAGTGAGCGCTGAGCTTTTGTTTGGCTATTGATAGCTACGAGAACTGACCTATGTAGTAAACCTAGAAGCAGTGGAAGCAGAGCTCCTTGCCGTAATGAAAGATGACCAGCTGTAAAATATCTATTGACTTGTCATAAGACCATCAATGACAGCTGCAGTGACACCGCACGTACCTAGTATACTACTGATTTTATGACCAGATGTAAATGTCAATAGAGTCCCGGGAAGCTTCGGAAGGACTCGGACACAAGCCTAACCTCGCTGAGGATGATGAGCATCTGTTACATTTATAACTGAGCTCATCCTTCGGCTGCACAACATGCGTCAACGTTAGACACTTGCTACAGCTGATGCGGTTAGTACTCACCTGAACCAACTACCATGACTTTGTGTCCACTATTCAAGTTGGTCTATGGCAACCTACTTATGGTAATAAGCGAACTGTCATCGCCCGCAAGTGTCTACCCAATTTGTTCCGTACTCATTGTCCAGCACGGCACATTGCAGAAGTGTTCTGCCTCTATTATTTAATCTCTACGTGTTTTCTACTGTCTCTTGACTTGTAGAAATGCTATCGAAACGAGTAATCGCAGCCGCTCGCAGTCGTGCATTTTTCGCTCCCAGAAGTGCTCAATACACTGCTGTATCGTTGTCGAAAGGATGGCGCGTATTCTCTGTTTTTTTTCTGCTATTGATATAGCTGACGAACGACTGCTTTCTTGTATGTATAGGAAAGTCGCCGACTACATCAGACGCGCACAGCTCCATTCCAAGACCGTAAAGGTCCCACAGATGGCCGAGTCTATCTCCGAGGGCACACTACGATCATGGTCAAAACAGGTTGGGGATACCGTCGAGGCTGATGAGGAGGTTGCAACCATTGAGACGGATAAGGCGGGTATTAGCTTATTGGCGCCTCCGAAAAGACTAATCCTCCCTCGCGCCAGATTGACGTCAGTGTCAATGCGCCTACAGCAGGGAAGATTGTGGAGTTGCTTGCAAAGGAGGAAGACACTGTTAATGTTGGCCAGGACCTCTTCATAATTGAACCTGTCGAAGGCGGCGGTAAGCCTCGTGTAACTTCGTGACACGCTATTTCATCACACATTTTCATATGCTTTAGTATCTGCTGCTTCAACTCCTGAGGAGCAGAAGACAGATCCTGAAGAACCTAAGGACCAGCAACTGAACAAGACGATACCAGAGTCGCCTGCACCATCAACTGCCGACAAGCAGAGTGGCGGCATCCCTCCAGACGGACCCAAGGAGTCTAAGAAGGAGGTAAAGAAACAGGATTCGAAACCAAAGGAGGACAAGTCGAAACCACCACCTCCTGCGCCAAAGGCCCCCGGCAATCGAGGCGAGACAAGAGTATGCAGCATTACTATACTTATTTTGATAGTGTTGACGTGCTTCGTCTCTTAGGTCAAGATGAACCGTATGCGCCTGCGCATTGCCGAGCGTTTGAAGGAATCGCAAAACGCTGCCGCTTCGCTCACGACCTTTAATGAGATTGACATGTCCTCTCTCATAGAGATGCGGAAGAAGTACAAGGACGAAGTGCTCAAAGAACATGATGTAAAACTCGGCTTTATGAGCGCGTTTGCTCATGCGTGCACTCTGGCCCTCAAGGAGATTCCTGCTGCAAATGCGTCTATCGAGGGCGACGAGATTGTCTACCATGATTTTGTTGACCTGAGTGTTGCTGTCGCGACGCCCAAGGGCTTGGTCACCCCGGTGGTGAGGAATGCTGAGAGCATGGGCTTTGTTGGGATCGAGAAGGAAATTGCTGCCCTCGGAACCAAGGCAAGCATTGTATGAATTGCATTCTCCTGCAGTTTACCTATTGTCTTCAGGCCAGAGATGGTAAATTGAGTCTCGAGGACATGGCAGGAGGCACCTTCACCATGTGAGCTCCTTTGATTCTAAATCCAAACCCATACTAATTTTGCGCCCTTAGTTCCAATGGTGGTGTCTTTGGCTCGTTGTACGGAACGCCCATCATCAACCTGCCACAGTCTGCTGTGCTCGGCATGCACGCAATCAAGGACAAACCTGTCGTTGTAAACGGCCAGATCGTCATCCGACCCATCATGGTCGTCGCTCTCACCTATGACCACAGACTACTCGATGGTCGGGAGGCAGTCACATTCCTAGGTTCGTACTCTTCTATCTCACGTGACCGTTATCTGACGCGTTGATGCGCCGTTTGCAGTGAAGGTCCGCGACTATATCGAAGACCCTCGGAAAATGCTTCTTGCATCGAGCTGATCTTGTCTTGGCGATTGTTTCATGTTTTTATTTATTCCATCCGTGATGTATTTACATTGAACACCAGGCCATAATTGGACCCTACCACACTAATATTTCGGCCTCTGTAAGAGGCTGAGATGAGACTCTGATAATTTGCAGAAAGTCAAAGAGTGATGTGCCTCTGTTAATTCTCTTATATTTCTGCACTCGCTCGTATCTATTGTCAACAATTGTTGACAGCACTGAGCAAGTACTAAATGTTGCTCAACGTGGCACTAGGTCACGTGCGTGGGCGTCACAAAACCACTGGTGAAGTTTGAATATACCAACACAACTGTTTACCTAGAGGGACGACCTACAACGAGCCTACCAATTGCAACGACCAGTTCCAAGATGTCAAGTAACGACCGTAAATTGCCAAGTGCTCGCTCACGAGGTAAGTAACGCGACAATAGGCTTGAAACTTACAAATTAACCTCATGGATATTATTTACAGGACCCTCTCTCGCTGTGCGATTCTATTTAATTGCATTCAATGCATTATCGGCGGTAGGATGGGCCTATGTCATTTATCTCGCTCTTGTCGTGTTCGGAGGTCAACGCGCTTCAAGTTCAGCATACGACCTCTTCAAACCACTTGCTTCATATGTGCCAACTTCAATCGTAGCATTCTTCATACCGCAGCCTAAAACAACAAACAATTTCTCCACCACTCTTGCATATTCCTTACATCCATATTTTCCCGCAACATACGAATCCACGTTCTCTGCCCTTGCACCTGTGCAGTCGCTTGCCGCCCTTGAAATATTGCATGTCCTCCTTGGGTTTGTGCGCTCCCCGCTCCCGACAACTGTCGTCCAGGTCTCCTCGCGTCTTATCCTGGTCTGGGGAATCGTTCACCGCTTTCCAAGTACCCATTCGAGCCCAGTCTATACCACTATGATCCTTGCCTGGGCGCTGACCGAAGTGCCACGCTACGCCTACTACGCGCTCTCCCTTGCAGGTTGCGGCGTGCCTGCATGGCTGACATGGATACGCTATTCCACATTTTATGTCCTATATCCCATCGGCGCGGGAAGTGAGGCTCTGGTCATGTTGAGCACCATTTCAGAGTGGAGTAACGGCAGGTGGACAGTGTGGAGCACCGAGGACTGGGTCAAGGCGGGTATGGTGGCAATTTGGGTGCCTGGTGAGTTGTGCATGCTATTTTGTATTTGGTCGCTGACTCCTGGTGCTTGTAGGACTGTGGGTGATGTATTCTCATATGATGCGCATGCGCCGCAAGGTGCTTGGCGTCGGCAAGGGCCAGAAGTTGGGAGCAAAGCCCAAAGACAGGCTTAAGGCGGAGTGAGAGGTACCATGAATACGAAATGTCGCCAATTATTCGCATACCCTGGAACTAATTACCTTACGATATTATCACGCCTAGAATCATCCCCCACTACTTGTGTAGTGCAACCCAGTATGTGCAATTCATCTCGGGTGGGCTGGATGTATCGTGTTGCACGCGCAGACACATACAGGTACAGAGTGAATTGTGTGAGCAAAGTGGTTCGGTTTTATCAAAGTTCGCTTAAAGCTCTGGCTAACGAGTTAGCAGCAGCAGCATATTGCCTGTCGTACTTGATCCCGCCGACTCGTGATGTGAGCATCCAATGTCTTGCTTCAGCCAAATGCAATGCAATCTTGATTTTTTTGCGTTTTAATCTGGGCTGGAAGGTCAGCTCAGGCTGTCATGTCACCGAAGCACGCTGTTCAATTCTGCAGCAGTGGCATGTTTCCTGTATGTCTGATCCGACCAACCTATTGATATGAGTGTCACCTGTCAAATGTCTGACTTCAGTCAGATACGACATTGCCCCCTTTCTTTCTTTCAGGCTATTGGAGCGTACTGTTAGTCCGGATTGAAATTCTATGCCAATGGTTTAAAAGACTTGTTTCGTCTTCAGTTCTCCTTCGCCCTTTACTTTTTCCACTACCATGCTTCCCCATTTCCCCGTTTCCTTTCTCTTCCTGACTGCAGGCGTGTTGGGTTCTCCTATGTATGACATGATGATTTATCCCCCAATGTACGTGCGTGATACATTTGGAACGTTCAACCACACACAGGACCTGTTCGCCTCGACCGTCATCCCAATCTTCGATGTCCAGCCTGTGGTGAGCTTCTGTTTCATGAACCGTTCTACAGGACTAACTTGTACACCCAGATGGCCGAGATAGAAGGTCTCCAACTAAAATACCAGGATGCTCTTGATTTCTTGAGTGGCAAGAACCTCGTGGCACTACCAGACGCTCTTTCAGATCCCGGGCTTGACGCTCTGTCAGACGCAGCGTTTACCGATACGACGAGCGACCTATCTGGTTTTGTGTTATTCGGATCAACCACGATATCACAGCAGGCGAACATGAGCTTTTCTAGGATGAATGCCGCTGCTCAGAGCGCGACAGACCCCCTGACAGACGAGATGCAGAAGATCATTCATGTCCCGTTCTTCGGCCAACTTGAATTTGGGAAGAAGGCACAACAACTCTCCGTG
Organism: Suillus bovinus; assembly: GCF_016758785.1. NCBI lineage: Eukaryota > Fungi > Basidiomycota > Agaricomycetes > Boletales > Suillaceae > Suillus > Suillus bovinus. Next base: position 544,926 of record NW_024542071.1, read on the forward strand.
GCCTTTGACACGGGTTCTTCAGATATGTGGGTTCCTGCGAACTGCGGCGATTGCGGGACCCCGCAATATAACGCCGCTGCGAGTTCGACATACAGGGATACTGGGAACGCGTTCAATATGAATTACGTGCGTCTCCCTCCCGCTATCTCGGTGCTGGTTTGATGTTGTTGGGCAGGATGGCATCAGTTATGTAGAAGGGACTCTTGCGTATGATACGATTGGCATGGGCAGCTTAAAGGTCAACGACCAATATTTTGGTGCTGTCACTGATGTGTCGCGTAACTTCAATGCCGACATGATCTCCGGGTGTCTGGGGCTTGGTTTCAGCTCCATCGCGACGTCAGGGAAGCCAACGTTCTTCGAGAATTTGATCATGCAGGAAAAGATCGAAGCACCATTCTTCTCTGTGCATTTAACGAGAGGAAAGACGCGTGGGTCGAAGGTACGTTGCGCATTAGCGTTCATATAACCGTAATTGAGAAGATTTTTTTTAGATAACTTTGGGTGGTTACGACATGTCCAAGGCGGTGGGACCTATGACATGGGTCTCGGTCATTTCCAAGGTTGCCCCTCCAGCACCCTTCAAGGGTTGCGTCTAACTGGATTCTTATTCGCAGACCTACTGGACAGTGCATTTCGACGGAGCTGTTGTCGGAGGGAACTATGTGTCTGGTAACGTCGATGCGGTAAGGTTCAACTTGTCAGCCAGAAATTCACGCAGGTTCACCTCGTTTCATATGAACAGGTGATTGACACAGGTTCTAGTTTTATCTACGTTTCACAGACATTGGCATCTTCGATCTACGCCAATGTCAGTCTCTCGCTATTTGCTTCTTTCGTCACCTTGCTGACAAGTTGTAGATACTCGGGGCTGGCCCCGCAGCAAACTACAAGCTCTGGCTTCTTCTCCTATCCGTGCGACTCCAACACCACGATTTCATTCTCGCTTGGCGGGCACGGATTTCGGACTTAGTATCCAGGACTTTAACCTCGGACAAGATGGTCATGGGTCAACGTAAGCCAGTGTGTCTTCATATCATGTATGTCGCTTGAACCAGTGCAGAAACTGCATCGGCGGAATCATTGGCCTGGACGATGCATTCATGGAAGGAATTGTTATTATCGGTAAGTTGTTTGAGTATTTGGTTTGTTCTCTTGGATGTTTTGTTGACGTCACGTACTGCAGGGCATGAGTTTATGAAATCATGTGAGTGGTGTATTGTTGCACGTCATTTGATCTGGAACGCTCCTGACTGTGATTGTATAGGGTACTCGGTATTTGACTACTCGCACGGGGCGCGGGTGGGTTTCGCGCCTAGCATCAATAATGCGCAGTAAAATATTTTGTATAATTGATACCCATGCTCGGATATATAGAGTGTCTTGGTTGGGAAGATTATTGCTTCGACGGAACTCCACCAGCGTTCTGAATATTTGAAATGTAACAGAAAAACAGCGTTGACGCCAGCTTCCTGGGAAGGAAGCCTGTGTTCTGCTCACAGGATACGACCTGGTAAAGACGTAGTAGACCTTGAAATCTGTGTGGCTACGGACATGAACTACAAAGTCACATTGATTACTGCACTTGCTGTAGTTGGAGTAAAATGGTTCAAGTGTAATTCGCGTGTTTACGGTGCGGTGAGGTAAACAAGATCTGTAGGGGGCTGCCAGACGCTCACAAGATGCTGTACAGAAAAATTGTTTATACCGAAGGATGCGGAATTAAAGCAGGTGTATAATGCACCACCCGTACAGGATTGAGAGAGTTGCCTATGCCAGTGAGTCTGTTGCTGTGTTGCCACGAGGCCAAGTGAGTCACAAATCACAGGAGGTTGATGTTGAGGATGATTCGAACGAATTCGAAAGCCGAGATGCAATCAATTCGTTAACATCATGATGTTGTTCACGGCCGCAGCAGAAAGTGCGTACAGTGCCTAAGCCTTGCTTTGAAGCGATGCTTTGCTTCTAAAACTCTCAAAAGCCGTCAACGCATCGACAACCCTCCTGTCTGATAGGAAAAGACGGCTTAATAGCGCAAACATGGAAAAATTCTGGTACCCCTAAGGCCAGGAGCATTGAGGACACCATCTAGAAATCAAGCTAGCTGTTCAAGAGATTGATAACTTGTAAAGCTGACGGAAAATAATGGGATATATACCGCTGATTGCTTCGAATGTGTTTGAAAATTTTTCCATTGTCACAGGCAAATAGGTATACCGCAGGAGTGGAGTGCCGTGCTTAACTATCATAGGGGCGTCTCACAGCCAATCTCGCCCTCCGCGGGCCCGCAGCCAGTCTAGCACGACCTGGATCTGCAGCCAGAATTATAAATCCGAACGGCAAAATCCCCGAAGCCATAGCATACTGATAAGAAGTGAAAATTGACTTCGGTGGAGGAGCGAGAAAGAGTAACGAGCCTCTTGGTCTCTGGGGGTCATGCTCTGCTTCTTCAATTCCTAAGTATCCATGACAGACCGTCCCTGCATTGGTGCTGTTACGACATTCGGCCAGAGCCGAGGAATTTCGAAATTAATGACAGTGTGTATTGATTGTTCAAGGGACAGCAATAACGGACAAGTCCAGGGTATGCCCTTTTGGGAGTCGGCATATACGGAAAGGACAGTCGTATAACTCGGAAAAGCACAGCCCGGCTTACTCGTTAACTTGAGCGTGGTACATGAAGCCAATCATGAGAATCATTGTTTCCGCCACCAATAAACTCCATCATCGTAGATGGTGTCCCCCCGGAGACTCGCCAACCATTCAAGTTGATCGATGGGTGACTTTCTGACCATTTGATGGGATCCCTCGAGAAAATATAGATGCCATCGTCGACAGTTGTGCAGTACAGCCCAGTTATTTCATTGGTACTCGCATACCAGCGGATGGATCTGGATCTGGTCACGTCCTCCTGGTCGCTAGAAGCACTCTAGCAGCATTGCGAAGGAATATCCACTCATGCAGTGTTCGGTGTGCTTGAACGGAACCGCCAGCAGTTCAAGCGTTGGAGTGCTAGTCTCCGGACGTTCAAAGTTCAGATACTAGGAGAACGGGTGCGAACTTGAAGATGAAGAGCTCACTGGGTATAGACTCGCGAACATTCCGTCTGTAAGGTCACCAGTCTACTGTGGAGGCGTCTTCCGCCCGACTTTCCATTGATGGTGCCTGCGTGATGATAGACGATTGTCAATTTCTATATGATACTCAGAAGTTAAGAATTCTGACTGCGACTCCTACAATCAAGTTGTGAGCGAGATAACACCAAAAACCTGAATTCTGCTTCAGAACTTGCATGCTAGTTCCTACATATGGTCATCGAGAAAAAGTTACATAGCCGCAAGTAGAGAGGTACTACTGCGAAAAAGTTGCGCGCATCACGGAGGATGGCCTCAACATTGTTGTTGTCTATTTGACAATAGCCCTAAGATGACACGCAGACATTTCAGAGGTATTATTCGTCCACTCACATCAACTTGGATGCCTACCCATGCGTTGTGAGATCATCCTGTGTTCGGAAGGGCGAGGCAGCAAAGTTCACATTGAGATCCAGGCTCGATCCGCTATTCGACCCAGTACTCACGAATGTGACGACAGGCGATCTCCCCAATTTCAATGCGCTGTCCGAATCAGTCTCAATCTCACAGCAGGCCAACATGAGGGACGCCACTCAGAGTAGGGCAGGCCCTTTATTAGACAAGATATAAGGAAACATTTATCCAGTGATACTACGGGCAGCAAGTGTTAACGACTGGGCCAAGGCAGGTTTCGTGGTAGTTTGGGTGCCTGGTCTTACATGCCACTTTACATTTGGTCACCGACTCCGCGTTCCGGAAGGGCTGTAGGCTATGTATTCACATATGACACACATGCGCCGCAAGGTGCTTTGTGCCGGTAAGAGCCAGAATTTGGAAGCAAGGTTTGAGGCGGGGTGAGGGATGCCATGAGTATTCGCGAGAACGCAAAATGTCATGACTATTCATAATGCCCTAGAATGACTTACTTGATGATATCGTCAAGCCTCGAGTCATCCTCCACTAATTGTGTCGCGAGTTCCTCGTCTGATGGACTCAAGGGAGGCTGCACATGTCGCGCTTCACCTACAAGTACACATGGGACTTGTGCAGTAAAGTGGGTGGGTTGATTTAATTAAAATTTCTCTAAAATTCTTGCTAACGGTCAGCAGCAGCAGTACATTGTCTGTCGTATTTGATCCATCACTCAGTGAGGTGAGTGTAATCTGCTCGATGTCAGGTTTCAGTCAGATGCACAGGGTTTCCATCATTTATCTTTTAAAAGCAGCATCTCGATCTGGGCTGGTAAGTCCTCACTATTATATTACAGGAAGAGTGCGCCGCCAGTCTAGATTGGAATTCCATGTCTGGTTTAAAGACTTGCTTCAACCTCCAACTCCCGTCATTTCTCCTTCACTATTTACCATGTCTACTACCAAGTTTCCCCGCTTCCATTTTTCCTTTATCCTCCTGATTGTAGGCGCATTGAGCTCTCCCATATATGATATGGCACCCCCGATGTACGTGCGTGATCCCTTCGGAACGCTCAACCACACCTAGGACTGGCACAGCTCGACCGTCGTAGTTGAAATCAACATTCCAATCTTCAATTCGCAAGTCGCGGTAAGTTTCTCTCGTATGCAATTTTCTGCAAGACTAACTTGTATGCTCAGATGGCCGAGTTAAAAGCCATCAAACTAAAATACGGGACTGCACAAGATGTTATAGCTGGAAAGAATCTCGTGGTGCTACCAGATGCACTTTCAAACCCTAGACTTGATGCGTTGTCAGACGCGGCGCTCACAGATGCAACGAGCAACCCCTCTAGTTTTGTGTTGTCTGAAAATCCAACCTCACATCAGGTCAAGAGTTTTTTCGCGATGGATGCCGCCGCTCAGAGTGCGACGGACCCCCTGACGGACGAGATAGTTGGGAACATTGACCTCCAGTACTACGGCCCAGTTAGCTTTGGGAACGAGACACATCCACAGAAACTCTCAGTGATCATAGACACGGGCTCTGCAGACCTCTGGATCCCTGTGGGCTGTGGCAATTGCATGAACCGGCAATATGAAGCTAATGCAAGTTCAACGTACATAGACACTGGGAACCCATTCAATGTGACTTATGTGCGTCTCCCTCTCACTATCTCTGTGCAGGCCTGATGTTGCTGGGCGGCAGGGATCTGGCAACGTAGGAGGCACCCTTGCGCATGATACGATCAGTATTGGTAGTCTAAATATCGACAAGCAATACTTCGGTGCTGTGACTCACGTATCAAATGACTTCAATAACGATCCGATCTCCGGCCTCATTGGGCTTGGTTTCAGTTCTATCGCGACATCAGGGGAGCCAACGTTCTTCGAAAACCTGATCATGCAGGACAAGGTCTCGGCACCATTCTTCTCTGTCTATTTAACAAGAGGAAAGGCGAGCGGGTCGACAGTACGTTGTGCTTTAGCTTTGATATGATCATAATCGAGATGATTTTAGATAACTCTTGGAGGTTTCGATATGTCGAAGGCAGTGGGACCTTTGACATGGGTCCCAGTTATTTCCAAGGTTGCTCCTCCTGCACCTTTAATGCCTCCATTTTAACTGGTTCTTATCGACAGACCTACTGGACAGTGCAATTCGACGGAGCTGTTGTTGAAGGGAAAAATGTAACTGGTGACCTCCATGCGGTAAGGTTTAGTCTGTTAGCTGCATATTCACTCAGTTCCATCTTGTTTCCCTGTGTAGGCAATTGACACAGGTACGACTTTGATATACCTCTCGCAGGCGATAGCATCCTCGATCTACGCCAATGTCAGTCCTTCGCTCTTTGCTTTCTACGTCAGCCTTGCTAACGAGTCATAGATACCCGGGGCTGGCCCTGCAGTAAACTACGGTTCCAATTTCTTCTCCTTTCCATGCGACTCGAACCCCACGATCTCATTCTTACTTGGTGGGCACAACTTCGACCTCAACATCCAGGACTTCAATCTCGGACAAGAGGCTGACGGGTCAAAGTAGGTCAAAGTGTGCTCATTAGATACATGCTGCCTGAACGAGCACAGAAATTGCATTGGTGGAATCGTCGGAATAGACGACGCATTCATTGAAGGATTTGCTATCATCGGTAAGTGTTTGAGTACCTTGTTCATTTTGTTGAATGTATGATGATGTCGTGCTGCAGGAGATGAGTTTCTGAAATCATGTGAGTACTGTCTTGTTTGTACGAGTTTGATCTGGAACGTTCGCGATTGTCGTCGTCCAGGGTACTCGGTGTATGACTACTCCCATGGGGCACGGGTGGGTTTCGCCCCAAATGTTAATAATATGCAGTAGGATATTTGGAATTCTTGATACCCCGACGGACATCAGCGTGTCTAAGTTTGGGAGAGATAGCGGACTAGGTCTGCCTAAGTAGACAGTATCGTTGCTATCGTTATCATTATCACTTCAACGGACTTCAGATTAGATATAGATCAGAGCCTGTCTCACAGCTGACTTGAGCCACGACAATGCGCCATTCTGTCAACATCAAGGGGTCTTAACAAGGTGACAGAGAAACAGCATTGACATCGACCTATTATTGACTGACTTCAGCCTATTACATCAAAATTACATGATATGAACGCCAAGAGGGGTGTATTGTACAAGAAGCGATGACAGGTGACCAGTGTCGACGTCATCAAATAGTCAAAAGGTAACCTCATGGATCAAAGCATAATGCTAGTACTTCTCCCTGGGAAGGAAGCTTACACTGCTTACAGCCTGAGGGGCGACCAGTGATCTTGTAGTATTACTCGAGCCCCTTATAGAAGCTGATTGAAATCAGTTACTTGACGTCATCGACGAGATGAGAGCGCGGACAACGCGTCTAAGTCATTGTTACCATTCGCGAGTGTGAGAATGATGATGGTCAATGGCGGTGGTACAGGCGCAGGCAGGCTCGTATTTTGGAACACCTGATGATGATACCAATAGATACGAGCAGCCTCCATACCGTGAAAGATGGTGTTGAGGCCGGAGACATCGATTGTTGGATAACTCAGTGACAGCGTGTCCGGTGTTGTCAGCGCATCCTCAATCCCCGGAGAAGGATGAAGGCAGCGAAAATAATTGGCGAGTGGTGCTTGATGCGTTGGAAGGCGCATGTACTGGTGAAACTTGACTTAGTCTGGACATGCAAAGATATAGACAATAAACAACCTGAGTTGTAAGGTAGGAATCGAGGTTTGGGTGGCGATTTTTGTGTAAATAAATCGTCGCTGACGTTAGCTTGTGCCAGAAGGTTATCCTGTTCGTGGTCAAGAGGAGGCCCTATTCCTGGCAGAGGCAAATTTGCAGCTGACGAGGTTTTCGAGGTCTTGTCATCTCGGTCTTACGTTACGCTGCACGTACCTTGTTTTCGGGAGCTTTGTGGAGCCAAAGTAATATTTCGGAAGGGCTCATCGATTCCGTGAAGTCCACTCAGTAATTACATCTCCATGTCTTCTTGCTGGCGCTTCATGGTGGATATGGCACCGTGAGCGACTATAGTATATCCGGGTGAAGTTGCGAACATGGTAATCCCAACATACTGCACTTGAAGCGGGCGAATCAACAGTGACGACCTTGACCTTATTGTCTTGCAGTTTGTCTACACGTGTTCGTGACCAAGATCCGTGAGAGGCTGCCACATGATGCTGTACAATAGGATAGTTCATATGGCTATGTGGATGCACCACGGTGACCGTACCAGATTGGAAAGGATTAACTGTATGACAGCATAAGCAGGCAAGGCTGTTCCTTATGCTGTGTCGCCATGAGGCCAAGTTAATTTACCTGGTATGACATCAAGGAGGAGGTCAAAGCCGAAATGCATGTCGAATGGGTCAATGATGCGCATGATGGCATACCGCAGCATGAGTTTAGTGTGACGTGTGACCTCACTCAAAAGCGATAGAGTATATATGGAAATTTCGATTATCGCCGTCCCTCCACCTCAACACCCACAACTGACTTTCGATGCAGCCAGACTCTGTGTCCGCTCAGGACGACGTTTCTTCTTATAATGCTCCTAGAGCTCCAGTTCCTGTATCCTCGCAGAGACCAGCACCACGTCCACCACCCCCTTCAGGTGGTGCGCCCCGTAACACTTTAAGTGGTCTACTCGCAAACAGAGGCGGAAATGCTCCAATACCCCCTTCATTGCAAGCAAAAATGACAGCAGTATGTATTTTGCTGTTGATTCTTGACTTGACCGAATTTTTTTATTGCTGAGTCTGACCTACCTTGTTCAGCTGATGAAACGCGGATCAGCTGCGTCACCCGGTTCGGCTATCGATTCCGCAGCACACGCGCAACGTGCTTCCATAAACGAACCGAATCATCCAATTCTTCAACCTTCTTTCTCATCTCCCGCTTCATCAAGCTCGTCGCCCATACATGCTCGCGGACGCGGTGGCGGTGCTCCTGCTGCGGGTAGACGCAATAGGCCAGAATTTAGATTATCCGACATGAACCCTGAAACGGGAGGCGGTGCCATTGGTGCAGGGCTGGGAGCAGGGCGTCCATCGCTAGCTGAAGCCAGAAGAGGACCCTCATCCTTTGATAGTCCGTTTGCAAATTTCAACAGGATCGTGTTCGTATCTCTCTTTTCCGCTATCAGGAGCTACATACAACTTCTTACCTCTTTTTAGTGATCCTTCGGGACGCCTCAACTTCGCAGGGAAAGCCGTTCTCCATGCTTCCGGTGTCGATTTTTCCAATGGATCATCTTATACTATAAATATGGAACAGCTCGTTCTCGAGCAGGAACTCGGCCGCGGTAACTATGGGACAGTCAAGAAGGTTCTGCATCTCCCAACAAAGGTCGAAATGGCTATGAAGGTTCAGCCCCTGACACGTTTTTGATCTCCCTTATCTAATCGCTGCTTTCAGGAAATCCGTCTCGAGCTAGACTCCACTAAACTCAATGGAATATTGATGGAGTTGGACATCCTGCACCGCGCTGTAAGCTCATACATTGTGGAATTCTATGGTGCCTTCTTCGTGGAATCGTGCGTGTACTACTGCATGGAGTACATGGATGGTGGCTCGCTGGCTTCTTTGTGTTGCTTTCCGAATGGTAATGTTTCTCTACCGCCAAGTTTATCTTCCAGTCCGGGCTCTGCATGGACGTCTAGCCCTCCACCACTTGCCGATGAGCATCTCTGCCGCATTGCGTCGTCCATGACGCATGGATTAGAATTCCTCAAAACTGAACTTGGGGTTATGCACCGGGACGTCAAACCTACGAACGTCCTTGTGAATCGCAAGGGCGAAGTGAAGCTTTGCGATTTCGGTGTTAGCGGACAGCTGGAGAAGAGCATTGCGAAGACCAATGTCGGTTGTCAAAGTTACATGGCTGTAGGTTCCTGCCTCCGATTAGCGCTGAACTCCGTTGATCGTGTGCTTCCGCAGCCCGAGAGAATTAAGGGTTCTTCACCATCTGGATCTAATATGGAAGATGCCTTCACTTCATACACGGTCAGCGCGGATGTATGGTCCCTGGGCTTGTCGATCGTTGAAATTGCACGAGGAAGGTGTGCCCTAGTCGATTGTATTTTTGGCGCAGAACTGATCAATCGATAGATACCCATACCCTCCGGAAACTTACGAGAATGTATTTGCACAACTAAGTGCCATCGTGGACGGCGAAGCACCTGGACTGCCAGAAGACGAAGAAATCGAGGTTCAAACTCAGGATAATGATGCATCGCCAGGACAGTCCAGCTTCACGCGCAAGGGAAAGCAAAGATGGTCTCCAGAAGCGCGTGACTGGGTTCGACAGTGCCTCATTAAGAATGCAGACGGGCGAGCCACTTACAAGGAGTTGCTTGCACATCCATGGATGCAGACTGATAGATATCGTAACGTTGATATGGTGAGTTGGGTAGCAAAGGCGATCGAATGGCGGGATCGGGGAGGGAGATAAGCAGGTATTGTTCATTCGCATTAGCCATTGTTTCATGCACCTATCTGCATTTCTCGTTTGACACCGCGCTTTCTCCACATAGATACTCAACGCATACCTCCATCGCTTTCTTTACCCAACATTCTTTTTGCTCATATGTATTATCACTCACACTTGCGCATTGGCGCTGGTCGTTGATATACCCTAATCCCCTTTTCGATGTTGACGTTGCCCACTATTTTTTGGGATTTGTAGTAGACCATAGTGGGCCATTATATTGTTTTTCTTCGTGGGCATGTAGCTTTAGTTTTGACTTGCAATTAATGGGACCGGTTGTTTGGTCGTGTTAGCATCCAAGGGCGTCACGTCACTCTTTCGAGTACTTTGAAGTATCTTGTGTTCAGATCATATCGGCTTGAGCCGAAGGTTTCAAGCTGTCGTCACTCCACCAAGGTGATTGCTTGTCTAATGGTGTATTGTCTGATCGTACTCACATTCCGCAGTCATCATCAGCTTCGTGCTGTTTCTTCGCGCGGCGTACACTTTTTTCCGCGGCACACTTTTTCGCCAGTCCAAACACCCGTTCTCTGTAATGATTCATGTTAAATGGGACCGGGAGACCCTGCATTTTCCACTGCCTCCTCCGGAGACTAAGCTCGGAAAACTGAGAGCAGACCTAGCAGAATATACCCACCTTCCTCTCGGATCCTTCAAGCTCATTCACGCTGGAGCTGTGATGAAGGATGATTCCGCGCCACGTATGTAGAGCCATGTGTGTTTTCAGCATGGTGCCTCAACTTGATATTTTTTCAGTGACAGCTTATAAAATACGCGAGAACTCTACTATTGCGCTGATCGGCGGTCATTCACTTCCATCAGCACCGACGCCTGCACCGCCATCTAGGCCACAACCTAAAGTGAAAGAGCCTCCAACAGAACAAAGCACTATCACTGCTATCTGGACGGAGCTCGATCGTGTACGGACAACACTGGTACCAGACGTCGACGCATTGGTCAACGCTCTTACTCCTTCCGCGACCACAACCGTGTCATCCCCAACACCCACATCAGGAAGTGCACCAACGCAGTCATTTAGCTCCACTGCGCAAGCTCCTCATTCAACCCCTTCTCATCCTATGCCCATTTCATCGAAACCCACTTCGTCGGATCACACGCGCTTATCCGAACTTCTTCTGCAGTCGTTGTTGCGTCTTGATGCTATGCATCTGGCGGGATCGGATTGGCCTGAGGCTCGAGCGGAACGTAAAGCTGCTGTTCGCGAGGTTCAGGGAGTGCTTGACCGGTTGGATGGCGCTTGGTCGGCGCGATGAGTGCTGCTGGCTTAGGATATATAGACGGGAGCTAGCAGGTTCACTATTAGTATTAGATGATAGAGGATATGTCTTGGACTCTGGATGGTATATCCCTTAGTATATAGCGGAACTTTTGATTTTATCCTCACAAAGTTCCAGTTTGTCGCCTCATGCAAGACAGAATTCTAGCTTCAAAAAGTGAAACTACTGTGATTCAGTTGGTCAGTTCTGTCGATGCCAGCAGAAGGTAGCAATCAAGACTCCAACTAGGTCACTGGTTAATGCCTACATTTAGTGACGTAAAATATGCTTCACAAAGCCTTCGCCCCACTAGCTAACGTGATGTACAACAACTCGCCTAGAGGGTGAGATAAACGGGTGCTGCATTTCATACACGCTCTTGCGAAATGACTCAATGATGCGAAGAGACTTTGTAAATAACAAGCCTCGAGATATTATTTTTAATAATAAGTGGACTACTTCATGCTGTCAGGGTCGGATATGAGAAAGAGAGTAACCTCCTACCAGTATACTGCGTTGCTCGATGGCACTCTTGCCAATATCGCCTGCCCTTGACTGCGAGGTCCGTCTGTTTCGTTTCGAACGTCGTGTAGAGGTAGGGCAGACCAGATGGGCCAACATGAGACATCGTAGCTGGGTTTAGAGAAGGAACATGAGGCGTGGAGGCCTATGAACGTTCCTACGAAGAGCTCTGTGAGGAAAGCAAGAGTTAACAGTTCCCTCGTCGACGTGGTAGTGATATTTCTAGTGTTACTGCACTCCAGGAATTGATAGTTGGAAGATCAGTCGTTTATTCCTCGTGCAATATGGATGGTTATTACTATTCAACGTAACTTTGAGGTAAATTCGCCTGAGAATCTTCCTGGACCAATCCCATGAGTGTGTAGAGCAGAAGGCAAGCACGGCGGAGTAAAAAAATTGCATGATTATCAAATGTCATTACTTTCACAAACAACTTTGAGCCTAAGGCGGCTTCGAGTTGGGACATGCGTTATAAGGAGCCGTCGTCAACACGCAAGGGCCCCAATCCTTTTCTCTTTCTCGGTTTATCTTTGGCTTCATTCGGCGTCTTCTACTACATCGTCAAACGTCGAGAGACAGCTTATCCGGCATCGAAGCAGCCTAGACAACACGACAACCCTCTTATTCCTCCCCGACACCGAGATCAGTAACCTCAAACCAAACCAAACTGACATGGCAGAATCCACGTCTTCGCCCGTTTTTGACGCCAAGAAGGTCACTGTTATTTATGTCCTGGGCGGGCCCGGAGCTGGCAAGTTCCCACTCAGAAACCAATCGTCGCCCATACGGTGGTCTGATAAGTGTCATAGGGAAAGGCACGCAATGTAGCAAGCTCGTTGACGCGTTTGGCTTTTGCCATCTATCTGGTTAGACCTTGTTATCTGTTTATCACGGCTGATGTGAATATCGGACCTAGCTGGAGACCTTTTACGTGAAGAACAAAACCGAGAAGGGTCTCAATATGGTGAAATGATCCGAACATACATTCGAGAGGGTAATATTGTCCCATCCCATGTCACCATGAAGCTTCTCGAGAATGCTATGACCGAAGAGCTGAAGAAAAAGACGGGGTCCGGGTGGGCGGATGGTAAGGGTCGATTCTTGATCGATGGCTTCCCTCGGAAGATTGATCAGGCTATTGGATTCGATGAAACGGTGCGGGAGGACGTTGCTCACTTTACCATGATATTGATTTCAGGGTCTAGGTATGTCTTGCTTCACTGGTCATCTTCTTCAATACGTCGGAAGACGTGATGCTTCAACGCTTGCTGGAGCGCGCGAAAACCAGTGGACGAGAAGATGACAACGTCGAAACTATTAGAAAGCGTTTCCGTATGTGATACCTGCTCTTGTTTTCCTCAACTTACAATGAGATTAGGCACGTACAACGAGCAAACTATGCCCGTGATAGAACATTACAGGGCACTTAACAAGGTTGCAGAGGTAGGTAAAGGTTTATATCCGTCTTGCTCTGGCGCTCAGTCCTCGATGTATAGATCGATAGCACGGCAGCGGTCGAGGAAGTCTATCGTGCAGCATGTGCTACTGTTACCAACCTGTTTGCTTGAGTTATACCCAGAATACCTCTTAGACATGGAAATCGGAACACTTTTGTCTTCAACTTCGAGCTTTGTTGGGATATCGCTAGTGCGCTCTCAAAGTAAATTCAGGACCCTGACATACCACTTACAAGGGTAGAATTGTTACTAAATACATTTAGTTCGTTTCACAGCTAGCATGTAAAACATTGCTTGCAGTCATCCACGTTCAAGGGTACCACCAGGCTGTCAATCGCGAACCACATGCCAGTTGATTGTCTCGGAATTTACCGCCTTCTCAAGCATGACTCCTGCTTGGGTACTAGGGCCCACCTTGTGGTAGAAGATGGCCTACTGCCAACTAACTCGGTACTTAAGCGATTAGGCGCTGACCTTGCTTCAAGGGTATGAGAACCGGCAGAACCGCGGAGTCTTCACCGAGGACGCGGAACTGGTAGAGAAAATTTTGGCTGTCCGTTCCTGTCCCTTGTACATTTCTTCAACAAGTCCACCTTGATTGCAGTGCTCAACACCATCAACCTCCGGTAGAATGCCACGGGTTAAGCGGCTCCCTGCTCGCACCAGACTGTTCAGAAAGGACTCCCCCGTTCAGACGTTCAAAGATCACGAAGGCAAGGTAGCTGTAGTTGCAGTCTTGCACGACGGAAGGTACATTTCTTCAACAAGTCTACCTTGATTGCAGTGCCCAACACTATTAACCTCTAGTAGAATACAACCGGCTGAGCAGGCCCGCTGCTTGCACCGGACGGTCCAGAAAGGACTCCCCAGTTCAGACGTTCAAAGACCACGAAGACAAGTATATCTGTAGTTGCAGTCTTGCCCGATGGACGACGTATGGTGACGGGCTCGCATGACAAGACTCTTCGTTTATGGGACCTGACAAACGGGGTTTTGTTGAAGAAGTTGGAAGGGCATACCGAAGCAATAGATAACCTAGCGGTATCACGAGATGGCCAATTTATTGTGAGTAGCTGCGGTGATGGAAGGTTGATGGTCTGGCACGGAGACACTGGAGTTCATACCCGAACTCTTGACGCTCACTCGGGGACATTTTCCGGTTTGGATTTTTCTCCGGATAACAAGATACTAGCAACTGGTTCATGCGACGAAATGACGAAGCTCTGGGGGACAGAAAATTGGCAACTTCAGGGATATCCCATCACTTGCTGCATAGCCCCGTATACTCGATCAGCTGTTTACTGGCTTCGCTATTCGCCGTCTGGTGAACATCTTGCCATCGCGACGACTCATGATATTCAGATATGGAATCCAAGCACGAGAAAATGCATCACAACTTTCAAGGCTCATGCAGCAATCGAAGGTGCTGCCAATGGTGTATTACAATGGACGCCGGATGAGAGACGGCTTCTTTCAGCGGGCTTACAAGTTAGTCCCAATATATTGGAGTGGGATACACACACCTGGCCACAGGTCGGTGATCCCTGGAAGGGCCACAGTGCCTGCATCAGCGACATCGCCATTAACACTGCTGGCACTCTTGTCGCCTCCTCATCTTTTGACAAAGACGTCCGCCTTTGGAAGCTTTTGGATCGGCAGACTATTGCCATATTCAAGCACTCCGACCAAGTATTCTGCGTCACCTTCACACTCGATAGCAAGCATGTCCTCAGTGGAGGCAATGATAGCATGATCTCACAGTGGAAAAGTACCTTGTGATGCTTTGCAGGAGGACGTACAGGAACTACAACAGGTAAGCTCGCCCTTATTTATCTGTTCCCCCGCTATTTCATCTCACATCTTTTGAAAGGCTCGAGACGCTGAACTAAATGTACGTGTATATCCTTAATTGGCGTGATGTAATTGGAGCTGTATGTAGATTCTCGCTGTACACACGGCAGCTCGTAGTGCGTGTCTCGACGGGAAGCCGAGGGACGCTGTGAAGCTCCTCACGCAAGAGATAGATGCTGATCCTAACAAGCATATCCCCTATGCCAATCGTTCTTTTCTCATGTCGCGATTATATGATTGGGAATCTGCGCTTCATGATGCAAATCAGGTCAGAAACACTGACCCACGATGACCCTTCAGTAGCCTAACTTTAATCGTGCTTTAGTCCATCACCATCAAGCCCTCGCTGACAGGTTATATCTCCAAGGGTATTGCCCTCTGCGGCAAAAGGCAGTTTCAGGAATCAACCGCTGCATTTGATATTGCGTTTACATTTGCGAAGAAAGATTCGTCCTTGAATCATCTTATTTTCTTGATCAAGGCAGGTCACATCCTTTTTACGCAATGTTTGCTTTCTTATGGCTTTCAGATCATTGCACTATTCAATGAAAATGAACACGATCAAGCGATGCAACGCATCGGGGAGCTAGCTTCTACACCCTGTAACGATCCTATTCCTTCTCGTATCGTAGAAGTAAGTATTGTGCTTTCTGACAGTGCTACTGAGGTTCGGCTGCTGACATGAATTTTCTGCGCTTCGTACATTAGGCGTATCTACATGTCAAACTGGGCAGGACTGCGCTGCGGGATTATAACTCCAATGTCAAATTTCCCATTCAGCTTCAGGAGATAGCTAGTGCTATTGATCACTTAACTACCGCCGTCAACGCTAGCTCTTTCTTTTTTGGATTACCAATTCATACCAAATACGAGGTATTTATCGAGGTGCGTTGATACGATTTAAGTGAAAATCACTTTCGTCCTCAACTCCGTTGTTTGCAGCTCTTCGGGTGGGATCTCAAGTCCTTGTGGGAAACCGCAAATAAGCAACTGTGCCATACACTATTGATGGCCGGCAAACATGGAGAAGCTTTCGAGTTGTTCTATTCCATGATGGACAAGTGTGATGAGTCTACGAAAGACAGCCTACGGGCTTGGTTCACTGGTAAGTATCCAATAATGTCACACACTGCTACCGTCCTTAATCACCCCCACTCAGCACTAAAGTCAATATGAAGCATTCTCTATGTTCCCAGAGCCATGCAACTGTAGTGCTGCTTATTGAGTTCGACGGGGAATGATTCGGACAATGAGAGAATGAGTGAGGGGGAGTTTATTCACTGAAGCTATAGAAAGTAAGGACTGACTATTTGTATGCAAGTGCGCATGTTAATAGAACGAAAATGTTACTTCTCGTCGTCTTCGTCCTCATCGGACAGCCTATTGTCTAATAGATGTCACTGATATGAACTGGTCTTCATTTAGAACGCCATATATTCGTGGCACGAGTATCGAAAAGCACACATACATATTTACCTCTGTCTGACTTCAACCTTAGTGTTCTACCCTCGGGTAGTTTCCAGGCTGGTGATAGTATATTTCACAAAATGCTCACGCTAATTCCGATATACAAAGAACTGTAGGTGAAACGATTGCTTCCTGATGTGCGTCAATAAACGCTACAGATCACTAGTAACTCACGCATCAGCGTCAACGGCCATATTGCACCGATGTGAGAGCAAAAACACGACTCACCATGCAAAAAAAGAAAGCCTGCCATATAGTTTGTAGGTAAGTCAGGTTCTGAATTCCGGGAAAATGCTAATACGCACGCATCCATGATAATTGCATGCTGGAATAACGCATTGTATGTCCGAGTAGCAAGTATGGATACAAAGATGGCCAGCCGTGTCACTGGTTGCAGAGATTGATGATGCTAGGGCAGTAATGATGGCGAAGACAATTGGAGAGGCGAAACGCATCCTTTGTGACTTGTGGATCAGGTAATTTTGAAGGCGATAGTAGGAAGATGGCTGGCTTTTATATTTTGCTCTTGAATGACAGTTGGGTGGATTTATTTCCGAATGGATTGCATGCCAGCATATTGCCAGCAAAGTTCATCGGCAGGTATGGAACCACTGAACATTCGCAATCTGTTGGCTTGGTCACAATCGTAAGTATTCTGCCGTAGGAAGACTGGTCGATTTCGGAGAGTGGTCAATGAAATGACCAGTTTCCTTTTCAGTCGATGCTGATGGATGACTTCCCGCAGTCCTGGGTGCCATTTCGTCGCCGTTTGAAATTCAACATGAAGGATCTGCCCCCCCCAATACCCGCACTGTTCGATACTACCGTTCTTGCACGAGTCCATACTGTCATAAGGATACATCTAATATACTGTAATGACCGAGAAAAATCGGGTACAAAAATGGGGTGAATGACCTTGGTGTTTTCAGCTATCGCAGGGATGTATCTATGAGATCCTCCATTCCGCTTCTCGGTCATGTATCTGATACATCGGTTTCTCACGTGTCACCTGTTACTGTTATCCTACCATATTGATGTATTCCGTTTGGTGGATCATGCTAGCACGGGCACTTCCAGGGTAATGTATCCATCCTTCTCGATGTATCTAGCTGATCTTCATTTGCTCCGTCCCTAGGTCTTACCAATCATGATGTATCTGTGCTTCGGTTGCCGGGAGGATAATGTATCTACTAGCGTGGGCACTTCTGTAATGTATCCATCCTTCTCTCGATGTATCTGGCTGATCTCCCTTTGTTCCATCCCTAGGCCTTACCAATCATGATGTATCTGTGCTTTGGTCGCTGGGAGGACTATGTGTCTACTAGCGCGGGCACTTCCGTAATGTATCCATCCTTCTCTCGATGTATCTGGCTGATCTCCCTTTGCTCCGTCTCTAAGTCTTACCCATTATGATATATCTGTGCTTCGGTCGCCGGGAGGACTATGTATCTACTAGCGCGGGCACTTTCAGGACAATGTTTTCATTGTCATGTTCATTTTCAGATAATCTTAGTACTCATCAATACGAAGCTTTTGAGACCACACACACAATATATTAGAGCGTGAATGTAATTGCAAACTTTCATAGATACATTATTAGTAAGATACTGAAGAGCATGGTACGATTGAAAGGAAGCGAAAGGAACTGTATGTGACGACTTAGGCTTTTTTTGCTTCCTGCATGAAGGTAATGAGTGTAAGGCATGTGAAGGTTTGAGAGCACTGAGTACGACTTACTTCCTGTACACACCGTTAACACCCGAACACCCCCGTTTTTTAGAGCTGGTGTTCTCTGACCCAATCGAGTTAGCAATTTCATTGCACTTGGAAATCTGCCGGACTCGTTTGCTACGACTTTCAATCAGTGGTTGTTTTCTAAGTGAGTCCGAGGAACGAGGACGAACATAGAATGTCGTCTATGCAGCAGATGTCCTTTTTGGGACATCTTTTCTTTGCTCCGTACCACTACGCAAACTCTCAGTACTCGTCGACTCTTAGTCGTCTTACTCGTTCTTTCGCCTCCTTTTCACACAACGATAAACTCTTTTTAAAAAAGTACTCTTAAAAAACATGCCTCGACTATCCAGCGACCCGAATCTGAGTATCTGTCCGGATTACGCTGAAGAAGTTTACGCTGACGCTCGGTTATAACTTACCGATCAGAGCATTGATGAAGACCAAGCCATCATAATACTAAGGAATATATGGCTAACGGGTAACAACGCCGACAAGGCCCAGTGGCAGAACCAAGTAGAAGAAGATGCAGAGCACTGTCAGCACTTAGAACGTCTCCATGAGGAAGAGCGAGAGAGACAGGACCAAGACCACATCGATGAAGATGAAGCTGCACACAAAGAGGATAGGAAGAAAAACAAATTTAAGTACACCTCCATTCCCAGTCTTGACGTTCCTATGAAACCTGTCATTATCCCATCCGCTTACGCCATTTGCAAGCTCGATAAAGGAGGCTATGTCGAATTGTGGTATTTTACCAATGCAGGTCTCGACGATGCGAAACTCAAGTCTTCGGTCGACGAAGATGCGATGGTAATGGCTACTCTAGCAGGAGGAGACACAGCATGGGTCTCAGGTCGACGATCAGAACCTCACCTTTGAAGATTTCTGTCAAGTGTGCCCACACATAATCAAGGCAATGGAAGATGCTTCTTGGCCAGATGATCGTATCACAATGATGGCAAAGTTCTGGCGCAACCTCCAAGTCCATGACTTTCATTCAATGCGCAACCCCTTAGCACAGAAGTCTCTGCTCGTCTACCAAGCAGAACAGCGCAAATGCTGGCATATGGCAGTCAAGACAGCCGCAGGAGCCTATGATTTGTCTCGAATCAATGAGATACTCCTGGAACGCATGAGAAACGACATCTATCTCGAAGAGCGTAAGAAACAGGATAATCAGCACGATTACAAGGTCAGTGCTCGCAACCCGTACTCGATACACTGAACATATGCTAACATTCTCCAATTAATTTTAACATATCTATCGATCTGATCGCATAATTTTCACGCTATGAACTCTCACAACATGCTCCATTTCCTCTGCTACAACATTTCGCATCATGCTACATGCCTCACCCATATGCTACATGCCACACTATGCCACATGCCACAAACTGCCACATGCCACATCCTTCATGCACCAAATCTGACCTATCAGATGGACCAGAGAATTAACTCGAGCACAAGTGCATCCACCAGTCACAACCACAGAAGCAGAGACTACCAGCGTTCAACTCGAGACTCATGTCGACGTTCCGCATCCCCACACCAATCACACCATCGTCACTCACCCTCTCCAGACTCATATAAGTGCTATCGGCAGGATTTTCCAAGCAGCGCAAATGGAACTCCCCTCTCCACTTGCGCAGTCTGCTTGGGAAGGCACACACACAAAATCGTCGAGTGCAAAGCGGCCAAGACATGGGACAATGCTCACAACACTCTCTGCACTCGAGTTGGAAAGATCCTTACCATGCGAGACTCACAACCAGTCTGCAGCGACTGGCAACGAGTCTCCGGTTGCAAAAACACAATGCACAATCTCCAGCATTTCTGCTCAGGATGTACGGCCTCCTCTCACGGAGTGCAAACTTGCCCTCGAGCGCAGAAGGCATAGAGCCCTCACACCCTATGACCCTGACACATGGGAAACTTGCCTTATGCAAGCTGGACTCATTGATAGATATCCTCTTATTCCCAATGGCCTTTGTCGAGGCTTTAATCTTAACTTTCCTGTCATTACAACCACTCAAGCGCCTCCCAACAAAGAATCTATCATTATCTATAAAAATGAATTCCAATCTATTATGAATTCCGAAATCCAAAAACAAAGGTACATTGGCCCATGCATGGCTGCTGAAATCAAAATTTTCATTGATCCATTTCAATCTTCTCCCTTGTCTATTATTCCTAAACCTGGCAAACCAGGGTGCTTTTGCGTCATACAAGATTATTCATTCCCTCACTCAGAAGCTACCACATTCCCTAATCCATCAATTAATTCTTCTATTAATCCAGATGACTTTCCCAGTACCTGGGGAACATTCCACTCTACCGCGCTTCTCATCAGTTGGTTGCCACCCAGATCACAAATCGCAACAAGAGACGTCTCCAAAGCATACTGCACTATTCCCCTTCATCCCTCGCAATGGCCAGGCACCATTGTTTGAATATCTGACTCCACATTCTGCATCGACACTTGTACATGTTTTGGGGTTTCGCCCTTGGCTGGGGTGTATGGACATCTTGCAGATGCAGGACTCGATATTTTCAGATCGCAAGGTATTGGTCCAATGTCACGTTGGGTTGATGACCATCTCTTTTTTTCGCATCTGGAGAGAGTTCCTTGATCAATATAACGAAATGACAGTCGACACTGGCATGTGGAGATCACTGAAAGAGGTCAACATCACGACAGGCGGCAGAGTATGATTTGGAGGCCACATTTTCGATGATGGTATGACAGAACAATTCGATGAAGATTGTCGATTCTCAATTCTCAGATCTATCAAACAGCTCACCATGGTCAGCGGAAGACAAACTATTCACTTTTAACTTTAACGACATCAACAGATCCTCTACTACTACACCACATGCCATGGGAAGCTCAGAAAGACACTAACTTTGCATATTGCAACCCATACATCGGCCTCACATGGGACCTTGCATGGAATCTGGTCTATCTCTCAGACTGAGAAAAAAGTGAAGTATAGTAGAGCAGTGCGAGAATGGCAGGATCAGTACTGTACATGTTCTTCTTGATGTACAAAAACTTCATGGCAAGCTTCTCAATGTGTCTTTGGTTCATCCTCGAGGCTGTGCGTATCTCACGAGCCTCGAGATTATGCTGTGGGTTTGTCATAAGCATCCTTTCTTACCTCATCGGCCAGTTAAAGGCCTCGCAGAAGACATGCTTTGGTGGGCAGACATCTTACAGATTACCTTGGCCACACCATTCCCAAGCCTCTCACCTTGCACAACCCAGCAGCATTCTCAGATGCGAGCTCAGGCGTTGGAATCACAATCATCATTGGAGACAAATGGAGGGCGTGGAAGCTGTATCCTGGGTGGGCCACCCTCAAAGGACAGAAGGACATCAGCTGGGCCGAAGCAATCAGTTTCGAGCTTCTTGTTCGATACATTGTTGCCTTGGATAAACCGGAATGACACTTCCGAGTCTATGGTGACAATCAGGGAGTCATTGAGGGATGGAAAAATGGGCGCAGCCGCAACACAGCTGTCAATCAAGTATCCTGCCGAATATTTGAATTCTTACACGGCCTCTCATCTACACACTCTTTCCACCCAACATATGTCACCAGTAGTGCCAACCCAGCCAATCCCCCCTCACGAGGGATTTACGCTGATGAAGGATCTCTCCTCACCCTCCTCCCCATTCCCCATCCACTCTGCCAATTCATCTATGATCCCTTTGATCCATCCACCCAATCCTGAACCACCCAAACGATCCTGCTCTCTGCCGTCTTCAGCGCACCTGCTATCCACCATATCTGCTGCATCCTTAATTCAAACGCAATGAGACGTCACTCCCTCAATGAAGACTCCACAACAGAAGCAAAGAGAGCCCACCCATTTTGCAGCGCCATTAGTACCCATCAATACACTTGATAAACCCCTTCCTTACAAGCCAGGACTGATTCCAATCACTTCCCCACTGTCTAGCGCGAGATCAGCTCAAACTCTGGTACGCAGTACACAGCTGATCTGTACGGAATGCAGACGGAAAAATCCTTGCTATTACAGATGAAGACCTTCAACGGGTACTTACGGTAATGAACACTTCTTGGGCCCAAGAAACCAAGGAATCATATGGAGCAGGCTTACTTGTTTTCCACGTCTTCTGCAATACTCGAAGCATCCCAGAACTCCAGAGGTGTCCAGTGGACAATATCACCATTCTTACCTTCATAGCAAGCTGCACTGGCTCATACACTGGAAAAACACTCGCCAATTACGTATATGCAGTGCACGCCTGGCACATCCTTCATGGACAAACCTGGAACATGCAACAACACGAGTTAAAGACAGGTGCTTGACGGAGCAGCCAAACAAGCCCCAGTTCATTCCAAGTGCGCAAAGAGAGAACCGTTCACCATTGTGTCCATCCTTCAGATTCGGGATCATCTGCAACTAGATGCACCTCTTGATGCAGCCATTTTTGCGTGCCTGACAGGCACCTTTTACTCACTAGCGCGGCTTGGAGAGTTTACTATACAATCCATCAAGGCCTTCAATGAAGGTATTCTGCTCATCAAACAAGCGGACGTTCAGCTGGATTGTCAGGACTGTCATGACTTCCGAGTCTCTAAGATTTGCATTCCCCACATGAAAATGTCGGTCAACAGAGAAGATGTATACTGGGCGAGTCAAGCAGACACAACTGACCCCATGCAAGCTTTACTCAAGCACTTCGAAATCAATGATACGGCACCCAATGATCACATATTCACATGGAAGCACCCCAAGGGCATGAGCCCATTGACACGAGGAGCCTTTCTTCAAAGAATTAGCAGCATCGCCAAGAACGGTGGCTGCCCAGACCTCAAAGGTCACGGCATCTGCATAGGAGGAACACTGGAGTATTTACTTTGAGGTGTTCCATTTGACGTCATAAAATCTATGGGAAGGTGGTCAAGTGAAGCCTTTACCATATACTTGTGCAATCATGTGGTCATAATGGCACCTTACCTGCAAGATACTCCAACCATTGAACCCTTTACCCATTATACCATGGCAAAGGTTTGCTAATCCAAGGTACATTTTGCCCTGCTCCTTATAAATGAGAGTCCAACCTTTGCCTGATGCATCACTGGGCTCCTTAAGTGTTTGGGTATCATGGCTCACCTCGACCTCTTAGATTCGGAGTGTTGTTTCTGGCTGGAACCCCCTTCGGGGCTTTGCCCAAATACTCACATGCCTATCTCCCTCTCGGTGTCCCTAGTCAGATGATAGTATTTGTCCTGCAATACATTTGACTCTTCTTCTTCGTCCACAAAAGAAAATCCAATACATAGACATGGTCACTATGCCAGACGGTGTGGCCTCTGCAGAGGTAGACTGAGATGGTGCAGCCTCTGTGGAGGTAGACTTGCCAGATGGTGCGGCCTCTGCAGAGGTAAACTTGGAGGGTACAACCTCTGCGGAGGTAGACTTTGAGAGAGGTGGCAGATGGGGATCAGCAAGACTGTCCTTGATAGCATGATTTGCCAGTGTGGTGACCTCAGGTGTAAGTGGCTTTGGCGTGGGAGGGGCAGAAGGTAGGGTGGGTCTAGGCAAAGGACCCTGTCATGCTGTGATGGCATGATTTGCCGGTTGGTAGAAGGTAGGGTAGGCCCAGGCGAAGGTGAAGGACCCTGTTGTGCTGTGATGGCATGATTTGCCGGTGTGGTGACCTCAGATGTAGATGGCTTTGATGTAGGAGGTTGAGTGGGCATATGTGTGGGATATGATGGTGATTGCAAAGTTGGCGGAGCCACATATGTTCTCAAGAGCTCATGGTATCCTTCCACGGACAGCATTGAAGAGACACCATCAGGGCCCAAGTCCACTGGAGAAGCAGAAATTGGATGTGAAGGATATGAAGGGAACACCTTTCAAGTGAGGTCCTCATTGTCATCAAGAAAGGATATGAGCGATTCAGATATATGAGGAAATAAATTTGAGGATGACGCCATTGTTGAAGTATCGCGTGGGATATTCCCAAAGGCACCATCAGACGGATCAGGTGTCTGTGATGCATGTACATCAGGCTCTAGTGTTGGTTGTCGACTCACACCCCAAACACTTCCTTCTTCCTTCACTGCTGTGACCACTATCAAGCCCCAAGTCAGACACATTCCAAGTTTCGGTTTTACAGACTTACGAAACACATGCTTAACGAACTCTTTCCATGGCCGCATGATCCCCGAGTTAAACTCAGGATACACGAGGTTGAACTGATTCCCAATTTCAGTTGCACCAACATGAAAGCTCTGGACATCGACCTGCCCACCCATTGCTGGTGTTGGGCCACCCATAAGAACCGTGAAAATGAGACCAGTGAGTCTCTGAAGTTTATTGAAGAACTTGGTGAGGACACCAGGTAGTCTATCGATATATCTGTAGATGTGAGTTACAGGTGAGCACTTGTATTCATTCAGATATGTAGATGCAACTGACACTTGATGGTCGGCTACCCCTGCGCCCTTCGCCTCTTCCCACTCTTTCTTCTTCTTTTTCTTGGCTTCCTCAATGAACTCCGCTACTTGTTGTTTGACCTCATCAGACGCTAAGTGATACAGTAGGTTGGTTTGCTTCTTGATAATGGCTATACTTGATGGCATCTTGACCTTTGTATTCTCAGCTGCAGCCTTTTCCACAGCTTCGGCCTTTGCTGTCTCAAAGGCGATATCAAGA
Source organism: Suillus bovinus (assembly GCF_016758785.1). Taxonomy (NCBI): domain Eukaryota; kingdom Fungi; phylum Basidiomycota; class Agaricomycetes; order Boletales; family Suillaceae; genus Suillus; species Suillus bovinus. Next base: position 569,926 of record NW_024542071.1, read on the forward strand.
GTGGGTTTGATCATGTCCTCGAAGAAAAGCTTCGAGAACACCTTGGTCACCTGCGGACCATGAACATGCCTAGTCCTCATCATCTCAGCAACCATACTCTTTTGACCGGTTACAGCCGATGTGCTTGCTGCGGCCATCATTTTATTGTTGTGGTTCTTGGTCTGACGGTTGACTTTAGATGAGCCCATATCATTTTTGAATTTATTCATAATTTGCTGACAAGTCAACATTCTCATAAGCCCTTGCTTTTGACTTAGGAATCACGGCAACATACCTGTCGATGGTGCTCGACGGCCTTGCCTACCTCGGTCTTTTGCTTGATGGTCAATTCAACATCAAGAGGGACATCCTGAAAGACACGAAGCCGTTCTGGGAATGTCAAAAACCATTCCTCAAACACTGGCTCCCAAAATCCAGTATAGTTGTGCTTTGCTTGACACGCTTGGTATTTGGCAGCATGCAACTAAAAGAATTTCTCTTCCTCAGCGGTAGCCCACTTTCGCGGTGCCATCTAATATTCAAGGTGAGTGACAGAATTATTCGGATATTTTGTTAACACACACTTTTAGTCCAAGATGTCGTATCTTGTGCGTTGATGGGGAAGCAAAATGAAAAAAAGAATGAAGTTTATTTGGCTAGGAAGTGGGTGTTAGTGATGTGCGTAGTGCACGGACCATCGAAGCCCGATGATTTATATTTGTTGCAAGATTTAGGTGCTCAATTTCCTATCTATGTATACCGTGTACATACTACAGCGCCAGGACCTATATATTGTTGCTTATATTGATTGTCATACTGCTCAGTACAGCTTTGGTGAACGCAAGAAGTCCGTTCTCTGTGATTATTGCCTTCTCACAATAAACTAAATAATCAAAGGACAATTTGTACAGTTGGAAGTCTGTAGGTGTAAGTCTGTGGGTTGGTGGCGGCTTGTAACTCTATATGAGTTTTGGTCCGACTGCATTGAGTTCTATCAGTATAGCTTGAGTTTCATCAGTACAATGTGAGAAGTCTGAGTCCATGTTCATGCAAGTATATCTCACATAAAATATGTCCTCAATTCAACATGAATGCTTAGCTGCATTGCAATTGAGTGGCTTGTAACTCTATGTGAGTTTTGGTCTGACTGCATCGAGTTCTATTAGTACAGCTTGAGTTCTATCAGTCTTTGGTGAATGTGAATCAGTACAGCTCGAGTTTTATCAGTACAGCTTTGGTGAATGTGAGAAGTCCATGTTCACGGTGTAAGTATATCTCACATAAACTATGACCACTGTATGACCCTCAATTCAACTTGAATGCTTAGGTGCGTTGCGATCGAGTGGCTTGTAACTTTATGTGAGTTTGGGTCTGACTGCATCGAGTTCTATTAGTATAGCTAGAGTTCTATCAGTACAGCTTTTGTGAATGCGAGAAGTCCATGTTCACATATTACGACCCTTGAAAGTTGAATGCTTAGCTGCATTGCAAGATGGTAGATCAGTTAGTATTGGTATTGCTAACTAACTATAATCATTGTTTTGGTCCAACTACCAATGGTTTGTACCTATGATACACAAGAAGCTATGGTGCTCACTGCTTCTTTTCAAGCCTTTCAACCAACCACCACCACACTGCTACATCTCTGCAGCTAAAATCATACCACATCCTCCTATTCATAAAACACTTGAGGAAAAACTGCAAGCAGGTCGTGAAAAACAATGACACCATTATGCCAAGTAAGTGTCACTGTTTTTATTAATTGTCTCTGGTGGTTCCTGACCGGTTAACCAATTGAAGAAACAGAGACAGGATTCTAAGCCTGGCGGAGGGAGCTTTGCGTTGAAAAGAACACGGGGCCATCAGAGCTTGAGAAAGCTATTGAAAGAGCTCTGCACTGGCTATGACTTGGATGAAGATGGTGATGAGTCAGAGACAGGCAGTTCCAGCGACATTGAGGAGAATAATGACCCACTGTACATTGTTTTATAAATAGAAAATGAAATGAACATAAAATTAACATTCCACAGATCGGATCTTACAGCATGTCTACTCATGCTCAAAGAGAAATGCTGTCTTTGATTACTGAACCTCGTGCATTTGCTGAGGGCGCCTTGCTTCAATATGTCAACAGCATCGTGTATACAGATGACCGTGCCAATAATGGTGATTGAACCATCATTACAAGTATGATAGTCACGGTCCAAGGCTTGCTCAACCACTCCATCCCTGTTCAAGATGAAATCCTCAATTACTGTGGTGTCTTGGCCAAGTTTCGTGCTGCTGACACGGTCACTCGTTACCTCAGTACCACCCTTGCATACTTGGAGGATATTGACTTTTTCATCAACGTGGAGGGAGCTTCTGAGCTGTGTGTTGCTCACTCAATGGGCGAGTTGATGTACCAGAAGAATGAAGCATAGATGTCCATCCAAAAGACCTTGACTGAGTCAGTACACGGAGCACTCGCATGATGGCAACACGGAGTATCTTCGACATTGATCTTTTGGTGTTGGTGACAGAGGTTCTCTATCCTCGCAAACAACATTCGTGGTATCTCAACTTGGCGCCGTGCAATCAAGTTCTGAACCATTATTTGATGCCTGGGAGGAGACACTGCCAAGTGAGCCTGATGACCCGTACTTTGAGACTGTGGACTCAATGCAAGAAACTACCATGAAAAAAAGAATACTAGCATGTATACTCAAATTCCTTTGTTATCGAGCTAATGTTTGACAGAATGTTCCTTTACTTCAGTGGATACCAGAATGGTCCTCATACCTAGATGAGATGATCCGTCTAGAGGGCCGTGGTGATGAAATTGCTTGGGAGACATGCAGTTGCAAGGGTGAAGAACCTTTACTTTACCGCTGCCGGGATTGCTTTGGAGCAGAAATGGTGTGCCGTGCATGTGTTCTTCAATGGCATGCACATAATCCACTCCATAGAGTTGAGGTACGTTCATCAAACATTAATTTGAGCCACTGGACTTGGCAACTCACTTGCCCTTAAGAGTGGCGTGGCACATTTTTCGTGCAAACCTCTTTGAAGCTGCTCGGCTTGCGCATCCAACTGAGTCACAATCCGGGAGAGAAGTGTTATAATCCTGAACCTGCCGCTGGCGATGATTTCGTTGTTGTAGACATCCACGGTATCTATGAAATTGGCCTCAACTTTTGCAGCTGTGAAACGGCCCAAATCCATTACAAGCAACTTATTCGTGCTCGATGGTTTCCAGCTACTGCAATAAATCCTCAAACTGCCACCACATTCGCACTCATGGAGTTCTTCGACCTCCTCGCATTTGAATCAAAGGTCTCCGCATATGAATTATATCACAGTATTGCTAGATGGACAGATAACACCATCACCACACCAATTAGGGTATGTCTGCATTAACATTGGCTGATTTTCTGCTCACCACTATTTCAGGATCATTATTCAGCATTTATGTGAATGGTTTGTAAATGGCGCAACCTCAAGGTGCTCAAACGAGCAGGAAGAGGTCACAATCCCAGCGGTGTGGATGCAACTTCTGCTGGTGAATGCGCTGTACTCTGTCCAGCATGCCCTCACCCTGGAAAAAATTTACCCATGGGCTGGGAACATGCATCACACAATACCAGGTATGTTCGGATGCACAGTTATTGCTGGGTGTTCGCCAATAATATTCATTAGATGGAAGTACGCTCTTTTCCTGGCCATTGATGCCAATTTTTGGCTTAAGCGGAAGTTTGTCTCAAGCGACAATGTTGATCCAAGTCTCAATGCCGGCTCATGCTACTTTGTTGAAGAGACTGCATACAAACAATATCTGAGCGAACGTGGTTGTGAGCCACAGGAGGTAAGTAATATTTCATTGTTGCACGCACTTAGGCTTAGTATGTTCTATTCTTTCAGAAAAGCACATGTGTCAGTCACAACGCCGTGAACATGGCTGACACAAAGTCATCAAGGGGTCTTGCAACCATGGGCATTGGGACCGTGGACTGTGCAAGGCATGATATGAAACTTCCTAATGGAGTTGGTGATTTGCAGAAAGGTGAAAAGTGTGTTTTTTTGATTGTTTCTCGAGCCTCGTGAAGCTAAGCCTAGCACTAGATATCTAAACATGGACTATCTGGTCTTTTCAGTGATGGTCAGTTTTGCCGTCATTGTATTCAATCTATCATACAACATCGCCTGCCAATGGCATAAAAAACTATGGCCTCACATGGCATCAATGCCACCCTGACTGCATCTTAACCGCGAAAACAAGATCATTTGTTTTTTTGTTCCGAAATTTCATCTTAACGCTCACATCCAATCATGTCAAATAGCATTCTCATTCAACTTTGGGAAGAATGTTGGATGTACAGACGGAGAAGCACCTGAGAGAGGGTGGGCAAACATTAATCATGTGGCATCAAACACCAAAGAAATGGGGCCAGGAGCACGCTGTGATACTTTGGATGACCATTTTTCGGACTGGAATTGGAAAAAAGTCACCATGCTCGGTAGGTTTCTGACTGGACTGTTTCATTCTCAATCTCACGTATTTCCAGGTCAAAGCATGCTCCACAAAGTCAAAGAAGCCTCAAGGAGAGCTAAGCTTCATCAAGAAGAACTCAACGAACTTCAACAATCGATTCCAGCATCATCGCTCTCTGTGTGGAAGTCGGAAATTGAGGCATGGGAGGAGGACAACACACAGCCCAACCCGTTCGAGAGCAGGGTAATTCGTAAGTTATTTTCTCTGCTCATTTTTTCAAAACTGACATTTGACAGCTATGACTCAAGCTGCTATATGCCGCCAGCTGGCCGAGAAGGAGGCTGCAGACTTACAAGCTGGCATAGATGTCTCATTACATGCCAATATTTCTCCAAGTGTCCTCATCGCATCAGGCATTGACCTACAGGATCAGCAGTAAGTATTGCAATATAATTGGAACCTCTTCTAACGAAAAATATTACAGACAGTGTTTGGCTGCGGACATTTCTTCACTGGGTCAGCATGCAACCGACACACAGAAGACCAAGATACTCAATTAAAGCAATGCTCTACAATGTCGATTGGACAATTGGGCTCAAATCCAAGTCCTTTACATGCCCACAGTTGTGCCAATCCAGGCCACGGAGGATGTTACAAGAACATCTAGATGCTTGGGCCCCTACCATTTTTCTCCTTATCCTCCTTGTCTCCGCCCTTGCATCACACCCTTACCCTGACCTTGCTCTTGTTATCCTTGTCATCCTTGCATTCCCCTTCACCCTCTACCTGTCGCTTCAGCAGAGCCAGTACATCTGGCCGGACCCTTTCTCTGATGAAGCATACCCATGCTCTGTTCCACCTGTCGACTGATCCTGTGGACAGTCCCCTTTGCCCTTACCGTCCAGACGGTAACCTATGATATGATGCACGCTGCATCCCCTTTACCCTGTTTCCTTTCTTGATCTATGACTCGGTGCGCAGTCGCACATTTGTACTTATATTTAGCTCTGCAGCTGCACAGTCGTGCCCCTGCTTGTTTCTGTTCTTTGACTCATTTCCTATCTGCACGTTCCGGTTCGCCTATGACTCACCTCGAACGTGCCTTCCTTTTCTAGTATCACCCTTTGACCAGTTCCCTTTCTGGTAGTACAAGTTATCATCCACTAATACACATCCTCTCCTCTATATAAACTCGCTACCATGTATCTAGTTCCCTAACTTGAATCTACTTGGTTCTTGACCTCCTACTCCTAACAAGAGTGATTCCTTCTGCCTAGCCAGCAGTCTATATTCTACTTTCTTATCTGCTCATTGCGGATGGCAGATACACTTATCATTGAGCCCCACTTGACATAAGTTACCTGATTTGAACATAGGTGTTAAATCTTACTTGCTGAAGCTTCACCAAGTAAGACCCCTAACCTTGGGCTAGCCCAAGGACGTCCTCGACCATTGACGACACACGCTCTGTTTGAGCGTCGCCAACAGATACTATCCAAGTCGTAACAGAGGATGCTTGTCGTTCTGAAAGCACCACAACACTCAAGCCAGAGAAATTTCAGCTCTGGTTACCATCCCAGCTCGACCTGCACCTTCCTTGCGACCCAAAACTTTGTGAATGTGAATGGGAACTCCAGTATGCACAGGCCCATGATGCATTGAACAATGTTCGACAGCACATTCGCCTATTGTTACAACTTGGATGGTATCTGTTGGCGAAGCTCAAACAGAGCGTGTGTTGTCAACGGTCGAGGACGTCCTTGGGCTAGCCCAAGGTTAGGGGTCTTACTTGGCGAGGCTTCGGCAAGTAAGATTTGACGCCTATGTCCGAATCGGGTAGCTTACATCAAGCGGATGCTAGACGATGAGCTGTACCTGCCAAGGCTTACGACACCCGAAGGTTAATCGTAAGATCGTCGTTAATTAGAAGGACGGAAGTCCGACTAGTTAACAGGGGCTTTGCTCGTCGATGAAGTCAATGAGTAAAGATCGAGACTATAGGCTTATCCGCGAAGAGCAGATAAGAAGATAGAATATAGACTTCTGGCTAGGCAGAAAGGATCACTCTGGTGAGAGTAGGAGGTCAAGAACCAAGTAGATTCAAGTTAGGGAATATGGTACATGGTAGCGAGTTTATATAGAGGACAGGAGGACGTATTAGTGGGTGATAACTCGTACTACCAAGTGAAGTAACTGATAAAGGGCATAACCATAAAAGGAAGGCACGTTCGGGGTGAGACACGAGTGAACCAGAACGTGCTTGATAAGAAAGTGAGTCAAAGGTCAAAACAAGAAGTGAAACGCGCAGGGGCACGATCGTGCAACTGCGGATCTAAGTATAAGTAACATGTGCGACTGCGCACTGAGTCAGGGATCGAGAAAGGGAAAAGGGGCAAAGGGGATGCGTCGTGCATCATATCATAGGTTACTGTCCAGACTGGTAAAGGCAAGGGGACTGTCCACAGGATCAGTCAGGTGGTGGAACGGAGCATGGGTATGCTTCGTCAGCAAAAGGATCCAGGCCAGATGTACTGGCTCTGCTGAAGCGACAGGTAGAGGGCAAAAGGGAATGCAAGGATGACAAGGATAACGAGGGTGAGGTCAGGGTAAGGGTATGATGCGAGGGCTGATACGAGGAGGATGAGGAGAAAAATGGTAGGGGCCCAAGCGTCTAGATGTTCTTGTAACACCTATTCACCCACCTCAACATGTTCAGGATGGCAAATGTACAGGGCCAATGTGCCTCCACTCGTGCATGCACCACTCTTGATCTTGTGGCTGAGAAGAAGCATGCAAGCAAGGTTAAATACAATGCTGCCTGGGATGCACTTACTGCCCTTGCTCCCTTGCTCCCTCGCTCGCAAAAGTTGGCTGGAGCGATATCTTGTGCCCGCTTGGAGGGACTGATATGAGACCCATGGGTGACTTCATCCAAGGACAATCTGAAGGTACTTGTGATATACCGTGGATATGGAAGATGTCTGGAGCGCTGCAAGACAATGATGAGGGACTTCAAGATTGTACATATCACAATTTTTTTGGTGCAGTGAAGCTGATGGATGGCTGGCAGGTCTTCGCATTGAGTGGTGCAAGGCTAGAGCGCAGGAGGCATGTTGGTCTGAAGAAGTGCTGCTGTTGCTTGAAGAGATGCGGAGGGTACTGACATTCTTAACTTGGCAGGGTACATGGTGGTCTGGGCTGGCTTCGGCTCAGCATTTCGAGAGATTGGCTGACAGCGAAGGGTCCAGGGCATATGCAAACTGACAATCCGTGCTCCGTGAAGCTATGGTAGAAAAGTTCAGGCAATGCTGGGCCATTGTCCCTGCTGTTGTAGCTGCTGAGCTGGATGATGATGGCATGCTGGACATGTGTGAATCTAGACAGTATCAGTCTCCTCAGTCAGATGTAACGGACTAGGATTAGCAAGTACCTAGACTAGTGATGGAAAAGTCCGTTCGGTCCAAAAATGGTCTGGTTCTGGTTCAGTGAGGGTTCGAACCAAGAACCGGACCATCCAAACTATATATAAAAATTTCGTCAAGAAAAATTATATTGAAACACGCCCAACAACAGATGCATCATGTAATACTAAATGCTACTTTCACTCACTTAGTACTCATGCTCAGCACTTGCACTCTCCTGGCTTGCATTGGCACCTGCTCGTCAGGTACCCCATGGTTTTTTCGATGGAGTCTCACCAGCTTACATGCGTCATCGCTATCACTTAAATTTCATTTTCTTGATCTCTTTGTTCTCAGTCCTCTGCACAAGGCCATTCCCACTCCTCAGAACCGCAAAGAAGCACACTTCTCAGGCATTTATTCCACTGCCACCACAGCTCATCCAGTGCCCATGATACAGTTACTGGTGATTCTACCCTCGTTTATGCTGATGCATTCCGAACTGTTCTTTTTGCATTATGTACGACATGGATACCAAATGTTTCGTCATCTCTGCCTATAAGTACTACACTTAAACTACATACTGACTTGCCATTGGTTTGAACAGGTTCGAACCTGTTCAGAACCAGTTCTGCAATTCTGCACGTCCCCGAACCGCGGACCGGACCAACGGTTCGGTCCTCCCTATTGCCTGAACCTTGAACCGGACTTCGGTCAGGTTCGAAACGGTTCAGGTTCGAACCGCGGTTCAGAACCGGACCTGGCCATCACTAACCTAGACAGTATCAGTCTCTATAAGTGATACGTGAGTAATCTAGGTACAGCGTGATGATAATAAGTGACTTACCCTCAGTCAGATGTAACGGACTGAGGGAAGGGGGGAATGATGACTGGTATATATATACGTCATCCGTGTTCGTATCGCTCACGTGCACATCATGTGCGCTAACAACATGGCTGATACCGATTGCACGCTCACCATTGAAGGCCCTCCACCATTAGCTGCAGAAGATTAGTAATTCTGTACTCGTTATGATGTATCGGATCTCTGGAATGTGATGTATCAGTTCTCTTCAGTGTGACGTGTTCTCTTGTATCAGGCTTGAGTGTGATGTATCAGCTCTCTTGAATGTGATGTATCAGTTCTCTTGAGTGTGATGTGTTCTCTTGTATCAGGCTCGAGTGTGATGTATCAGCTACCAGGTAGGAAATGATACATCTGACGCTATAAGTCAGTGCGCTATGAGTGAGCGCATTTTTGTACCCGATTTTTCGCGGTGCTACAAGAATTGATACATCTATACTACAGCTACTGGTGCATACATACAATTTTCTTGTTTTCACAGGCCATCAGGAAAATCACAGATGTCTTAATTGGACTTTTTTGACTTTAAGAAAAATAAGAGCAAGAGCGTCACAAGACGCGCCAAGGCCACGCCTCGTCTTGTAGCGACTTAAACACAATTGAATCTACTCATCACACACAATTTAAGGCCGATAAATTCCATTGCGAGTCGCTGTAAAATGTGTCATAGAATCACTAAAAAGCGCGCGAAAGAGTGATCAAGTCAAAAAATGAGCGAGACACACAAAGCACTAAGAGCATTAAAGGGCAGCTAATGAGTGCTGAGAGATGACAAAAGACCAGAAAACCAGAAAACCGGGATAAAATGCATTAGTGAGGAGCAAAGAAATGGTTCCAAATGGTGAAAAGTGCAGGCGTCGTCTTCATCTATCAGACAGCCTATTGTTAATGGCTAGTAGGATATGCTTTGGAGTTCAGGTACGTACTTAGTTTGTCGGCTGCAAGTCTATCGCAGTCGCACTTTGTCACGAAAGAGCTTGACTTCTTCATTTAGAACGCCATAGTAGTATCTTCGTGGCACGAGTTTCGAAAAGCGCGGATACATGTTTACTTCTGTCTGTTGAATTCCAATATACAAAGGACTGTAGGTGAACCGATTGTTTCCTGATGTGCTTCGATAAACGCTACAGATCACTAGTAGCTCACGCATCAGCGTCAACGGCCATACTGCACCGATGTGAGACCAAAAACACGACTCACTATGCATAAAAAAAACCACTGCCATATATGTAGATAAGTCATGTTCTCAATTCCGGGAAAATGCTAATACGCACGCATCTATCATAAGCGCAATTTGGATTAGAGCATTGATCGTCCAAGTAGCAACCACGGACACAAAGATCGCCAGCCGTGTCGCTAGTTGCAGAGATTGATGATGCTAGGGCAGTAATGACGGCGAAGACAATTGGAGAGGCGAAACGCATCCTTTGACTCGTGTGATATAGGATCAGGTAATTTTGAAGGCGATCATGATAGTAGGAAGATGGCTGGCTTTTATATTTTTCTCTTGAATCAAAGTTTCGTGGATCTACCTCCGAATGGATGGATAGTATATGATGCCAGCATATTGCCAGCAAAGATCATCGGCAGGTATGGAACCATTGACCATTCGCATTTCCAATCGTAAGTATTCTGCCGTAGGAAGACTGGTCGATTTCGGTGAGTGGTCAATGCAATGACCAGTTTAAGTTGACTGTCGATGTGTGACCAGCAGTTTGCAAGCATTAAGCCAATGTCTTTCCAATAGCAAAAAACACGCATGTAAGTGACAGTATGGTTGGTTTTGATAAGTGTTCCTGACGTGTGATATAGATATACCCCTTTTGTCATGCTCTCTTTGAAGTATATAATCCGTCAGATTTCGTTGGACATTGAGCAAGCGATGTGACTACAGTAATCGCGGAATCGGCCGTCAGATGCCGCATACCCAAATAGGAACCTCCGACAAGCTCCGCTCGAAATTTGACGGAAATCATGAAACTTGAGCTTGAGTTGTGAAAAAGTGTTCTGATAGACTTACTGTATCACTCTACCATAGCCCATTTGTAATGTTTTGAAGACGAAATTTGTCTTTCCGAAGGTGTAGATAGAATTACAAATTTTGATGTCGGTATAGTTGCCGCTTTTGAGTGACTCTCAGGAAAAACGTCTAACTCCTCCAAATCGTTAACCTTTTGTCCGTTGTACTGCGTTTGCTTTCTAGAAGTTTCAAAATTTCAAGGCTCACTCGTGACAATCTGTTCGGTGCCCACCCGTCCATCTCAGCTCACCTTGAAACCTCTCAGGTTCGCGCTTTTCGCATAGATTAGCTCAAGTCAAAGTTTCCTGTATCTAGACAACCTCCTAGTCACCTTTTCTTCTCCCACAAACACTTAGCGTCGAAAGGCATAGAACTGTAGGTGAACCGATTGTTTCCTGATGTGCGTCGATAAACGCTATAGATCACTAGTAACTCACGCATCAGCGTCAACGGCCATACTGCACCGATGTGAGACCAAAACACGACTCGCTATGCAAAAAACAAACCACTGCCATATATTCAGATAAGTCACGTTCTCAATTCCGGGAAAATGCTAATACGCACGCATCTAGTTAACCAGCAGTCTGGATCAATGCAATCAATGTCCTTGAAGCAAGTACGGATACAAGTATCGCCAGCCGTGTCGCTGGTTGCAGAGATTGATGATGCTAGGGTAGTAATGACGGCGAAGACGATTGGAGAGGGGAAACGCATCCTTTGTGACTCGTGTGATATAGGATCGGGTAAGTTTGAAGGCGATAGTAGGAAGACGGCTTACTTTTATATTTTGCTCTTGAATCAGAGTTGCGTGGATTTACCTCTGAATGGATGCCAACACACATCAGGGAAACGTAATTTGCTACGAAGCACTCGGTAGCACCCTGTAACACTCTGTAGCGCGATACTTCTCGCTGATGCATATGTGGTGCGCCAACAAAGTTCATCGGCAGGACCATTCGCATTTTCAACCAGCTGTTAGGGTCACAATCATAAGTATTCTGCCAACGTCATGTTGTAATTTCTGCCGTAGGAAGACTGGTCGTAAATTATGACTTTATGGAAATTTGCTTTGAGAGGGTTTTCCTGATGGTCATTTTCTTCGATAGAGATATCTCTCGGCCTTTGTACTACTCTGTTATCTGATCTGTCCGACTTATTTTTCGGTAATTTTTCTTGCTTTCCCATCACTTTTCTCCACTTTCTATCGTTTTCAACAATGTCCTACTCACATGTTCAAGGCTTTTGCATGACCTCGTACTTTGATTGACTTAATCTTTCTTTCACTACGCATTTTTGTCCATTTTATAGACCGCGCGGTGCTTTATAAGACGCTACTTTCATCCCTCACAAGTTGTGAAAAATGAGTGAATAATAGTACTAAAAAGTGAAGAGATAGAGCACGAGTGGCCTTTTGAAAACTTTCTACCAGTGCTCTGAATTGTAAGGAATGTCATTCTGCTAGCCACAGACACCAGCTATATGGAATTCCCTTTGTACCGGTTTGAAGTACTACTTATGGAACTCCTTTTGTGCTCACTTACATACAAATAGTTGGTCCCTACTTTCTATAGCTCCAGTGAATAAACTCCCCCTCACTCATTATCTCTCAGTCCGAATCATTCCCCGTTGAACTCAATCAAGCAGCCTTACAGAATTACTACTTAATTCGTCTTTTAGCTCGAGTAAGTGAACATTAAGGGACGCTAAGAGACCCGATGTTTTCCTGATGCGATTGTTTCCTGATGTGCGTCGATAAACGATACAGATCACTAGTAACTCACGCATCAGTGTCAACGACCATACTGCATCTAGTATGTGAGAGCAAAAACACGACTCACCATGCATACAAAAAACCACTGCCATATATGTAAAATAAGTCATGTTTTCAATTCCGGGAAAATGCAAATACGCACGCAAAAGCTATAAGCGCAGTGTGGATTACTGCATTGATTGTCCAAGTAGCAAAACCGGATACATTCGTCAGCCGTTTCGCTGGTTGCGGGCGTGGCAGAGATTGATGATGCTAGGGCAGTAATGACGGCGAAGACAATGATTGGAGAGGCGAAACGCATCCTTTGTGACTCGTGTGATATAGGATCAGGTAATTTTGAAGGACAGTACTAGGAAAAGGGCTGGCCGCTGGCTTGTATATTTTGCTCTTGAATCACTGCAGTTGCTTGGATTTACCTCTGAATGAATGCCAGCACATAGTACTATGTGATGCTAGTTCATTGCCAGCAAAGTTCATTGGCAGGTACTATGGAACGACTGACCATTCGGATTTCCAACCAGCCGTTGGCTTGGTCACAATGGTAAGTATTCTGCGGCCTACGTGCGAATCTTGATATGAGTCATGATTTCTGCCGTAGGAAGACTAGGGTCAATATAATTTCGGAATGTGGTCAACTTGAATGCAATGACCAGTTGTCCTTTTCAAGTCGACTGTCGATGTGTGTGGCCAGCTGTTTGCAAGCATCAAGCCAATGTCTTTCCAATAGCGAAAAATACGCATAAGTCACGCCACATGGTTGGTGGACCCAGAACCATGAAACTTATATTACATAATCTTATGAACTTTGTTAATAGAACGTTCTCGTCGTCGTCGTCGTCCTCGTCAGAAAGTCCGTGTTTTAATAGATGTCAACTGGCTACAGCTTGCGGAAGTAACGGCATTCATATGTCTCGCAAAAATAAATAAACAGAACAAGTTCAAGAAACTATTCGTCGCCAGCGAGAACAGCTTCTCCACGAGACACCGCGAGAGCTTCGGGCTAGCCTTTCACTCTGTCGGAGATGTTTTACGAGCATCATAATGGTCACGTGTTATAATGTACCTTTAAATTATTTTGACCTGATTTCGATCTCATTACGATGCCTTCATAATGGTCACATGTTACAATGTACCTTGGAATTATTTTGACCTGATTTCGAGCTCATTACGATGCCCGTAGGCGGAGTTTCAATGACATTCTGATGCAACTGATGCTCATCAATTATGCCTTTAAAAATAGACCATCACCATCAACTCGCTCCTTACTCGTCTTCTACTCGTCTTCTATCGTCATCAAAATGCACCGATGCCTAAGTCAAAACAACGCACATCAGACCTCGTGACATGCGATCGATGTGGAGCAGTTGTTTGCGCACGGGGATTAGTATCCCGTACGAAGTCTTGCGCAAAGAAAGAACAGGAGCGGCTAGAAGACGAGGAGTTCATTGATATAGTTTGGAAAGCTGAAAAGAAAGGTCAGTGGTCAATTCACTCATCTGATGCGCTTGATATTTTATAGTTGATAATTGTTTTACAGAACTTAGAAGGCAGCGTCGTAAAGTGCGCAATAACTTACAACATTTTGAGAACACGCTGTCGGCTGCTACAGGTGAGCGGTTATGTTTTGATTATGTTTCTGCTCTTTTAATGTTTCTCATTGTAATATAGTGAACACCACCGCGATCTGGGCAACAGAATCAGACATAGGTAATTCAAAACATTTTGATTGATATCATCCTTAAACTGATTTAAACACAGTGCCAGATCATCAAGGGTCATCGCCTTCACGGTACCCACCAATGGACCATGACACAACATTACCCGGCTTCAACGAGCCTGATTCTGGTCCCATCGACAACGAGCCTGATCCTGGTCCCAGCGAGCCCACTCACCAGCTCGATGACATCCAAGTCGAATATCATCCCCACAGCCAACTCCCTCCCAGTGTACATCATTTCTCCGAGTTCTCCCGCAGCCGCCCAACGGAAGCTTATGTGCCCCTGTAACAACTCACCATGGGAGCCCTTCCGCACACAACTCGATTTTGAGATTTGCAGAGATTGCTCTTGAAGCTGCAATGACAAAGGAACAGACTAATCGTCTTCTCAGTCTCGTACACCAATCTGCTAGCGGCAAAGATGCATTCACGTTGCAAAATCATGATGAAGTCCGTTCCCTCTGGGATCTAGCTTCACAATGTTATACCAGAGTAAGCATTGTCTCATGTACTACTACTAACAATATAATAAACTTATCATTAGTGCATAGTTTCAGTGTGACAATGTATCTGTTCCCTTCGAAAAAGAGGTATATGAGTTTGACATGCACTACCGCCCTCTTTGGGACTGGGCACTTGACTTGTTGCGAGACAGACATCTCGCACCTCACTTTGTGTTTGATGCTCAACGTCTCTCAAAATTCGATGGAGAAAAGTTTGTACGTTTCATTGACGAACCGTGGACTGCCGATGCATTTTGGAATGCTGCAAGTATGTTCCAACACTTTATTCGTTATCTATCCTTTTAAATTAATGATATCCCTCCGAATGTTTGTAACTTAGTCACACCTTCCTCCGGATGCCAAACCATTGGCGTTCATCCTGTACGCAGACAAAAATAAACTATCGTCATTTGGGAGTCAAAAAGGCTATCCGATTATCGCTCGCATTGCTGAACCTTCCGGTTCATATTCATAACAGTAACACTACTGGTAGGAGGCGGTCGTAGTTGTTGGTTGGCTGCCCATTGTTGGTGCATCACTGCTGATTCAGTTAGTGGTATTACTAATTGTATTGATTAAGATCGTCGAAAATCAGGAACACATGAAGAAGAAGAAGTATGTGGACTTCAAAAATGCCTGTCTGGCATGCATCGTTTTACCAGCTGCTCGCTTCGGTTGCGAAGCACTCAAATACGGGACTTTTGGTTTGAATGCGGAGACTGAAATCCAATGATGTCTCTGGCCCCTGGTTTTGATCTTGAGTGCTGATTATGAAGAACAGTAAGTCACAATATTGGTTCTAGTACTACTCTACTGCGAGGCTCATTAAAATTGTAGATGTGTCATGGTGTTGATATGGGGACTTAAGGGGAAATTCCCGTGTCCAATTTGTTTGGTTCCGCAAGATCAACAGTCTGTTCTTCAGTACCTACGAGCTACGCACAAGCCGCCAATCTGAAGACATACTTCGTACTGCAAGATCCATGCCTTCTGAGAAGGAAAAGGAGGATCATTTGAAGGCCTTCTTGCTCCGAAATGTTCAGGTATGCCCTTTCCACTTTGTTATCTATTAATACTGACAAACTCGCTGATTCAAGAACGTCTTCTCGAGAATTCTTTACACAGACGTTCATCACACTCTTTCTTTCGACCGCTTGCATACAAACGAGGAAGGATTATGGGGCGACCATCTGTGGAAGGAGACAAAATTTTGGATTTTGGATCTTGGGCGGGAAGCCACTGTCAAACTCGAGCAAAAGTATGTATTGTGACTATAATACATTAATGCTAATGCTGACTCACTTCTCAGTTTTGACGCACTTCCACGATGGCCTAATCTGACACATTTTTCAGTCTGTCATGGCAGTGGATTTCACTGATGGTACTGTTCTTAGGGGATCTGTCGAAGGTTTGTCTATACATCATACACGATTTTAGGTACTAAAATAACTTAGATGATTATCTTTGCAGCACAGGATATTCTTTCTTCGTCCCACTGCAAACTGGGACACTTACTTCTTCGCTGCATTCACTACTACATTGAGTTCGACGTCTATGCCTCATTCGAAGTCCACACGGAAGGGACAATTATAGCTGGAAGGTTGGCGCTGCAAAAGTTCTCGGAAATTATGGATGTAAGTTGCTATTTGTTCAGATGATGACTGTCTGACATTTTACTAGGAATACAT
The DNA here is from genome assembly GCF_016758785.1 of Suillus bovinus. Classification (NCBI taxonomy): domain Eukaryota; kingdom Fungi; phylum Basidiomycota; class Agaricomycetes; order Boletales; family Suillaceae; genus Suillus; species Suillus bovinus. The sequence goes on from NW_024542071.1 coordinate 586,341, forward strand.
CACTGAATCGCAGCCTGAAACGATGAAGAATTGGAATTTTCCAAAGAAGCATTTAATCTCGCACATATTTGATGATATTTTGGCCAAAGGCGTGACCCGCAACTACAGTACCAAGCCCAATGAAAAAATGCACGGCTCTCTTCGAAAAATCTACCTTCAATGCACGAATTTCAAGAATGTTGCTTCTCAGGTGAGTCACTTCTAACTATATTGTCATGTGGATTCAGCCTAATGATAGCTTTATTGTTGCAGATCCTTCACTATGATGAATGGCTTCTGACCTCGACGTCTATGCGCATCGAACTCGACGAACTCGACAAGTATAATCAAGGAGACACTCTCGATCCCGAGACCAATGAAACTCTGCCTGATGCTGGAAACCCCGAATCTACTACTGTCCATGCACATTTAGGTTCGAGGCAAGGCAATTACTCCTTTTCCGATATCATGCACTCGCATGGAACTGATAGGGCCTTCACCGACTTTCGGATGAAGCTTAACAGCTTCCTGAACGGTTTTCTACCACTAAATAATATTCCATTACCAGATGGAAGGCGCATTCACCTGCATGCAGAGGACGTGGTATGCTAATTTCCTTCAATTCAATTGATAAGACTGATACTTTTTTACCAGGTAATGGAGTTTCAGTTTTTGCGCATTCATTATGAATCACTAGTTGACTGGCGCATGCACCGAGACTTACTTCAGTGCAACCCGAAGTTCTATGGATCACCAAGGTACAACTGTGTCTTGGTGAACACTGCAGACAAGCCGTTTTTCGCTCGCTTAGTGTATATGTTCAGCTGCTCAATTGGCGGCACTGATTTCCCTCTTGCGCTAATTCATCCTTATGATGTCAGTATCCCCAGTAGTCGTCGAAGGCGAGACAACGACCTTGGACTATGGCGTGTGCAGGCCAAACCTCGCTTATCCTCTGAAATCATTTCCGTCCAGTCAATCATTCATGGAGTTACTCTCACAAGCAATCCTGAAACACCTGGTGATTACTTCGTCATCCACACTGTGGACAATGACATATTTCTTCTAATCAAGGCCCTCCAAGCTCAACCATTGTGAGGCAGGCCATCCTCAGTATCATTGGTATGTCCTGGTCCCCTCATCCTTCATCTGCAACAAGCTTTTATTGATGTCGGCCCTCTACAGATGTTCAATAACCTGTATGATACTTCTCCCATATCTCCAACAACGCATCTGCCAAATCTGTACTCCCTTCATTCATCCTGGCGCTCAGCTCCCCTCTCCCATATCTCCAACGACACATCCACCAAATTCATACTCCCTTCATTCATCCTGGCGCTCAGCTCCCCTCTCGTGCGGCTGTCATGCACGACATTCTCGACATGATGCCCGAGTCCTTCAAGCAAAACAAGTCGAAAACCATTCTCCAGCATCTCTCAGAGGTGTGGCATTGTTGGAAAGCAAACTGCGATTGAGAACATTATCCTATGGTACATCAAGAGCAAGGCTGATTGGTGGTGCTCGGTTGCACACTATAATCGGGAGTGTATCTGTTGGGGTGCTACGGTTGATAATCGTTTAGAAACCGCTTGTCAACATCCACCGTTTTACAGACGTAAGTGACCTGAATCTACCCTTCACATTGTAATACTTGATCCGTCTGCGTGTTAATATGTAGACTTGCAACAGTGTATTATCACACATCGAAGCTGCGCAATGCTGCCATGATTATGTATGTCTTCGCCGCATTTAAATTGCCACTTCAAACTCACTTACTTGTTGGATAACAGCCTCATGGCCTCAACTGACTTTCAATGAGCTAATAAGCACTGATATCAAACCACGTGTATGATGATATTGAGGTCACTCTGAGTTGTTTTCGCTTCGGTTAGTACTAATGAAGATGAAAAGAGCCGCTGCCTTATGACACTCAATTCAGATTCAGACTTCACAGCTGCATAAAATGGCATCGATTGTGAGATGACTTTGACCCAACGCCCACTCTCAGGACTTGATCTAGCTGATCAAACACTTTCTTCCCATTCCTGCCGTCAATGTCTGACTCTGATTCAAATTCAACATCCTTCAGTCTTGATTCAGGCTCAGACTCGGCAGATGAAGGCACCCAATGTCGTCCTGTGGCTCCACCGAGCAGTGGTGCTTCTATTGAGCACTACCAAGAGGTACACCCTTCCTTTTGTTCATACCATATATTCCAACATACTCATTGATCTACTAGTATATTAAATATCTTCAGCTTCAACATGGGCAGCTCCAGCAGCGAACATGTCTCTGAACGAGAGCAACAACTGAAACGTTCATGCAAGCGCCCTCAAGCATCGTCATCTAATAGGGTACCATCAGTGTCGCAATCGACATCTGCAACATCTGTGCAACACCATCTGCATCCGAATCAACTGCAACCTCTGGTACAACTCCTGACTCATTGAAGACCAGTGGTGTTGACAAGGTTATTTTGGGCTTGGCTAAGAAGTATGCGTTAATTACGGAGATGTTTCTCCCAGACAAAGTCATTTTCCAAATGGACTGTCCTGACCCTCCAGTTGACTTCTCAAGTCTGGCTTGTTATGCAAAGAAGTCTACGGAAAAGTCCGCACTCATCACTGAACTTTACACATCCATCGACTACACTGTTGCATGCTCGGATGCGAACAAATCATTTCTTCAACCAGGTGCATAGCCTTTTCTTCCTCAAGCCATTGATATGAACATAACTAAAACTTCGATTAGTTTGGAAGTGGAATGCAACAAGCTCGCTCTTCAGTTTCTCAACAGCCTGCATTCTGTCGCAGGTGGCATCTTCAACATGCCCAACGAGTTTTTTGTCTCCAAATACGACCGTAATTCCCTCCCACAGGTCATGGACTTGATTGGATGGGAAGCAGGCAAGGGCCAAGCATATGATATCTTCAAGGTGCACCAATACTTTACCCTGACCATGTTGTGAATGAGAAGAAGATCTTCCAAAACTGGATAGTCATCGTGAAGGTGAGGTTTACTTGTTGACAACAGACTGGATGCTCATTTTGTTTTGAAGGTTATCAAGGTTGCAATATGTGGGAAGATGTCATTGTATCCCAAAGCGCGCAGGTGGACCACCTTCCTATGCCAAGATATGGAAACTCACGAGCTGCACTCCTGGCCTGATTGCTTTTGGTGTCACATCAGTAGGTTTTCAGTCCTCTAGATGTACACCGATTCAGAGCTGATACCCATCATGTTGTTCTGTAGATCATATTAATCCTATCACCAGACCAGGAATTTTCGGGCGATGGTGTTGGCGCTATTTTCTTGATCTCGTATCATTCAATCTTTAAGACTGTCAAGAAGATTTTCATCCTTAAGTGTGCACATCAGCGCATCAAATCTGTCGTCGAGAAAATCAATGGATATGTATTTGATGGTACAGTAAAGACACAGCCATCCAACGACACTTCATGCACTGTAGAGCACATCACCAAGTCACTCGATCACATCATGGCTGCGCTGGATGCCAGTGATTCAGATGATTCAGACTTGAACCAGAGCGATGAAGAATTGGAATATGTTAACTTGCCAGCTACCAAAGACACACATCATTCCACTGCAGCCACAGCTGTAACCATTACACCCTCGACTCCGAGTCCTAGTGTAAGTGCCGCAGTGGCAGCACCTGACAGGCCCACTGTGACCTCGGACATTCGAGATTATCCCGATGCCCCGCACACTTCCATTTTGACCCCACAACTCCCCACTTTTATGGCACTGCAAGCAGAGATTTTGGGAGATCCTGAGGGGTGAGGATGTATTGGCAGCTACTACTGCCAGTGGTGCAGGGCTTGGTATTCCCGAATCTCGAGCAAAAGCGTCCAGGGGCAGGAAGAAAAAGTCATTGATGGTCAATGATTCCACAACTATTCGTCGCTCCTCATGTCACACTGCAACTACTTAGCCTTCATAGTTATTATCCGTGCTCGAATGTCATCATTTGCCTAGTGTCAGGACACACTTGTTTGATCGGTCTGTGCTTATATAATACAGTACTCTTTAAACTTGTTCTTCCATCACAGCTCCTTGTTCTCATAACATTCCATGAACCATTTCTCTAGGTCACTGCCTTGAAGGTCTGGTCGATAACATTCTGTGGACCGTTCCTCCAGGTGACACAGCTGATAACATCCCATGAACCATTTCGTTGCTGCTTCAAAGGTCTGGTCGATATCATTCTGTGGACATACTACTCTTCACACTCGTTCTTCTATCTCGCTCCTTATTATTATGCTCATTTCATTGTCAGAAATGGCGATGGTAATCACCGCCAACTAATTTCAACCTGGGCTTTGTTTTAAACATTGTTCTAGTAATTGCTGGCACCATTTCTTCTGGGATGCTACCTCCAGGTGAGACCACATGGACTCTTCGGTTCATGGAAGGTTTCACTAATTCAGACAACATTCCATGAACTATTTCTCTAGGTTGCCCAACCTCTCTTTTCGTCTCTGAACTACTACACAGATGAGATGGATCCAACATCCAGTAGCAAGAAGTCAAGATCCTATGCACAGTGCCTGTGTGTTTTTCTCTTTTGTAGTTCTTTATCGCTGACTCCTTGTCACACAGGGAAATTATCGCACTAGACAGAAGAAAGCTGCTAGCTCATCTTGACCCGCCAGTACTCACACTACGCAACAACCCAGAGCACCCTATCATCATGTAGAGCGCCACTTTCCACTGCTGCTTCGACACCTTCCACTGCTTCGATACCTTCTGCTGCCATTGGTCTGCCACGTCAGCAACAGACGAAGGCAAGAAGGATGGGACCAGGGACATTATTTCTTTTTTCATTATGCGTACCACAATGTATATTAGTATTCATATCAACTTGATCTGACAATTGATATGTTCATCATCACCTTTATCAGAATGATCATTATAGCATTAAGACTTGGTTGGTGACCTGGAAATGTGCATTTAAACTTCGTTAAAATGTGCATTAATACTCAGTGGGTACCATTAAAATGTGCAATCAGACTTTGTAAAAATGCTCATTAATACTCAGTGGATACCATTGAAATGCACACTCAGACTACGTTAAAATGTCTATTAATATGCCCATTATATCATCATTTTGATGAGCATTAAAATGCTGACTGTTGGATCGTGATGTATTATAATGGGCCCGTGTCGTTAGGCCATCATAATGGATTATAATGCTGTAAAAAAAGTTCCGACATCCCATCCTTGATCCCAGGACCAACAACGAAGTACACTTTCTTTCAGGTCTTTTTCTGACCATGGTTATGAAGCTGACAATACATATGAGATTTCTAGTTCTGTTGGCATTGGAAGGCAAGGCAAGCTGGCAAAGCTCAAGTTGGTTCCCTGCCCCATGGCAAAATATTTTCAAAGTGGACCGAGAATTGTCGATGCCATTCGAATGTGTTACCCTCCAACTATTTCATGCATGCTGTGTTGCAGACTGACGTGTTGCTATTGCTAAAGCTTCCGATTTCTTTCCAAAGTGAAAACAATTGTGGTCCATGTCCTTCTGCATTGCCGGAACTCTGGGTTGCTACCATAGCTCCTCTCAGGGCTATTCATGTGCATGATGTTGTACATGTGTACGAATTGTAAGGATACTATGTCTTCTACACCCCGACCAAGACTTCAAAAATAACAACGGACTTACCACCTAACATCCACGTGACTCATTGATGCGAAGAAGCATCATGCTTCGCATCCGAGTCATGTGGACACATTCTCCTTTTCTTCTTACCTTCATTATCTCACTGTCGTCAACGACGAGCACAGTCCTTTCGCCTCCGTTACACTCTCACTTCGCCGATATCGACCCTCAAACCCTTCTTTTGTTACCTTTTCACTCTGCCGTATCAAACCCTGTCAAAACCGCTACAAAATTCTCGTCACTCTATTCAAACCGGACTCGTCTATACCGCCACTCATTCAGTTCTCTCGTACTCTCTCTTGCTTGGACTACCTATACCTCAGGATCAACACCACTCCCTTCTGCCTCCATTTTTTCACCTAATTGTACGAACTATACATACACGTGGACCCTTACGGTTTTGTGCTTAAATACTGCCCATGTACACTTTCAACTAATAGCGAATTTTACCAGTCTTTTTCCGCTCACAACTCACTCACAAACCTCAGAAACGCCTCTCTAACCATTATTCTTTCCTTGTGTCGCCTTGCTCTCACTGTGTCTACACGAAACACGTATCCCTCGCACTTTTGTTCACCATTCCCTTCCGAACTCAAACCGGCCTTACAGAATGGCACGGTTAGATTTGAATTCCAGAATTGACCATGAAACAGGTATTCGTACCTCGGAGCAGGCAATCCGCGCATTCAAATTGGAGCTAGAGTATTTCAACACTTCTACAATGTTTGCCTCATTCAGTGTGATGATCTGTCCTGAGTTTATTTTCGGGGCATATCAAAGGTCATACCGGTCACGTGTGTAATTCCGTTGAAATTAATATCTATACTTGCTCAATTGACTATTTGTATTACCTTCAGATTACTTGAGATGTCAGCCCGAACGCGCTCATGGCATGCATGTTTATTAATGTTGATTAACTTGGATTAAAATATAGCCGATTTGGGTGCACTGCGCTTTAAAAGGTACGCTGAGTGGTCTTGTCAAGTGAAACTGTTAAAAGAGAAAAATAGCTGTTTTTTTTTCAGCGTCTCTGTACATGTCGTGTCCCATCCTCGTGTCCCATGCATCCGAGCCGGCGTGCTATACGTTATTGCTGGGAATTCTAATACACGTTCATTGAGCGCAAACTATGAGCTCGAGGTATGAACCAGCAGAACACGCGATGCATCCGTTGGGCCGGCTTGTAGCAACTGTTCCACACAGTTGGTTGGTTGTTGCATATTCCACCTTTGTGGTGCAAGCGGGGCGACATCAATAACATTATTATTCCAGGTGGGTAATCAGAACAATCGCCAGAGCATCCACATTTGATTCGTTTTCAGATATTGCTTTGTGGTTGTGGATGTGCAATCATAGTGAATCCACAGCACTCGAACCTTTAAATACTGAAATGCAGACTCCCTGCATCGTCAGACCTACCTCCTCATATTCTTTGCAACTGTACATTGCTTATTTCCAAACATAAATCATGAATTCGTTCAAGAAGATTTTCCAAAAGTGAGTCGACCGTTTCTGCGTTCTACTCGTTGTCATCGTACTAATCAATACCCCTCAGGTCTAACGACGACCAGAATGCGTCGCTTAAGCATTCTAGATCGATGCCATACGGACTTTCTTCAGAAAAGAGGAAGTGCGAGCCTCTTCGTGACGATTCTTCCAAACGCGCATACCGTGGCAAGACTCCTCTTAAGAAGTCCGACATCGTGTACGTCGAGCAAGCTCCAGGGATGTTCGAGGTCTATCACGGCAAACTGTCGCAACACACCTACTACCATGGGCCAACTCACGCAAATTCTGACCCACGCACGGACTTGCTGCCCAAGTTTCCCCATTCCCCGGAACAAACTGAGGGCCTCCCTCGCAGCGGTTTCAGAGCGCTTTCTTTAAACTCAAAGAATCTCAGGCGCCAAGTGTCTATCCATAATTTTGATGCAGGTAGTCGACAAGCCTACCCGCCCATCTCTCACAGAAACCAGAGGTATGTTAATCGAGCTTCAGCAGATGTACTGCAGATCCCTGACGGCCATACTTGCAGTGTCAGACAGGAAGAACGTATTCGCGCCAAGTCCACCGCTGGTCGCTCGAACATCCCTCATCCCTCCGCTCCTGTTCCCCCTGTTCCCAACCCCCATTCCCTTCATCCAGCACTCTCGCGCCTCCCACACAGCTCACGCGTAAACATTCGTGAAGTTCCATCTCATGTCGCTGTCCCCCAGACCTCCTGGGCTTACTCTAAATACGAGGAGATTTTACACGAGCGGGACCCTGCCGTACTCCGTGGGATGATCAATCGTTATCCCTTAACGCCTGTTTGCAGCGAACGTTGCCCAGAAGACATGCGTCCCATACATTTTGACATGGACGAGCCGCAGCGTACCCAGATGACACTTCAACAGTGCATCCATACGGCATTGACCCAAGGCCGTCCGCTCGATGTACGCGCTGGTGGCCGTTACCACCGCATCGTCGATGCGAGTGAAGTAGGCATCGTTCCAGAAATTGGAACCGATTGGTCTCGGCAGGGTGGTCGTCGGTGATTTGTGAGGACGGAGGTTAGTTTGTGAAGAGCGTTTTGGTGCTGGTTCACCTGTATACGTATGCCGTGTCGCGTGTTATGTATATGTATATGTATATGATTTATAGAGAGCGTTATGGTCACATACGAATGTTTGTCCAGGTCTCTCCGCGAGGTGCCAACACTCAACGCCGGACACAACAACACGTCGTCTATATGTACCTTATTCCAACTCTATGATCTATCTTGCCGACAACAAGGTCGACAATATCACCAGTCGAATGTCAGACGAGACGCTATGTGCAAGTGCGAGCGTATTTAAAAGATATTCGACTCTAACTTATTGATGGCATTAGGAGCCTATACTACTATTGAGGGAAAGCGTCGCGTGGCACTAGTATCGAAAAGCGCACATACATATTTACTTCTGACTTCAATCCTCGGGTAGTTTCCAGGCTAGTGATAGTATATTTCCCCAAATGTTCACGCTAATTCCATTAATATACAAAGAACTGTAGGTAAACCGATTGTTTCCTGATGTGCGTCGATAAACGCTACAGATCACCCCCTCTAACTAACTAAATAAACTCTAACTAACCCTAGTAACTCACGCATCAGCGTCAACGGCCATACTGCACCGATGTGAGAGCAAAACACGACTCACCATGCATACGAAAAACATCTGCCATATAGTATGTAGTAAATAAGTCATGTTCTTAATTACGGGAAAATGCTAATACGCACGCATGTATGATATTCGCATTCTGGATTAACGCATTGCTCGCTCCTGTAGCACATACGGAGACAAAAAGTGTCAGCCATGTCACTGGTTGCAGAGATTGATGATGCTAGGGCAGTAATGACGGCGAAGACCATTGGAGAGGCGAAACGCATCCCTTGTGACTTGTGAATCAGGTAATTTTGAAGGCGATAGTAGGAATATGGCTGGCTTTTATATTTTGCTCTTGAATCACAGTTGCGTGGATTTACTAGATGGCACATATATGATGCCAGCATATTGCCAGCAAAGTTCATCGGCAGGTATGGAGCCACTGACCATTCGTATTTCCAACCAGCTGTTGGCTTGCCGTAGGAAGACTGGAGAGTAGTCAATGAAATGACCAGTTTTCCTCTTCAAGTTCACTGTCGATCGACTCGATGTGTGGCCAGCTGTTTGCAAGAACAATCTTTCCAATAGCAAAAAGTCACGCAGCATGGTTGACTATTATATCATGTATGTCCTACCGGTTGCTTATTTCACTTTTGTCCCTTGATTTTTCGTAAATGAAAATCGGAATATTGCTTTGACTCAATAGGGTCTCGGGTCAGTTACAAAGAATAGAATGGGACATGTGGTTGGTCCAACAAATATTGCAATGCACCGAGCAAGGTTGTGCTTAAGAATGCGACGATTAAAGATAAACGAAGAGCCTGAATAACGACTATGTAACATGATGCTAGAACAAGCCAGAAAACAAACGAGATGACAGGATTTGAGACAAGAACAACGAACGATGCGAGAATACAATGAACGATGATTTAAAGCGCGTCAAAATCCCCCCTGCCAGCCTGAACAATAACAGATCGCAAATAGGGGAGACGAATATCAACCCTGGCACACAAGTAGGCGGTGCATACCGCTGGACTCCTTAAGAACACATCTATAAGAGTGATTTTTTCAGCTGGCGAAAGGTCCTCCTCATCCTGCATGGAGGTCAAGGCCTGTAACCTTTCATCCGCCACCCGAGTGTCTTCTGCCGTGTTGGAAATTGATGCCTGAAGCCTGTCCGTCAGGCGGACGATGGAATTTTGCAGGTTCATGACGGCATCGGTGCTTTGTTCCTCCTCAGATAATGTCATAATGACGAGTTGGAACTGAAGACAGGTAATCAGGACAGCGACAGTTGCGATGATCTGCTGTCGCTGACGACCTTGGGCTTGAATCACACGAGGAGTCATGTTAGAAGGAGAGCTAGAGACTCCAACAGAATTTAAATAATTTGATAATCCTATACATAATTATGGGCTCAGGTATTTTGCCGCACCCTGCCGCAACTTGCCGCACCACTAACGCATCATTACTACCGCACCCGCACTAAATCAACACATTTCACTTTTAGTTTCGATAATCACTGTTGACGTGCACAATATAATTGGTTTACCGTCAAACTCATCAATTATGCGCCTCACGGTCATGCCTTTGAGAGTCTGAATCCTGAGAACAAGTTGAGTACTATGCTGCGGCACGGATGCGGTAGTGGGTGTGGTGGCTTCTTGACGGTCAGTCTTGATATCATTACTGTATGTACTGCATGAGACATTGACATTCAGACTGTCACTAGATCACCCTCCTTGCAACGGCCTGTCTCGCTTATGCGCCCTCTGGCTACTACTGGCACGTAGTACTCATTGCATGAGACACAATGTGTTACGACTTGGATGGTATTTGTTGGCGACGCTCAAACAGAGCTTGTGTTGTCAATGGTCTGTGGACGTCCTTGGGCTAGCCCAAGGTTAGGGGTCGTACTTGGCGGGTCTTCGGCAAGTACGATTTAACGCCTATGTCCAAATCGGGTAGCTTATGTCACGCGGGTGCGAGACGATAAGCTATATCGGCCTAGGCTTACGACACCCGAAGGTTAATCGTAAGGATCGTCATTAATTAGAAGGACAGAAGTCCGACTAGTTAACAGGGGCTTTGCTCGTCGACGAAGTCGATGAGTAAAGGTCGAGACTATAGGCTTATCCGCGAAGAGCAGATAAGAAGATAGAATATAGACTGCTGGCGAGGCAGAAGGATCACTCTGGTGAGAGTAGGAGGTCAAGAACCAAGTAGATTCAAGTTAGGGAATATAGTACATGGTAGCGAGTTTATATAGAGGACAGGGGGCGTATTAGTGGATGATAACTCGTACTACCGGGAGAGGCAATCGGTAAAGGGTAAGACCATAACAGGAAGGCACGTTCGGTCTAGGTAGAACGTGCTAGATAAGAAAGTGAGTCAAAGATCGGAATAAGAAGTGAAACGCGCAGGGGCACGATCGTGCAGCTGCGGATCTAAGTATAAGTTGCATGTGCGACTGCGCACTGAGTCAGAGATCATAAAGGGAAAAGGGTAAAGGGGATGCATCGTGCATCAGATCATAGGTTACCATCCGGATGGTAACGGCAACTAGACTGTCCACAGGATCAGTCAGGTGGTGAAATGGAGCATGGGTATGCTTCGTCAGCGAAAGGATCGGGCCAGATGTACTGGCTTTGCTGAAGCGATAGGTAGAGGGCGAAAGGGAATGCGAGGATGACGAGGATGACAAGGGTGAGGTCGGGGTAAGGGTATGACGCGAGGGCTGATACGAGGAGGATTAGGAGAAAAATAGTAGGGGCCCAAGCGTCTAGATGTTCTTGTAACATTACCCCGGTTTCTAGGACTGAAATCAACGAGTTCAGTTATCCATGTTGTCATACCAGGAGGGGTCGCAGTCGAGGTCATGGAGTATGTCCATGGCTTCCAAAGCATTCTCTTCTCTATCTTGTTCGAGTCGCGCAGCATCGTGATCATATGCTGCCTCTAACTGACGCATGTCAGTGTAGAACATTTCCGAGGATATTCCTCGACGAAGGATCTTCTTGCCGTGAAGGCGAGGGCAGAAGGGAGTGAGATGTCCGGGGGCGAACAGTCCACAAATGCGGCAAAAATATCGCTCACATTGTTTTTGTTTGTGGCCGTACTGGTGGCAGACCCTGCACTTAAAGTTGCACTGGTAAGGTTGTGGGGTCGTTCTGGTGTGCGTGTTGTTAAGTAGTTGTTGCCTAGTGGGATCCTGGCCCGGTACATGTCGAGTGGTGGGTAATCTGAGTGCAAGGATGTGCTCGGTATTCAGTCGGCGACTTCGTCGGGGTCTACGTGTGGGTGGAGGAACAGGGACAGGGGTATCGTCCCTGATGATGGGTGACCCGATAGATAATATCGGTATGTCATCGGTGGAGGTGAACCCTGGAGGGGGAGTGGTAAGACGAGCTTCCAAGCTCGGTTTGTCTTCTTCGTTCGTCTT